>NC_092041.1:75427835-76027835 GCF_003086295.3 Arachis hypogaea | reverse complement strand
ATGGAAACACCTATAATCCTTCATGGAGAAATCATCCAAATTTCTCATGGAAGGATCAACAGAGACCTCAACAAGGTTTCAACAATAATAATGGTGGAAGAAACAGGTTTAGCAATGGCAAGCCTTTTCCATCATCTTCTCAGCAACAGACAGAGAGTTCTAAGCAGAATACCTCTGACTTAGCAACCATGGTCTCTGATCTAATCAAAACCACTCAAAGTTTCATGACTGAAACAAGGTCCTCCATTAGAAATTTGGAGGCACAAGTGGGTCAGCTGAGCAAGAAAATTACTGAACTCCCTCCTAGTACTCTTCCAAGCAATACAGAAGAAAATCCAAAAGGAGAGTGCAAGGCCATCAACATGGCCGAATTTGGAGAGGGGGAAGAGGCAGTGAACGCCACTGAGGAAGACCTCAATGGACATCCACTGGCCTCCAATGAGTTCCCCAATGAGGAACCATGGGAATCTGAGGCTCAAAATGAGACCATAGAGATTCCATTGGACTTACTTCTGCCATTCATGAGCTCTGATGAGTATTCTTCCTCTGAAGAGGATGAGTATGTCACTGAAGAGCAAGTTGCTAAATACCTTGGAGCAATCATGAAGCTAAATGACAAGTTATTTGGAAATGAGACTTGGGAGGATGAACCCCCTTTGCTCACCAAAGAACTGGATGACTTGTCTAGGCAGAAACTACCTCAAAAGAGACAGGATCCTGGGAAGTTTTCAATACCTTGTACCATAGGCACCATGACCTTCAAAAAGGCCTTGTGTGACTTAGGGTCAAGTGTAAACCTCATGCCTCTCTCTGTAATGGAGAAGCTAGGGATCTTTGAGGTGCAAGCTGCAAAAATCTCACTAGAGATGGCAGACAACTCAAGAAAATAAGCTTATGGACTTGTAGAGGATGTTCTGGTAAAAGTTGAAGACCATTACATCCCTTCTGATTTCATAGTCCTAGAGACTGGAAAGTGCATGGATGAATCCATCATCCTTGGCAGACCCTTCCTAGCCACAGCAAAGGCTGTGATTGATGTTGATAGAGGAGAGTTGATCATTCAAGTGAATGAAGAATCCTTGGTGTTTAAGGCTCAAGGATATCCCTCTGTCACCATGGAGAGGAAGCATGAAGAGCTTCTCTCAAAACAGAGCCAAACAGAGCCCCTACAGTCAAACTCTAAGTTTGGTGTTGGGAGGCCACAACCAAATTCTAAGTTTGGTGTTGAACCCCCACATTCAAACTCTAAGTTTGGTGTTGGGAGGTTCCAACATTGCTCTGAGTATCTGTGAGGCTCCATGAGAATCCTCTGTCAAGCTACTGACATTAAAGAAGCGCTTGTTGGGAGGCAACCCAATGTTATGTTTTTATCTATTCTTCTTTGTTATTTTATATTTTTTGTAGGTTGATGATCATAAGAAGTCACAAAATCAATGAAAAAAGCAAAAAAAGAATGAAAAGCAGAAAGAAAAATAGCACACCCTGGAGGAGAGCGTGCTGGTGTTTAAACGCCAGTAAGGTTAGCTGTTGGGCGTTTAACGCCCAGTCTGGCACCATTCGGGGCGTTTAACGCCAGAAAGGGGCACCAGACTGGCGTTAAACGCCAGAAAAGGGCAAGAAGCTGGCGTTAAACGCCAGAAATGGGCACCAGCCCGGCGTTTAACGCCAGAAATGGCTAAAAACGCATTTTTTCTTGCCACTTGGTGCAGGGATGACTTTTCCTTGACACCTCAGGATCTGTGGACCCCCCAGGATCCCCACCTACCCCACAACTCTCTCTCTTCTTCACCCATTCACCAATCACCTCAACACCTCTTCCCCAAAAAACCCTTCACCTATCAAATCCCATCTTTCTCTTCACCACTCACATCCATCCTTCATAAAACCCCACCTACCTCACCCTTCAAATTCAAACCACTTTCCCTCCCAAACCCACCCATACATGACCGAACCATGAGCCCCCCACTCCTATATAAACCCATCTTCACTCCTTCCTTTTCACACAACCAAACCACCACTTCTCCCCCTTTTTGGCCGAACACAAAGCCATTCCCTTCTTCTTCATTTCTTCTTCTTCTACTCTCTTCTTTCTTATTTTGCTCGAGGACGAGCAAACCCTTTAAGTTTGGTGTGGTAAAAGCATTGCTTTTTGTTTTTCCATAAACATTTATGGCATCCAAGGCCGAAGAAACCTCTAGAAAGAGGAAAGGGAAGGCAAAAGCCTCTATCTCCGAGTCATGGGAGATGGAAAGATTCATCTCAAGGGTGCATCAAGACCACTTCTATGAAGTTGTGGCCTTGAAGAAGGTGATCCACGAGGTCCCTTTTTCACTCAAAAAGAGTGAATATCCGGAGATCCGACATGAGATCCGAAGAAGAGGTTGGGAAGTTCTTACCAACCCCATTCAACAAGTCGGAATCTTAATGGTTCAAGAGTTCTATGCCAATGCATGGATCACCAAGAACCATGATCAAAGTGTGAACCCAGATCCAAAGAATTATCTTACTATGGTTCGGGGGAAATACTTGGATTTTAGTCCGGAAAATGTAAGGTTGGCATTCAACTTGCCCATGATGCAAGGAGATGAACATCCTTACACTAGAAGGGTCAACTTTGATCAAAGGTTGGACCAAGTTCTCACAGTCATATATGAAGAGGGCGCCCAATGGAAGAGAGATTCAAGAGGGAAGCCGGTTCAATTGAGAAGGCATGACCTCAAACCCGTGGCTAGAGGATGGTTGGAGTTTATCCAACGCTCAATCATTCCCACTAGCAACCGGTCCGAAGTTACCATAGACCGGGCTATCATGATTCATAGCATCATGATTGGAGAAGAAATAGAAGTTCATGAGGTTATATCTCAAGAACTTTATAAGGTGGCGGACAAGTCTTCTACCTTGGCAAGGTTAGCCTTCCCTCATCTCATTTGTCACCTCTGTTATTCGGTTGGGGTTGACATTGAGGGAGACATCCCCATTGATGAGGACAAGCCCATCACTAAGAAGAGGATGGAGCACACAAGAGATCCCACTCATCATGAAATCCCTGAGATGCCCCAAGGGATGCACTTTCCTCCACAAAACTATTGGGAGCAACTAAACACCTCCCTAGGAGAATTGAGTTCCAACATGGGACAACTAAGGGTGGAGCATCAAGAACACTCCATCATCCTCCATGAAATTAGAGAAGATCAAAGAATCATGAGAGAGGAGCAACAAAGACAAGGAAGAGACATTGAGGAGCTCAAGCACTCCATAGGATCTTCAAGAGGAAGAAAGAGCCGCCATCACTAAGGTGGACCCGTTCCTTAATTTCCTTGTTCTTTATTTTCATGTTTTTCGAATTTTAGTGCTTATGTTTGTCTATGTTTGTGTCTTGTGATCATTAGTGTCTTAGTGTCTATGCCTTAAAGTTATGAATGTCCTATGAAACCATCACCTCTCTTAAATGAAAAATGTTTTTATTACAAAAGCACAAGAAGTACAGGATTTCAAATTCATCTTTAAAACTAGCTTAATTATTTTGATGTGGTGACAATACTTTTTTTTTCTGAATGTATGCTTGAACAGTGCATATGTCTTTTGAATTTGTGGTTCAAGAATGTTGGCTCTTGAAAGAATGATGAAAAAGGAGACATGTTACTGAGGATCTGAAAAATCATAAAAATGATTCTGGAAGCAAGAAAAAGCAGTGAATACAAAAAAAAAGAGAGAAGAAAAAAAAAGCGAAAAAAAAGGACAAAAGAAAACGAAAAAAAAGAGAAAGAAAAAGAAAAGAAATAAAGTTGTGATCCAAGGCAAAAAGAGTGTGCTTAAGAACCTTGGACACCTCTAATTAGGGACTCTAGCAAAGCTGAGTCACAATCTGAAAAGGTTCACCCAATTATGCGTCTGTGGCATGTATGTATCCGGTGGTAATACTGGAAGACAGAGTGCTTTGGGCCACGGCCAAGACTCAATAAGTAGCTGTGTTCAAGAATCATCATACTTAACTAGGAGAATCAATGACACTATCTGGATTCTGAGTTCCTAAAGAAGCCAATCATTCTGAATTTCAAAGGATAAAGTGAGATGCCAAAACTGTTCAGAGGCAAAAAGCTACTAGTCCCGCTCATCTAATTAGAGCTAAGTTTCATTGATAATTTGGAGTCTATAGTATATTCTCTTCTTTTTATCTTATTTGATTTTCAGTTGCTTGAGGACAAGCAACAATTTAAGTTTGGTGTTGTGATAAGCGGATAATTTGTACGCTTTTTGGCATTGTTTTTAGTATGTTTTTAGTATGATCTAGTTAGTTTTTAGTATATTTTTATTAGTTTTTAGTTAAAATTCACTTTTCTGGACTTTACTATGAGTTTGTGTGTTTTTCTGTGATTTCAGGTATTTTCTGGCTGAAATTGAGGGACCTGAGAAAAAATTTGATTTAGAGACTAAAAAGGACTGCAGATGCTGTTGGATTCTGACCTCCCTGAACTCGAAGTGGATTTTTTGGAGTTACAGAAGCTCAATTTGCGCGCTCTCAACGGCGTTGGAAAGTAGACATCCTGGGCTTTCCAGCAATATATGATAGTCCATACTTTGCCCAAGATTTGATGGCCCAAACCGGCGTTCAAAGTCACCCTCAGAATTCCCAGCGTTAAACGCCGGAACTGGCACAAGAATGGGAGTTAAACGCCCAAACTGGCACCAAAGCTGGCGTTTAACTCCAAGAGGAGTCTCTACACGAAAATGCTTCATTGCTCAGCCCAAGCACACACCAAGTGGGCCCGGAAGTGGATTTTTATGTCATTTACTCATCTCTGTAAACCTTAGGCTACTAGTTCTCTATAAGTAGGACCTTTTACTATTGTATTGAGATATCGGGGTAGTTATCTTTGTTCTGATGCTATCTTAGATCATTGGGAGGCTGGCCATTTGGCCATGCCTAGACCTTGTTCTTATGTATTTTCAACGGTGGAGTTTCTACACACCATAGATTAAGGTGTGGAGCTCTGCTGTACCTCGAGTATTAATGCAATTACTATTGTTCTTCTATTCAATTCCGCTTGTTCTTGTTCTAAGATATCACTTGTTCTTCAACTTGATGAATGTGATGATCCGTGACACTCATCATCATTCTCACCTATGAACGTGTGACTGACAACCACCTCCGTTCTACCTTCGATTGGGTGAATATCTCTTGGATTCCTGATACACGATGCATGGTTGATCGCCTGACAACCGAGTGCTCGCCTGACAACCGAGCCAGCCATTCCGTGAGATCAGAGTCTTCGTGGTATAGGCTAGAACTGATGGCGGCATTCAAGAGAATCCGGAAGGTCTAACCTTGTCTGTGGTATTCTGAGTAGGATTCAATGACTGAATGACTGTGACGTGCTTCAAACTCCTGAGGGCGGGGCGTTAGTGACAGACGCAAAAGAATCACTGGATTCTATTCCGGCCTGATCGAGAACCGACAGATGGATAGCTGTGCCGTGACAGGGTACGTTGAACATTTCCACTGAGAGGATGGGAGGTAGCCACTGACAACGGTGAAACCCTTGCTTAAGCTTGCCATGGAAAGGAGTAAGAAGGATTGGATGAAGACAGTAGGAAAGCAGAGAGAGACGGAAGGGACCAGCATCTTCATACTCTTATCTGAAATTCCTACCAATGAATTACATAAGTATTTCTATCTTTATCTTTATGTTTTATTCGTATATCACCATACCCATTTGAGTTTTCCTGACTAAGATTTACAAGGTGACCATAGCTTGCTTCATACCAACAATCTCTGTGGGATCGACCTTTACTCGCGTAAGGTTTATTACTTGGACGACCCAGTACACTTGCTGGTTAGTTGTGCGAAGTTGTGTTTATGCCATGGTATTGAACACCAAGTTTTTGGTTTCATCACCGGGGATTATTTGAGTTGTGAAAAGTATTGATCATAATTTCGTGCACCACCTACACTAGAAGGGTCAACTTTGATCAAAGGTTGGACCAAGTCCTCATGGACATATGTGTAGAAGGAGCTCAATTGAAGAGAAACTCCAAAGGCAAGCCGATTCAACTAAAAAGGCTTGACCTTAAGCCTGTGGCTAGAGGATGGTTGGAGTTCATCCAACGCTCTATCATTCCTACTAGCAACCGATCCGAAGTAACTGTGGATCAAGCTATCATGATCCATAGCATTATGATTAAAGAGGAAGTGGAAGTTCATGAGATCATACCTCTAGAACTGTACAAAGTGGCTGACAAGCCCTCCACTTTGGCAAGGTTAGCCTTTCCTCATCTCATTTGTCACCTATGTAGTTTAGCTGGAATTGTCATAGAGGAAGACATCCTCATTAAAGAAGACAAGTCCATCACTAAAAAGAGGATGGAGCAAACAAGAGAGCCCACTCATGGATCTCAACAAACGCATGAGGAAGTCCCTCATCAAGAAATCCCTGAAATACCTCACGGGATGCACTTTCCTCCATACAACTATTGGGAACAATTTAACACTTCTCTAGGAGATTTGAGTTCCAATATGGAGCAACTAAGGATGGAGCACCAAGAGCATTCCATCATCCTCTGTGAAATTAGAGAAGACCAAAGAGCCATGAGGGAGGAGCAACAAAGGCAAGGAAGAGACATTGAGGAGCTCAAGCACTCCATAGGATCTTCAAGAAGGAGAACTAGCCGCCATCACTAAGGTGGACCCGTTCTTTGATTTCCTTGTTATTTGTTTTTTTGTTTTTTGATTTTTTTATGCTTTATGTTTGTCTATGTTTGTGTCTTTATTACATGATCATTAGTGTCTAGTGTCTATGCCTTGAAGCTATGAATGTCCCATAAATCTTTCACCTTTCTTAAATGAAAAATGTTCCTAATTACAAAAGAACAAGAAGTACATGGATTTCGACTTTTATCTCGAAATTAGTTTAATTATTTTGATGTGGTGGCAATACTTTTTGTTTTCTGAATGAATGCTTGAACAGTGCATATTTTTGATAGTGAAGTTTATGAATGTTAAAATTGTTGGCTCTTGAAAGAATGATAAACAAAGAGAAATGTTATTCATAATCTGAAAAATCATAAAATTGATTCTTGAAGTAAGAAAAAGCAGTGAAAAACACAAGCTTGAGAAAAAAATGGCAAAAAAATAATAAAGAAAAAGAAAAAGCAAGCAGAAAAAGCCAATAGCCCTTTAAACCAAAAGACAAGGCTAAAGAGGATCCAAGGCTTTTAGCATCAGTGGATAGGAGGGCCCAAAGGAATAAAATCCTGGCCTAAGTGGCTAAATCAAGATGTCCCTAACCATGTGCTTGTGTCATGAAGGTCCTAGTGAAAAGCTTGAGACTGAGTGGTTAAAGTCGTGATCTAAAGCAAAAAGAGTGTGCTCAAGAACTCTGGACACCTCTAACTGGGGACTTTAGCAAAACTGAGTCACAATCTGAAAAGGTTCACCCAGTTATGTGTCTGTGGCATTTATGTATCCGGTGGTAATACTGGAAAACAAGATGCTTAGGATCACGGCCAAGATTCATAAAGTAGCTGTGTTTAAGAATCAACATACTGAACTAGGAGAATCAATAACACTATCTAAATTCTGAGTTCCTAATGGATGCCAATCATTCTGAACTTCAAAGGATAAAGTGAGATGCCAAAACTGTTCAGAGGCAAAAAGCTACTAGCCCCGCTCATCTAATTGGGACTAAGTTTCATTGATATTTTGAAATTTATTGTATATTCTCTTCTTTTTATCCTATTTTGTTTTCAGTTGCTTGGGGACAAGCAACAATTTAAGTTTGGTGTTGTGATGAGCGGATAATTTATACCCTTTTTGGCATTGTTTTTATATAGTTTTTAGTATGTTTTAGTTACTTTTTAGTATATTTTTATTAGTTTTTATGCAAAATTCACATTTCTAGACTTTACTAGGAAGAGCCTATGCACGTGAAAGCTTCAATACTCAGCCCAAACACACACCAAGTCGGCCCCAGAAGTGGATTTCTGCACTATCTACACTTAGTTACCCATTTTCTGTAAACCTAGTTTACTAGTTTAGTATAAATAGCACTTTTTACTATTGTATTCATATCTTTAGATTATTTTTGAGACTATCTTTGGATCACTTTTGATCTCCTGATCACGTTTTGGGGGCTGGCTATTCGGCCATGCCTGGACCTTCATCACTTATGTATTTTCAACGGTGAAGTTTCTACACCTCATAGATTAAGGTGTTGAGCTCTACTGTTCCTCATGAATTAATGCAAAGTACTATTGTTTCTCTATTTAATTCACGCTTTTTCTTGTTCTAAGATATTCAATCATACTTCAACCTGATGGATGTGATGATCCGTGACACTCATCATCATCCTCCCTTATGAACGCGTGCCTGACAACCACCTCCGTTCTATTTGCAAGAGCTTGAGTGTGTATCTCTTGGCCTCCTGGTTCACAACGCATGGTTGCCTCTCCTGACAACAGAGTCTTCCATTCTGTGAGATCAGAGTCTTCGTGGTATAAGCTAGAATCAATTGGCAGCATTCTTGAGATCCAAAAAGTCTAAACCTTGTATGTGGTATTCCGAGTAGGATCTAGGATGGGATGACTATGACGAGCTTCAAACTCGTGACTGTTGGGCACAGTGACAGTATGCAAAAGGATCAATAGATCTTATTCCGACATGATCGAGAACCAATAGCTGATTAGCCATGCGGGAAACCGTAGCGGACATGTTTTCACTGAGAGAATGGATGGTAGCTATTGACAACGGTGATCCACCAACATACAGCTTGCCATGGAAGGGAGTACGCATGATTGGATAAGGACAATAGGAAAGCAGAGGCTCAGAGGGAACAAAGCATCTCCATACGCTTATCTGAAATTCTCACCAATGAATTGCATAAGTATATCTATCCTATTCTATGTTTTATTTCTCGTTTTATTATCAAAACCTTATAACCATTTGAATCCACCTGACTGAGATTTACAAGATGACCATAGCTTGCTTCAAGCCAACAATCTCCGTGGGATCGACCCTTACTCACGTACGATATTACTTGGACGACCCAGTGCACTTGCTGGTCAGCTGCGTAGAGTTTTGAGAGAAGTGTGAACTCACGATTTCGTGTACTAGTAGCTAACCATTGGACTGTCCCTCTGTCGTGCATCCCCAACTCGAGTTATACTCAATAAAATTCATAATTTATAATTTATATCCAACACCCTCACTGGTGTATATTCATGGGGGCGAGCTCATCCGGGACTTTCACAGTGCCTGGCCACACTTATGACATAGGGTCAGCAGAGTATCGAATCTCCACCTGGAGCACGTGGTGGCTAGCGACTGCTTTCACCTAGAAAAACCCGTATCTCAGATAAGTGGAAGCGCAAAATCACAATATCAATATCTTAGCATATATGTATTTATTCTCAGCCATAAATCAACATTCATCTCAGTCATCCGGCTTAAATTCATAATTCATAGTCAGCCATCCGACTCATAACATATTTCGCAATCAGCCATGATTTATTTTCATACACAGCCATTCCGGCTCATAACAAAATAGCACTTCCACCATTCAACATCATCAAATTCATAAAATCGGCATTTAAGCCATAAATCACTTTTTCTCAAATCATCTCAGGCTCATAAGCACCTTTTCCTCAAGGTAAGTTCCCTTTTTAAAACAAAGCCACTATCGGCATCCTCTTTCCAAAACATCCAAAACCATGGAAATTAAAGATTTATTTTGAAATGTTCAAAATCATCCGTCTAGCGACGGGAGTTTATATCAAAAGTTCCTCGGCAGAGTCTCAAGTCTTTAGGGGAGAATAACATAACTCATTTCGTCAAATTCACTTAAAATCCTTAAAACCTTGGCTTCTTGATTTGAATAATAAAATAGGATCTAAGCCAAACCGAGTCATGTAATCAATTACTCATTTCTAAATCATTTCCTTTACTTAAGCAAAACCCAACTTCAACCCCATGATAAATTCTAAAGCGTTTCAAACTGCTCAAAATTGTTTTAGTCTTGTCAAAATTCAGAATCCAAAGACTACTTAAAACTTTTCCCAAAACATTTAAAAAAAATATAACTTGTCAATAGACGTTCAAGTTCTTTCAAAGTCACTAAAACTCCTCTAATTGAAACCCTCAAGTCAAATTCAAAGACTTAGCCCTTTTCACATTTAAAACAGCTTTAAAACATAAGTTTCATCTAAATAACCTTCTCCCAAAGAGTTACAATGCTTTTCTTAAGAAACAAGACTAAATCACAATTTCCTCTTTAATAATTCATTTCAAAAGCATGAATCATCCCTTTCTTGATAATTCAAATAAAATATAGGGGTCTTTAACTCATAATTTTCCAGATAATATTTCAATAAAGTCCCAGATTCTATCGGAATTTCGGCAGTACCTCCCCTAAAACTTGGACTTTGCCACCCGGTTCGGGTCCCAACTAAACCGTTCCACGATCCTTTTCAGCAGTCCAGATCCAAAATCAATTCAAAAGCAAGCTAAATCCAACAGTCACCTCATTTTCATATTTCAAGGAAACCGTTTCAAAATCAAATCATTATCAATCGATTAAACTTATTTTCAAAACTTTAAAGAAACGGTTCAGTCACAATTCATTTACCAAAACCAAATCAATTAAAGTAAACCAGGCTGAATCCAAAGGTGTATTCTATTTTTCACATTATCAAGAAAATTAACTCAACTGAAATCAATTCTCAACGAATTAAACTCGATCTCAAATTTTTAAAAGAATCAACTTGAAAAACATTCCGTTTCACAAAGCCACACAACAATCCAGTCAAACAAACATTCAAGACAGCCAAACAATACATAAGACTGATACAATCACCAAATATACATTGTCTCACATCAGTAACTGTTCTGAGGGTTACCTGAAACTGTAGGTCGATCTCAGACGAGATCTTCTGTATTGGACAGAGCTGTTGAGTACGACTTGATGATGGTGGCCGGAGCCACCAGGCCCGACTTGTTGGACTTGGTGGTGGTACCTGCAAGGGACTCCGATGCTTAAGTCTGCAAGGGTATTAAGAAGGTTTTTAGTAGAATCAGAGTATGAGTTATACCTGGGTGCTCCAGTGTATTTATAATGGTGTGGGGGTGATCTTCCTATAAGATAAGATAGTTATCTTATCTTATCTTCTGAGTGAAATCATCCTATCTTTCAGGGAATCGCCCTTATCTCTCTAGGCTTAGGCTGCCTTTGGAATTGGGTCGTGTTCCTCTGTTTGGGCCCTTTTTGGGCTTCTGTAGCGGTTTAGCTGACCTTTTTTATAAAGAGGTCGGGTAATCTTGGCCTGAATAGGTCGGTTGACTCGTCTTCGGTCAGCCCGGGTCGTACAGCTCAACCCAAGACATGAACAGTGCCCCTGCTTGAGCACGGTCTTTCCTTTTGAGGTCGAGTCCCTTTTTTAGGACTTCGATCCTTTTGGAGAAGCCGAGCTCGAGCATTTTGATCTTCTTTGTAGAGCTGCTTGAATGCGGAGCGTTTTTTCTCACTCCTTTTAATTAGAACGCGCGTTTTGCATTTTCCTTGGGAACGTGCAAGGTTTAAATACTCATTAACTCCTTCGCCATTTCTTTTTTTACTTCCCTCTTCATTGACTGCTAATGCTCCGTTCTTCTTAGAAGGCAATCATCTGGCACGGCTTTGTCATTGCTTTAATCTTTCAGCGTTTATTGTCTCCTCCCTGTTAAAGGATGGTCATCTTCCTCTCTCTTTTCTTTTCTATGTCGTTTCTTTTTCATGTTTGATTTTGAGAAAGTTTTGATCTTTGCCTTGGAAAAAGTTTGGATCTTTCTGCTTTTGCTATGTCTGATTATTGCTGTAATGTGTGTTCTGGGAGTTTCTTCGACTTTTGTATGAACCTTTTCACCTTTCCTGATAGCTGGTGCTTTTAGGGCTTTGCATGTTGTTACCGTTTCTGTATTCTTTGATTTTGGAGCTTTTAGAATAACAAATTGTTTGATTCTGGAAAAAGATTGCGTCTTTTGATGATTTCCACTTGACATGTTTGATGTTGATAGTTCCCTTTGCTGATAGGCTGTAAAAAGATGGTAACTTTGATGACATTTTGTGGTTAAGTTTGTTTGAAGCCTTTTAAGATGTAGACTTTCAAATTTTTCCTGAATCCTTGCTCTGTTACTACCTCCAAAGGATTCCCCTGGACCTTGGTGTGAGTCCTGGGGTTTCCTTTTGCTGCTATTTCTGTCATGTGTGCCTTAGATCGAGTTATATCCGCACTTTGTCCGAGCTAATTTCTTGATTTACCCGAGCTGTTTAATTAGTAACCATTTTCCTTTTTCTTACTGTAGGACTAGTTGACCCATGTCTTCTCGCAAAAATATTGTTGAGACATCCTCCAAGGTCCTTGAGGGCATGTCGGACTGGCTAGACTCCCTTGTCTTAATGTGTGTTTCTGTGGTAAATTCTGAGTATTGTGTGGAGCTGAGGAAACATCATAGTATTTGTAGTAATCAGGAGCAAGAAAAAGATTATGAGTTAGTAGCGCCTGATTCCGACGATAGGGTTTATTTTCCTACCTCGGTTAAGGGGGAACGTCCCTTCTTTTATGCCTATGACTATTTCTTTAGCCAAATGAATATTACCTTTCCCTTTACTCCTTTTAAGACCAACTTGTTGTGGTCATGCAATGTATCTCCATCCCAGCTTCACCCAAATTTGTGGGGCTTCATTAAAATCTTTCAATTACTGTGTCAAGAATTGGATGTTACACCGTCTCAAACCCTCTTTCTTTACCTCTTTGTTTTGAGTAAACCTGGGGTGGCTAAAAAGAAGGCTTCTTGGGTATCTTTTCGAGCTGCCCAGGGGAAGAAAGTTTTTTCCATGTATGATGAATCTTTTAGGGATTTCAAGATTTATTTTTTCAAGGTCCGAGCTGTTGAAGGAGCTCGGCCCTTTTTTCTGGATGAAAATGGCAAGCCTGCCTTTCCTTTAGATTTGCAAAAGAATGTAGTTGTTTATGGATATACTTGGGAGATGTTAGATGAGGTTGAGCAGGTTCTAGTACATGTGTTAGAGGAGAACTCGGGGGAGCCTCCGCATCTTGATACTAAGAGGTTTTAGGGGATCCCTTCTCCGAGCTGAACTGAGTAGTGACCGACTTATTTTGCTTTGTTTTGTTTTTGTTGATTTTGTTTCTTTTCTTTCCAATTTTGTAACTTGTTTTTTTTCTACGTTTTTCAGAGATGGTGAAGAATAATGACTCTATGAAGGCATTTAAAAAGGTGAGGAAAGCTACGGCCGCTCTGAACATCTCGGCCAAAGCTATGGGGGAAGGATCTTCTCAGGTCCCTCCTAAGAAGCCCACTTCAGACATGTCTGGGCCGAGAAAGATTGTCCCTGATGCATGAAAACTTGTCTCTCAACAAATTTTCCTTCGGCATATATACCGAATTATCGTAAAGTAAAACTCACTATAGAGTGAGGTCGAATCCCACAGGGATTGATTGGTCAAGCAACTTTAGTTAGAAGAATATGCTAGTTGAGCTAAACAAAATTTAGATTGAGATGCAGAAATTTAAATGACTAGAAAGTAAATAGTAGAAATTAAAGTGCAGAATCTTAAATGGGGAATTTGGGTAATGCTCATAAAAGTAAATGGCAGAAATTAAAGAGAATGGGTAAGATCAGAAATGGGGGGATCATTGGGTTTAGGAGATGTTGCAATTCTCCGGATCAAGTTCATTCTCATCTCTTCCTCAATCAATGCATTCATTGATCTCCTTGTCAATCTTAAGTGATTGAATCCCAATTCCTTGGTAATCCAATCTCTCAAATCTTAATCAATAGCCAATTCCTTGGTCAATTGCTCATGAGAAGAGATGAAGTATGGTCACTGATTATACCACATACATTTCCCAATTCAAGTATTGAGGGGATTATAGTCACATATCCATCCCAACCCAAATTGGTCCAGCATGAGAAAGCAATTCTAGCATGATCTCTTCATTCCTCTTCCAAGGTTCCGAAGAGATCCAATTATGGAGAGTTTCTTTTCCAAGATAACTAACCAATTGAATTAAGATTGAAAGCTTTCTAGTAAAATCAAGAGAAAAGATAGAAGAAGAAGAATGAAAACTAATATTGATCCATCAAATTACAGCAGAGCTCCCTAACCCAATGAAAAGGGTTTAGTTGTTCATAGCTCTAGGAATCAAAAATGGCAGAAAAGAATAATCCATGCTAGAAATACAGAAAAGTAAATATGCAGAGAGTAGTTCTCCAAGGTGCCAAAAAGTTTTCTTTCTCTAGTTCAAAACTACTCCTATATATACTACTCTTCATGATTTTCTAGTGAGTTCTTCAAGTCTTGGATGTGAGCTTTGGACCTTGAGTTGAAGCAATCCTCATTTTTAGTGGGCCCAGCTTGTAGAGAAATATGAATTAGGCTTGGGCATTTAGTGAGATTAATCGTGGAATACATTTTTGGGTGCGAGAACGTTAGTGGCATTCACCTTTTCCACTAACGTTTCACCCTTATATGCCCACGTTATTCTCAACGTTAGAAGTCTTAACGTGACTTCTAACGTTCCTTCTCAATTCTTGGCCAATGTTAATGGGACTCACTTTTCCCATTAACGTTGGCTTGTGCCCCTTTTCGCAACATTAATGGGAATCACTTTTCCCATTAACGTTGCTTGCCTTTTGCCTCCTACGTTAGGTCTTACGTTAGCTTAGCTAACATAGCTCTTAACATGGGCACCTATCACCTTCGAGAGCGTTAGTGACACTCACCTTTGTCACTAACGCTCTAATTGCCTTAATCCCCTACGTTAGAACCCATGTTAACTAAGTTAACGTGGCTTTTAACGTAGTAATGAAGCCATCTTCCAACGTTAGTGACAAAAGTGAGTGTCACTAACGTTGGTTCTTTGAACCCCACTCCACGTTAACTTTCACGTTAACAATATTAACGTGAGAGTTAACGTAGGTAATGAAAATGATCCAACGTTAGTGACAAAAGTGAGTGTCACTAATGTTGGCAGTGTTGATCCTTGTCCACGTTAGAGTTCACGTTAACTTAGTTAACGTAACTTTTAACGTGGGGCATTGCCTAGTTTCCCAACGTTAGTGATGTTCACTTTTACCACTAGCATTGAGGAGAAACGTTATTGGAGTTCACGTTTCTCATTAACGTGGAGTCCTCCTTTCCTTCTACGTTAAGTACCACGTTAACTTAGTTAACGTGGCTCTTAACGTAGGCTATGAAGTGGCTTCGCAGGCATTATTGGTGATCACTTTTCTCCTTAACATTGCAAGCTAATTGCCATCCCACGTTAGTAGTCACGTTAACTAAGTTAACATGAATGCTAACGTGATTCTTTCATGCTTCATTTGTCCTGAAATCAAGCAATTAAAGTGCATCAAAGCTCTAGCCAAAATCATGAGATTATGCATCATTAAAATATCATGTAATTCTGGCAAAAAATCTCATGAAATCATGCAAAATTCACAATAGTTGCTTGAATGAAGGTGTAAGTGTATTTTCACCCAAAACTTGCCTTGTTTACTAGGAAAATGCACGAAACTACCCTAAAATAGTAAAAAAAAGGTCAGTGAAACTGGCCTAGATGCCCTGACATCAGTCCCTAATCCTTCGGTTCATTTAGTTGATCCTCCTCGAAGTTCTGCTGCTATTTCCTCGCATACTTCTGGTCCTCCACCGAAAAGCAAAAGACTGTTGAGCCCTTTAACCTTGATGCCCCCAACTTTGATGCCGTGGGTTTGTTGATCATCAAATTGCTCCTTATCGTGTTGTGCATACGGATGATGTTTTCATTCTTCGTCATTTGGATTTTATCACCCAAAATAGCATTAAGATGGCGCATATGGGAATGGCCTTGTTCTGGACTGCTCAGGACGTTCCAGTTCATGCAACAAAGGCTTTTATGGAGGAGGCCAAGTCAGAATATGATAGGATGAAAGGGTTGAAGGAGGAGCTTGAGAAAAAGGTGGCTAAGTTGAAGCAAGAATTGGAAGGTGAGAAGACTCGAGCTACTGCTACGGTGGCTTCTGCGAATCTGGATGAGGAGATGGCGCAGAAGCATAAGGATAGCTATGTTTAGACTTATAGTGAGATGATAGAGCTCAGGGAGAGGTTAGAATCTACTCGATCTGATTATGTCGAGCTCTAGGGCCATCTCGTGGGCAGTGTGACCACTACCTATGAAAATTTGAAGGCTCAGGTTCGAGTTCTCGCGCCCGAGCTCAACCTGACTCTCTTCAGTTTGGACATTGTTGTAGAAGATGGAAAGATCGTCCCTGTCCCAGATGATGATGATGAAGATGTAGATCCTCTTCCTATGCTCTCTGCCAAAGCTCCTGCTACCCCGACTTCTTCTACTCCAGCTACTGAGGTTGGTCGTCCCGAGTCTGATCCCGATGTTCAGATCCTGACTCGGCCAGATGGGACAGTTGATGCCATCCCTCTTGTGACTCATCCTCATTCACCTCGAGATGCTGCTATTGAGGAGTCTTTACATCCCTTGTAGTTTGTTGATTTTGTTTTTGTATCTCAGCGGCCCGGTTTGGTGGGTCTTTTGACTTCTGAGTTTTGTAACTTTGATGGTTTGTTTGACTTTTGGATATTTTAGTTGCTTTTAGAAAAATAAAGTAGTTTCCTAAGCTCTTGAGGTTGACTTTCGGGTGGCCTCTTGAGTCTTTTATTGTAGTAGCTTTATTTCTTTGTGATATGCTTGTCTGTAGCTTTTGGTGCTTTCCAGGAATCTTAAGAGTGTTGGAGCTTTCGGCTATCTGACCTCTTTTTGATTGCCTGTGAGTTGGTTTTATTTTCCTGCTTTGGTCGAAGTGACTTTTTGAGGCCAACTTTGTTCGACTATTCTTTTTAGTATTCTCGTAGAATACCTGTGAGTTGGTGAGGTCGTGTCGAGCTGCGTCCCTTCTAGCGCACGCCTTCTATTGTGCTGACTTCTTTTGTTTGAGTCCTTTCGAGTTATTCTTAGTAATCCATCTTTAACTGGACCTCGCCGGGTCTCTTTTATGGACTTACTTTTTATAACTCTATCGATTTTGATCAGCTGGGGCCAACTTCTTCACGTCGGTCTCGTGGGAGTTATTTATAGTAATCCATTTTTTTAACCTTGTCAGGTATCTTTTTATGGATTTACTTTTTATAACTTTTGTAGCTATTTAGGCCGACTTCGTCATGTCGGTCCCGTCAAAGTTATTTCTAGTAATCCATTTTTTTTACCTTGTCAGGTGTCTTTTTATGGATTTACTTTTAATAACTTTTGTAGCTTTTTAGGCCGACTTCATCACGTCTAAGTTATTTCTAGTAATCCATTTTCAAGGCTGGCCATGCCTCTTTTTTATGGATTTACTTTTTATAACTCTTGCTGTTTGACTGGTCCGACTTCTTTATGTTGGTCCATCTTTAAGTTATTTCTAGCAACCCGTTTTTGTTAAGACCTCGTGATGACAAGTCATCATATACCCATTTTTCAAGCTAATTTCACTTGTTTTGTTAGCATTTATGCACTTTCTTGCATCCTAAGTAAGTGATTTGGAGTGAAAATGCATAACTTCTTTAAATCAAGCAACCACCATGAAATTAATGTTAAATCATGAGGTTTAAGCTAATTTTAATTGAATTTTAATTGATTTATAAGCCTCTTGAATTTAGTGATACTTTGAGTGGTTGTTTTGGTTTATTATAGGTGAAGAAAAGAAAAGAAAAGGAAAAGCGTGGCCTAAGAAGTGTAGCCTAAAGAAAGGAAAGCGTGGCCAAAGCAATATGAAGCGTGCCACATGCAATGGGGGAGGCAACATTGCCCTCCACAAGAGCAGACTGCCCTCTAGGAGGGCAACACAAGAGAACCAAACAAGGAAGGCAAATCTGCCCTGCCCACTACAAGGGCAGAGCACAAAATGTGCCTTGGGACCAAGAGAAAGAGAACTTTGCCCTGCCCTTGTGGAGGGCAGAATCGGGCTCTCTAAGGAAGAAATTCAAGAGAAAAATGTCACCCATGCATGCCACAAGGATCGAACAAGGAACCATGAGGAAGCCAAGAACTAAAGTTGATTGCCGTGCCAAGAAGCCAAGGAAATTAATTGAATTTGTGACCAAGCCGTGTTTCGAACACGGGACGTGGAAGAGGGAACTCTGCCCTGCCCTTGGCGCGGGCAGGGCAGCATTTTGTGTGTGGCGCACCAAGAAGCAAATCTGGCGCACCATGGGACGTTCCTGGCAGCATCTGGCGCACCATGGGACGTTCCTGGCAGCATCTGGCGCACCACGATCCTCTCCTGGCAGCACCACAATTTTCTGCCCTGCCCTTGGCGCGGGCAGGGCAGCGTTTTATGATCCTGGCGCACCAAGCTCAATTCTGGCGCACCAATTTTCTTCCTGGCAGCACCAACGAGCACCACGCACCATCCCTGGCAGCACCAACTTTTCCTGCCCTGCCCTTGGCGCGGGCAGGGCAGCATCTCGCCGCACCAGGACGCGCCAGACTCGCACCAGCCGCACCAAGGCCGCACCAATCTCATGCACCAAGCACCAATTTTCTGCCCTGCCCTCCACAAGGACAGGGCAGCCTCCTGGGAGTGACTTTTAATGGGCCAAAAATTCAAATTAAAAATCCATTTGAATTCATTTCTTCACCAAATCAAAAGCCCATCCAAATCCCAAAATCCAAGAATAGAAAGTGTATAAATAGAAGCTAGTTTGATGTAATTAGGACCTTTTTACCACTTTGATTTTTACCTTTACTCTTGAATTTTACTTTCACCTTCTTTTTGAACTTTTGCAATTGTTCTTGAGAGACTTGTCCGAGCACCAAGAGGATCAAGGGAGAATTGATTGATCTCCTTCCTCATTCTTACTTGGGCAATTCTACTCTTCTGTTTTTGAGTTTTGGGTGTGTGAAATTGAGGAAATTCTGTCTCAATTCCCATTCAAACTCTTTTCAATTTGTTTTCTGCAGAATTGAATCTGATTTCTGTTCTTCTACTGCTTTCTCTTCTAATTCTTGCCAATTGCTTTGTTAACTTGGATCTAGGAAGGCAAATAGAGATCTAGGCTCTGCTACCTAGTTTCTTGAGACCTGAGACCACAATTTACTTTTGGTTCTTCTGTGAACCCTTGCTGCATTCTATTTCCTTTCTGTTTGAATGCTTATTGCTTCTGATTCAATTTCTGCTCAATCAATTGCGGCAATTTACTTCTTCTTTGTTTAGATCCTGAAATCCCATTCCTCAAGTCCCTTTTACTTTCTAGCAATTTAACTTTCTTGCCATTTAAGTTACTGCAATCTAAGTTTCTTGCACTTTAAGTTTCAGTCATTTACTTTCTTGTTCTTTAAGATTCTGCAAATTTTACTTTCTTGTTCTTTAATTTACTGCAAATTCCGTTCCCCCTTTACATTTACTGTCATTTACTTCCTGTTAAACACAAATCACTCAACCAATACTTGATTCGCTTGACTAAATCACCCACTAAACTAAAATTGCTCAATCCTTCAATCCCTGTGGGATCGACCTCATTCATGTGAGTTATTATTACTTGATGCGACCCGATACACTTGCCGGTGAGTTTTGTGTTGGATCGTTTTCCACACATCAAGTTTTTGGCGCCGTTGCCGGGGATTGAAATAGATTGACAATGATTAAGTGAAGTGGAGGTCTAGATTAAGCATTTTTTCTTTTCTGTTATTCTAATTCTTACTAACACACTAACTGTTTGAGTTTTTGCTTAAACTAACTAAAACTTCATTCTAGCTATAGATTGAAGTTTCATTGGCTTTCTGGGTTTGTGTGTTTATTGTTGTGTGTTTGTATGTCAGGTATAGGAAGATCTTCCCCTATCATCTCTGAAATTGATCAAAGGACTCTTCGGAGACTAAGAAGAGCCGAAAGAGGGAAGAACATTATTGGAGAAGAAGAATCTGAGGAGGAATTCCAAGACATGGATGGAGATATCAATCAACCAGGAGAAGGAGCCAACAATAATCAACAACAGAGAAGAGTCTTGGCTTCATACACATTTGCAAATGCTAGGCATTGTGGAAGTAGCATTCTTCCTCCCAATGTCAATGCAAACAATTTTGAACTCAAGCCACAACTCATCACTCTGGTTCAAAACAATTGTTCTTTTGGAGGAGGGCCTTTGGAGGATCCAAATCAACATTTGTCCACATTCTTGAGAATCTGTGGCATGGTGAAAACCAATGGTGTATCCCCTGATAGCTACAAGCTGCTGCTCTTCCCATTTTCTCTCAGAGATAAAGCTACTCAATGGTTAGAGACCTTTCCAAAAGAAAGCATCAACACTTGGGATGACTTGGTGAGCAAGTTTCTTGCCAAATTCTATCCACCTCAAAGAATCCTAAGGTTGAAGACTGAGGTTCAAACGTTCACTCAATTAGAGGCTGAGAACTTATATGAAGCATGGGAAAGATATAAGGCTCTATTGAGGAAATGTCCACCAGAGATGTTCACTGAGTGGGACAAGTTGCAAAACTTCTATGAGGGACTCACTCTTAAAGCTCAAGAAGCCCTTGATCACTCTGCCGGAGGCTCATTACAACTCATGAAAACCACAGAGGAAGCTCAAAAACTCATTGATATGGTGGCCAACAACCAATATTTCTTTGCTCATCAAAGACAACGCCAACCATCACAGAGAAGAGGAGTAATGGAGTTGGAAGGAGTTGATTCAATCCTAGCTCAGAACAAGATGATGCAGCAGCAGATTCAACAACAATTTGAGCAAATGGCTAAGAGAATTGATGGCTTGCAAGTGGCGGCAGTAGCACCACAAGCCAACCTCCAACCACTTGGATACAAAGTGAAGAAACTCAAGAAGAGCAACAACAAGAGCAAGTCCAATACATGCACAACCAAAATCCTGGAACAAATGAAGTCTATGGGGATACCTACAATCCATCTTGGAAGAACCATCCCAACCTCAGATGGGGAGACAACCATAATCAAAACCAACAACCATGGCAAAGAAACACAGGCCAAAACAATTGGAAAAACACAAACCACAACCCCCAGCCAAACACTAACCAAAACTCATACAGAAAACCACAAAACAACTACCCAAATTCTAACCAATACCCACCTAATAACCAACCAACTAACCAAAACACTTATCATCATCCATCAACACCCCAAAATCAACCCATCACACAAGACTCACAGAGAATCACCAATCTAGAGCTGCTCATGGAGAAACTGATGAAGAACCAAGAATTGACAACCAAGAACCAAGAAGCCTCCATGAAGAACCTAGAGAGGCAGATTGGACAAATCTCTAAGAAGATTTCTGTTGAAAAACCATCAAGTTCACTACCTAGTGATACCATTCCCAACCCAAAGGAAGAATGCAAGGTCGTGCAACTAAGAAGTGGAAAGATGTTAGTGGATGGTAACCAAGGAGCAACAAAGAAGCTTATGGAGAATGACATTGAGCCAACAAAGAATGATGAAGCCATCAACAAAGACATGATGACCAAGAATGCTCCAGAAAAACTCACAGAGGAAGACAACAAACCACAGAATCTGAAGAAAGGAAAGCAAATCATGGGAGAGCCAATTCCAAAACAGCATCAAGTGGAGAAGAGCTCAACATCACCACTACCTTATCCACAGAGATTTCAAAAGGAAACAAAGGATCAGCACTTCCACAAATTTCTTGAGACTTTCAAGAAGTTGGAAATCAACATACCTTTGGCAGAGGCTTTGGAGCAAATGCCTTTATATGCCAAGTTCTTAAAGGAGCTCATCAACAAGAAAAGAGATTAGAATGAGAAGGAAACGGTGATGCTCAGTGAAAAATGCAGTGCACTCATTAAAAAGGGACTCCCTCCCAAGCTTGAAGACCCTGGAGGTTTCTTCTTACCATGCACTATTGGAAACCTGTTCATTAACAAGGGGATGTGCGATCTAGGAGCAAGCATAAATCTAATCCCATATTCTCTAGTAAAAAAGCTTGGCATAGAGGAGGTGAAACCAACACAGATGTCCTTGGAATTGGTGGACCAATCAATAGTATATCCTAAAGGGCTGATTGAGAACCTTTTAGTTAAGGTTGACAAGTTTATATACCCAGCAGATTTTGTGATCCTGGATTCTTCAGAGCATGGAAATGACTCCATAATACTTGGTCGACCATTTTTGGCCACTGCTAGAGCCATTGTGGACATAGAGCAAGGAGAGTTAACCCTCAGGATGCATGAGGAGAGCATCATCCTGAAAGTCTTTCCAGAAGTACAAAGGGATGAAGAAACAAGCAAAATGAATGATGATCTCTTTCTAAAGCAATCAACTGACAAGGAAGTAGAACAGAAAAACAAACAGATGCAAGAAGAAAAAGGGATTCAAAAGGAACCAACAGAAGCAGGGGTGATAAGTAAGAAGGGAGGTATCACAACTCAAGTACTTGTCAAGAAAGAAAGATCAACAAGAAAGAAAAAGATGAAGAGCAAGAAAAAGGCTCACAAAGGTTGGAAGAACAAGAAAATCCCAACTGAAGGATTCTCTAAGGGTGATAAGGTGCAATTAGTATATCAACAGCAGGGAGCAGAAGATTATTACACTGTCAACCAAATACTATCTCTTGAACATATGGAAATTGAGCATCAAGGCACACAGAGAAAGTTGACAGTGAGAGGTGACAAGTTGAGACATCACCAACA
Organism: Arachis hypogaea; assembly: GCF_003086295.3. NCBI lineage: Eukaryota > Viridiplantae > Streptophyta > Magnoliopsida > Fabales > Fabaceae > Arachis > Arachis hypogaea. The sequence continues at coordinate 76,005,133 of NC_092041.1, read as the reverse complement.
TCAACCACCTTAAAGGGAAGTCAATGTCAAGCTAATGACAATAAAAGAGCGCTTCATGGGAGGCAACCCATGGTTTAAGATTTCTGTCTTCTCTTTTATTCAATAAGCTATGATTCCTCTGAACATGATTTTGAATTTTCATGCCTGGTAAATGCATATATCATTTTGAAGCACATAGCAAACTTCTAAGTTTGGTGTACCTTAAGGCACACCCAAGTTCATTGTTCAAAGAAGGGGATTGTCTTTTAGAACATATGCATAATTCTGTTGATAAAGCATGTGACCAAACACTAAGTTTGGTGTCTGCATGTGCAACAATGTTCAGAAGATCATTTCCCAATCATGGACTCAAAACCATACAGATAAGGGATCATACATCAATTTTTTTTAAATGCATCAATTGTGAGAACGGTTTGCATTGTTAAGCCATCCCCTCAATAAAAGATAAGTTTGGTGTTCACCAACTTTTTAACATTTTATTTAGGGACACAATTGATCACAAAAATTTTTTAACTATTAAGCAAACTAAAACAATTCATTTTATTCTTGCAAATAAGTTGCCAACGGTCATATTAACTAGCTGTTTTGATTCATGCAGAAAAAAAAAAGGCTAAGACAAACACAAGGAAGGGCCACGGCTAGGAGAAGCTATATGAGGGAGGTCACATGTGCCTAGGAGAACGTGTTCATGGGGAACAGAATTTGCATGCATGCAACATTGAACACCTAAATGCATGCAGCCAATGGGAGGAGGATCCTCGTCAAACCTCAACCATGCATGCAGACCGTCCATTCCATGAATCCTTGAGATGACCAACTCAATCTCAGCCCTTCATGAACACTAACGGTTCCTTCTTCATTCATTCATTGTGGTTTTGTTGAAAAGCTTGGAAACAAGGCCTATTAATAGCCGTTGCACCAACACAGCATACACATTCCTATTCAAGCCACTTTCATATGAAACCACACTCTATTCCACTTCCAAAACCAACATAATTCCCTTACCTCACACATCAAAACCGAACCAAAACTCTTCCCAAACACAACACATATTTCTTCTACTCTCACTTCCTCTTTCTTTTCACTTTAATTTCAATGGCCTCCTCAAGCTCAAAAAGAAGGCCGGGAAAAGAACCTATGGTAACCGAACCCCCATCATTTGATGCACGTAAGTTTAGATCCCAATTCCATGAAGGGAGATATCATAGGTTCATAGAGGCAAAGAATGTTATCTATGAGAAAGGCCTTGATTTGAGGGAAGGAGAATACCCCATTATGAGCCAAATTACTAGAGAAAGGAGGTGGGAACTCTTGTGTGCTCTTCTGACTGACATCAGTGCAGTAATGATCAGGGAGTTCTATGCAAATGCTGCAAAAGAAAACAAAAATAGTGCTCCTTACACAAGCTATGTCAGAGGGGTTGAAGTGAGTTTTAGCCCAGCTGCTATCACAAGAGCCCTCAAGTTGAGAACCATAACCTATCCAGAGCCTAGTTATGAGGCTAGGATGCAAATGAAAAATAATCCTGATGAGATTCTGCAGGGGTTATGCATGGAAAATACAGATTGGGAAAGAGATTCAAAGGGAGTTCCAAGTCACATAAGGAGGATAAATCTCACTCCTGTGGCTAAGGGATGGTATGAAATAGTGAGGAGATCTATCCTTCCTACTGGAAACGCCTCTTGGGTCACAATCAAACGAGCACTCTTGACATACTGCATCTTGCATGGAGGTGAGATCAATATTGCACAACTCATAGCCGACAGTATTCAAGAAATGGCCGATAGCACAAGCAAAGCAAAAGGTCTTGGACATCCAAGCACCATCCAAAGGCTATGTGACAGAGCTAACGTACTCTTTGAAGATGAGGACACAACAAAAGTGAAGAAAGGGAAATGGATTACCAAGAAGAGCATGGAGGGAACTAATGAAGAAGAAGACCAAGAAGGGGTAGTAGCTCCTAGACAAAGGAGAGCACAAAGAGAGGAAGGACGAAATCAAGCTTATGATGCCATTGATATGAGCCAATTGCAAAGATCAATTGAAGAATTATCTCAGCAACTCATGCAGGCTCAACAAGGTCAAAATCAACTCATGCAGGCCGAACAAGGCCAAAATCAAGAGGGCCGAGAGAAATATCTAGAGCCCCATCCTGAATTCATGGAACAATTCTTGAAAGAAAAAGAGGAACGAGAAGCTTGGCAGCATCAAATGGAGGAAAAACAAGAGAAATGGCAGCAACAAATGATGACTCAGCAGCAAGAATTTCAAGCACAGATCCTTGAAGGACAAAAAGAACAATACAAAGAATTCAAGGAATCATATGATAAGTTGTATTTTAGTCAAGCTAAAGCAGAGGAATATAGTCACAACCTGTATCAATGGAAGAATGTTCATCATACCATGGGAGAAGTTAGACACGTACAAAGAATGGAGTATGATGAAAACATGCAAGCAAGGTTGGAGTACTTGACCCACAATCTGCCAACACTCAATCCTGAGATCAAGCCATTTGAACAATGCCCTGAATTTTTAGCCAAGCAACAAGCAAGATCTCATCATTACACTGAGTCAACTTTTAACAGATTGGAAGATTTTGGGCTCAAAGGACTCTTAGATTCTGTTTGGGGTAGAAGATGTCCTGGTGAAGAGATCCGAGATTACTCCAAGACAGGGAAGAGAAAGAAGAAGAAGGGAGAATCAAGCAGCAGCCATAACCATTAGAAGGTGGCAAAGTTCTTTCATACTTCCTCTTTCATGTCTCTAATAAGGAGATGCATGTCTGAAACATGATATGCCTCCATCATTTATTTCTTTATGCATTTTCTGTTCTTTGCTTTTCATTTTAGTTAGTTAATAAATAGCTAGAAAAATGATAAGTCTGCATAATGCTTGTATCCATCACTTAGCTTGAAAATTGCTTTGCTTCCCATATGCTTAAATAAAAGAGTTTGGTTTGAATTGAAAAGTAAAATATCCAATGTTGCATAAGTATGAATGGAAGTTGGTGGTGGTATATGTGTTTGATTAAATGCATAACTCATGAAATAATTGTTGCATAATATCATTCTCATCCAATTGTGAGTTAGCTTGCTGTTACAAAGACTCTTATCAAGAATGAAAAAGCCCTTGGTGACAAAAACAGAAAGAAAAAGGGAAAGAAAAAGCCAAAATGGCAAGAAAAACAAAGAATAAAGGTTGGACACCAATAGCTTGAACCTTAGGACATATGCCTGTGGTGTTCTTGTACTAAGATCTGCTTGGATGAGTAAATTCTAAGGGGTATTTTGAAACCCGGTCACTTAGATCAACTGATTTGGGATGGCCAATTGAAAATCCACAATAAAGAGCAACTTAGATACAGAACATTTAGTTATCCAAAGAGATGCTGGGCATCAATGATCCTAGGAAGAGTTAATGAGCCAAGTGTCTGTGGTGGAAAGATGTTGAGCAAAAAGAAAAGAAAATAAAGCCAAAGGCTATGCTGCAGCATTTGACACCCAACCTCTAACAGAATAATAAGCTTGTTAAGCTTTGTAAGCCAAGAAAAGTTAGCAAGGGAATGAGTAAAAAGTGAGTCTTATCACAGCAAGTTTAGCAAACCTTTGATGCAAAATGTATATTATGTAACAAGAACAATAACTTGAGTTGTCATTGTCTGCATAAATGCCCCATAGATCAAGTTCTGCTATCTGCATAATAAGGATAAGCATCCTTTTCTTATTCATTCCAATTTCTCTTAGTTTTGATGCTTGCTTGGGGACAAGCAAGATTTAAGTTTGGTGTTGTGATGACAAGTCATCATATACCCATTTTCAAGCTAATTTCACTTGTTTTGTTAGCATTTATGCACTTTCTTGCATCCTAAGTAAGTGATTTGGAGTGAAAATGCATAAATTCTTTAAATCAAGCAACCACCATGAAATTAATGTTAAATCATGAGGTTTAAGCTAATTTTAATTGAATTTTAATTGATTTATAAGCCTCTTGAATTTAGTGATACTTTGAGTGGTTGTTTTGGTTTATTATAGGTGAAGAAAAGAAAAGAAAAGGAAAAGCGTGGCCTAAGAAGTGTAGCCTAAAGAAAGGAAAGCGTGGCCAAAGCAATATGAAGCGTGCCACATGCAATGGGGGAGGCAACATTGCCCTCCACAAGAGCAGAATGCCCTCTAGGAGGGCAACACAAGAGAACCAAACAAGGAAGGCAAATCTGCCCTGCCCACTACAAGGGCAGAGCACAAAATGTGCCTTGGGACCAAGAGAAAGAGAACTTTGCCCTGCCCTTGTGGAGGGCAGAATCGGGCTCTCTAAGGAAGAAATTCAAGAGAAAAATGTCACCCATGCATGCCACAAGGATCGAACAAGGAACCATGAGGAAGCCAAGAACTAAAGTTGATTGCCATGCCAAGAAGCCAAGGAAATTAATTGAATTTGTGACCAAGCCGTGTTTCGAACACGGGACGTGGAAGAGGGAACTCTGCCCTGCCCTTGGCGCGGGCAGGGCAGCATTTTGTGTGTGGCGCACCAAGAAGCAAATCTGGCGCACCATGGGACGTTCCTGGCAGCATCTGGCGCACCATGGGACGTTCCTGGCAGCATCTGGCGCACCACGATCCTCTCCTAGCAGCACCACAATTTTCTGCCCTGCCCTTGGCGCGGGCAGGGCAGCGTTTTACGATCCTGGCGCACCAAGCTCAATTCTGGCGCACCAATTTTCTTCCTGGCAGCACCAACGAGCACCACGCACCATCCCTGGCAGCACCAACTTTTCCTGCCCTGCCCTTGGCGCGGGCAGGGCAGCATCTCGTCGCACCAGGACGCGCCAGACTCGCACCAGCCGCACCAAGGCCGCACCAATCTCATGCACCAAGCACCAATTTTCTGCCCTGCCCTCCACAAGGGCAGGGCAGCCTCCTGGGAGTGACTTTTAATGGGCCAAAAATTCAAATTAAAAATCCATTTGAATTCATTTCTTCACCAAATCAAAAGCCCATCCAAATCCCAAAATCCAAGAATAGAAAGTGTATAAATAGAAGCTAGTTTGATGTAATTAGGACCTTTTTACCACTTTGATTTTTACCTTTACTCTTGAATTTTACTTTCACCTTCTTTTTGAACTTTTGCAATTGTTCTTGAGAGACTTGTCCGAGCACCAAGAGGATCAAGGGAGAATTGATTGATCTCCTTCCTCATTCTTACTTGGGCAATTCTACTCTTCTGTTTTTGAGTTTTGGGTGTGTGAAATTGAGGAAATTCTGTCTCAATTCCCATTCAAACTCTTTTCAATTTGTTTTCTGCAGAATTGAATCTGATTTCTGTTCTTCTACTGCTTTCTCTTCTAATTCTTGCCAATTGCTTTATTAACTTGGATCTAGGAAGGTAAATAGAGATCTAGGCTCTGCTACCTAGTTTCTTGAGACCTGAGACCACAATTTACTTTTGGTTCTTCTGTGAACCCTTGCTGCATTCTATTTCCTTTCTGTTTGAATGCTTATTGCTTCTGATTCAATTTCTGCTCAATCAATTGCTGCAATTTACTTCTTCTTTGTTTAGATCCTGAAATCCCATTCCTCAAGTCCCTTTTACTTTCTAGCAATTTAACTTTCTTGCCATTTAAGTTACTGCAATCTAAGTTTCTTGCACTTTAAGTTTCAGTCATTTACTTTCTTGTTCTTTAAGATTCTGCAAATTTTACTTTCCTGTTCTTTAATTTACTGCAAATTCCCTTCCCCCTTTACATTTACTGTCATTTACTTCCTGTTAAACACAAATCACTCAACCAATACTTGATTCGCTTGACTAAATCACCCACTAAACTAAAATTGCTCAATCCTTCAATCCCTGTGGGATCGACCTCACTCATGTGAGTTATTATTACTTGATGCGACCCGGTACACTTGCCGGTGAGTTTTGTGTTGGATCGTTTTCCACACATCACCTCGTTAGGTCTTTTCCTATGGATCACTTTTGATAACTTCTTGCATTATTCTATTTTCATCGCTTTTCATCTTGCTAATTTTGTAGAAATTGGGTTGTGCGTTTCGCTTGGCCGACTTTGGATGAATTCAGTCTTCATTTTGTCGACCTTATCGAGCAGTGAATTTTGGTTTTTATTTAGCCGATCTGTAGCTTTATAATCAGGCGATGAATTTTGCGTTTTCAGATTAATGCGTCTTGATAAAGAGAATTTGTAGAAAATCTAAAAAACTTTATTTGAAATAGAAAATATGCAAATATATACATGTGAGTGCTTACCCTTTTTTAGGTCAAGTAATTTTGCAGATCTTGTCTTGGTGCCTCATTAAAAAACCTTTTCAGAAAAAAGAGTGCACTTCTGACCTAAGATCTTTTTATTACCTCTAACTGTAATACCTTCTTAGGTTGTAGGCGTGCCATGACTTTAGTAGCTCTCGCCCCTCGAGTTCGGATACTTTATAGTAGCCTTTTTCCCAGTACCTCTGTGACTCGGTAAGGTCCTTTCCAGGTAGCCGCTAGCTTTCCCTCTCCGGGTCAACTTGTTCCAATGTTATTTCAGATTAGGATGAGGTCATCGTTTTTGAAGCTTCGTTGCACTACCTTTTGATTGTACCTTGAGGCCATGTGACATTTTAATGCTTCTTCTCTGATCCGAGCTCTTTCTCGGACTTCCGAGAGTAGGTCGAGCTCTTCCTTTTAAAGTTGGGAGTTGGCTTCGTCACTATAGATGATCATTCTAGGAGATCCTTCTTCGACTTCTACCTGTATCATTGCCTCCATTCCATAAGCCAATCGGAAGGGTGATTCCTTTGTGGTGGAATATGGAGTTGTCCGATATGCCCAGAGGACTTGTGGGAGCTCTTCAGCCCAGGCTCCCTTTGCATCCTGTAGCCTCCATTTTAACCCGGCTAGTATGACTTTATTGGCAGCTTCTGCTTGTCCATTAGCCTGTGGGTGTTCTACGGATGTGAATTGGTGCTTAATTTTCAAGTCGGCTACCAACTTTCTAAAGCCTGCGTCTGTGAATTGAGTGCCATTGTCTGTGGTGATGGAGTAAGGGACCCCAAACCTTGTGACAATGTTTCTATATAGGAATTTTTGACTTCTTTACTCTGTGGCATTGGCTAGGGGCTCTACCTCAATCCATTTTGTAAAATAATCTACCCCTACGATGAGGAACTTGACTTGTCCTGATCCTTAGGGGAAGGGCCCGAGGAGGTCAAGTCGCCACTTTGCAAATGGCCAAGGGGATGTTATGCTGATGAGTTCCTCTGGTGGGGCGATGTGGAAGTTGACATGTTTTTGACATGATGGACATGTCTTAACGAACTCGATGACTTCTTTTTGCAAAGTCGGCCAAAAAAATTCGACTCGGAGTACTTTCTTGGCAAGAGCTCGTGCTCTGAGATGGTTGCCACATGTGCCACTGTGCATTTCTTCCAAGACCTCTTTTGTATTAGAGGTCAGTACATATTTTAGAAGAGGCGTCAAAATCCCTTTCATGTATAGGATATTGTTTATGATGGTGTAATACTGTGCCTCCCGCTTTAACCTCTTTGCCTCCTTCTTATCTGCAGAGAGTATATCGGATTTGAGGTAGCTGATTATGGGAGTCATCCATCCTTGATCTTGACCAGATATGGCTAGGACTTTTTCGTCTTCTAAGATTGACGGGTTCTGCAGTATTTCCTGGATGAGACTCCTATTATTGCCCCCTGGTTTGGTGCTGGCTAATTTCGAGAGTGCACCAGCTCGAGCATTCTGTTCCCGAGGTATATGTCAGATCTCGTATTCCTGGAATTGTCTGAGTTGTTCCCTGGTTTTGTCCAGGTACTTTTTCATGGCGGGATCTTTGGCTTGGTAGGTCCCTACTATTTGCGAGGTGACGACATGTGAATCATTGAAGATGACCAGTTTTTGGGCTCTGACCTCTTTAGCCAGCTTTAAACCAGCCAATAGCACCTCACACTCAGCCTGATTATTAGAAGCAGGAAACTCGAACTTCAAGAAGAGCTCGATTTGGGTTCCTGATTACTTTCTATTATCACACCTGCTCCACTTCCAGTTTTATTTGAAGAGCCGTCCACATAGAGATTCCAATTTATGGGGATTTCTGGGGTGTTAGTATACTCTACAATGAAGTCGGCCAGATACTGTGATTTGATGGCTGTCATAGCTTCATATTAAAGATCGAATTTGGACAACTCAACTACCCACTGTAGGATTCTTTCTGCTAAATCTATTTTCTGCAGAATGCCTTTTATGGGATGGTTAGTCCAAACTTTGATGGTGTGAGCCTGGAAGTATGGGCGAAGTCATCGAGAGGTTAATATGAGAGCGTATGTGAACTTTTCTGTCTTTTGATAGTTCATCTCGGACCCTTGTAGTGCTTTACTGATGAAGTATATAGGTTGTTGTCCACTTTCGTCCTCTCTGACTAGTGCTAAGGCTACTGCCCGACTTCCTACTAGAAGGTATAATATGAGTGCTTCTCCTTCCCGTGATCGGGTAAGAATGGGTGGTTGTCCCAAGAATCTTTAGAAATCCTGGAAGGCTTGCTCACACTCCAGTGTCCATTTGAACTTCTTTCCCTTCCTTAGTGTGGCGTAGAAGGGGAGAGATTTTATGGCTAATCCGGCTAGAAATTTGGATAAGGCTGCCAGTCACCCATTGAGCTGTTGCACTTATCTGACACAGGTCGGGCTTTTCATGTCGAGTATGGCCCGACACTTTCGCTTTGTGTTTTTACTAGCACGTCGTCCACATATACCTCCATAAGTTTCACGATATGATCTGCAAAGACCTTGTTCAATAATCTTTGATAGGTGGCTTCTGCATTTTTGAGTCCGAATGGCATGACGACGTAATAGTAGTTTGCTTTTGGGGTTAGGAAGGAGGTTTTTTCTTGATCGGGTATTGATACATCAGGATTTGATTGTATCCCGAATAAGCGTCCATAAACGAGAGGTATTTGTATCCGAAGGAGGCATCCACCAGAGCGTCAATACTTGGGAGTGGATAGGGATCCTTTGGGCAAGCTTTGTTGAGATCGGTGTAGTCGGTGCACATCCGCCACTTCCCATTTGATTTTTTCACTAAGACAACAATGGCTAGCCATAGCGGATATTTGACTTCTCTTATGAATCCTGCCTCTAGTAGAGCTTGTACCTGTTCTACCACAGCTTAGGATCTTTCAGGTCTGAGTTTCTGACACTTCTGTCGTACTGGCCGAGATCCTGGGTATACTGTCAGCTTGTGGCATATTAGTTTGGGGTTAATGCCCGGCATGTCTGCGGCCTTCCATGCAAAGAGGTCTACATTATCTTTTAAGAACTGTATGAGAGACTCCTTTACATCTCCTTTTAGGATTGCACCAATATTGGTTGTTTTATCTGGGACATCTCCGATCTGGACTTTTCTATCTCACCCTCAGGTTGTGGATGATGTTCTTCCCGACCTCGAGTTCCCCCGAGTTTGATGGTGTGGATTTCTTCTCCTTCGCCTCTAAGGTTCATACTTTCATTGTAGCAGCGACGCGCTGTCCTTTGGTCTCCTTTTATCATAGCGATCCCTTCTGTAGTTGGAAACTTCATGCATATATGTGGAGTCGAGACTACTGCGGCGAGCAGATTTAGGGTTGTCTGACCTATAAGGGCATTGTAGGCTGAACTCACATTGACCACGATGTAGTCTATACTGAGTGTTCTTGACCTGTTTCCTTTTTCAAAGGTTGCACGTAGTGAGATGTATCCGAGTGGTTAGATTGGAGTGTCTCCTAGTCCAAATAAGTTGTTCGGATATGTGATGCGTGAGCATCTTATCTATCTTTTCCTTGTGAATTTGCACTTGAATTGCTAAGTTTAATCAAAATTTAAATATCTTTTTGCCACTATGGATGTTACTTTGAGTTGTGCATGATTCTATTTATTTCAGGTAGCATTCGAATGGATTTAACAGAGTTTTGTAGTAGAAAATGAGGAAAGCAAATGATGCTGTCAATCCTGACCTCCCTGCATTCAAACAGAAATAATTTTAGCTACAAAGGCTCAATTGATGTGATTTCAGCGGCATTGGAAAGCTAACTTTCAGGGCTTTCCAACGATATATAATAGTGTACACTTCTTCTGCAGCAACCTCTGCCTCCTCCACCTGCCAAGTTCAGCGTGGAACTTGAAAGCTCCCAGGAAACCATGCGCAACACTCCACGCTGAACTTGAAAAAAGCCAAGTTCAGCGTGGACTCAAAGGAAAACTATAAGGAAGCGCTGCCTCCTCCATGCTGAACTTGGCTTTTTCCAAGTTCAGCGTGGATCCTCAATATCAGTGTGGTCCCCATATACGTCAGCATGGTTGCACGAATAATCAATTAATTTTGATTAAATGTGTATATTATTCTTAAATAGGAAAAGATATTATTTTAGTTTTAGAAAATATATTTTTACATTAATTAGGATTAGATATTATTCATGCCCTGGGTCGAGCTGTCCGACCCGGGATGTTCGACAGACAAAGCGACCGACCTCTTTAGGTCAGGATAACCCGACCTCTTCTCAAAGAGCTCGGCCAAGTCACAGGAAAGCCTAAACAAAGGGCCCAAATAGAGGAACACGTCCCAAATCCAAGGGCAGCCCAAGCCTACAAGGAGAAGAGCGGTTCCCTTGAAGATAAGATAACCTCACCTCAAGATAAAGATAAGATAAGATAACTAACTTATCTTATCCACAGAAGGTCACATCTCACCATTATAAATACACTGGAGCACCCAGATATAACTCATACTCTGATTCTACTCAATACCTGCTTAATACTCTTGCTAACTTAAGCATCGGAGTCCCTTGCAGGTACCCCCACCCTCCGAGGACGAAGGATCAGCACCATCACCGAGTCCAGCAAGTCGGACACACCAGCTCCGGCCGATATACACTTGCCGGACACGTCGGCTCCGACCAGCACAGAAGATCTCGTCCGAGATCGACCTACAGTTTCAGGTAACCCTCGGAACATTGGCGCCGTTGCCGGGGAGCCTGGAAGTCATCCCATCACCATGGCAGACGACCATGACAACGACCACGATTCAGGTCTGGAAGATAGAACACCGCACAAAAATGTGGATGTCACGCTACAAGATACCCCAAAAACCAACAAGGACAAAGACTCACCAAATTCCGGGGCAATAGAAGTGCTCCTAGATTGCCTAAAACAACTTGAAAATGAAACCCAACAACGACGATAAATCGGAAAAGATCTACAAAGAGAGGTGTGGTGACGTCGAGAATTGGAAGAAAAACTACAGCAATTGGAAGCCGATCTTAAATTAAAAGTCCCCCGGGCCAATCCTAAAGAAAATTTACGCAAAGAACAAGACCCGTTCACTAGGGAAATCATGAAAACCAAAATTCCAAAAGACTTCAAACTCCCAGATATGACCCTATACGATGGCACCACGGACCCCAACCACTACCTCAGCAACTTCAAAAGCAGAATGTACCTTACCGACGCCCCAGATGCTGTTCGCTGTAAAGCCTTTCCAACAACTCTCACAAAGACAGCAATCCGATGGTTCGACAACCTACCCCTAAAGTCCATCTCAAGCTTTGATGACCTAGCTAAAAAATTCCTAGCCAGATTCTCTATTCAGAAAGATAAGGCCAAGCACGCCCCCAGCTTACTAGGGATCAAACAAGGAGATCGGGAGAGCCTCCGCAACTACATGGAAAGATTCAACAAAACGTGCATGGACATAAAAGGTTTACCAACAGAAGCTGCCATCATGGGACTCATCAACGGCCTGCAAGAAGGACCTTTTAGCCAATCTATATCAAAGAAGTACCCGACCTCCTTAGACGAAGTTCAGGAACGAGCAGAAAAATATATCAACATGGAAGAAAATGCTCGGTTAGGAGAGACCTCAAAATCGGGTACCTCCTACCGAGACAAAGATAAGGAATCCAAGAGAAAAGAAGATCGGCAAGGGGAGAAAATAAAAAAATACCATAATTACACTCCTCTCAGGGCATCCTTGGTCGAGATATACAAAGAAGTCTGCCATACAGAAAAAATCCCCCTAGCTCTGCCACTCAAAGGAAAAAAGGGAGGAGGAAACCGGAAGGAATATTGTGAATACCATCGAGTCCGTGGACACTCCACAAACAAATGCTTCGACTTAAAAAATATCATAGAGAAATTAGTGAGAGAAGGAAAATTAGATTGATTTCTGGCCACCCGAGATGATGATCAAAGAAAGAGTGGGACATGATTACCGAGCGAACTGAACGATCACCTCGGACACCAGAGAGACATGTCCACATGATACATGGCGGATTTGCAGGAGGTGGGATCTCCAAATCATCTCGTAAAAGATATCTCAAAGAAGTATATTATGTCGAAGGAAAGGAGGAAGCGCTCAACATCCCTGCAATAACATTCACTAAAGAGGATGCCTCCGGTATCATCTCAGGACACGACGATCCCATGGTCATCACCATCATATTGGCAAATGCCAATCTACACCGCACCTTAATAGACCAAGGGAGTTCCGCCGATATCTTATTCAAAACAGCCTTCGATAAACTCGGCTTAGAAGAGAAGGAACTTAAAGTATATCCAAACAATCTGTTCGGACTAGGAGATACCCCGGTTCAACCGCTGGGATACATACCACTACATACAACCTTCGGAAAAGGGAACCAATCCAGGAACCTCAGAATAGACTACATCGTGGTCGATGTAAGTTCAGCTTACAATGCTCTCATAGGTCGGACAACACTCAACCAACTTGGCGCGATAGTCTCGACCCCACATCTATGTATGAAATTCCCCACTACGAAAGGAATAGCCACCATAAAAGCAGATCAAAAGATGGCACGTCGCTATTATAACGAAAGCCTAAATCTTAGAGGCAGGGGAGAAGAGTTCCACAGAATCGAGCTGGCGGAGCCCAACAACGAGAAGAGCTTCGTCCATGGTGCGCGAAATTGTGAACAATACTTTTTCACAACTCTCATAATCCCCGGTCATGAGCCCCCAAAAACTTGGTAGCTCAATACCATGGCATTACACAACTTCGCACAACTAACCAGCAAGTGCACTGGGTCGTCCAAGTAATAAACCTTACGCGAGTAAGGGTCGATCCCACGGAGATTGTTAGTATTGAAGCAAGCTATGGTCATCTTGTAAATCTTAGTCAGGCAAACTCAAATGGTAATGGTGATGAACGAAAATAACAAAAAGGTAAAGATAGAGATACTTATGTAATTCATTGGTAGGAACTTCAGATAAGCGCATGAAGATGCCTTCCCTTCCGTCTCTCTGCTTTCCTACTGTCTTCATCCAATCCTTCTTATTCCTTTCCATGGCAAGCTTGTGTAGGGTTTCACCGTTGTCAATGGCTACCTCCCATCCTCTCAGTGAAAACGATTGCATATGCTCTATCACAGCACGCGGAATTTAGCTGTCGGTTCTCGGTCAGGCCGGAATAGAATCCATCGATTCTTTTGTGTCTGTCACTAACGCCCCGCCTGCTAGGAGTTTGAAGCACGTCACAGTCATTCAGTCATTGAATCCTACTCAGAATACCACAGACAAGGTTAGACCTTCCGGATTCTCTTGAATGCCGCCATCAGTTCTTGCCTATACCACGAAGACTCTGATCTCACGGAATGGTTGGCTCGTTTGTCAGACGAGCACTCGGTTGTCAGGCGATCAACCATGCATCGTGCAATCAGGAATCCAAGAGATATTCACCCAATCGAAGGTAGAACGGAGGTGGTTGTCAGTCACACGTTCATAAGTGAGAATGATGATGAGTGTCACGGATCATCACATTCATCATGTTGAAGAACAAGTGATATCTTAGAACAAGAACAAGTGGAATTGAATGGAAGAACAATAGTAATTGCATTAATACTCGAGGTACAGCAGAGCTCCACACCTTAATCTATGGTGTGTAGAAACTCCACCGTTGAAAATACATAAGAACAAGGTCTAGGCATGGCCGAATGGCCAGCCTCCCAATGATCTAAGATAGCATAAAAATGAAGATAGCTACCAAAGTCTCTAAATACAATAGTAAAAGGTCCTACTTATAGAAAACTAGTAGCCTAAGGTTTACAGAAATGAGTAAATGACATAAAAATCCACTTCCGGGCCCACTTGGTGTGTGCTTGGGCTGAGCAATGAAGCATTTTTCGTGCAGAGACTCTTCTTGGAGTTAAACGCCAGCTTTTATGCCAGTTTGGGCGTTTAACTCCCATTTGGGTGCCAGTTCAAGCGTTTAACGCTGGGATTTCTGAGGGTGACTTTGAACGCCGGTTTGGGCCATCAAATCTTGGGCAAAGTATGAACTATCATATATTGCTGGAAAGCCCAGGATGTCTACTTTCCAACGCCATTGAGAGCGCGCCAATTGGGCTTCTGTAACTCCAGAAAATCCACTTCGAGTGCAGGGAGGTCAGAATCCAACAGCATCTGCAGTCCTTTTTAGTCTCTGAATCAGATTTTTGCTCAGGTCCATCAATTTCAGCCAGAAAATACCTGAAATCAAAGAAAAACACACAAACTCATAGTAAAGTCCAGAAAAGTGAATTTTAACTAAAAACTAATAAAAATATACTAAAAACTAACTAGATCATACTAAAAACATACTAAAAACAATGCCAAAAAGCGTACAAATTATCCGCTCATCACAACACCAAACTTAAATTGTTGCTTGTCCTCAAGCAACTGAAAATCAAATAAGATAAAAAGAAGAGAATATGCAATGAATTCCAAAGACATCTATGAAGATCAGTATTAATTAGATGAGTGGGCTTTTAGCTTTTTGCCTCTGAACAGTTTTGGCATCTCACTCTATCCTTTGAAATTCAGAATGATTGGCTTCTTTAGGAACTCAGAATCCAGATAGTGTTAATGATTCTCCTAGTAGAGTATTGTTCATACCCTGACCGGGCTCCTCCAACTCGGCAAATTCATAAAAGGTCCGACCTCGTCCTAAGGCTCACGCCTAAAGGTCGGACCTCGGACAATAAAGCAAGGAAGGCCCATCAAAAGGAACGCAGCCCAAAACCTAAAGGCCGAAGAGGCCTAAAAAAGGCGGTTCCACAAAGATAGAGATAAAACTCCCAAAGATAAGATAAGATAAGAATATCTTATCCAGGGAAGATCACGGCCAACTACTATAAATACACTGGAGCACCCAGGTATGACATTCATTCCACATTCTACACATATCTGCTTGGACCCATGCTAACTTAAGCATCGGAGTGTCATTGCAGGTACAACCACCAACCACTCTGCATATCAAGCTCGGGTCCCTGAACCCCCACCTCGGGCCTCTCCAGACGACCGAGCTACACGTTTCAGGTAACCCTCGGAACATTGGCGCCGTTGCCGGGGAACCTGGAAGTCATCCCTCTACCATGGCGGACGACCCTCACAACAATGACCGCGCTGCATCTGAACAAGAGGACGAAATTGACACTGGAGAACGACCGGACAGCCCTCTATCACCACGCACTCCAGGAGGAAACAAACAGAATCGCCCAAAGACATCACTCCCAAACAAAGATCCACAAAATTCCGAAAAAGAGAAGAGCTCGGAAATTCTAGAAGCAGTCCGGGCACAACAAAACCGACTGAAACAACTCGAAGAGGACATAAAGAAGCAGAAAGAAACTGAACAAGATCTGAGAAGGGAGACTCGAAAGCGCAGAGAATTAGAAGAAAAACTGTGGAAAATAGAGGCCAACCTGAAAGACCGGACAGAACGCGGCACCACCCCCGAAGGCAACCATGATCCCTTCACGCAAGAGATCATGAAGGAGAAGGTACCGCGAAACTTCAAACCACCCGATATGGATCTCTACGACGGCACCACCGATCCAAGTCACCACCTCAGCAACTTCAGAAGCAGAATGTACCTAGTCGACGCCTCCGACGCGATTCGGTGCAAAGCCTTCCCCACCACTCTCACCAAGTCAGCCATGAAGTGGTTCAACAAAGCCTGCCCCAAAGACCCATATCCACTACCAAACATCGACGCCTTAGTAGACGCAGCCTCAGGCTATAGATATCTCTCCTTCATGGACGCATACTCGGGATACAATCAAATCCCGATGTACGGACCCGACCAAGAAAAGACCTCGTTCATAACCCCAAGGGCAAACTACTGCTACGTAGTAATGCCCTTCGGGCTGAAGAACGCAGGGGCAACCTACCAGAGGCTAATGAACAAAGTGTTCTCAGAGCACATCGGACTACAGCTGGAGGTGTACGTCGACGACATGCTGGTAAAGACACAAGAAGACAGAAACTTGCTGACCGACCTCACCGGTGTCTTCGGCACCCTCAGAAAACACAACATGAGACTTAACTCGACAAAGTGCACCTTCGCCGCAGAAGCCGGAAAGTTCTTAGGCTTCATGCTGACCCAAAGGGGCATCGAAGCGAACCCGGACAAATGCCAAGCGATACTCAATATGAAGAGCCCGACGTGTGTCAGAGAAGTACAACAACTGAATGGAAGGCTAGCCGCCCTATCAAGATTCTTGGCAGGATCAGCAATAAAGTCACTACCTCTCTACTCACTCCTAAAGAAAGGGAAACCCTTCTCATGGACCCCGGAGTGCGAAAAAGCCTTTCAAGAATTCAAAGAATTCCTCGGGCAGCCACCGATCCTAACCCGACCTTTAAGAGGAGAAGAACTCGTACTATACCTCTCGGTTGGAAATCGAGCAGTCGCTTCAGCGTTAATACGAGAAAATGACCGAGGACAACACCCCATATACTTTGTAAGCAAGGCACTACAAGGAGCCGAATTAAACTATCAGAAGATAGAAAAATTCGCCTACGCCCTAGTGTTCACAGCTCGGAGGCTCCGTCCCTACTTTCAAGCCCACACCATCAAAGTCCGGACAAACCAACCCATGAGACACATCCTCCAAAAGACAGACCTGGCAGGACGAATACTGCAATGGGCAGTGGAACTGTCCGAGTTCGACCTCCACTATGAAACTCGGACTACCATAAAATCTCAGTATCTAGCCGACTTCATCGTAGAATACACTGAGACCCCTGGAACCCCACTCTCATGGAACCTGTATGTCGACGGGTCATCAAACAAAACTGGAAGCGGAGCCAGGGTTATACTCGAAAGCGACCAAGGAACACGGATAGAACTATCCCTAAAATTCGAGTTCCAGGCTTCGAACAACCAAGCCGAATACGAGGCCCTACTAGCAGGTCTAAAGCTAGCCGAAGAGGTCGGAGCCCAGAAAATCACGATCTTCAGCGACTCCCAGGTCGTCACATCACAAGTAAATGGAAGCTACCAGGCCAAAGACCCCACCATGAAAAAATACCTGGACCAAACACAGGCACAACTACGCCACCTTTCAGAGATACAGATTCAGCACAAACCTTGGGAACAAAACGCCCGGGCAGACGCCCTCTCAAAGCTCGCCAGCACCAAGCCCGGAGGCAACAACAGAAGTCTCCTCCAGGAAACCTTACAATCCCCCTCCGTGCTAAGAGAGGAAGAAACGCTAAATATATCCAACCAACAGCAAGGATGGATGACCCCATACTCAACTACCTGAAGTCGGGAACTCTCCCCGCCGAAAGAAAGGAAGCTAAAAGACTCACGAAAGACGCCCAGAATTATACACTAATTCACGACGTATTATACAGAAGAGGATTCTCAAACCCCCTCCTTAGGTGCGTCCCGACCTCAGAAATGAAGAACGTCCTCGAAGAAGTCCACGGAGACATGTGTGGGAACCATCTCGGAGCTCGGGCATTATCCAAAAAAGTAGTCCGAGCCGGGTTCTACTGGCCAACCTTGCAGAAAGACGCAACGGAATTTGTGAAAATATGCCCCCCCTGCCAAAAACACGCCAATCTCCACAAGGCACCACCCGAAGACCTTATCAGCATCACCGCACCATGGCCCTTCGCAAAATGGGGACTTGACCTACTCGGCCCGTTCCCCCAAGGACCGGGGCAAGTCAAATACCTCATAGTAGGGGTCGACTACTTCACAAAGTGGATCGAAGCTGAACCCTTAGCCACCATTACGGCTCAGAAAAGCCGCAAATTCCTATACAAAAACATTGTCACAAGGTTCGGAGTCCCCTACTCCATCACAACAGACAATGGAACACAGTTCACGGACACAAGTTTTCAGAACTTGGTGGCCGAACTAAAAATCAAACAGCAATTCACCTCAGTCGAGCACCCACAAGCCAATGGACAAGCAGAGGCCGCAAATAAAGTCATCTTGGCCGGGTTAAAACGAAGACTCCAAGAGGCCAAAGGGCATGGGCCGAGGAGCTCCCCCACGTACTATGGGCATATCGGACAACTCCACACTCTACAACGGGAGAATCGCCATTCCGACTAGCTTACGGGATGGAGGCAATGATTCCTATCGAAATAGATGAAGGGTCACCCATAGTCATCTTCTACAACGAAGAAGGTAACCCGCAGGCACAAAAGGAAGAACTCGACCTCCTCCCCGAGGTCCGAGAAAGAGCCCGGATCCGAGAAGAAGCCTTAAAACGTCGAACAGCCCTCAGATACAATCAGAAAGTAATAAAGCGAAGCTTCTCCATTCACGACCTAATTCTAATCCGAAATGACATCGGAACACAAAAGTCGGGAGAAGGAAAGCTAGCTGCAAATTGGAAAGGACCCTACAAGGTAACAGAAGTCTTAGGAACAGGCTATTACAAAGTATCCGACCTAGAAGGCAATGAGCTGCCCAGGGCCTGGCACGCCTGTAATCTAAGACGATACTACAGCTAGAAAAATATAACTCGAGGTGTACTCTTTTTCCTGCAAAGGTTTTTTAATGAGACACCCGGTCGAGAAAGGCACCCGACCTAGCCAAGGGTAAACATTCTGTAAATATTCTTTCTTTTTTAATACTAATAGAATTTTTCTCTTTTCTTTCTCCTTCCTCTTCCACATGATGAAACAAATCCTGGAAAGTACCCCGCCAAGGCGCATTAATTTATGCTCGGCAAAACGCAAAAAATCATTGCCAAGAGACCACACAAGGTCGGCAAGATAAAGCGACGAGGTTCAAATTAATGTGAGAAGTTATAAAGCAACTCTGAAAAGGCTCAAAAAGCCAAATAAAAAGAGATTACAAAAATAACTTAAAGGGCCGACCAACGACAAGGTCGGGCCCAACAAAGGGAAGTACTCGACCGCCCCACCCGAGGTCCGAGAAAAAGCCCGGATCCGAGAAAGAAGCCTTAAAACGGCGACAACAAAGATTTCGAAAATGCTTACTAAAAAGTTGCTATACAACTAAAAAGTACAAGCGAAAAAACGAAATCAAAGGAAAGGGTAAAACAAAAGTTTCAAGCGCTAGCTAAAAGGTTGTTATCCAAAAACAACTAAAAAGCATAAAAGCGGAACAAAAAGTCAAAACGCGAACAAAACACCGCATAATAAGCTAAAAAGTTACTACAAGTAGCTAATAGCAAAAAGGTGTCCAAAGCATTCACAGAAACCATCCAAAAACAAAAGAGCCCACAGGCCGGGCAAAAAACCAAAGATAAAAGGATTACAGAGAATCAAGATCCTTTCCGGACTCCACATCAACAGAAGGCTGCGGAGGAAACATAGAAATCGGGACAGCATCGACAGCACCGTCATCTCGGTTTAAAACCTCCACACCAGATCCATCCCCGGCCAAAGGTGAAGTCGGGTTCGCAACCGGAACTTTGGGGTCGGACACCGGAACCTCATCCTCGTTGGGAGCAGGAACAATCTTTCCCTCCACAACAACGTTATCCGTACTGAATAAGCTCAGATCCAGGTCAGGAGCAAGAACCCGGACCTGAGCCTTCAAATTTTCAAACATAGCATCCATACCCTTAGCCACATGACCTTCTAGCTCGTAAAAATCATCCTGAGTGGATCGCAATCTCTCCTTTGTCTCCACAAGCTCAGCATATGTCCGAGTATAATTCTCTGTAGCCGCCTTCGCCATCTCCTCAGATGCATTCGCTGCCGCCACAGCTGCGGTAGCCTTAGCTTTCTCTTTCTCCAAAGATGCCTCCAGCTCAGTAATCCTAGCAGCCTTCAGTTCACTAATCCTCTCGAATTCAGACTGAGCCTTCTCAAGTCGGGAGCTGGTCGCACCAATGGGGGATTTCTTGAACTCCCGGGCAATAGCGGCATGAAGACTAGCCATCCGGACACAACTCCGCGCCATATACTGAAAATGGTGCTCCATAGACACATCATCAGTAGAAATAAAGGTCTGAGGGAGAATATGCTGTTCAATCCAACCAAGAGCATCAAAATCCTTGTCATTAAAACCCGCAAGCTCTTGAGAGGTCTTCTGTTTCTTGGGAGGAGGACCCGAGGACGAAGGCGGGGAAGAGTGACCGGGTCCAGAGGTCGGAGGATCTTGATTTATAGCTCGGAACTGGGGAGTCGGGATAGTCTTCGACCGAGTAGTGACACCCACAGTAGTCTTCTTCGGAGAAGATCGGGCAGAAGCCTCCCCAGCCTCGATATTTCGAGCAGCCACAGACTTCTTCGTCCGACGAAGGTACTTCATGGAATCCGCCTGAGAAGACATCTCTGCAGAAATAAAAGAAAAGGATTACCACAACAGAAATTCCACCAGAACAAGCAAAGCCAAAATACTAAAAAAGATGAATCTCGGAGAGGTCGGGAACTACCTAACTCGGAACGGAGAAGGCTTGGATCTCCCAACATTTTCTTCGTGTCCAAGTGAGGCGCCCGACCCCATAAACTGCTTACCACACCCACAAAAGCCTGCTCCACCTCATCTAGACTCTCAAGGGTATACTTAGTAGACACTACATTCTCCTGCCAACAAAGAGGAAAAGAAGGCTCCCCACTCTCATCTAGAAAGAAAGGTCGGACGTCTCCAGTAGCCCGGACCTTGAAATAAAAGTTCTTAAAAGCATGAAAGGACTCATCATACAGGGTACAAAACTTCCTTCCCTGGTTAGCCCTAAAAGAAACCGAAGATACCTTCCCTCCACCCGACCCCGGCTTCGTCAACACAAACAAATAGGAAAAAAGAGAAATAGAGGGAGCGACGCCCAAAAACTGACACAAAAGTTGAAACAGCTTTAAAAACGCCCAAGAATTTGGATGGAGCTGCGTAGGGGCAAGATTACAAGACCATAACACCTCGGACTCCAGATCGGTAAAGGGAAGTCGGACACTCAGCTTAGAGAAAAAACAATCATAAGCATAAAAGAAGAGCTTCTCGGAACTATCTAAGGGCGGGAAGCACACTCTCTCCTCGGAATCCGGGGCTACTAGTTCATAATCCCTCTCAGACTCTCTATTTTCACATATGCTACAGTGCCTACGGAACCTAGCTAAATACTCAGAATCTACCACAGAAGGGACTCTTAGAGGAAGAGGGTCTACCCAACCAAGACCACATGGAATCTTAGTCGACATCGCTTGAAGAACCTTTCGAGACATAAAATTCTTACCTACAAAGAAGAATACAACAGCAAGCAAAATCACATAAAGAAGACAGCGAAAACCCATTCAGCAAAGCAAGAAACAAAAACCCCATGAAGAAAATGCGGCAACCCGGAACAAAAAATACCAGAGAACAAAAAGAGCCCCCCCCATATACAAACAACAAGCAATGGCGGCGCCTCTTTTCGGGGCAACCCAGGCATAAAAGAAAAGAAACAAACAAGAGCCACACAAAGAACAGAAGCATATGTGCACAAGAAAAGAGAAACATGGGAACAAACCTGGAAGAAAGAAACGAAGACGACGAGCTCCGAAGCAAGGAGAACGAAGCGACGGCACAGAGGAAACCCCAGAAAGACACACGGAGAGATTCGGGGAAGCAGAGCAAAGAGAAAGAAGAAGCAGTGCTCGAAAAGGATAAAGAAAAACAAAAACGCAGAAAAAGAGGAAAAGGGGCAAATAAATAAAGCCTTCACGGAGCCCGAACGGAAATCGAGGAAAAACGGTAAAATGCAATAAATGCAGGAACGGCCATTTTTGAATTTTGAAAAACTACTATGCCCGAGCTCGACCTCCCAAAAAAGACGAACTCGGGCAGGGGCACTGTTCATACCCTGACCGGGCTCTTCCAACTCGGCAAATTCATAAAAGGTCCGACCTCGTCCTAAGGCTCACGCCTAAAGGTCGGACCTCGGACAATAAAGCAAGGAAGGCCCATCAAAAGGAACGCAGCCCAAAACCTAAAGGCCGAAGAGGCCTAGAAAAGGCGGTTCCACAAAGATAGAGATAAAACTCCCAAAGATAAGATAAGATAAGAATATCTTATCCAGGGAAGATCACGGCCAACTACTATAAATACACTGGAGCACCCAGGTATGACATTCATTCCACATTCTACACATATCTGCTTGGACCCATGCTAACTTAAGCATCGGAGTGTCATTGCAGGTACAACCACCAACCACTCTGCATATCAAGCTCGGGTCCTTGAACCCCCACCTCGGGCCTCTCCAGACGACCGAGCTACACGTTTCAGGTAACCCTCGGAACAAGTATGATGATTCTTCAACATAGCTACTTATTGAGTCTTGGCTGTGGCCCAAAGCACTCTGTCTTCCAGTATTACCACCGGATACATACATGCCACAGACACATAATTGGGTGAACCTTTTCAGATTGTGACTCAGCTTTGCTAAAGTCCCCAATTAGAGGTGTCCAGGGTTCTTAAGCACACTCTTATTTGCCTTGGATCACAACTCTTATTTCTCTATATTTTTTTTTCATTTTCTTTTTCTCTCTCTTTTTTTTTTCTTTTTTCGTTTTCTCTCTTTTTTTTTCGAAATTTTTTTCATAGCTTTTTCTTGCTTCAAGAATCATTGTAATGATTTTTCAGATCCTCAGTAACATTTCTCCTTTTTCATCATTCTTTCAAGAGCCAATATTCATGAACCACAAATTCAAAAGACATATGCACTGTTTAAGCATACATTCAGAGAACAAAAGTATTGCCACCACATCAAAATAATTAAACTGTTATAAAATTCAAAATTCATGCAATTCTTTCCTTTTCAATTTAAGCACGTTTTTATTTAAGAGAGGTGATGGATTCATAGGACATTCATAACTTTAAGGCATAGACACTAAGACACTAATGATCACAAGACACAAACATGGATAAACATAAGCATAAAATTCGAAAAAACAGAAGAATAAAGAACAAGGAAATCAAAGAATGGGTCCACCTTAGTGATGGCGGCTCTTTCTTCCTCTTGAAGATCCTATGGAGTGCTTGAGCTCCTCAATGTCTCTTCCTTGTCTTTGTTGCTCCTCCCTCATGATTCTTTGATCTTCTCTAATTTCATGGAGGATGATGGAGTGTTCTTGGTGCTCCACCCTTAGTTGTCCCATGTTGGAACTCAATTCTCCTAGGGAGGTATTTAGTTGCTCCCAATAGTTTTGTGGAGGAAAGTGCATCCCTTGAGGAATCTCAGGGATCTCATGATGAGTGGGGTCTCTTGTGTGCTCCATCCTCTTCTTAGTGATGGGCTTGTCCTCATCAATAGGGGTGTCTCCCTCTATGTCAACTCCAACTGAATAACAGAGGTGACAAATGAGATGAGGGAAGGCTAACCTTGCCAAGGTAGAAGACTTGTCCGCCACCTTATAGAGTTCTTGGGCTATAACCTCATGAACTTCTATTTCTTCTCCAATCATGATGCTATGGATCATGATAGCCCGGTCTATGGTAACTTCGGACCGGTTGCTAGTGGGAATGATTGAGCGTTGTATGAACTCTAACCATCCTCTAGCCACGGGTTTGAGGTCATGCCTTCTCAATTGAACCGGCTTTCCTCTTGAATCTCTCTTCCATTGGGCACCCTCTTCACATATGATTGTGAGGACTTGGTCCAACCTTTGATCAAAGTTGACCCTTCTAGTGTAAGGATGTTCATCTCCTTGCATCATAGGCAAGTTGAACGCCACCCTCACACTTTTCGGACTAAAATCCAAGTATTTCCCCCGAACCATAGTAAGATAATTCTTTGGATTCGGGTTCACACTTTGGTCATGGTTCTTGGTGATCCATGCATTGGCATAGAACTCTTGAACCATCAAGATTCTGACTTGTTGAATGGGGTTGGTAAGAACTTCCCAACCTCTTCTTCGGATCTCATGTCGGATCTCCGGATATTCACCCTTTTTGAGTGAAAAAGGGACCTCGGGGATCACCTTCTTCAAGGCCACAACTTCATAGAAATGGTCTTGATGCACCCTTGAGATGAATCTCTCCATCTCCCATGACTCGGAGGTGGAAGCTTTTGCCTTCCCTTTCCTCTTTCTAGAGGTTTCTCCGGCCTTGGATGCCATAAATGGTTATGGAAAAACAAAAAGCAATGCTTTTACCACACCAAACTTAAAAGGTTTGCTCGTCCTCGAGCAAAAGAAGAAAGAAGAGAGTAGAAGAAGAAGAAATGAGGGGAAAGGGAATGGCTTTTGTGTTCGGCCAAGAAGGGGAGAAGTGGTGTGTAGGATGTGTGAAAATGAAGGAGTGAAGGAGGGTATATATAGGAGAGGGTTCGGCCATTTGAGGGTGGGTTTGGGTGGGAAAGTGGTTTGAATTTGAATGGTGAGGTAGGTGGGGTTTTATGAAGGATGGATGTGAGTGGTGAAGAGAAAGATGGGATTCGATAGGTGAAGGGTTTTTAGGGAAGAGGTGTTGAGGTGATTGGTGAATGGATGAAGAAGAGAGAGAGAGGTAGGGTAGGTGGGGATCCTGTGGGGTCCACAGATCCTGAGGTGTCAAGGAAAAGTCATCCCTGCACCAAATAGCAAGAAAAAACACGTTTTGTGCCTTTTCTGGCGTTAAACGCCGGGCTGGTGCCCATTTCTGGCGTTTAACGCCAGCTTCTTGCCCCTTTCTGGCGTTTAACGCCAGTCTGGTGCCCCTTTCTGGCGTTAAACGCCCAGAATGGTGCCAGACTGGGCGTTAAACGCCCAACAGCTAACCTCACTGGCGTTTAAACGCCAGTGGGTGCGTCCTCCAGAGTGTGCTGTTTTTCTTCCTGTTTTTCATTCTGTTTTTGCTTTTTTCAGTAATTTTGTGACTTCTCATGATCATCAACCTACAAAAGACATAAAATAACAAAAGAAAATAGTTAATTATAAAACATTGGGTTGCCTCCCAACAAGCGCTTCTTTATTGTCATTAGCTTGACAGAGGACTCTCATGGAGCCTCACAGATTCTCAGAGCCTTGTTGGAACCTCCCAACACCAAACTTAGAGTTTGAATGTGGGGGTTCAACACCAAACTTAGAGTTTGGTTGTGGCCTCCCAACACCAAACTTAGAGTTTGACTGTGGGGGCTCTGTTTGGCTCTGTTTTGAGAGATGCTCTTCATGCTTCCTCTCCATGATGACAGAGGGATATCCTTGGGCCTTAAACACCAAGGACTCTTCATTCACTTGAATGATCAACTCTCCTCTATCAACATCAATCACAGCCTTTGCTGTGGCTAGGAAGGGTCTGCCAAGGATGATGGATTCATCCATGCACTTCCCAGTCTCTAGGACTATGAAATCAGTAGGGATGTAATGGTCTTCAACTTTAACCAGAACATCCTCCACAAGTCCATGGGCTTGTTTTCTTGAGTTGTCTGCCATCTCTACTGAGATTTTTGCAGCTTGCACCTCAGAGATCCCTAACTTCTCCATTACAGAGAGAGGCATGAGGTTTACACTTGACCCTAAGTCACACAAGGCCTTCTTGAAGGTCATGGTGCCTATGGTACAAGGTATTGAAAACTTCCCAGGATCCTGTCTCTTTTGAGGCAGTTTCTGCCTAGACAAGTCATCCAGTTCTTTGGTGAGCAAAGGGGGTTCATCCTCCCAAGTCTCATTTCCAAACAACTTGTCATTCAGCTTCATGATTGCTCCAAGGTATTTAGCAACTTGCTCTTCAGTGACATACTCATCCTCTTCAGAGGAAGAATACTCATCAGAGCTCATGAATGGCAGAAGTAAGTCCAATGGAATCTCTATGGTCTCAGTTTGAGCCTCAGATTCCCATGGTTCCTCATTGGGGAACTCATTGGAGGCCAGTGGACGCCCAGTGAGGTCTTCCTCAGTGGCGTTCACTGCCTCTTCATCATCCCAGCATTCGGCCATGTTGATGGCCTTGCACTCTCCTTTTGGATTTTCTTCTGTATTGCTTGGGAGAGTACTAGGAGGGAGTTCAGTAATTTTCTTGCTCAGCTGACCCACTTGTCCTTCCAAATTTCTG
Organism: Arachis hypogaea; assembly: GCF_003086295.3. NCBI lineage: Eukaryota > Viridiplantae > Streptophyta > Magnoliopsida > Fabales > Fabaceae > Arachis > Arachis hypogaea. The sequence continues at coordinate 75,978,892 of NC_092041.1, read as the reverse complement.
ATGGAGGACCTTGTTTCAGTCATGAAACTTTGAGTGGTTTTGATTAGATCAGAGACCATGGTTGCTAAGTCAGAGGTATTCTGCTTAGAGCTCTCTGTCTGTTGCTGAGAAGATGATGGAAAAGGCTTGCCATTGCTAAACCTGTTTCTTCCACCATTATTATTGTTGAAACCTTGTTGAGGTCTCTATTGATCTTTCCATAAAAGATTTGGATGATTCCTCCATGAAGGATTATAGGTGTTTCCATAGGGTTCTCCCATGTAATTCACCTCTTCTATTGAAGGGTTCTCAGGATCATAAGCTTCTTCCTCAGATGAAGCTTCCTTAGTACTGCTTGGTGCATTTTGCATTCCAGACAGACTTTGAGAAATCATATTGACTTGTTGAGTCAATATTTTGTTCTGAGCCAATATGGCATTCAGAGTGTCAATCTCAAGAACTCCTTTCTTCTGACTAGTCCCATTGTTCACAGGATTTCTTTCAGAAGTGTACATGAATTGGTTATTTGCAACCATTTCAATTAGTTCTTGAGCCTCAGTAGGCATCTTCTTCAGATGAAGAGATCCTCCAGAAGAGCTATCCAAAGACATCTTGGACAGTTCAGAGAGACCATCATAGAAAATACCTATGATGCTCCATTCAGAAAGCATATCAGTGGGACACTTTCTGATCAATTGTTTGTATCTTTCCCAAGCTTCATAGAGGGATTCTCCTTCCTTCTGTCTGAAGGTTTGGACTTCCACTCTAAGCTTACTCAATTTTTGAGGTGGAAAGAACTTTGCCAAGAAGGCATTGACTAGCTTTTCCCAAGAGTCCAGGCTTTCTTTAGGTTGAGAGTCCAACCATGCTCTAGCTCTGTCTCTTACAGCAAAAGGGAATAGCATTAGTCTGTAGACCTCAGGGTCAACCCCATTAGTCTTGACAGTGTCACAGATTTGCAAGAATTCAGCTAAAAACTGATGAGGATCTTCCAATGGAAGTCCATGGAACTTGCAATTCTGTTGCATTAGAGAAACTAATTGAGGCTTAAGCTCAAAGTTGTTTGCTCCAATGGCAGGGATAGAGATGCTTCTCCCATAGAAATCGGGAGTAGGTGCAGTAAGGTCACCCAGCACCTTCCTTGCATTGTTGGCATTGTTGTTTTCAGCTGCCATGTGTTCTTCTCCTTTGAAGAATTCGGTCAGGTCCTCTAAAGAGAGTTGTGCTTTGGCTTCTCTTAGCTTTCTCTTCAAGGTCCTTTCAGGTTCAGGATCAGCCTCAACAAGAATGCCTTTGTCTTTGCTCCTGCTCATAAGAAAGAGAAGAGAACAAGAAAATGTGGAATCCTCTATGTCACAGTATAGAGATTCCTTGAAGTGTTAGAGGAAAAGAAGAGTAGAAGACAGAAGTAGAAAATTCGAACTTATCGAAGGAGATGGAGTTCGAATTTTGCATTAAGGGATAGTGTTAGTCCATAAATAGAAGGATGTGAGAAGGAGGGAAGTGATTTTCGAAAATTAAGTAGAAAATTTGAAAACATTTTTTTGAAAAACATTACTTAATTTTCGAAAATGAAAATGGAAAAGAAATCAAGTGATTTTTGAAAAAGATTTTGAAATTAGAAATCAAAAAGATTTGATTGAAAACTATTTTGAAAAAGATGTGGTTAAGAAGATATGATTAGTTTTAAAAAGATGTGATTGAGAAAATATGATTTGAAAAACATTTTAAAAAGATTTGATTTGAAAATTAAAAACTTGACTAACAAGAAAAGATATGATTCAAACATTAAACCTTTCTCAACAGAAAAGGCAACATACTTGAATTGTTGAATCAAATCATTAATTGGTAGAAAGTATCTTTAAAAGTGGAAAGAAATTGGTTTTGAAAAAGATTTGATTGAAAAATTGATTTGAAAAAGATTTGATTTTGAAAAGATTTTGAAAACTTAGAAAAAATTTGATTTGAAAACAAAATCTTCCCTTCTAGCCATCCTGGCGTTAAACGCCCAGAATGGTGCACATTCTGGCGTTTAACGCCCAAAATGCTATCCTTTTGGGTGTTAAACGCCCAACCAGGTACCCTGGCTGGCGTTTAAACGCCAGTCTGTCCTTCTTCACTGGGCGTTTTGAACGCCCAGCTTTTTCTGTGCAATTCCTCTGCTGTATGTTCTGAATCTTCAATTCTCTGTATTATTGACTTGAGAAGACACAAATTAAAAATATTTTTGGATTTTTAATAATAAGGAAAAATCAAAATGCAACAAGAATCAAATAACAATGCATGCAAGACACCAAACTTAGCAGTTTGTATACTACTGACACTAACAGGATGAAAATGCATATGAGACACACAAAACACTCAAGTCAATAGAATTCAAAGATTAGAGCAAGTAAATCGTCAAGAACATCTTGAAGATCACCAAGATACATGAATGAATGCAATAAGAACAGAAACATGCAATTGACACTAAACTTAAGATGAGACACTAGACTCAAACAAGAAATTTTTGGATTTTATGATTTTTTTAATTTTTTTGTGTTTTTCGAAAATTAAGTGGAAAAAGATATCAAAATTCTTAATGAGAATTCCAGGAATCAGTGCAATGCTAGTCTAAGACTCCGGTCCAGGAATTAGACATGGCTTCACAGCCAGCCAAGCTTTCAAAGAAAGCTTCGGTCCAAAACACTAGACATGGCCAAAGGCCAGCCAAGCCTTAGCAGATCACTGCTCCAAAAGCAAGATTGATAAAATTCAACAAGTTCTTGTGATGATAAGTTGAAACCTCGGTCCAATGAGATTAGACATGGCTTCTCAGCCAGCCAGACTTCAACAAATCATCATGAAACTCTAGAATTCATCTTCAAGAATTTCGAAAAAAAATACCTAATCTAAGCAACAAGATGAACCGTCAGTTGTCCAAACTAGAACAATCCCTGGCAATAACGCCAAAAACTTGGTGTTGTTGCCGGATCTTGGCACTGATGTTACCAAAAGCTTGCTCAAAACTTGAACAATCCCCGGCAACGGCGCCAAAAACTTGGTGCGCGAAATTGTGAACAATACTTTTTCACAACTCTCATAATCCCCCAGTCATGAGCCCCCAAAAACTTGGTAGCTCAATACCATGGCATTACACAACTTCGCACAACTAACCAGCAAGTGCACTGGGTCGTCCAAGTAATAAACCTTACGCGAGTAAGGGTCGATCCCACGGAGATTGTTAGTATTGAAGCAAGCTATGGTCATCTTGTAAATCTTAGTCAGGTAAACTCAAATGGTAATGGTGATGAACGAAAATAACAAAAAGGTAAAGATAGAGATACTTATGTAATTCATTGGTAGGAACTTCAGATAAGCGCATGAAGATGCCTTCCCTTCCGTCTCTCTGCTTTCCTACTGTCTTCATCCAATCCTTCTTATTCCTTTCCATGGCAAGCTTGTGTAGGGTTTCACCGTTGTCAATGGCTACCTCCCATCCTCTCAGTGAAAACGATTGCATATGCTCTGTCACAGCACGTGGAATTCAGCTGTCGGTTCTCGGTCAGGCCGGAATAGAATCCATCGATTCTTTTGCGTCTGTCACTAACGCCCCGCCTGCTAGGAGTTTGAAGCACGTCACAGTCATTCAGTCATTGAATCCTACTCAGAATACCATAGACAAGGTTAGACCTTCCGGATTCTCTTGAATGCCGCCATCAGTTCTTGCCTATACCACGAAGACTCTGATCTCACGGAATGGTTGGCTCGTTTGTCAGACGAGCACTCGGTTGTCAGGCGATCAACCATGCATCGTGCAATCAGGAATCCAAGAGATATTCACCCAATCGAAGGTAGAACGGAGGTGGTTGTCAGTCACACGTTCATAAGTGAGAATGATGATGAGTGTCACGGATCATCACATTCATCAAGTTGAAGAACAAGTGATATCTTAGAACAAGAACAAGTGGAATTGAATAGAAGAACAATAGTAATTGCATTAATACTCGAGGTACAGCAGAGCTCCACACCTTAATCTATGGTGTATAGAAACTCTACCGTTGAAAATACATAAGAACAAGGTCTAGGCATGGCCGAATGGCCAGCCTCCCAATGATCTAAGATAGCATAAAAATGAAGATAGCTACCAAAGTCTCTAAATACAATAGTAAAAGGTCCTACTTATAGAAAACTAGTAGCCTAAGGTTTACAGAAATGAGTAAATGACATAAAAATCCACTTCCGGGCCCACTTGGTGTGTGCTTGGGCTGAGCAATGAAGCATTTTTCGTGCAGAGACTCTTCTTGGAGTTAAACGCCAGCTTTTATGCCAGTTTGGGCGTTTAACTCCCATTTGGGTGCCAGTTCCAGCGTTTAACGCTGGGATTTCTGAGGGTGACTTTGAACGCCGGTTTGGGCCATCAAATCTTGGGCAAAGTATGGACTATCATATATTGCTGGAAAGCCCAGGATGTCTACTTTCCAACGCCGTTGAGAGCGCGCCAATTGGGCTTCTGTAGCTCCAGAAAATCCACTTCGAGTGCAGGGAGGTCAGAATCCAACAGCATCTGCAGTCCTTTTTAGTCTCTGAATCAGATTTTTGCTCAGGTCCCTCAATTTCAGCCAGAAAATACCTGAAATCACAGAAAAACACACAAACTCATAGTAAAGTCCAGAAAAGTGAATTTTAACTAAAAACTAATAAAAATATACTAAAAACTAACTAGATCATACTAAAAACATACTAAAAACAATGCCAAAAAGCGTACAAATTATCCGCTCATCAGTCCACAACCAGAAGGTGCGATAGAGAAGATTCAGATCGAGGATACTTCGGAAAAAACAACCAATATCGGCACAATCCTAAGAGAAAATTCAAAAGAATTACTAATACAATTCTTACGAGATAATGTTGATCTCTTCGCGTGGAAAGCCGCAGACATGCCAGGAATAGACCCTAAGCTAATGAGCCATAAGTTGGCGGTCTATCCAGGATCTCGGCCGGTATAGCAGAGACGAAGAAAACTCGGGCCAGAGCGATCCCAGGCTGTGGAAGAGCAAGCACAAGCACTACTGGAAGCAGGATTCATAAGAGAAGTCAAATACCCACTATGGCTAGCCAACGTCGTCTTGGTGAAAAAATCAAACGAGAAGTGGCGAATGTGCATCGATTACACCGATCTCAACAAAGCTTGTCCAAAAGATCCATATCTACTCCCAAGTATTGACACTCTGGTAGATGCTTCCTCCGGATATAGATATCTCTCGTTTATGGACGCTTACTCGGGGTACAACCAAATCCCCATGTAACCACCAGATCAAGAAAAGACCTCGTTCTTAACACCAAAAGCAAATTACTGCTACATTGTGATGCCTTTCGGTCTCAAGAACGCAGGAGCTACTTATTAAAGGCTAATGAATAAAGTCTTCTCGAATCACATCGGAAAGGTCATTGAAGTCTGTATGGATGACATGCTAATAAAAACACAAAGCGAAGAGACATTATAAGAAAGCATGACATGCGACTTAATCCCGCAAAATGCACCTTTGCAGTAGAGGCGAGCAAATTCTTAGGTTTCATGCTCACACAAAGAGGAATTGAAGCAAATTCAGACAAGTGTCAGGCCATACTCAACATGAAGAGCCCAACCTATGTCAAAGAAGTACAGCAACTCAATGGGAGATTGGCCGCCCTATCCCAATTCCTAGCAGGAGCTGCGATAAGATCTCTCCCCTTCTATGCTACTTTAAGAAAGGGAAAATAGTTCGAATGGACAAGAGAATGTGAGCAAGCCTTCCAAGACTTTAAGAAGTTCTTAGGACGGCCACCTATCCTATCTCGACCACGAGAAGGAGAACCACTCATATTATATCTCGTAGTAGGAAGCCGGGCAATAGCCTCAGCACTAGTCAGAGAAGACAAGAATGGACAACAACCCGTATACTTCATCAGCAAAGCACTACAGGGATCCGAGCTGAACTACCATAAAATAGAAAAATTCGCCTATACTCTCATTTTAACATCCCGACGACTCCGCCCTTACTTCCAGGCTCACACTATTAAGGTTCAAACTAACCAGCCCCTGAAAGGAATATTGCAGAAAATAGATTTAGCAGGCAGATTTCTACAATGGGCAGTCGAGCTGTCAGAATTCGACCTCCAATATGAAGCTCAGACGGCCATCAAATCACAGTATCTGGCCGACTTTATCGCAGAATTCACAGATGTCCTAGAAATCATCACAGAATGGAACCTCTATGTGGACAATTCTTCAAATAAAACTGGAACCGGCGCAGGCGTAATAATAGAAAGCAACCAAGGAACCCAAGTCGAGCTCTCTCTCAAGTTCAGATTCCCGGCCTCAAACAACCAGGCGGAATATGAAGCATTGTTAGCTGGTTTGAAGCTGGCTGAAGAGGTGGGAGCTCAAAAACTCAACATTTATAGTGATTCGCAAGTGGTCACATCATAAATAACAGGGAGCTACCAAGCCAAAGATCCCACCATGAAAAAGTATTTGGATAAGACCAAGGAATAACTCGGACAAATCAGGGAATATAAGATCTGCCACATACCCCGCAAACAAAATGTCCGAGCTGACGCACTCTCGAAACTAGCCAGCACCAAACCAGGGGGCAACAATAGAAGTCTCATCCAGGAAATGTTACAGAACCCGTCAATTTCCGAAGAAGAAAAAGTCCTAACCAAAGTAAACCAGGACCAAGGGTGGATGACCCCCATAATCAACTACCTCAAAACAGGAACACTCCCGACAGAAGAAAAGGAGGCAAAAAAGCTAAAAAGGAAGGCACAGTACTACACCATCATAAACAACATACTGTACCAAAGAGGGATCTCAGCACCATTGTTAAAATGCGTACCGACCTCCAATACAAAGGAAGTCTTGGAGGAAGTACACAGCGGAATTTGTGGCAATCATCTCGGAGCGCAAGCTCTCACCAAAAAGGTACTTCGGGCGGGATTCTATTGGCCCACTCTACGGAAGGAAGCTACCAAATTTGTAAAGACATGTCCACCATGCCAGAAGCATGCCAACTTTCACATTGCCCCGCCGAAAAAGCTCATCAGCGTGACCTCACCCTGCCATTTGCAAAGTGGGGACTCGATCTTCTCGGACCCTTTCCCCAGGGATCGGGACAAGTCAAGTTCCTCATAGTGGGGGTAGACTATTTCACAAAATGGATAGAGGCAGAACCCTTAGCCAACGCCACGAGTCAAAGAAGTCGGAAATTCCTATATAGGAACATCATTACAAGGTCCGGGTCCCATACTCCATCACCACAGATAATGGCACCCAATTCACAGATGCAGGCTTCAGAAAACTAGTGGCCGACTTGAATATAAAACACCAGTTCACCTCCGTCGAGCATCCCCAAGCCAATGGACAAGCCGAAGCGGCCAACAAAGTCATATTGGCCGGGCTGAAACAGAGACTGCAGGAAGCAAAGGGAGCTTGGGCCGAGGAACTTCCACAAGTCCTATGGGCGTATCGAACAACCCCCCATTCTACTACGAATGAATCACCATTTCGATTAGCATACGGAGTGGAGGCAATGATTCCAATAGAAGTAGAGGAAGGATCTCCCCGAGTAGTCCACTACAATGAACAAACCAACTCTCAACTTCAAAGAGAAGAGCTCGACCTACTTCCAGAAATCCAAGATAGAGCTCGGATCAGGGAGGAAGCTCTAAAGCACCGAATGGCTTCCAGAAACAATCAAAGGGTAGTACCGAGAAGTTTTACAGAGAACGATCTTATCTTAATCTGAAATAATATTGGAACAACTCGACCAGGAGAAGGAAAGCTGGCAGTAAACTGGAAAGGACCCTACCGAGTTATAGAAGTACTTGGGAAAGGCTACTACAGACTGTCCGAACTCGATGGATGAGAGCTTTCCAGATCATGGCACGCCTGCAACCTAAGAAGGTACTACAGTTAGAAAAGGTAAAGGATCTCATTATTGGATCTCATGTCCGACCTGGGATGTTCTACAGACAAAGCGACCGACCTCTTCAGGTCAGGACAATCCGACCTCTTCTCAAAGAGCTCGGTCAAGTCACGAGAAAGCCCAAACAAAGGGCCTAAATAGAGGAACACGCCCTAGATTCTAAGGCAGCCCAAGCCTACAAGAGAAGGGTGGTTCCCCTGAAGATAAGATGACCTCACTCAGAAGATAAGATAAGATAAGATAACTAACATATCCTATCCAAAAAGGTCACTCCACACCATTATAAATACACTGGAGCACCCAGGTATAACTCATACTCTGATTCTACTCAATACCTGCTTAATACCCTTGCTAACTTAAGCATCGGAGTCCCTTGCAGGTACCCCCCACCCTCCGGGAACGAAGGATCAGCACCATCACCAGGTCCAACAAGTCGGACACACCAGCTCCGGCCGCTATACAACTGCCGGATACATCGGCTCCGACCAACACAGAAGATCTCGACCGAGATTGACCTACAGTTTCAGGTAACCCTCGGAACATTGGCGCCGTTGCCGGGGAACCTGGAAGTCATCCCAACACCATGGCGGACAACCATGACAACGACCACGACTCAGGTTTTGAAGATAGAACGCCACACAAAAACACGGAGGCTATACTTAAAGATACTCCAGAATCCAATGGAGACAAAAATACATCAAATCCCGGGGCGATAGAAGCACTTCAAAATCAATTGAAGCAACTTGAGAAAGAAGCCCAACATCAACGCAAAAAAGAAGAGGGTCTACGTCGGGAGATAAGGCGGCGCCGAGAATTAGAAGATAAGCTTATGAAACTCGAAGCCGATCTCAAAACTAAAGCTATACGACCCTCCACAGAGGATAGCTTTCAGAAAGATCAAGATCCATTTACCAGGGAAATTATGAAGACCAAAATCCCAAAAGATTTCAAACTTCCGAATATGACTCTATATGACGGCACCTCGGATCCCAACCACCATCTCAGCAACTTCAGGAGTAGAATGTACCTCACTGATGCCTCAGATGCAGTTCGCTGCAAAGCCTTTCCAACAACTCTTACCAAGACAGCCATTAGATGGTTCGACAACCTAACTCCAAAATCCATCTCAAGTTTCGACGACCTGGCCAAAAAGTTCCTGGCCCGATTTTCCATACAAAAAGACAAAGCTAAACACGCACCCAGCCTACTAGGGATCAAGCAAGGAGATCGGGAAAGTCTTCGCAACTACATGGAAAGATTCAACAAAACATGCATGGATATACAAAGTCTACCAACAGAAGCTGCCATCATGGGTCTCATAAATGGCCTACGAGAAGGACCATTTAGCCAATCTATATCAAAGAGGTACCCGACATCCCTAGATGAAGTACAAGAACGGGTGCAGAAGTACATCAACATGGAGGAGAATTTTTGACTTGGGGAAGCCTCGAGGTTCAGTTCTGCCTACCGAGATAAAGATAAAGAATCCAGGTAAAAAGAAGATCGCTCCGGAGAGAAAATCAAAAAATATCATAACTACACCCCTCTTAGGGTATCCCTGGTAGATGTTTACAAAGAAGTCTGCCATACGGAAAAAATACCCCCAGCTCGGCCACTTAAAGGCAAAAGGGGAGGAGGAAATCGGAGCGAATACTGTGTGTACCATCGAGTCTGAGGATATTCCACTAACAAATGCTTTGACTTGAAAAACGTCATAGAGAAATTAGTTAGGGAAGGAAAACTAGATCGGTTCCTGGCCAACCGGGACGAAGAACCAAGAAAAAAAAGAAGGGATGAAGATGTCGGACGATCTGAACGATCACCTCGCACGCCAGAAAGACATATCCACGTGATACACGGTGGATTTACTGGAGGAGGAATCTCCAAATCATCCCGCAAGCGACACCTCAAAGAAGTGTATCATGTCGAAGGCAAGAAAAAGGTGCCAGACATCCCAGCAATTACGTTTACCAAAGAAGATGCATCCGGAATCATCTCAGGACACGACGACCCCATGGTCAACACAATCAGATATGAGAAGAACTCTGCCCGCGACCCGAAGGAGAAATAGAAAGAGTCCAGATCGGAGATACCTCGGACAAAACAACTAATATTGGCATGATCCTGAAAGGAGACGCAAAAGAATCGCTAATACGGTTTCTATGAGATAATGTTGATCTCTTCGCATGGAAAGCTGCCGACATGCCGGGCATAGATCCCGAACTAATGAGCCACAAGCTGGCAGTCTACCCAGGATCCCGGCCGGTACAACAAAGACGAAGAAAACTCGGGCCAAACCGGTCTCAAGCTGTAGAAGAACAAGTACAAGCACTACTAGAGGCAGGGTTCATAAGAGAAGTTAAATATCCACTATGGCTAGCAAATGTCGTATTGGTGAAAAAAGTTAAATGGGAAGTGGCGAATGTGCACCGACTACACCGACCTCAACAAAGCCTACCCAAAAGACCCTTATCCACTCCCAAGCATCGATGCTTTAGTCAATGCCTCATCAGGATATAAGTATCTCTCATTCATGGATGCATACTCAGGCTACAACCAGATTCCAATGTATCCACCGGATCAAGAAAAGACCTCGTTTCTTACACCAAAAGCAAATTATTGCTATATCGTAATGCCTTTCGGCCTTAAGAATGCGGGAGCCAAGGCTAATGAATAAAGACTTTTCAGACCACATCGAAAAAATCATGGAGGTCTATGTGGACGACATGTTGATAAAGACACAAAGTGAAGAAACATTACTAACCGACTTGGTTCAAGTGTTCAACACCATACGGAAGCACGACATGCGACTCAACCCGGCTAAATGCACCTTCGCAGTGGAGGCAGGAAAATTCCTGGGCTTCATGCTTACACAAAGAGGAATCGAGGCAAATCCAGATAAATGCCAGACCATACTCAATATGAAAAGCCCGACCTGCGTCAAAGAAGTCCAACAACTTAATGGGAGACTGGCGGCCTTGTCCAGATTCCTAGCAGGGTCAGCAATAAGATCCCTCCCCTTCTACACTACCTTAAGGGAGAAAAAATCTTCGAGTGGACAACGGATTGTGAACAAGCCTTCCGAGACTTTAAAGAATTCCTGGGACAGCCCCCCATCCTATCTCGACCACGAAAGGGAGAACCACTCATACTATACCTCGCTGTAGGAAGTCGGGCAATAGCCTCAACACTAATTAGAGAAAATGAGGGGGGCAATAACCCGTCTACTTCATTAGTAAAGCACTACAGGGGTCAGAGCTGAACTACCAGAAAATAGAGAAGTTCGCCTATGCTTTGATACTCACATCCCGACGACTTCGCCCATACTTCCAAGCGCACACCATCAAAGTTCAGACCAACCAGCCCATAAAAAGGATATTGCAGAAAACAGATCTAGCAGGAAGAATCCTACAGTGGGCAATCGAGTTGTCCGAGTTCGACCTCCAATACGAGGCACAGACAGCCATCAAATCACAATACCTAGCCGAGTTCATTGCAGAATTCACAGACACCACAGAAATCCCCATAGAGTGGAACATATACGTGGACGGTTCTTTAAATAAAGCCGAAAGCGGTGCAGGTGTGATAATCGAAAGCAACTAAGGAACACAACTTGAGCTTTCCCTAAAATTCGGATTCCCGGCCTCAAACAACCAGGCAGAATACGAAGCGTTATTAGCTGGTTTGAAGCTGGATAGGGAAGTTGGAGCTCAGAAACTCAACATCTACAGTGACTCACAAGTCATTACCTCACAAATAATGGGAAGCTACCAAGCCAAAGATCCTACCATGAAATAATATTTGGATAAAACCAAAGAACAACTCGAACAACTTGGAGAATATAGGATCTGCCACATACCCCACGAGCAAAATGCCCGAGCTGACGCGCTCTCAAACCTAGCCAGCACCAAACCAGGGGGCAACAATAGAATTCTCATCCAGGAAATACTACAGAACCCATCAATATCAGAAGAAGAAAAAATCCTAGCCATAATAGGTCGGGATTAAGGATGGATGACCCCCATAATTAACTACCTCAAAACAGAAGCGCTTGCCACAGATGAAAAGGAGGCAAAGAGGTTAAAAAGGGAGGCACAGTACTACACTATCATAAACAACATCCTATATAAAAGAGGGATCTCAACACCATTATTAAAATGCGTCTCGAAATCCAATACAAAGGAAGTCTTGGAAGAAGTACACAGCGGCATTTGTGGCAACAATCTCGGAGCACAAGCTCTCACCAAAAAAGTACTCCGGGCAGGATTCTATTGGCCAACTCTACGAAAGGAAGCTATAGAATTTGTAAAGACATGTCCACCATGTCAAAAGCATGCCAACTTTCACATCGCCCTGCCAGAAAAACTCATTAGCGTGTCCTCACCCTGGCCATTTGCAAAATGGTGACTCGATCTTCTCGGACCCTTCCCACAGGGATCGGGACAAGTAAAATTCCTCATAGTAGGAGTAGACTATTTCACGAAATGGATCGAGGCAGAATCCCTAGCCAATGCTAGTGCTCAAAGAAGTCGGAAATTCCTATATAGGAACATCGTTACAAGGTTTGGGGTCCCATACTCCATCACCACAGACAACGGCACCCAATTCACAGATGCAGGCTTCAGAAAGTTAGTGGCCGACTTGAATATAAAACGCCAGTTCACCTCCGTTGAACATTCCCAAGCCAATGGACAAGCCGAAGCGGCCAACAAAGTTATATTGGCCGGGTTGAAGCGTAGACTGCAAGAAGCAAAGGGGGCTTGGGCCGAGGAACTTCCACAAGTCCTATGGGCGTATCGGACGACCCCCCATTCCACCACGAACGAATCACCATTCCGACTAGCATACAGGGTGGAGGCAATGATTCCAATAGAGGTCGAAGAAGGATCTCCCCGAGTAGTCCACTACAATGAGCAAACAAATTCTCAACTCCAAAGAGAAGAGCTCGACCTACTTCCAGAAATCCAAGAAAGAGCTCAGATCAGAGAAGAGGCATTAAAGCGACGAATGGCTTCCAGGTATAATCAGAGGGTAGTGCCAAGAGATTTCACAGAGAACGATCACATCTTAATCCGAAATGATATTGGAACAACTCGACCTGGAGAAGGAAAGCTGGCAGCTAATTGGAAAGGACCCTACCGAGTCACAGAAGTACTTGGGAAGGGCTACTATAGACTGTCCGAACTCGAGGGACAAGAACTCCCCAGATCATGGCACGCCTGTAACCTGAGAAGGTACTATAGTTAGATAAAAGTCTCATTACAAAACGCACTCTTTTTCCTGAAAAGGTTTTTTAATGAGGCATCAAGATTGAGATTTAATCCGACTTAAGGGTATGAAAAAACTCCCGCCTGTATATATTTGCACTTTCTTTAAATAAAAATACATTTCAGATATTCTACAAATGCTCAAGACGCATTAATCTGAAGCATTCATCGTCCAATTATAAAGCAACAGATCGAACAAGAAGTGAAGAACAGATTCACTATACGATCTTGATAGGAATAATCGACCGACAAAGGTGAAAACGCGATTCACCCAAAGGTCAATTAAACCAGGACAGAAACCACAATCTAAAAATTGGCAAAAGATGAACACAGAATAATGCAAGAAGTTATCGAAAGTGATCCCGAAAAAGAACCTGACGAGGTCTTCTAGATTGCTATATAATAACTTAAAAAAGACTGGCCGAATATTAAAAATTGGATGAAACCAGTCCAAGTTATCAGCAAATCCCTGGAAAGAGGTCTGGCCAACCCTATTAAAGAGGAATTGCTATAACTTAGAAGAGATCGACCTAACGAAGTCGGTTTCCTACAAAACAAGTTGTAAAAGTAATCCCTGAAAGAGACCTAACAAAGGTCCAAGAAAGAGGATTACAAAAACAACTTAGAAGAGATCGACCTAACAAAGTTGGTTTCCTACAAAACAAGTTGTAAAAGTAATCCCTGAAAGAGACCTAACAAAGGTCCAAGAAAGAGGATTACAAAAACAACTTAGAAGAGATCGACCTAACGAAGTCGGTTTCCTACAAAACAAGTTGTAAAAGTAATCCCTGAAAGAGACCTAACAAAGGTCCAAGAAAGGGGATTACAAAAACAACTTAGAAGAGATCGACCTAACGAAGTCGGTCTCCTACAAAGATAAGTTATAAAAGTAATCTCTTAAAGAGACCTGGTAAAGGCCCAGAAAAGAGGATTACAAAAATAACTTAGATGGGGACCAACATAAAAGAAATCGGTTATAAGGCGCTAAAAATACAAAACAAAAGCAAGGAAACCAAAAAACAAGTTGGACCCCCCACAAGCCACGACCTCAAAAGGATCCAAGCTACAAACAAAAAGTACAAAAGCAATCTAAAGAGGCCAAGCAGCAAGATTCCGACAGACACCCTACTAGAGCACAATGGAAGCATAGTATGATAAAGCTTCAAAGAGGCCACCGAAATCAACCTCAGAAAAACCATTTTGTTTTCAAAATAAGTTGCTAAAAACAGCAACTAGAGTATCAACAGTCAATAAAACATCCTTCATAAAAACAAGTTTAAAAGCCCACAAATCAGGCTATTTACACAAATATTCAGAAAAAAGATCAGCTAAGATCAGGAGCCTTCTCGGCAGCATCAGTACGGGGAGAAGGAAGGCAAGTCTGAAGGGGCACAGCATCTACGGTTCCATCATCCCAGTTCAGAATCTGGCAATCTGGATCAAATGTAACGGGAGGAACAGAGGAGGTCGACACCTTAAGAGAAGGCACTGGTGGAGGATCAGTCTCATCATCACTCTGGTCATCAGGGACAATCTTACCATCCTTCACGACATTGTCCAGGCTGATGAGAGTCAAGTCGGCATCAGGAGCAACAACCCGGAACTGCTCCATCAGGTTCTCATAGGCGGCAGTTACGCTACCCACAAGGTGACCCTGGAGCTCACCATAATTAACCCGAGCAGTTTCCAAATCCTCCGGAAGATGCATCAATTCCCTATAAGCCGAGACATAGCTATCCTTATATTTCAGTGCCATGTCCTCGGCCAGCTTCAAAGAAGCAGCCAAGGCAATAGAACTGGCCTTCTCACCCTCAAGCTCCTTCTCCACCTTCGCCAACTTCACCCCCAACTCCTCCTTCAGACCCTTGATTTGATCAAATTCTGACTTGGCCTCTTCCATAAAGGATTTTGTGGCACGAATCAGAATCCCCTGAACTGTTCGGAATATAGCTGCACCCATATGAGCCATCTTCACACTACTTTTGGTGATAAAATCCAGATGCCGAAGAAGAGAAACGTCGTCCATAGAAAGCCCACCATAGGGGGCAATTTGCTGGTCAACAAACTCGATAGCATCAAAATCCGGGGCATCCAGGTTGAAGGGCTCAAATGTCTTTTGCTTTTTTAAGGGAGGGACACCAAAAGCAACGGCAGAAGTTTGAGGAGGATCAACCTGATGAAACTGAGGAGTAGGAATCACTTTCCTCGGCCCAAGGGAACTCGGCACAGGAGGCTTCACTGGGACCTGTGACGATCCCTCACCAGCCACCTTGACCGAGATGTTCAGAGCAGCAGTTGCCTTCTTTGCCCTTTTGAAGGCCTTCATGGAGTCACTATTCTTTGACATCTCTGCAAATACAAAATCAGCCACAACAAAGAATTACAAATCCGATAAGAGGAAGAAAAAGGAAACAAGTATGGAAACAAGTCAGACAAATACCCAAAACAGCCGAACCAAGGACGGGTCATTCAAAAATCTTTTTGTATCAAGATGGGGTGGTTTCCCCCAGAGATCCTCAAGAACAACTACAAAAGCGCGCTCGACATCATCAAGCATCTCTCAAGTATAGCGAGACACTCTTACATCATTCTGCCACTCTAGATGAAAAAAGGGCTCATCATTTTCATCAAGAAAAAAGGGGCGGGCCCCCTCAACAACACGAACCTTAAAAAAGTAGTTCTTGAAGTCCTTAAAAGACTCGTCATACATAGCAAAAACCTTATGGCCCTGGGCAGACCTGAAGGAAACCCAGGAAGCTTTCTTTTTCGAAGAACCGCCAGGCTTGGCGGAAACAAATAAGTAAATGAAAAGAGTTTGAGAGGGTGTTACATTTAATTCTCGGCAGAGAAGATCAAAAATTTTAATAGAACCCCAAGAATTTGGGTGAAGCTGGGACGGAGCAATGTTACACGACCACAATAGGTCGGTCTCAAAAGCAGTAAAAGGAAAGAAAACATTCAACTGACTGAAGAAGTATTCATAAGCATAAAAGAAGGGACGCTTTCCCTCGACAGAAGTCGAAAAGCAGACTCTCTCGTCAGAATCAGGAGCAACAAGCTCGTAATCCTCCTCACGGGCATTGTTACCACAAATCCTATGGCGCTTCCGTAGTTCTGTGCAAAACTCAGCATCCACAACAGAAACACACAATAAAACAAGGGAGTCCAGCCAATCGGACATCCCCTCGAGAACTCTGGAAGACATCTCTACAATGTTATTGCGAGAAGACATGAGGCCAACTAATCCTACAAGTAAGAAAAGAAGATAGGGTTACTATAAACATCTCGGACAAAGGGAGAAAACAACTTGGTCAATACTTCTCAGGCGATGAAAGAAAGAAAAGGAAAACCCCCAAGACTCAAACCAAAGTCCTGGGGCATCCTTTGGAGGCAGTAACAAAGCAAAGTTTCCAGAAAAAATCTACAGCTTGCATCCCAGCATTTCTCAGAAAGAATTCAAAACAGCAAACACTTTTCATCAAAAACACAGAAAACCATTACAGTCTACCATGCAAGAAGCATTCCCAAACATTAGGCACGCTAAACAGAGACTATTAAAAGATGCAACCTTTTTTAAGAGCAGACAAAAGCAACCTTCAAATAAATGAGGAACAGATGCGGACAAGCGGTATCAGGAACGAAAACAACAAAAGACATGCAAAGCCCTAAAGGCACCCAGCAAAAGCAAAAATGATCATGCAGAAGATAGAAAAACTCTCAGAAAGCACATTTCAACAAATCTAGGGCACAACGAATACAGAAAGATCCAAAATTTTTCAAAAAGAGGATCAAGATCAAAACCTCATCACAAAGCCAAAGTCAAGAGAAAGGCACAAAATGGACTAACTTGGAGATGGAAGAAGGTTCAAAAAAATACAAGAACGGAAGTTGCCCAGGAAACCACCAAAGCGACGCCACAAACGCCAGGAAGCAGAAGCGCAAGCGAAAGACAGAGAGCGAAGAGAGAAGAGAAAAAAGTTGCGAAGAGGTTACAAGGAAAATAAAAGGAGAGAAACCGTTTTCTGAGTTTTCAAAATCAGAAGTAAAGAGCCTAGGGGAAACGGGGCAATTAATGCTCAAGTTAAAGAAGGCATTAAACCCTCGCACGTTCCCAAAAAAGCACCGATATAAAAGCGCGCGTCTTTTAGAGGAAACGTTCTACATTCAAAGCTGCTACAAAAGAATCAACAAAATGCTTGAGTTCGGCTTCACCAAAGAAGGACCGAAGTCAAGGACTGGACCTCAAAAAAGAAGACCGAGCTCAAGCAGGGGCACTGTTCATATCCTGGGTCGAGTTGTCCGACCCGGGATGTTCTACAGACAAAGCGACCGACCTCTTCAGGTCAGGACAATCCGACCTCTTCTCAAAGAGCTTGGTCAAGTCACGAGAAAGCCCAAACAAAGGGCCCAAATAGAGGAACACGCCCCAGATCCTAAGGCAGCCCAAGTCTACAAGAGAAGGGTGGTTCCCCTGAAGATAAGATGACCTCACTCAGAAGATATGATAAGATAAGATAACTAACTTATCCTATCCAAAAAGGTCACTCCACACCATTATAAATACACTGGAGCACCCAGGTATAACTCATACTCTGATTCTACTCAATACTTGCTTAATACCCTTGCTAACTTAAGCATCGGAGTCCCTTGCAGGTACTCCCCACCCTCCGGGAACGAAAGATCAGCACCATCACCAGATCCAACAAGTCGGACACACCAGCTCCGGCCGCTATACACCTGTCGGATACATCGGCTCCGACCAACACAGAAGATCTCGACCGAGATCGACCTACAGTTTTAGGTAACCCTCGGAACAATTAATAACTATATGATTCGAGACTTGATCATAATAAGACTTTTCAAAAGTTTTGGGTCTTACATTCTACCTACCTTACAAAAATTTTTGTCCTCGAAAATTAAAGTAATACATAAGATCATACATAGTCTTAGTACTTTCAAATACTTTTAGAAAAATAAGAAATCTTAGCATATTTGTATAAATGCTCAAATACCGAATATTCATAAGATTTAAATATAGGGGTAAAGCATAGTGTAATGCAGAAGATACCAACTAGGCTCAATGCAAAAGGTCACGCAATCTCAAGACTTTACAAAAACTTGAGGTAACAAAATAGGGTGCAAATCAAGATAGGCGTCCACAAAGCAAAGCAGTAGTTAATGTGGAAAAAGGTTACAAGGCACGTTGGTATTAAAACAACGGCTATAACGTCCACTGACAAATATCGTACCCACTTCAGAACTTCCCAACTCCACCAATCACTTTACAACCTCATAGCCGATCATAAACCTAACACCCGCAAGCTCGTTTGCAAGAAATGAAACACCCACAACTCATAACATCGTACACCTACCGCTTCCTCTTCCATATGCACATATCATGTTTTAAAGAACTAACGCATCACATTACTACGTTTACAGGTCGCACTTGATATCAAAACAATTCTCGAGTCTACTCAGAAGAATACAAGATCTTAGAAAATAGAGACAATTATCAAAAATGATACTCATATATCTGAAATCATGTATGTAACTCAAGGTAAACAAGGATGCTCAAGCAATAAAATTGCTAGAAATAAATCAATTGAAAACTTCAAAGATAACCCTTGGATCAGAGGAATCCAACGGGACTAAAAAAAAATCAGCGCATTAGTTTGAAACAAATTCAAGTTGTATCGAAGAAGTATGAGATTTACAGAAGAGAATATTTCAAACCCAAAACAAAGCTCACAGAACTCAAGAGCACGATTAAAAATACTTCCGAATACATTGTTCATAAAGGAATAGAAAAGTTGCGGAAAATCACTTCGTAGTCTCAAGGAAAAGTTAAATAACAAACATTCTTCAAGAGAGTAACAGAAGCATAAACATGGCTTTGCTTTAATACGATTTCATGTTGAAGTAGATTATGTAAAATTGTAAAAACAAAATGCATACTGGTTGATGATTGGAATTTATGTGTGGTCTAGAATTTCACAATAAATTTTTGTTGCAAGTATAGTTTCTAAACCAACAATAATCCTTTCATACAAAAATTTGGTTGTCACAAATAAAAAACCCCTAAAAATATAAACCGAAGTATTCAAACCTCGGGTCGTTCTCCCTAGAAATTGCAATAAAGTGTTCTTATTATTGGTTATGAGGTACGTTTGGGGGTTTTTGAGATAGTGAACAAGAAATATAAATGGCAAAGGAATTAAACTAGCAACTAACAAAGCTCTTGGCAAGATATGAGGATTAGAAGTCCTATCCTAGTTATCCTTATCAATTGTGATGAGATTTGTTCATTACTCCCACTCTGTTAACCTCTAACCATGGAGGAAAGTCAAGTGGATGAATCAATTTGATTCCACAAGTCCTAGCCTACTCCTAAGGAAAGGCTAGCTTAGTGTCATTCAAGTCAATTAGCAATCTCTAGTTATCAATCAACAAAGGAATTAGATAACTCAAGAATCACCAATTACTCAACTAAAGCCAAGAGGAGAAAATTTTACTCTAGCATCCTTTCGAGCATTTAATCAAACACTTGGAAGGCATAAAAGGAAAGTAAAATCAAATTGCAAGAATTATAGATCTACAATTACTAATTGCAAGGAATTAACAACAATAAGGCAAATCAACAACAAAGGAACATAGAACATGAATTGCATTAAAAGGAAAGTAGAAGAACAAGAGTGCATCCATATAAAAGTGAAGAATTGCGAGAATTAAAGTACAAAACTAAAGAAAGGAGAAATAGAGGAGCAAGAATTGATAAAGAAAAAGTAAATCAAAACATGAATTAAACCTAGATCTAGAGAAGAATTAAACTTAATTCTAATCCTAATTCTAGAGAAAAAAGAGAGCTTCTCTCTCTAGAAATTACCCTAAAACTAGATCTAAAGTCCTAATTGTCTGTCATGAATGGAATGGTGTGAATGAATGATGCCTTCCCCTTCAATCCTTGATCTTTTAAGCATTTTGGCACCAAAGTTGGTTCCAAACTGGGCCCCACAGCCTCTGTGAATTCGCTGGGCAGAATTTCACTTAAAAATCACGTGCCAGCATCGACACGTATGCATACAGCACGTGTACGTGCCCATGGGGTTTTGCGCGATCCACGCGTATGCGTCTAGTGCGCGTGCGCGTCCATGGACTTGTCCCAAATCTTTGGCTTTTTATGATTTCTCCACTTTTTATGCTTTCCTCTTCACTCCTTTGGTCCATTCCTAGCCTTCTAAATCTGAAATCACTAACGAACACATCAAGGCATCTAGTGGAATCAAAGGAAGATTAAATTTATCAAATTAAGGATCTAAAAGCATGTTTTCACATTTAAGCACAACTTAGGAGACAATCATGAAACTATGCTATTTTATTGAATAAATGTGAGAAAAGGTTAACAAAATGCTTTAAATTCAACACAAGATAAACCCTAAAATCGGAGTTTATCAACCTCCCCACACTTAAACCTTAGCATGTCATCATGCTAAATTAAGAAGAAAGCAAGGGGTATGACATTTATTTAATGCAACTAAGCTATATGCAACCTATCTAAATGCAACTATCTCCATATGAATGCAAATGCTTGGTCAAAACAAATTAATTTCCAAGAAAATATAAGTGAGCACAAGGGGTTAGAGCAATAGGAGCTAAACAAAACCAAACCCACAATTGCATTGAATTACCAAAAAGATCTACAAACTTGCATGAATAAGAATGATTATGATGAAGACATGTAATTGAGCAATCGAACCCTCACCGGATGTGTATCCGCTCTAGTCACTCATGTGTTTAGGGGTTGATTCACTCAATCCTCCCCTAATCATGTTTTTCCAAAATTTTTTCATCATATAACAATCAACAATCATTCAATGCATGCATACAAATATCATGAGATCTTTCTCAAAGGTTGTAATGGGGCTAGGGTCAATGTAAGATCATATGTGGTTAAGTGGACTAAGATTTGAATCTTTGATTAACCTAGACTTTCCCACCTAACCTATACAATGACGTATACAAATTGAAAACTAACCTAACTACCCATTCTTCACTTTTTTCCATACTCATGCATTTACCTTTTCATTTCACCACACTTATGCATTGATTTCTTATTAGATTCACTTTGGGGGCATTTTGTCCCCTTTTTATTGTTTTTCTCATTTCTCTTTTTCTCTTTCTTTTTTTCAAATTATATACAAGAGCATCAATGCATAAGGTCTATACATTTAATCAATACATGAGCATGCACCCAATTTCTCAAATATAGAAATACAAAACACCCTTTTATCCCAATCAATGTCCCAAGTTTCCCCACACTTGAATGATACTCACACTCATTAGCCTAAGCTAATCAAAGATCCAAATAAAGGACATTTATTGTTTTTCACTTTAAGGCTTGTAATGTGCTAAATTAAGAACAAGTGGGTTAAGCGTAGGCTTAAAATTGGTTAACAATGGAGAGTAAAAGGTAGGTTATTTGGGTAAGTGAGGTAATGAAATAATGGCCTCAATCATATAAATGCATGAATACATGGAATAATTGGACATATAGATTTAAACAAATTAAGGATCACAATCATAGAAAAGGAACAATTGCACACAAGAAAGAAAATAAGTGGTTATAAGATGTAACCACACCATTAGGTTCAAATCTCACTTGCTTGTGTTCTCAACTCAAAAACATGCTTCACAAAGTGTAAAATTTAAGCAAGTTCATCAAAATTTTATCAATCAATTGAGATTGTGCCCATGAGTAAATTCCTTGGAAGAAAAACTCATTGTTTTTACTAAGCTTATCCTAGATGCAATGTTGTGATTGAGAAATTCTAAAAATTCCTTAGTTTATCAATTTCTTGTGCGAAAAGGGTCAACTAGGTTCCAACAATCCACAATATTTTCTAATCACAACCAAAAAGCTAGAACACTATATAAAGAAAATCTAACTAGAATATATAAAATGTAAAGTGCAAAGTGCATCAACTAAAGTAAAAGTATCTCAGAACGACAAATATATACAATAATCCAAAAAGGAGTGCAAAATAAAGCAAAATAACATTAACAAGGAGAAAATATCCGAAAATGTTCACCCATAATGATAACTCCACCGACGGTGATGAAGGTGACCTCTCCACACTTAAAACGAAGCATCGTCCTCGATGCTACTGCTCTGACTCAAGATGGGGGTCAACAGTCGCATCAGGCTACTAGGTCTCAGGCTATAGCTCCCCAGGGGGCTACTATGCCTCCAGAGTAGCCTGTGTCTGTGAGGCACCTCTGGATGAGCCTGCTCCTCCTCGTCGAATGCAGAAGAAGCGGGAAGAGGGGACAACTCAACGCTCAATGCCATGAACATCTAATCCACTCTGTCCAGGCATCGCATAATCCGGCGCTCACTGCACTCCATGAAATGGAACAGACGCTGGACTAAGAGATACGTCGGCTGGGGTGCTGGTGGTGGTACTAAGGGTGCTGCTGGTGCTGATGGTCCTGCTACGGCTGATGAAGAGGATGGTCCAGCCGGTGCTGCTCTGGCTCGAGCTCTAGATACACGCCAGGATGGGGGCTTCTCGTGCACCTACGTACCCCACGGAATAACATCCTCCTTGTCGTCATCGTCTTGGGATGGTGGTGACACGTCATCGTCTCTCCATGGGGCATCGGCTAGCTCAGCCATTCTAGTGACCAAAGTGGGAAAGGGAAGTATGCCACAGACATGTTCTCGCCACATGTATCTCCTGATTAATCGGGGGAAGTATACCTCCTTCCCCTCCATAACACAGCCGATCAGGATGAGCATGTCCATCGAAATCTGAGAAAAATGTGTAGTAGGCATGACATAGGTGGAAAAAATCTGCTGCCATGTCCTAGCCTCTCTCGATAGGTGGGCAAACATCATCCCCTTGGGTTTTTTATTATCAGCATCCATCACCCAAGGGGCATGCAGTGTGGCTATAACACATCTCAGAGCCTCGTAATCAATGGTCATACAATACATCGCCACCTCTGCCTACTCATAGGCATCTGTGGCTCTGGTCTTGGATGGACAATGTAATGCATCCTCAATGGCAGCTTTGGTAACCAATATCTGTCTGCCGTGCAGATAAACCAAATCAAGGGTCGCTCTGAAAAAGTTACAGTAAAATTCCTTGACCCACGATGTGTTTATCCTTCCTAAATCTCTATCAACAAAACCGAGGCCTAATCCCTGAATACGAGCCTCCATGGAGCACCTAAGGTCGGTGGGAATAGCCAATTTCTTCTCAATGTTTAGATTTTTCTTCCAATAGGTTGGGAACCGGAGTTTACAGTACAGGTTAAGGAACCTGACTGTGTCAGTAGGAAGGAGCTGCTGATTCTCTTTATCCACTTCATTCAGTGGGTTTTTGGCATAGTTAGCATCATCAGAAAGAGTAGAGGCTTGAGGTGTCTTCCTCTTTCTAGAGGTGACCTTTGCTTTCCCTCTTTCGGCCATCCTGAAAAATAGAAATTACAGGATATAAACACTTAAACAAGTAGAGGAAAGAAAGCAAAGAAGCACAAATTCATGAAGTGAGGTAAAAAGGATGAAAACTTGGAATGTAAGCAACAAGAATCAGAAAACAATTAAAGGCATAAACCAAGAATTCAATCAAGATTTGCACAGTGCTTGTTTATTAAGCTCAATATGCATCATACCTAAAGAGAATGGTTAAAGTGTTAGTTGAAAACTAAAAAGAGAAATTAGTTGGGTATTTGTTCCGAGGGTTACCTGAAACTGTAGGTCGATCTCGGACGAGATCTTCTGTACTGGTCGGAGCTGTTGTGTCCGACTTGTTGGACTTTGATGGTGGTACTGATCCTTCGTCCCCGGAGGGTGGGGGGTACCTGCAAGGGACTCCGATGCTTAAGTTAGTAAGGGTATTAAGCAGGTATTGAGTAGAATCAGAGTATGAGTTATACCTAGGTGCTCCAGTGTATTTATAACGGTGTAGAGTGACCTTTGCAGATAAGATAAGTTAGTTATCTTATCTTTTATCTTTATCTTTATCTTTCATGCGAACCGCCCTTATCTCTATAGGCTTGGGCTGCCTTTGGATTGGGGTCGTGTTCCTCTATTTAGACCCTTTATTGGGCATTCCTATGATTTTGCCGAGCTCTTTGAGAAGAAGTCGGGTCATCCTGACTTGAAGAGGTCAGTCGCTTTGTCTGTAGAACATCTTGGGTCAGACAGCTCGACCCAGGGTATGAACAATGCCCCTGCTCGAGCTCGACTTTTGTTTGGAGGTCGAGTCTCAGTTTTAGGACTTCGAACTTTCTTGGGTGAAGCTGAACTCGAGTATTTTGTCGATCTTGTCTTTGTAGAGTTCCTTTTTCAATGCAGAGCGTTTCTGTTTCGTTTCTTCCGAAAGCGCGCGCTTTTGCATTTAGTGTTTTGGCCTTGGGAATGCACGAGGGTTTTTAATGCCCGTATTAATTGGTTTTCAATGCCCCGTTTCTTTTGCTTTTTTATTTTGAACTTTACACACAGAAACGGTTTTTTCTCTTCTTTGTAACTTCCCCTTTTCTTTCTCACTTCTGTTGCTATTGTCTGCCCCTTCGCGTTTCTCTTTGTGACATTGCTTGACGATCGTAGGTGCTCTTCTTACTTTCGACGGCAACTCTTGATCTCTTTCATCTTCGCTCTCTACATGCTTCTCCTTTTTTCAGGTTGGTTTATCTTTTCTTTTTTGCTTGCTGTTCTGCTGTGTCATTTTTGGTTTTTGAAGCTTTAATTTTGACTGAGTGCATGTTGGGAAACTTGCATTTTTACCACACCTGGTTTTGTTATTGTGATGTATGCTTCCCTTTTTTGTCCATTCGTATGCTTCTAACTGTATCTCCCTGGTTTGGCTCTTTAGGGTTTTGTCTGCTATTTTGCTGATTCTTGAACTGTTATAACCTTTTTTTCTTTTGGCGGTTCGTATGATCTTCTTTGCGTTTGTTTTTCTTGGAAAGGGTTTCCGTTGAGACGCTAGCCTTGTAGATTTTCCTGAAAGTCTTATTCCCCGATTGCCTCCAAAGGATGCCCTTGGACCTTGGGTTGTGTTTAGGGGTTTTCCTTTTTATCTATTATACTGGCGCTGGGTTGTGCTGTTCGAGTTGTTTTGATTTTATCTGGGATGTTTTTACCTTTTTTAGTAACCCAATCTTTTTTCTTGTTTGTAGGACTAGTTGGCAATGTCTTCCCGAAAAAATATTGTCGAGGCATCTCCTATGGTTCCTGAAGGGATGTTCGATTGGCTGGACTCTCTTGTCTTGTTGTGTGCTTCTTTAGCTGATTCCGAATTTTGTGTGACGCTTAGAAGGCATCATCGTGTCTGTAGCTGTGAAGATCAGGAGAGTAATTAGGAGTTAGTGGCACCCGATTCTGGTGATAGAGTTTACTTCCCGGTCCTGACCCAGGGGGAGCATCCCTTCTTCTATGCTTATGATTTCTTTTTTGGACAAATGAACATCACCTTTCCTTTTACCTCTTTGAAACTAACCTACTATGGTCTTGTAACGTAGCCCCTTCGCAGCTCTATCCGAATTTGTGGGGTTTTATCAAGATTTTTCAGCTTCTTTGTCGAGAATTTGGTGTTACGCCTTCTCAAACTCTTTTTCTGTATCTTTTTGTGTTGACCAAACCTGGGACTACCAAGAAAAAGGCTTCTTGGATTTCTTTTAGGTCTGCTCAAGGGCACAAGATTTTTTCCATATATGGCGAATCTTTCCGGGATTTTAAGAACTATTTCTTTAAGGTCTGGGCTGTTGAAGGAGCCTGACCTTTCTTTCTGGATGAAAATAATGAGCCCTGCTTTCCCCTAGAGTGGCAGAGGAACGTAGTGGTATCCCGATATACTTGGGAGATGTTGAGCAAGGTCGAGCAGGCCTTTGTGAATGTTTTGGAGGATATTTGGGGAGAACCTCCTCATTTGGATACTAAAAAGTCTTTGGGAGATCCGTCCCTTATTCGAACTGCTTTGGGTACTGCCTTGATATATTTTGTTTTGTTGATTCCTTCCTATTTTTTCTCCTGGTTTGATAAATTGCTATTTTTCATTTTTCAGAGATGGCAAAAAATAATGATGCAATGAAGGCTTTCAAGAAAGCAAAGAAAGCTACTGCAGCTCAAAACATCTTGGCCCGGGCTGATAGGGAAGGAACTTCCCAAGCTCCTTCAAAGCCACCCATACTGAACTCTCCTGGCCTGAGGAGAATGATTCCTACTCCTCGGGTCCGTTTAATGGATCCCCCTCAATCTTCTACTGCTGTTGTGGTTTCTTCTTCGGCCACCCCTCCTCCAAAAAGACCTCGAACTGTTGAACCCTTCAATCTAGATGCCCCGGATTTTGATCCTATTTGTTTTGTAGACCAGCAGATCGCTCCTTATGGATTTAATAACTCGGAGTAGTGTTAAGATGGCTCATATGGGAGCTGCTTTGTATCGCACTGCCCAAACTTTGCCTCTATATGCTACCAAAGCATTTATGGAGGAAGCTAAGCAAGAATTTGATCGGATGAAGGGTCTAAAGAAGGAGTTTGAAGCAGAGGTGACTAAACTGAAGAAGGAGCTGGAGGGGGAGAAGGCCAGCTCTCCTGCCCTGGCGGCCTCTGTGCGATTGGCTGAGGATGTGGCTTTGAAACACGAGGAAAGCTACGTCACGTCCTTCCGAGAAGTGATGCATCTTCGGGAGGAGCTAGAGTCAGCTCGGGCTAATTATTCTGAGCTCCAGGGTCATCTTGTAGGTAGCATAACTACTGCTTATGAGAACCTGAAGGAGCAGGTTCAGGTTATCACCCCGGGAGCTGATCTTGCCTTATTTAGCTTGGATAATGTTGTGAAGGATGGTAAGATTGTTCCTGACGATCCCGATGATGATAATGATGTCGTCCCTCCTCTGGTCACTTCTGCCGAAGCCTCTGTTGTCCCGCCTTCCTCAACCTTGGCAGTTGAAGCTACACAGCCGGAATCTGATCCAGCCGTCCAGATTTTGAACCGGGATGACGGGACAGTGGACGCAGTTCCCTTTCAGACTCGCCCTCCTTCTCCCCAAGATGCTGCTACTGGGAAGCCTTTGGATCCTCTATAACTTTTCTGATATGTTTGTGTATAGCCCAATTTTTGTAGGCTTTTGAACTCTTTATTTTTGTAAGTTTGTGATCTCTGACTTTGGATACTCCGATTGCTACTTTAGAAACTTTATTTTGAAAAACAAAATAGTTTCTCTTGCTCTTGGGGTCGGCTTCAAGTGGCCTCTTGAGTCTTGTTTTATGGTAACTGCCTTGTTTCTTTGTGATATGCTTGCTTGCAACTTTCTTTAGCACTTACCGGGAACTTCTGAGTGTTTTTTTATCCGACCTCTTTTGATTGCATTTGTGCTTTGTTTATTTCTTGCCTTAGTTGAAGTGTCCCTTTTAAGGCTAGTTGTTTGTTTGAGTATTCTTTGATAGAATAATTTGTAGATTGATTTTGTTGAGGTCGTGGTCTTTCGGGTCGAGTTATCTTCCTTCTGTTGGTTGATTCTCTCAGTTGATTTTTTCTTGAGTTATTTCTAATAACACTTGGTTTTACTTTTTATAACTCTGTCGCTTTTGGTCACCCTGGGCTGGCTTCCTCATATCGGTTGGTCTTTTTGGAAGTTATTTCTAACAATCCGCTTTGTTTGGACCTTGTCAAGTCTCTTTTTTACGGATTACTTTTTATAACTTTTTGTAGCTTTAGTCCGACTTCTTCATGTCGGTCCCTGTCGAGTTACTTGATAATCCTCTTTCTTGGACCTTGTTCATGTCTCTTTCAGGGATTTCTCTTTTGTAACTTTATCTTTCCGGGCCGACTTTGTCATGTCGGGCCCTGTCAAGTTACTTGATAATCCTCTTTCTTGGACCTTGTTCAGGTCTCTTTCAGGGATTAATCTTTTTGTAACTTTTGTAGGAGTCCGACTTCATCACGTCGGGCTCTTCGAAGTTATAGTAATCCTCTTTTATAGGGTTCGCCAGACCTCTTTCCAGGGCTTTACTTATAACTTGGGTTGTTGTGGCTGGTCTGACTTTTTGTGTCGGCTAGTCTTTTAAGTTATTTTATTGCAATCCATTTTATTATGACCTCGTCAGGTCCTTTCTATGGATCACTTTCTATAACTTCTTGCATTATTCTGTTTTCATCTTTGCCGATTTTGTAGAATTTGGGTTTTAAACCTCGTTTTTATCGTGATCGTGCAGTGAATTTTTGGTTTTCACTTTCTGTCGATCTGTAGCTTTATAATCGGGTGATGAATGTTTCAGAATAATACGACTTGAGCGTTTGTAGAAAATCTAAACAAGTTTTATTAAAAGAAAATGCAAATATACATGTTTAGTTTTTCTAAGTCAGGTGATTTGTAGGTCTTGGCTTGGTGCCTCGTTAAAAAACCTTTTTTCAGAAAAAAGAGTGCGCCTTATCCAAGATCTTTTATCACCCCTAGCTATAGTACCTTCTTAGGTTGTAGGTGTGCCATGACCTGGAAAGCTCTCACCCGTCGAGTTCGCAAAGCCTGTAATAGCCCTTTCCCAGCACTTCTATGACTCGGTAGGGTCCTTTCCAGTTTGCTGCTAGCTTTCCTTCTCCCGGTCGAGTTGTTCCGATGTCGTTTCATATTAGGATGAGATCATCCTCAGTAAAGGTCCATCGTATTACCTTTTGGTTATACCTGGGGCCATCCGTCGTTTTAGCGCCTCTTCCCTTATCCGAGCTCTTTCTCAGATTTCTGGAAGTAAGTCGAGCTCTTCCCTTTGAAGTTGGTGATTGTCTTTCTCGCTAAAGTGGATCACTCTGGGTAACCCTTCTTCGACCTCTACTGGAATCATCGCCTCCATTCCGTATGCTAATTGGAAGGGTGATTCCTTTGTGGTGGAATATGGCGTTGTTCGATATGCTCATAGAACCTGTGGGAGTTCCTCGGCCCAGGCTCCCTTTGCATCCTGTAATCTCCATTTTAACCCTGCTGGTGCACGAAATTGCAATAACACTTTTTGCAATCCGCACAACTAACCAGCAAGTGCACTGGGTCGTCCAAGTAATACCTTACGTGAGTAAGGGTCAATCCCACGGAGATTATTGGTTTGAAGCAGACTATGTTTATTTTATTAATCTTAGTCAGGATGTCAATAAGATTGGATTTAATTGTAAGAAGTCAAAGTATTTGGAATAAGAAATTGTTACTTTATTAATGGAGAATCTGTTGGAGTTTTGGAGATGCTTTGTCCTCTGAATTCCTGCAATGTAATATTCAACTCAATTGTTTGTAAAGTTCCATCCATGGCAAGCTGTATGTAGGGTGTCACCATTGTCAGTGGCTACTTCCCATCCTCTCAGTGAAAACGTTCCAGATGTTCTGTCACAGCACGGCTAATCAGCTGTCAGTTCTCGATCATGTTGGAATAGGATCTAGTGATCCTTTTGCGTTTGTCATCACGCCCAGCAATCGCGAGTTTGAAGCTCGTCACAGCCATTCAATCCTTGAATCCTACTCAGAATAGCACAGACAAGGTTTAGACTTTCTGGATCCTCAAGAATGGCTGCCATCAGTTCTAGCTTATACCATGAAGATTCTGATTAAGGAAGCTAAGAGATGCTCATCCAATCTGATGTAGAACGGAGGTGTTTGTCAGGCACACGTTCATGGATTGAGGAAGGTGATGAGTGTCACGGATCATCACCTCCTTCACAATTAAGCGCGAATGAACATCTTAAATAGGAACACACACACGTTTGAATGAAATAGAAACAATTGCATTAATTCATTGAGACGCTGCAGAGCTCCTCACCCCCAACAATGGAGTTTAGAGACTCATGCTGCCAAAAGGTACAATTTTCAGATCTAAAAATGTCATGAGGTCAAGATAAGTCTCTAAAAGTTGTTTAAATAGTAAACTAGTAACCTAGGTTTACAGAATATGAGTAAACTAAGATAATTGGTGCAGAAATCCACTCATGGGGCCCACTTGGTGTGTGTTGGGGCTGAGACTAAAGCTATCCACGTACTGAGGCTTTTCTTGGAGTTGAACTCCAAGTTATAATGTGTTTTGGGCGTTCAACTCCGGATCATGACGTGTTTCTGGCGTTTAACTCCAGACAGCAGCATGTACTTGGCGTTCAACGCCAAGTTACGTCATCTATCTTCGCTCAAAGTATAAACTATTATATATTGCTGAAAAGCCCTGGATGTCTACTTTCCAACGCCGTTGAGAGCGCGTCAATTGGACTCTTGTAGCTCCAAAAAATCCATTCGGAGTGCAGGGAGGTCAGGATCCAACAGCATCAGCAGTCCTTTTTCAGCCTAACTCAGATTTTTGCTCAGCTCCCTCAATTTCAGCCAGAAAATACCTGAAATCATAGAAAAACACACAAACTCATAGTAAAGTCCAGAAATATGATTTTTGCCTAAAAACTAATAATATTCTACTAAAAACTAACTAAAACATGCTAAAATCTACATAAAATTACCCCCAAAAAGCGTATAAAATATCCGCTCATCACAACACCAAACTTAAACTGTTGCTTGTCCTCAAGCAACTAGATTAATAAAATAGGATAAAAAGAATTTAAGGAGTAATAAAATCTCTGAGTTTTAAGTGAAGCTCAGATTCTAATTTAGATGAGCGGGGCTAGTAGCTTTTTGTTTCTGAACAGTTTTAGCATCTCCCTTTATCCTTTGAAATTCAAAATGATTGGCATCCATAGGAACTCAGAATTCAGATAGTATTATTGATTCTCCTAGTGTAGTATGTTGATTCTTGAACACAGTTACTTTATGAGTCTTGGCCGTGGCCCTAAGCACTTTGTTTTCCAGTATTACCACCGGATACATAAAAGCCACAGACACATGACTTGGGTGAACCTTTTCAGATTGTGACTCAGCTTTGCTAGAGTCCCCAGTTAGAGGTGTCCAGAGCTCTTAATCACACTCTTTTTGCTTTTGGATCACGACTTTAACCACTCAGTCTCAAGCTTTTCACTTGGACCTGCATGCCACAAGCACATGGTTAGGGACAGCTTGATTTAGCCGCTTAGGCCTGGAATTACTTCCTTGGGCCCTCCTATCCACTGATGCTCAAAGCCTTGGATCCTTTTCACCCTTGCCTTTTGGTTTTAAGGGCTATTGGCTTTTTCTTTTTCTTGATCCAATGATTTCTTGCAAAAGTTTTTTTTTTCACTGCTTTTTCTTGCTTCAAGAATCAAATTCATGATTTTTCAGATCATCAATAACATTTCTCTTTTTCATCATTCTTTCAAGAGCTAACAGTTTTAACATTCATAAACAACAAGATCAAAAATATGCACTGTTCAAGCATTCATTCAGAAGACAAAAAGTATTGCCACCACATATAAATAATTAGAATTTTTCTTATTAAGAACTCAAAAAAAATTATTGCCTCTTTATTCTAAAAATCTACTATTTTATTCATGTTTGATGATGATGAGAAAAATAAATTATAAGTTAATTGAAAATAAAATCAAAATAGATATGCTAATTACTACTACTCCTATATAACTTCTAAGGTAAAATCCTATAATAATACTATCACAGAGTTAAAGCTTAAAATTAGAACTTAACAACCTGTATTTTGGGAAGTGGATGTTCCTTTAGTCTGTGGGGTGCTTGGTCCTTCAAGGAATAGCTTCTGACGCTTTAGTTCCTTCAATTCACATCCTTGCTCTTCCTGTTCCCTTAGGTGCCATGATCTTGATGAGTTTTAGCTCAGTGATCATGGCAAATCACACCAAACTTAGAGGTTTGCTTGTCCTCAAGCAAAAGAAAGGAAATGAGAGGAATAGAGGGAGAGGCAAATTCGAAATCCAAAAGATATGATAAGTTGAAAAAGATTTGAAAAAGATTTGGATTAGAAAAAGATTTGTGTTTATGAATTAAGATACATTTGATGTTTTTGAAAAAGGGATTTTAGAAATTAGGGTTTTTAGAAATTAGGATTAAAATTTTTGGAATTGAAGGATGATATTTTGAAATATGTTTATGCAAGAAATCATGAATTGAAACATAAAAATTAGAAAATTTGTGAAGAAAGACGAATTTTACCTCCTCCCCACCATCCTGGCGTTAAACGCCCAACTGCTGCATGTTTTGGGCGTTTAACGCCCAATTGTTGCTTCTCCTGGGCGTTCAACGACCAGCTGTTGCTTCTTTCTAGCGCTGAACGCCAGGAAGTCCTTTGTCACTGGGCATTTTTCTGAACACCCAGGACGCTGTCAATCTGGCGTTAAACGCCCAGAAGGTGCTTCTTTCTGGCGTTCAACGCCCAGAAGATGCTCCTTTTTGGCGTTTAACGCCCAGATGGCTACCCTTACTGGCGTTGAACGCCCAGTGGGTGCTTCTTTTGGGCGTTCAACGCCCAAAACGTTTCTTACTGGCTTTTTCACGCCAGTGAGCTTCCAAATTTCCCTGTAACTCTGTGAATTCAATCAATTGCTATTTTACCTTTGAAGATACTTTGACATATACCTGTAAAAATCAATTAATTAGCAGAAACAAATAAAATAAAATTAAATTTTGTGAATGGCTGGGTTGCCTCCCAGCAAGCGCTTCTTTATTGTCTTTAGCTGGACCATTACTGAGCTCTAATCAAGTCTCAGTTTTGAGCATTCTTGCTCAAAATTACTTTCAAGATAATGTTTAATTCTCTGTCCATTAACAATGAACTTTTTGTTAGAGTCATTATCCTGAAGCTCTACGTATCCATATGGTGATACACTTGTAATCACATACGGACCTCTCCACCGGGATTTTAATTTCCCAGGGAATAATTTGAGCCTAGAATTAAATAGCAGAACTTTCTGCCCCGGCTCAAAGACTCTGGATGACAATTTCTTATCATGCCATCTTTTCGCTTTCTCTTTGTATATTTTTGCATTCTCGAAAGCATTGAGTCTAAATTCCTCTAGCTCATTTAACTGGAGCAATCGTTTTTCTCCAGCTAACTTGGCATCAAGGTTCAGGAATCTGGTTGCCCAGTAGGCCTTGTGTTCCAGTTCCACTGGCAAGTGACATGCCTTTCCATATACAAGCTGGTATGGAGAGGTCCCTATAGGGGTCTTGAATGCTGTTCTGTATGCCCACAGAGCATCATCCAAGCTTCTTGCCCAATCCCTTCTACGGTTAATTACAGTCTGTTCCAGGATTCTTTTGAGTTTTCTATTTGAGACTTCAGCTTGCCCATTAGTCTGTGGATGGTATGGAGTGGCTACCCTGTGGCTTACTCCAAAACGAACCAAAGCAGAGTAAAGCTGTTTATTGCAGAAATGAGTGCCCCCATCACTGATTAATACTCTAGGGGTACCAAATCTGCTGAAGATGTGTTTCTGGAGGAATTTTAACACGGTTTTAGTGTCATTAGTGGGTCTTGCAATAGCCTCCACCCATTTGGATACATAATCCACTGCCACCAGAATATAAGTGTTTGAGTATGATGGTGGGAAAGGTCCCATAAAGTCAATACCCTGTACATCAAACAACTCAATCTCCAAGATCCCTTATTGAGGCATGGCATAACTATGAGGCAGATTGCCAGATCTTTGGCAACTGTCATAATTAAGTATAAATGCTCAGGAATCTTTATAGAGAGTAGGCCAGTAGAAGCCACATTGGAGGACTCTTGTGGCTGTTCGCTCACTTCCAAAATGTCCTCCATACTGTGATCCATGGCAGTGCCATAGAATTTTCTGTGCTTCTTCCTTAGGCACACATCTATGGATTACTCCGTCTGCACATCTCTTGAAGAGATATGGTTCATCCCAGAGATAGTACTTTACATCTGTGATCAATTTCTTTGATTGCAGCCTACTGTACTCTTTGGGTATGAATCTCACTGCCTTGTAGTTTGCAATATCTGCAAACCATGGCACTTCCTGGATGGCAAAGAGTTGCTCATCCAGAAAGGTTTCAGAGATCTCAGTGAGAGGGGGGACGCCCCTTCTACTGGTTCTATTCGGGACAGGTGATCTGCTACTTGATTCTCTGTCCCTTTTCTGTCTCTTATTTCTATATCAAACTCTTGCAGAAGCAACACCCATCTGATGAGTCTGGGTTTTGAATCCTACTTTTTGAGTAGATATTTAAGAGCAGCATGATCAGTGTACACAATCATTTTTGATCCTACCAAATAGGATCTGAACTCGTCAATGGCGTAAACCACTACAAGCAGCTCTTTTTCTGTGGTTGTGTAATTCTTCTGTGCGTCATTTAAAACACGACTGGCATAGTAAATGACGTGCAGAAGCTTGTCATGCCTCTGTCCCAATACTGCACCAATGGCATGGTCACTGGCATCACACATCAATTCAAATGGTAATGTCCAGTCTGGTGCAGAGATGATTGGTGCTGTGACCAATTTAGCTTTCAGAGTCTCAAATGCCTGCAGACACTCTTTATCAAAGATAAATGGCGTGTCAGCAGCTAGCAGGTTGCTCAGAGGTTTGGTGATTTTTGAAAAATCCTTTATAAACCTCCTATAGAATCCTGCATGCCCCGGAAAGCTTCTGATTGCCTTAACATTGGCAGGCGGTGGTAATTTTTTAATTACCTCTACCTTAGCTTGATCCACCTTTATTCCCTTGTTCGAGATTTTGTGCCCAAGGACAATTCCTTCAGTCACCATAAAGTGACATTTTTCCCAGTTTAAAACCAGGTTAGTCTCTTGGCATCTCTTTAGAACAAGTGCTAGATGGTCAAGACAGGGGCTGAATGAGTCTCCAAATACTGAAAAGTCATCCATGAAGACTTCCAGAAATTTTTCCACCATATCAGAGAAAATTGAGAGCATGCACCTCTGAAAGGTTGCAGGTGCATTGCATAGGCCAGATGGCATCCTTCTGTATGCAAATACTCCAGATGGACATGTGAATACCATTTTCTCTTGATCTTTTGGATCTACTGCAATTTGATTATAACCTGAATATCCATCCAGGAAGCAGTAGTATTCATGACCTGCCAGTCGTTCTAGCATCTGGTCTATGAATGGTAAAGGAAAATGATCCTTTCTGGTAGCTGTATTGAGCCTTCTATAATCAATACACATACGCCACCCAGTAACTGTTCTTGTAGGAACCAGTTCATTTTTTTCATTATGAACCACTGTCATGCCACCTTTCTTAGGGACAACCTGGACAGGGCTCACCCAGGGGCTGTCAGAAATAGGATAAATAATCCCAGCCTCTAGTAATTTAGTGACCTCTTTCTGCACCACTTCTTTCATGGCTGGATTCAGCCGCCTTTGTGGTTGAACCACTGGCTTGGCGTCATCCTCCAATAAGATCTTGTGCATGCATCTGGCTGGGCTAATGCCCTTGAGATCACTGATGGACCACCCAAGAGCTGTCTTGTGTGTCCTTAGCACTTGAATTAGTGCTTCCTCTTCCTGTGGCTCTAAGGTAGAGCTTATGATTACAGGGAAGGTCTCACCTTTTCCCAGAAATGCATATTTCAGAGATGGTGGTAATGGTTTGAGTTCGGGTTTTGGAGGTTTCTCCTCTTCCTGAGGGATTTTCAGAGGTTCTATTATTCTCTCTGATTCCTCCAGATCAGGCTGAACATCTTTAAAGATGTCCTCTAGCTCTGATTCGAGACTCTCAACCATATTGACCTCTCTTACCAGAGAGTCAATAATATCAACACTCATGCAGTCATTTGGGGTGTCTGGATGTTGCATGGCTTTGACAACATTCAACTTGAACTCCTCCTCATTGACTCTCAAGGTTACTTCCCCTTTTTGGACGTCAATGAGGGTTCGGCCAGTTGCTAGGAAAGGTCTTCCTAGAATGAGAGTTTCACTCTTGTGCTCCTCCATTTCCAGCACCACAAAGTCAGTAGGAAAGGCAAATGGCCCAACCTTGACAATCATGTCTTCAATCACGCCTGATGGGTATTTAATGGAGCCATCAGCAAGTTGAAGACATATCCTGGTTGGTTTGATTTCTTCAGTCAAACCAAGCTTTCTGATAGTAGATGCAGGTATTAGGTTGATATTTGCCCCAAGATCACATAAAGCTTGCTTGGTACAAGTACCCTCTAATGTGCATGGTATCATAAAGCTCCCGGGATCTTTAAGCTTCTTAGGTAAGCTTTTTAGAATGACTGCACTGCATTCTTTAGTGAGGTCAACTTTTTCAGTCTCCCTCCAATCCTTCTTATGACTTAAGATCTCTTTCATGAACTTAGCATAAGAGGGTATTTGCTCAAGTGCTTCTGCAAACGGAATCTTTATTTCAAGAGTCCTGAGATAGTTTGCAAAGCGAGCAAATTGCTTATCCTGTTCCACTTGGCGGAGTTTTTGAGGATAAGGCATTTTAGCTTTATATTCCTCAACCTTAGTTGCTTCAGGTTTATTACCTACAGAAGTGGGTTGGGAAGCCTTTTTAGAAGGGTTGTTATCAGCACTTGTATGTGATTAATCCCCCACTGGCGTTTGAATGCCAGGGGTGGAAGCTGGAGTGGCGTTAGACGCTAACTCCTTATTTGTTACTGGTGTCTGAACGCCAGAACTGTGCTCCCTTTAGGCGTTCAACACCGGATTCATGCTTGTTTCTGGCGTTGAACGCTAGAAATGAGCATGGTCTGGGCGTTCAGCGCCAGCCTTATTCCTCTCTGGGCTCTGATTGTCCTCAGAGGGATTTTGAGTAGCCATTTGTTCATTTCTTGGCTTCCTGCTGCTTTGAAGTGAGGTATTTAATATTTTCCCACTTCTTAATTGAATTGCTTGGCATTCTTCTGTTATTTGTTTTGACAGTTGCTTTTCTGTTTGCTTTAACTGTACTTCCATATTCCTGTTAGCCATTCTTGTTTCCTGTAGTATTTCCTTGAATTCGGCTAGCTGCTGAGTTAGAAAGTCTAATTGCTGATTGAATTCATTAGCCTGGTCTACAGGACTGAGTTCAGCAGTTACTGTTTTAGCTTCTTCTTTCATGGGAAATTCACTGCTTAGGTACATATGCTGATTTCTGGCAACTGTATCAATAAGCTCTTGAGCTTCTTCAATTGTTTTTCTCATATGTATAGATCCACCAGCTGAGTGGTCTAGAGAAATCTGAGCTTTTTCTGTAAGCCCATAGTAGAAGATGTCTAATTGCACCCACTTTGAAAACATTTCAAAGGGGCATTTTCTTAGCATCTCTCTGTATCTCTCCCAGGCATCATAAAGGGATTCATTATCTCCTTGTTTGAAGCCTTGGATGCTTAGCCTTAGCTGTGTCATCCGTTTTGGAGGGAAATAGTGATTCAGGAATTTTTCTGACAGCTGTTTCCATGTTTTTATGCTGTTCTTAGGCTGGTTATTTAACCACCTCTTAGCTTGATCTTTTACAGCAAATGGAAACAGTAATAATCTGTAGACATCCTGATCTACTTCCTTATCATGTACTGTGTCAGCAATTTGTAAAAATTGTGCCAGAAACTCTGTAGGTGGAAGACCGGAATACTGGCAGTTTTGCTGCACCACGATAATGAGCTGAGGATTCAACTCAAAGCTACTAACTCCAATGGAGGGTATACAGATACTACTCCCATATGAAGCAGTAGTGGGGTTAGCATATGACCCCAGAGTCCTCCTGGACTATTCATTCCCACTTAGTTCCATGATGGAATAAAGGAGATGATATGTATGTTGATATTATTTATTTTATAAAAATTTATTTTATAAAATAAAATAAAAACGAAATAAATAAAAGAAATTGAAAATATTTTGAAATTGAAATCTGAATTTTTATATAAAATTTTCGAAAATGTAGTTCAAAATTAGTTAGAAAAGATATTTTTTTTAATTTTGAATTTTTTTTATGAAAGTGAAAAACACACAAAAGACACAAGACTTAAAATTTTTAGATCCAATGCTCCTTATTTTCGAAAATTTTTGGAGGGAAAACACCAAGGAACACCAAACTTAAAAATTTTAAGATTAAAACGCAAGAAAGACTCAAGAATACCTTGAAGATTCACAAGAACACCAAAAACAAAAGAAATAACACCAAACTTAAAATTTTTTAGAAAACCAAGATAGATTTTCGAAAATTAAAGAAAAATTAACAAGGAAACACCAAACTTAGAGTTTGGCACAAGATTCAATCAAGGAAAAATTATTTTTGAAAAAGATTCCAAAGAAGATACCCAATTATCAAGAACAACTACTAAAGCTCCAGCCAATTGGGCAGCAACTTCAGTGTTGAATTTAAAGATGTATTATATTTATGGATAAAAGTATAAAATTTTTGAAAGTTAATGTTTTGAAAAAGTACAAGAAAAACAAGAAAGGACACAAAAAAAAAATCAAGATCAAACAAGCAAGATAAACAAGAACAACTTGAAGATCAATGAAGAACAAAGAACACAAGTTCAAAAATTTAAAGAAAAATATAAAACATGCAATTAACACCAAACTTTGAACAGGACACTAAACTCACGAAAAAATTAAAATTGATAAAGAAAAATAATATTTTTGAAAAAATTTTTTAAAAAGGGATAATAAAAGATGCAATTCTAGTAAAAAAAAAGAGGATAAATTCTTCCTAATCTAAGCAACAAAATAAACCTTTAGTTGTTCAAACTCGAACAATCCCCGGCAACGGCGCCAAAAACTTGGTGCACGAAATTGCAATCACAACTAACCAGCAAGTGCACTGGGTCGTCCAAGTAATACCTTACGTGAGTAAGGGTCGATCCCACGGAGATTATTGGTTTGAAGCAGACTATGTTTATTTTATTAATCTTAGTCAGGATGTCAATAAGATTAATTGGATTTAATTGTAAGAAGTCAAAGTATTTGGAATAAGAAATTGTTACTTTATTAATGGAGAATCTGTTGGAGTTTTGGAGATGCTTTGTCCTCTGAATTCCTGCAATGTAATATTCAACTCAATTGTTTGTAAAGTTCCATCCATGGCAAGCTGTATGTAGGGTGTCACCATTGTCAGTGGCTACTTCCCATCCTCTCAGTGAAAATGTTCCAGATGCTCTGTCACAGCACGGCTAATCAGCTGTCGGTTCTCGATCATGTTGGAATAGGATCCATTGATCCTTTTGCGTTTGTCATCACGCCCAGCAATCGCGAGTTTGAAGCTAGTCACAGCCATTCAATCCTTGAATCCTACTCGGAATACCACAGACAAGGTTTAGACTTTCCGGATCCTCAAGAATGGCCGCCATTAGTTCTAGCTTATACCACGAAGATTCTGATTAAGGAAGCTAAGAGATGCTCATCCAATCTGTTGTAGAACGGAGGTGTTTGTCAGGCACACGTTCATGGATTGAGGAAGGTGATGAGTGTCACGGATCATCACCTCCTTCATAATTAAGCGCGAATGAACATCTTAGATAGGAACACACACACGTTTGAATGAAATAGAAACAATTGCATTAATTCATTGAGACGCTGTAGAGCTCCTCACCCCCAACAATGGAGTTTAGAGACTCATGCTGCCAAAAGGTACAATTTTCAGATCTAAAAATGTCATGAGGTCAAGATAAGTCTCTAAAAGTTGTTTAAATAGTAAACTAGTAACCTAGGTTTACAGAATATGAGTAAACTAAGATAATTGGTGCAGAAATCCACTTCTGGGGCCCACTTGGTGTGTGCTAGGGCTGAGACTAAAGATATCCACGTGCTGAGGCTTTTCTTGGAGTTGAACTCCAAGTTATAATGTGTTTTGGGCGTTCAACTCCGGATCATGATGTGTTTCTGGCGTTTAACTCCAGACAGCAGCATGTACTTGGCGTTCAACGCTAAGTTACGTCATCTATCTTCGTGCAAAGTAAGAACTATTATATATTACTGGAAAGCCCTGGATGTCTACTTTCCAACGCCGTTGAGAGCGCGTCAATTGGACTTCTGTAGCTCCAAAAAATCCATTCCGAGTGCAGGGAGGTCAGGATCCAACAGCATCAGCAGTCCTTTTTCAACCTAACTCAGATTTTTGCTCAGCTCCCTCAATTTCAGCCAGAAAATACCTGAAATCACAGAAAAACACACAAACTCATAGTAAAGTCCAGAAATATGATTTTTGCCTAAAAACTAATAATATTCTACTAAAAACTAACTAAAACATGCTAAAATCTACATGAAATTACCCCCAAAAAGCGATAAAATATCCGCTCATCACCTGCTAATATGACTTTGTTAGCAGCTTCAGCTTGCCCATTGGCTTGAGGGTGCTCAACAGATATGAATTGTTGTTTTATATTCAGATCGGCTGCTAGTTTTCTGAAGCCTGCATCCGTGAACTAGGTACCATTGTCTGTAGTGATGGAGTATGAAACTCCGAACCTTGTGACGATGTTTCTATATAGAAATTTCTGACTTATTTGAGCTGTGGTATTAGCTAGGGGTTCTGCCTCGATCCATTTTGTGAAGTAGTCTATTCCTACGATGAGGAATTTGACTTGTCCTGATCCTTGAGGAAAAGGTCCGAGCAAGTCGAGTCCCCATTTTACGAATGGCCAAGGTGAGGTTATGATGATGAGTTCCTCTGGCGGAGCGGTGTGAAAGTTGGCATGCTTCTGACATGCTAAGCATGCCCTTACAAATTCCGTGGCTTCTTTTTGTAGAGTTGGCCAATAGAATCCTGCCTGAAGTACTTTTTTGGTGAGTGCCTACGCTTCGAGGTGATTGCCACAGATGCCACTGTGTACTTCTTCTACGACATCTTTTGTGTTGGAAGTCGGCACGCATTTTAGTAGTGGTGTTGAAATATCTCTTTTGTATAGATTATTATTTATGATGGTGTAGTATTGTGCTTCTCGTTTTAACCTCTTTGCCTCTTTTTCATCTATGGGGAGAACTTCTGTTCTGAGGTAGTTAATTATGGGAGTCATCCATCCCTGATCGTGACCTGTTATGGTTAGGACCTTTTCTTCTTCTGAGATTGATGAATTCTATAGAATTTCTTGTATGAGCCTTCTATTGTTGCCTTCTGGTTTGGTGCTAGCTAGTTTTGAGAGTGCATCGGCCCGGACATTTTGTTCTCGGGGTATGTGACGAACCTTGTACTCCCCGAGTTGACCGAGCTGTTCTCTGGTTTGTCCAAGTACTTTTCCATAGTGGGATCTTTGGCTTGGTAGCTTCCTGTTATTTGTGAAGTAACTACCTCTGAATCACTGAAGATGATAAGTTTTTGAGCTCCAACCTCCCTAGCCAGCTTCAAACCAGCTAGTAGTGCTTCATATTCCGCTTGATTGTTTGAGGCAGGGAACCCGAATTTGAGGGAGAGTTTGATTTGGGTTCCCTGGTCGGTTTCAATTATTACGCCTGCGCCACTTCCCGTTTTATTTGAGGAGCCATCCACATATAGGTTCCATTCTGCGGGAAATTCTGGTGTGTCCATAAATTCCGCAATGAAGTCGGCCAGATATTGAGATTTGATGGCCGTCCAAGTTTCGTATTGAAGGTCGAATTCGGATAACTCGACTGCCCATTGCAAGATTCTGCCTGCCAAGTCTGTTTTCTGTAAGATTCCTTTTATGGGCTGGTGGGTCCGAACTTTAATAGTGTGAGACTGGAAATATGGGCGAAGTCATCGAGATGTTATTATAAGAGCGTAAGCGAACTTTTCTATTTTCTAGTAGTTCAGCTCGGATCCTTGTAATGCTTTGCTGATAAAGCATATGGGTTGTTGCCCACTGTTATCTTCTCGGACCAGTGCTGAGGCTATTGCCTGATTTCCCACCGTGAGGTACAATATGAGTGGTTCTCCTTGCCGTGGCCGACTTAATATAGGTGGCTATCCCAGGAATTTTTTAAAGTCTTGGAAGGCTTGCTCGCATTCTGCTGTCCATTCAAACTCATTTCCCTTCCTTAGAGTGGCATAGAAGGGGAGAGATCTTATTGCTGATCCTGCCAGGAATCTGGACAAGGCTGCTAACCACCCGTTGAGTTGTTGTACCTTATTGATACAAGTCAGACTTTTCATGTCGAGTACGGCCCTGCACTTATCCGGGTTTTCCTCGATTCCTCTCTGTGTGATCATAAAACCCAAGAATTTACCAGCTTCTACTGCGAAGGTACATTTTGCGGGATTGAGTCACATGCCGTGTCGTCTTATAGTGTTGAATACTTGTGTCAGGTCGGATAATAACATCTCTTCGTTTTGCGTCTTCACTAGCATGTCGTCTACGTAGACCTCCATGATCTTTCCGATGTGATCCAAAAAAACTTTGTTCATTAATCTTTGGTAAGTGGCTCCGGCGTTTTTAAGACCAAAGGGCATAATAATGTAGCAGTAATTTGCCTTTGGAGTTAAGAAAGAGGTTTTTTCTTGGTCGGGTGGGTACATTGGGATTTGGTTATATCCCAAGTATGCGTCCATAAAGGAGAGGTATTTGTATCCGGAGGAGGCATCTGCCAGTGCGTCGATGTTTGGGAGCGGATAAGGATCTTTCGGGCAAGCTTTGTTGAGATCGGTATAGTCGGTGCACATTTTCCACTTCCCATTTGACTTTTTTACCAAAATGACATTAGCAAGCCATAGCGGGTTGATAAACCACTATTTTATGGTTTACAATGTGTTTAATTGTGTGGTTTATCATGGTCTTTACCCACTTATTCATATAATTAGCATGCATTTATATTTTCTTCCTAAAATTATTACATGATTGGAAACATGCTTCTTTGGTCTTAATTTAGCTAATCTTAATCCTCTCTTATTACCATTCGATGCCTTGATCTGTGTGTTAAGTGTTTCAGGCATTATAGGGGATGAATGAGTGAGAGATTGGGAAGGAAGCTTGCAAAAATGGAAGGAACACAAGAAATTGAGGAGATGACCAGCGGGAAGTGATGCGTATGCGTCAGCAACGCGACCGCGCGGAAGAAAGGAATTCACAGTGACGCGGCCGCATGAGTGATGCGGACGCGCGGATTGGAAAAGCAGAAGCGACGCGGAGGCATAGACGACACGCCCGCATGGAAAAGAAAAACGCCGAATGACGCGTCCGCGTGAATGACGCGTCCGCGTGACGTGCGCGATCTGCAGAATTACAAATGTCGCTGGCAGAGATTCTGGGCCGGATTTCAACCCAGTTTTTGGCCCAGAAACACAGATTAAAGTCAGGGAACATGCAGAGACTCATTATGCTTTCATAATTCACAATTTTAGTTTTAGATGTAGTTTTTAGAGAGAGAGGCTCTCTCCTCTCTCTTAGGATTTAGGATTAGGAGTTTTAGAAATTAGGGATTTATCTCATCTTCACATTAGGTTCAATATTCCTTTATTTTGACTTCTCTTCTACTTTGAGATACTTTCATGCTTTTATTTGTATTTGATTTATGTTGCCCAATTGGCTTATGAACTTTTCCATGTTAGATTTTACTGCTTTGAATGAATATTACTTGAGGCATTCCAGATATTTATGATTTCAATTTAGCTTTCCACATTCTTGGCTTTGGTTAGGAAATCAGTAACTCTTGAGTTATCAAACTCAACGTGATCGATAATCGCTATCTTTGCTAATTAGCTTGAACTTCTAAAATCCCAATCTTTTTCTAGGAATTAACTAGGATTTGAAGATCAAACTAATTAGCCATTTGACCTTCCTTTGCATTAGCAAGGGTTAACTAAGTGGAATTAAGATTCAATTTTCATCATCATTGATAAGGATAACTAGATAGGACTTCCAATTTCTCATACCTTGCCAAGAGTTTATTTTACAGTCATTTATTTATTTTACTTGTCATTTATCATACTCGTTCATCATTCTCAAAACCCCCAATTTAC
This sequence comes from Arachis hypogaea, assembly GCF_003086295.3. Classification (NCBI taxonomy): domain Eukaryota; kingdom Viridiplantae; phylum Streptophyta; class Magnoliopsida; order Fabales; family Fabaceae; genus Arachis; species Arachis hypogaea. The sequence continues at coordinate 75,934,952 of NC_092041.1, read as the reverse complement.
AAACTCATAACTAATAATAAGAACATACCTCCCTGCAATTCCTTGAGAAAATGACCCGAGGTTTAAATACTTCAGTTATCAATTTATTTAGGGGTTTGTTACTTGTGACAACTAAAACGTTTGTAAGAAAGGACTTTTGTTGGTTTAGGAGCTATACTTGCAACGAGTACTTAATTGTAAAGATTCTTAGACCACACAAAAGTTCTCTCTTCACGGGTATTTGACTTCTCTTATGAAAGCTACCTCCAGTAGAGCTCGTACTTGTTCTTCCACAGCTTGAGAGTGTTCTGGTCCTAGCTTTCTGCGCCTTTGTTGTATCGGCCGAGATCCTGGGCAGACTGCTAGCTTGTGGCACATTAGTTTGGGATCTATACCTAGCATGTCTGTGGCCTTCCTTGCAAAGAGGTCGGCGTTGTCTCGTAGGAACTGTATGAGTGAATCTTTTATGTCTCCTTTTAGGAGTGTGCCGATGTTGGTTGTTTGGTCTGGGGTGTCCCCGATCTGGATTTTCTCTATTTCTCCTTCAGGTTGTGGGCAGAGCTCCTCCCGCCTCTGAACTCCACCGAGCTCAATTGTGTGGAATTCTTCTCCTCTGCCTCTGAGGTTTAGACTTTCATTGTAACAGCGGTGCCCCATCTTCTGATCTGCCTTTATCGTGGCTATTCCTCCTGCAGTTGGGATATTCATGCATAGATGCGGAGTCGAGACTATTGCGCCGAGCTAATTTAACGTTGCCCGACCTATTAGGGCATTGTAGGTTGAGCTTACGTCGACGAAGATGTAATCTATTTTGAGTGTTCTTGACTGACTTCCTTTTTCGAAAGTTGTGTGGAGCGAGATGTATCCCATCGGTTGAAGTGGGGTATCTCCTAGCCCGAACAGGCTGTCCGGATATGTTCTAAGTTCTTTTTCTTCCAAGCCAAATTTGTCAAAAGTGGTTTTGAATAAGATATCGGCAGAGCTCCCCTGGTCTATCAACGTGCGGTGAAGATTTGCGTTTGCCAGTATAATAGTGATAACCATGGGATCGTCATGCCCTGATGCGACACCGGATTAATCTTCCTTGGTAAAAGTGATCGCCGGGATGTCAGGTGCTTCCTCCTTTTCTGCGACGTGATATACGTCTTTGAGATGTCTTTTGCGAGATGATTTGGAGATTCCTCCCTGGCGAATCCGCCGTGTATCATGTGGACATGTCTTTCTGGCGTTCGAGATGATCGCGTGGTTGGTCTGACATCTTCTGCTCTTCTTCTTTTCCTTTGTTCATCATCATGGGTGGCCAGGTATCGATCTAGCTTTCCTTCTCGTACGAGCTTTTCTATGATATTTTTTAGGTCAAAACACTCATTAGTGGAGTGCCCGCGGATTCGATGGTATTCACAATATTCAGCCCGGTTTCCTCATCTTTTTTCGCCTTTGAGTGGTTGAGCTGGTAGTATTTTTTTTGTGTTGCAAACCTCTCTGTATACATCCACAAGAGACACCCGAAGAGGGGTGTAATTATGGTATTTTTTATTTTCTCTCCATGTCGATCTTCCTTCTTTCTGGAATCTTTGTCTTTATTCCGGGGGGTGAACCCAGCCTTCGAGGTTTTTCCTAACCGGGAGTTTTCCTCCATGTTGATGTATTTTTCTGCTCGTTCCTGTACCTCATTCAGAGATGTGGGGTACTTTTTTGATATAGATTGATTAAAGGTCCCTTCTAGTGCGCGTGCGCGTCCATGGACTTGTCCCAAATCTTTGGATTTTCATGATTTCTTCACTTTGCATGCTTTTCTCTTCACTCCTTTGGTCCATTCCTAGCCTTCTAAATCTAAAATCACTAACGAACACATCAAGGTATCTAGTGGAATCAAAGGAAGATTAAAATGATCAAATTAAGGATCTAAAAGCATGTTTTCACATTTAAGCACAACTTAGGAGACAATCATGAAACTATGTTATTTTATTGAATAAATGTGAGAAAAGGTTAACAAATGCTCTAAATTCAACACAAGATAAACCCTAAAACAGAGTTTTATCACCGGTTTGGCTAAGAATTAAAATATTTCCTCAAATATTTTTAAAGGATAGTTAGGTGCACAACCTAACCAAAAGCAATCATAAAACTCAGAAAAAAAATCAAATGCTTGTTCAAAAATTCTCAAAGCCCATATTCAAACAAGCGTGCATAAAATTACAACAAGGACGAAAGTTGAAGTTAAACTCTATTTAGGAATGAAATTCCGAGGTAAGAATTTGCTTATAAATTGGTAGGGAAAATAAGTGGTACGTTACAAATGGGCATGTTTCTACTAAATAAGAAAGCTTTTCAAAACTTCATTGAAAATAGCGCATATCAACTTTAAATCAACTTTGTCAAAATTAAACAATGGTTTCAATTACAATCAGGAAACAGAAAAATAAATTTGGTTTAGAACTCTTTCAAAGAGAATTCAAAACCTCAAAAAAATTTTTGAAACAAGACTCCATAAGTATACTTTGAAATCACCATCTCAGAAGGATATTCAAGAAGATTAGAATGTACTTAAAAAGAAGTCAAGCCATACAAGAAAGGATCTGAAATCAAGGTAGTTCAAACAAGATCCACTAGGCATGAGACATCAAACAAGTTTTCAATTGATCCAAAAGAATACAAAAGTCATAGAAAAAGACAACTCAATCATTAGTAATTTCTTAAGGATAAATCTTTGACTAAAAACTCCGGTAGAGACAATGAGAGAATAAATGATGCACTACTTTGAAACGAATCAAACTAACTCACATAAGAATGAGATTCACAAGAGAATGGCAGCTAAGATTGATGGTAGTGCTCACAATAGGTACAAAAATGATTAAAAACAGAATCCAGTATGATAGTCATAGAGATAAAAAGCTTAATAACGAACGAGTCCGCTCATAAGAAGAAAGCTATGAGTCCAATATTTTCAAAAGAACAACAATGGCATAAACACTATAGTATGCTAGACCAAACTCAAACCAAAAATGAATTAAGTAATCACAGTCAATTAAGAGAAAAACTGAATCAACCATTTCTCTAAGAATGGACTCGAAATCCGGAGTTAAAAGGCACAGCGCATTAAGACAAGTTTAAAGCTATATCAAAGAATACATGAATCAAGAAGAACTCAAACAGAGAAAGATAGATGCAACAAGGATTTCAAACAAGCATATGCAATTAAGATCAAACAAGAATGTATATGAATAGAGGAATAGAGTTGAAAAATTCAAACTACTTTTCAAAAGGATTAGCAAACAAGAACTTCAAGTCAGGATATAAAAGAACGGGTCGACTCGAACAAAATTCAAGACACACAACTGAATAGCCTCGAGAATTAGCTTCCAACGTTCCCAAAACCCGCAATTCACTTTATCCAAAACTCGTATATCATCTATGATAACCCATTAGTGCTTGTATATATATAATTCACTAGTACTAAGCTGGCCAAACTTAATATCAGGAATTATGCAATGCAAGACTAACAGTGTTAATCAATAGACCGTCATGTGTATAAAGTTATAATTCTCATCATTTGACATGACCTAACACATGACAAACACTCAGAGTATGCAATTGAAGTATAGTCGGTCCATTCTCCAGCTCTACTGGAAAGACCGCTCTGATACCATAATGTAATACCCTAACTATCAAAGCTCACGCTTCCGGCTGCGCGACTTTGATAGCTCGGACATTACAACGACTCTTATACTATTTAATACTAAAATATGAGACTGTTTAAAACTTTAAACCGCAATACCACTCCCAAAATACTATTGCTATGTAACGCACATCCATACATACAATACAACTTACAAAAACTCACAAGGAGTACATACATATGTACATATATATTAAATAATATTACAAGCATTAACCAATACAATTCCTATCCCTTTTACAGAATGTACAAAGATAGCGGAGAGAGAACAATAAACAATAACTAAAGCAATACAGAGCATCTCAACAACAATTAAATAAGCTTTTCGTGACTTCTGCATCCATGTCCTAAAAGGGGAAAATTGTAGGGTGGGTGAGAACATCATCCTCAAAAAGATTCTCAGTAGAGGGTTTTTGGAAATTACTGTAATAGGATACGTGAAGGTAAACCATATCAATGATTAATAATCGTCTTGTGCCTCTTTTCAAAAACAACGGTTTACAATAAAAGTAATGTCTTAAATCTTTTCTAAAAGAGGAATTGTTTAATCCTTAAAAACTCAAAAGCCTTTCAAAAAGGTTTATCTATGCTGAACCAATTAGCCTTTCATACTTTTCCAAACCAGAAACATAAAACCGAAACCAACCATCGGTCCACCTCATTTCAACCACGGCCCTAGGCCCAAACAATCCAACCAACGACCAATCACCACAGTCTAACAGAGTCTCAGTCGCAAACACAAATAGGAAGGTTCAAGCACAAACAAACAGTTATTGCAAGTAGAACAATTAGCAGTTAATCAGAAGTAGTCACAAAGGCAACCCAAGTACAATATGCACACCCAAACAATGTCACATAGATGCATATGATGCATGCCTATTGATGAGCGGATAATTTATACGCTTTTTGGCATTGTTTTTAGTATGTTTTTAGTATACTTTAGTTAGTTTTTAGTATATTTCTATTAGTTTTTAGTTAAAATTCAATTTTCTGGACTTTACTATGAGTTTGTGTGTTTTTCTGAGATTTCAGGTATTTTTCGGCTGAAATTGAGTGTCCTGAGCAAAAATCTGATTCAGAGGCTGAAAAGGACTGCAGATGCTATTGGATTCCGACCTCCCTGCACTCGAAGTGAATTTTCTGGAGTTAAAGAAGCCCAATTGGCGCGCTCTTAACGGCGTTGGAAAGTAGACATCCCGGGCTTTCCCGCAATGTATAATAGTCCATACTTTGCCCAAGATTTGATGGCCCAAATCGGCATTGCAAATCAGCTTCAGAATTCCCGGCGTTTAACGCCCAAACTAGCATAAGAATTGGAGTTAAACGCCCAAACTGGCATAAAAGCTAGCGTTTAACTCCAGAAAAAGTCTCTACACAAAAAAGTTTCAATGCTCAGCCCAAGCACACACCAAGTGGACCCCAGAAGTGGATTTTTACGTCATTTACTCATTTATGTATACCCTAGGTTACTAGTTCACTATTAATAGGATCTTTTGATATTGTATCGGTACCTCATGACACTTTACACGTTTCTCATTGTATCTTCTACAGCATGAGTCTCTAAACCCCATGGTTGGGGGTGAGGAGCTCTGCTGTGTCGTGATGAATTAATGCAATTACTACAGTTTTTCATTCAATCACGCTTGCTTCTATTCTAAGATATCACTTGTTCCTAAACTTGATGAATGTGATGATCTGTGACACTCATCATCATTCTCACCTATGAATGTGTGCCTGACAACCACCTCCGTTCTACCTTAGATTGAGTAGATATCTCTTGGATTCCTTAATCAGAATCTTCGTGGTATAAGCTAGAATTGATGGCGGCATTCAAGAGAATCCGGAAGGTCTAAACCTTGTCTGTGGTATTCTGAGTAGGATTTAGGGATTGAATGACTGTGACGAGCTTCAAACTCCTGAAGGCTGGGCGTTAGTGACAGACGCAAAAGAATCACTGGATTCTATTCTAGCCTGATTGAGAACCGACAGATGATTAACCGTGCTGTGACAGAGCGCGTTGAACATTTTCACTGAGAGGATGGGAGGTAGCCATTGACAACGGTGAAACCCTACATACAGCTTGCCATGGAAGGAGTCTTGCGTGCTTGAAGAAGAAGACAGTAGGAAAGCAGAGATTCAGAAGATAGAGCATCTCCAAAACCTCAACCTGTTCTCCATTATCGCAAAACAAGTACTTATTTCATGTTCTTTTACTTTTTACAATCAACCCTGATAATTATTGATATCCTGACTAAGAGTTACAAGATAACCATAGCTTGCTTCAAGCCGACAATCTCCATGGGATCGACCCTTACTCACGTAAGGTATTACTTGGATGACCCAGTGCACTTGCTGGTTAGTTGTGCGGGATTGCAAAAGTGTGATTGCAATTTCGTGCACCAAGTTTTTGGCGCCGTTGCCGGGGATTGTTTGAGTTTGGACAACTGACGGTTTATCTTGTTGCTTAGATTAGGACTGTTTTATTTTTTGTTGGTTTAGAGTCTTTTATTTGAGTTTAGTTTCATATTTTAAGTTTGGTGTCAATTGCATGCTTTTGTTTTCTTTTATTTTTCGAATTTGCATATCCTTAGTCCTTTCTTGATCCTTAAAAATTCTAAGTTTGGTGTCTTCTTTGTGTTTTCCTTTAAGTTTTCGAAAATTTGTGTCTGATTTTCTAAAAATTTTAAGTTTGGTGTCATTTTGTTGTTTTTCTCTTTCCTCATTTCAAAAAAATCAAATCTTTTTCAAAATAATTTTCAATCATATCTTTTCAATTGCTAATTCCAAAATCTTTTTAATTAACTAATTGATTTAGTTTTCAATTTGCTTTGATCTTATTTTCTTTTAGTTTTCGAAAATTTATTTTATTTTCCTTTTGTTTTATTTTATTTTTTCGATCAACTAAAAAAAATTTTACTTTACTTGTGAATTCATATCATATTCCCTTTCTCCATCATGGACCTAAGTGGAATTGAACAGTCCAGAAGGACTCTGGGGTCATATGCTAACCCCATTACAGTTGCATATGGGAGTAGCATCTGTATACCTCCCATTAAAGCAAGCAGCTTTGAGCTAAATCCTCAACTCATTATCATGGTGCAGCAAAATTGCCAGTATTCCGGTCTTCCACAGGAAGAACCTACTGAGTTTCTGGCACAATTCTTACAAATTGCTGACACAGTACGTGATAAAGAGGTGGATCAGGATGTTTACAGACTATTACTGTTTCCATTTGCTGTAAAAGATCAAGCTAAGAGGTGGTTGAATAACCAACCTACAGCAAGCATAAAGACATGGAAATAGTTATCAGACAAATTCCTGAATCAATCTTACCCTCCAAAAAGGATGACACAGCTAAGGCTGGACATCCAAGGCTTTAAACAAGAGGATAATGAATCCCTTTATAATGCATGGGAGAGGTATAGAGGTATGCTAAGAAAATGCCCCTCTGAAATGTTTTCAGAGTGGGTACAGTTAGACATCTTCTACTATGGGCTTACAGAAGAAGCTCAGATGTCTCTAGACCACTCAGTTGGTGGATCTATACATATGAGGAAGACGATTGAAGAGGCTCAAGAGCTTATAGATACTGTTGCTAGAAATCAACATTTGTACTCTAGCAATGAGTTCTCTACAAAAGAAGAAGTTATGGCAATAGCCACTGATCCTAATCCTCAAGAACAGATGGTTGAGCTTAATCAGCAATTACACCTGATGACAAAACAGTTAGCAGAATTTAAAGAGATGCTCCAAGAAACTAAAATTACTAACAAGAACATAGAATCATAGTTGAATCAGGCAAAACAGCAGCTATCTAAACAGATAACAGAAGAATGCCAAGCAGTTCAACTGAGGAGTGGGAAGACATTGAATAACACTGCTCAAAGTAGCAAAAAGCCAATAAAGGAATAATTGACAGAGGATAACCAAACCACTGTCCAAAATCCCTCTGAGGATAGTAAGAGCCCAGAGAGGAATACTCTTGGCATTCAAACGCCAGAAAAGGGGGGAAAGCTGGCGTTAAACGCCCATTCCCTGCCCAGTTCTGGCGTTCAAACGCCAGAAAAGAGGGAAAAGTTGGCGTTAAACGCCCATTCTCCACCCAATCCTGGCATTCAAACGCCAATGGAGGATCAAACACCTGAGAGTGCTGATAGTAACCCCTCTAAAAAGGCTTCTTCAACCAGTTCTGTAAGGAATAAACCTGCAGCAACTAAGGTTGAAGAATATAAAGCTAAGATGCCTTATCCTCAGAAACTCTACCAAGCGGAGCAGGATAAGCAATTTGCCCGCTTTGCAGACTATCTAAGGACTCTTGAAATAAAGATTCCATTTGCAGAGGCACTTGAGCAAATACCTTCCTATGCTAAGTTCATGAAAGAGATCTTAAGTCATAAGAAGGATTGGAGAGAAACTGAAAAAGTATTTCTCACTGAAGAGTGCAATGCAGTCATTCTGAAAAGCTTACCAGAAAAGCTTCAAGATCCAGGAAGCTTTATGATACCATGCACATTAGAAGGTGCTTGCACCAAGACAGCCCTGTGTGACCTTGGAGCAAGCATCAATCTAATACCTGCATCTACTATCAGAAAGCTTGGGTTGACTGAAGAAGTCAAACCAACCCGGATATGCCTCCAACTTGCTGATGGCTTCATTAAATATCCATCAGGCATAATTGATGACATGATTGTCAAGGTTGGGCCATTCGCCTTTCCAACTGACTTTGTAGTGCTGGAAATGGAGGAGCACAAGAGTGCAACTCTCATTCTAGGAAGACCTTTCCTAGCAACTGGACGAACTCTCATTGATGTACAAAAAGGGGAAGTAACCCTAAGAGTCAATGAGGATGAGTTCAAGTTGAATGCTGTAAAAGCTATGCAGCATCCAAACACATCAAATGACTGCATGGGCGCTGACATTATTGACTCTTTGGTGGAAGAGATCAATATGACTGAGAGTCTCGAATCAGAGCTAAAGGACATCTTTAAAGATGTTCAGCCTGATATGGAGGAATCAGAGAGAATAATAGAACCTCTGAAAATCCCTCAGGAAGAGGAGAAACCTCCCAAACCCGAGCTCAAACCATTACCACCATCCCTGAAATATGCATTTCTAGGAGAAGGTGATACCTTTCCTGTAATCATAAGCTCTGCTTTAAATCCACAGGAAGAGGAAGCGCTGATTCAAGTGCTAAGGACACACAAGACAGCTCTTGGGTGGTCCATAAGTGATCTTAAGGGCATTAGCCCAGCAAGATGCATGCACAAGATCCTATTGGAGGATAATGCCAAACCAGTGGTCCAACCACAAAGGCGACTGAATCCAGCCATGAAGGAGGTGGTGCAGAAAGAGGTCACTAAATTACTAGAGGCTGGGATTATTTATCCTATTTCTGATAGCCCCTGGGTGAGCTCTGTCCAAGTTGTCCCCAAGAAGGGAGGCATGACAGTAGTTCATAATGAAAAAAATGATCTGGTTCCTACAAGAACAGTTACAGGGTGGCGTATGTGTATTGACTACAGAAGGCTCAATACAGCCACCAGAAAGGATCATTTTCCTTTACCATTCATAGACCAAATGCTAGAAAGACTAGCTGGTCATGATTATTACTGCTTTTTGGATGGCTATTCAGGTTACAACCAAATTGCAGTAGATCCTCAAGACCAAGAGAAAACAGCATTCACCTGCCCTTCTGGCATGTTTGCCTACAGGAGGATGCCTTTTGGTTTATGTAATACTCCTGCAACCTTTCAGAGATGCATGCTATCCATCTTCTCTGATATGGTGGAGCAATTCCTGGAAGTCTTCATGGATGACTTCTCAGTATATGGAGACTCATTCAGCTCCTGTCTTAACCACCTAGCACTTGTCCTGAAAAGGTGCCAAGAGACTAACCTGGTTTTAAACTGGGAGAAATGTCACTTTATGGTGACTGAAGGAATTGTCCTTGGGCACAAAATTTCAAGCAAGGGAATAGAGGTGGATAAGGCAAAGGTAGAGGTAATTAAAAAATTACCACCACCTACCAATGTTAAGGCAATCAGAAGCTTTCTGGGACATGCAGGATTCTACAGAAGGTTTATAAAGGATTTTTCAAAAATTGCTAAACCTCTGAGCAACCTGCTAGCTGCCGACACACCATTTGTGTTTGACGCACAGTGTCTGCAGGCATTTGAGACCCTGAAAGCCAAGCTGGTCACAGCACCAGTCATCTCTGCACCAGACTGGACATTGCCATTCGAACTAATGTGTGATGCCAGTGACCATGCCATTGGTGCAGTGTTGGGACAGAGGCATAACAAACTTCTGTACGTCATTTATTATACCAGCCGTGTTCTAAATGATGCACAGAAGAATTACACAACCACAGAAAAAGAGTTACTTGTAGTGGTCTATGCCATTAACAAGTTTAGATCCTATCTAGTGGGATCAAAGGTGATTGTGTACACTGACCATGTTGCTCTTAAGTACTTACTCACAAAGCAGGATTCAAAACCCAGGCTCATAAGATGGGTGTTGCTTCTGCAAGAGTTTGATATAGAAATAAGAGACAGAAAAGGGACAGAGAACTAAGTAGCTGATCATCTGTCCCGAATAGAACCAGTAGCTGGGGCGTCCCTCCCTTCTATTGAGATCTCTGAGACTTTTCCAGATGAGCAACTCTTTGCCATTCAAGAAGCTCCATGGTTTGCAGATATTGCAAATTACAAAGCTGTGAGGTTCATACCCCAGGAGTACAGCAGGGTGAAAAGAAAGAAATTAATTTCAGATGCCAAGTACTACCTATGGGATGAGCCATATCTCTTTAAGAGATGTGCAGACGGAATGATCCGCAGATGTGTACCCAGAGAGGAAGTACAAAGGATCCTATGGCACTGCCATGGATCACAGTATGGGGGACATTTTGGAAGTGAGCGAACAGCCACTAAGGTCCTCCAATGTGGCTTCTACTGGCCTACTCTCTATAGAGATGCCCGAGAGTTTGTGCGTAACTGTGACAGCTGCCAAAGAGCTGGTAACTTACCTCACGGATACGCCATGCCTCAACAAGGGATCTTAGAGATTGAATTGTTTGATGTATGGGGGATTGACTTCATGGGTCCATTCCCACCATCATACTCAAACACTTACATTCTGGTGGCAGTGGACTATGTATCTAAATGGGTAGAAGCAATTGCTACACCCACTAATGATACTAAGACCGTGCTGAAATTCCTCCAGAGACACATCTTCAGCAGATTTGGTGTTCCCAGAGTCCTAATCAGTGATGGGGTACTCATTTCTGCAATAAACAGCTCTACTCTGCTATGGTCTGATATGGAATTAGTCACAAAGTGGTAACCCCGTATCATCCACAGACAAATGGGCAAGCTGAAGTCTCTAACAGAGAGCTAAAAAGAATCCTAGAACAGACTGTAATTGCCCGTAGAAAGGATTGGGCAAAGAGCTTGGATGATGCTCTGTGGGTATACAGAACAGCATTCAAGACTCCAATAGGAACCTCTCCATACCAACTTGTGTATGGCAAGGCCTGTCATCTGCCCGTGGAACTGGAACATAAAGCCTACTGGGCAACCAGATTCCTAAACCTGGATGCTAAGTTAGCTGGTGAAAAAAGATTGCTCCAGCTAAATGAGCTAGATGAATTTAGACTCAGTGCCTTCGAAAATGCAAAGATTTATAAGGAAAAGGCAAAGAAGTGGCATGACAAGAAGTTGTCATCCAGAGTCTTTGAGCTAGGACAAAAAGTTCTACTCTTCAACTCTAGGCTCAGACTATTCCCAGGAAAACTTAAATCCCGGTGGAGGGGTCCGTATGTGATTACAGGAGTATCACCATATGGATATGTTGAGCTTCAGGATACTGATTCTGACAAAAAGTTCATTGTTAATGGACAGAGGATCAAGCATTATCTTGAAAGCAATTTTGAGCAGGAATGCTCAAAACTGAGGCTTGAATGATTCTCAGTGAAGGTCCAGCTAAAGACAATAAAGAAGCGCTTGCTGGGAGGCAACCCAGTCATTAGCAGGTTATCTGTTTTGTTTAATCAAAGTTTGATATATATTCTCAAAGGGCAAATATCAAAATTGAAGGAATTCACAGAGTTACAGAAAGATTCAGTGAAAAAAGCAGAGAAAAAGAGCTTGCTGGCGAAAAAACGCCAGTAAAGGGTACTTTGGGCGTTAAACGCCAGAATGGGCACCATTCTGGGCGTTTAACGCCAGTAAAGGTGCCATTTTGGGCGTTAAACGCCAGAATGGGCACCATTCTGGGCGTTTAACGCCAGGTGTGCAGCATCCTGGGCATTTAGCAAAACGCCCAATGATAAAGGGGATTCTGGCGTTTAACGCTAGCCAGGGTACCTGGCTGGGCGTTAAACGCCCACAATGGCAAGCATTTGGGCGTTAAACGCCAGAATGGATACCATTCTGGGCGTTTAACGCCAGAAAGGTGGGGGACGGAGATTTCGCTTTCTAATCAAAATTTTTTCAAACTTTCCTGATTTAATCCATAATTTTCTACATAAACACATTTCAAACTTTCATCATTCACCTTCAAATTTTCAAAAATTAAAATCATTCTTCAAATCTCTCTCAAATCCTTCCCAGATCTTCTTCAAAAACTCAAATTTTTCTCAAATTCTTTCTATATCTTCTCAAATCTCCTTCAAAATTTTCGAAATCTCTCCCCCTCCCTTATAAATACACGTTCGGCCACCCCTTTCTCCCCACCATTCGAATTTGCTCTCCTCCTCTCTCCCCTATTTCCTTTCTTTTGCTTGAGGACAAGCAAACCTCTAAGTTTGGTGTGCTTTTCCATGATCACTAAGCCAAGATTCATCAAGATCATGGCTCCTAAGGGAAAACAAACCAATTTAAGAGGCAAGAAAGAGAATAATCCAAAGAGTCTTTGGAATCAAGAGAAGTTCTTAACCAAAGAACATGAAGACCATTATCACAAAATAATGGGTCTGAGGTCAGCGATCCTGGAAGTCAAATTCGATCTAAAAGACGATGAATATCTGGGGATCCAAGAGCAAATTCGAAACAGATGATGGGAAGTTCTAACCAATCCTAAGATAAAGGTTGGAAGAAATATGGTTCAGGAATTCTACTCAAATCTGTGGCTGACAGATAAGCAGAGAATGACAGAAACTGCTTTCCATACTTACAAAACTATGGTCAGAGGGAAAGTTATCTACTTCCATCTGGACAAAATAAGAGAGGTCTTCAAATTGCCTCAACTGCAAGATGATCCTGAATCCTTTAATAGGAGAATGGTGAGAGCAGATAAGGGGCTGGATCAAGTTCTAGAGGACATTTGCCTCCCTGGAACTAAGTGGATAACCAATTCAAAAGGGGTCCCAAACCAACTCAAGAGGGGAGACCTCAAACCAATTGTAAGAGGCTGGCTAGACTTTATTGGGCGTTCCATATTGCCCACTAGCAACCGTTCTGAGGTCACTATCAAGAGAGCATTGATGATTCATTGCATTATGCTTGGAAGAGAAGTGGAGGTTCATCATCTGATTGCTTGTGAGATCTACACAATTGCAAATAAGAATTCCACTGAAGCCAAACTGGCTTACCCAAGCTTGATCTCCTTGCTCTGTAAAGAGGCTGGGGTGAAGATGGGAGTAGATGAATTCATACCCATTGAACATCCAATCACCAAGAAGTCAATGGAAGGACAAATGCAAGATAACTCTATCAAAAAGAGGGCGCAGGAGTTCCTCCCTGAATTTCCTGAAAATGACTACTGGGCCAGCCTAGAAGCATCTATCACCAAGTTGCAAGAAACTATGGAACAACTTAAGGAAGGACAGCAGAATCAGAACTGCATGCTCTGCAAATTACTGAAGGAACAAGAGAAGCAGGGGCGGAACTTCAAGAGTTGAAATGCCAAAAGTTCTCCCCTCAAGTTGAGGGAGCATCCACTTCTCAAAATCAAGGTTGTTGAGTCCTAACTCTGTGATAACCTCTATCATTAGGAGCCTATTTGAATTTTTGTTTTCTATTACTATTAGTCTTATCTTATATCTATTTTTGAGTCTTGATCTTAATTCATGATTAATAAAATTTAAGGTTCATGTCTTAAAGCTATGAATGTCCTATGAATCCATCACCTCTCTTAAATGAAAAATGCTTTAATCACAAAAGAACAAGAAGTACAGGATTTCAAATTCATCTCTGAAACTAGTTGAATTAGTTTGATGTGGTGACAATACTTTTTGTTTTCTGAATGAATGCTTGAACAGTGCATATGTCTTTTGAATTTGTTGATTAAAGAATGTTAAACTTGTTGGCTCTTGAAAGAATGATGGTAAAGGAGAAATGTTATTGAGGATCTAAAAAATCATCAGACTGATTCTTGAAGCAAGAAAAAGCAATGAATACAAAAAAATCCTAAGAAAAATGAAAAAGAAAAAAATTTATAATAATAAAGTTGTGATCCAAGGCAAAATGAGTGTGCTTAAGAACCCTGGACACCTCTAATTGGGGACTTTAGCAAAGCTGAGTCACAATCTGAAAAGGTTCACCCAAATATGTGTCTGTGGCATGTATGTATCCGGTGGTAATACTGGAAGACAGAGTGCTTTGGGCCACAGCCAAGACTCATAAAGTAGCTATGTTCAAGAATCATCATACTTAACTAGGAGAATCAATAACACTATCTGAGTTCTGAGTTCCTATGGATGCCAATCATTCTAGACTTCAAAGGATAAAGTGAGATGCCAAAACTGTTCAGAAACAAAAAGCTACTAGTCCCGCTCATCTAATTGGAGCTAAGTTTCTTTGATATTTTGGAATCTATAGTATATTCTCTTCTTTTTATTCTATCTTAATTTTCAGTTGCTTGGGGACAAGCAACAATGTAAGTTTGGTGTTGTGATGAGCGGATAATTTATACGCTTTTTGGCATTGTTTTTAGTATGTTTTTAGTATACTTTAGTTAGTTTTTAGTATATTTCTATTAGTTTTTAGTTAAAATTCACTTTTCTGGACTTTACTATGAGTTTGTGTGTTTTTCTGAGATTTCAGGTATTTTCTGGCTGAAATTGAGGGTCCTGAGCAAAAATCTGATTCAGAGGCTGAAAAGGACTGCAGATGCTGTTGGATTCTGACCTCCCTGCACTCGAAGTGGATTTTTGGAGCTACAGAAGCCCAATTGGCGCGCTCTCAATGGCGATGGAAAGTAAACATTCTGGGCTTTCCAGCAATGTATAATAGTTCATACTTTGCCCAAGATTTGATGGCCCAAACCGGCGTTGCAAATCAGCTTCAGAATTCCCAGCGTTTAACGCCCAAACTGGCATAAGAATTGGAGTTAAACGCCCAAACTGGCATAAAAGCTGGCGTTTAACTCCAGAAAAAGTCTCTACACAAAAAAGCTTCAATGCTCAGCCCAAGCACACACCAACTGGACCCCGGAAGTAGATTTTTACGTCATTTACTCATTTCTGTATACCCTAGGTTACTAGTTCACTATTAATAGGATCTTTTGATATTGTATCGGTACCTCATGACACTTTACACGTTTCTCATTGTATCTTCTACAGCATGAGTCTCTAAACCCCATGGTTGGGGGTGAGGAGCTCTGCTGTGTCTTGATGGATTAATGCAATTACTACAGTTTTTCATTCAATCACGCTTGCTTCTATTCTAAGATATCACTTGTTCCTAAACTTGATGAATGTGATGATCTGTGACACTCATCATCATTCTCACCTATGAATGTGTGCCTGACAACCACCTCCGTTCTACCTTAGATTGAGTAGATATCTCTTGGATTCCTTAATTAGAATCTTCGTGGTATAAGCTAGAATTGATGGCGGCATTCAAGAGAATCCGGAAGGTCTAAACCTTGTCTGTGGTATTCTGAGTAGGATTCAGGGATTGAATGACTGTGACGAGCTTCAAACTCCTGAAGGCTGGGCGTTAGTGACAGACGCAAAAGAATCACTGGATTCTATTCCAGCCTGATTGAGAACCGACAGATGATTAGCCGTGCTGTGACAGAGCGCGTTGAACATTTTCACTGAAAAGATGGGAGGTAGCCATTGACAACGGTGAAACCCTACATACAGCTTGCCATGGAAGGAGTCTTGCATGCTTGAAGAAGAAGACAGTAGGAAAGCAGAGATTCAGAAGATAGAGCATCTCCAAAACCTCAACCTGTTCTCCATTATCGCAAAACAAGTACTTATTTCATGTTCTTTTACTTTTTACAATCAACCCTGATAATTATTGATATCCTGACTAAGAGTTACAAGATAACCATAGCTTGCTTCAAGCCGACAATCTCCGTAGGATCGACCCTTACTCACGTAAGGTATTACTTGGACGACCCAGTGCACTTGCTGGTTAGTTGTGCGGGATTGCAAAAGTGTGATTGCAATTTCGTACACCACCTATCCTAGTGGCTGATGATATCATCTGTCGGTTATATAGCCAACCTGACAAGTCTTGGTGTCTAACCATTAGACTGTCCCTCTGTCGTGCATCCCCAACTCGAGTTATACTCAATAAAATTCATAATTTATAATTCATATCCAACACCCTCACTGGTGTATATTCACGGGGGCGAGCTCATCCAGGACTTTCACAGTGCCCAGCCACACTTACAACATAGGGTCAGCAGAGTATCGAATCTCCACCTGGAGCACATGGTGGCTAGCCACTGCTTTCACCCAGGAAAACTCGTATCTCAGATAAGTGGAAGTGCAAAATTACAATATCAATATCTCAGCATATATGCATTTATTCTCAGCCATAAATTAACATTCATCTCAGCCATCCAGCTTAAATTCATAATTCATAGTCAGCCATCCGGCTCATAACATATTTCACAATTAGCCATGATTCATTTTCATACACAGCCATTCCGGCTCATAACAAAATAGCACTTCCACCATTCAACATCATCAAATTCATAAAATTGGCATTTAAGCCATAAATCACTTTTTCTCAAATCATCTCAGGCTCATAAGCCCCTTTTCCTCAAGGTAAGTTCCCTTTTTAAAACAAAGCCACTCTTGGCATCCTCTTTCCAAAACTTCCAAAACCATGGAAATTAAAGATTTATTTTGAAATGTTCAAAATCATCCATCCAACGACGGGATTTTATATCAAAAGTTCCTCGGCAGAGTCTCAAGTCTTTAGGAGAGAATAACATAACTCATTTCGTCAAATTCACCTAAAATCATTAAAACCTTGACCTCCTGATTTGAGTAATAAAATAGGATCTAAGCCAAACCGAGTCATGTAATCAATTACTCCTTTCAAAGTCGTTTCCTTTACTTAAACAAAAACCAGCTTCAACCCCATGATAAATTCTAAAGCATTTCAAACTGCTCAAAATTGTTTTAGTCTTGTCAAAATTCAGAATCCAAAGAGTACTTAAAACTTTTCCCAAAACATTTTAAAAAATAAAACTTGTCAATATACGTTCAAGTTCTTTCAAAGTCACTGAAACTCCTCTAATTGAAACCCTCAAGTCAAATTCAAAGACTTAGCCCTTTTCACATTTAAAACAGCTTTAAAACATAAGTTTTGTCTAAATAACCTTCTCCCAAAGAGATTCAATACTTTTCTTAAGAAACAAGACTAAATCACAATTTCCTCTTTAATAATTCATTTCAAAAGCATGAATCATCCCTTTCTTGATAATTCAAATAAAATAGTAGGAGTCTTTAACTCATAATTTTTCCAGATAACATTTCAATAAAGTCCCGGATTCTATCGGAATTCGGCAGCACCTCCCCTAAAACTTGGACTTTGCCACCCGGTTCCCAACTAAACCGTTCCACGATCTGTTTCAACAGTCCAGATCCAAAATCAGTTCAAAAGCAAGCTAAATCCAACAGTCACCTCATTTTCATATTTCAAAGAAACCGTTTCAAAATCAAATCATTATCAATTGATTAAACTCATTTCCAAAACTTTAAAGAAATGGTTCAGTAACAATTCATTTATCAAAAGCAAATTAATTAAAGTAAACCAGGCTGAATCCAAAGGTGTATTCTATTTTTCATATTATCAAGAAAATTAACTCAACTCAAATCAATTCTCAATGGATGAAACTCGATCTCAAATCTTTAAAAGAATTAACTTGAAAAACATTTCGTTTCACAAAGCCACACAACAATCCGGTCAAATAAACATTCAAACAACCAAATAATACATAAGACTGATACAATCACCAAATATACATGGTCTCACATCAGTATCCATATGTAATAATTCCAATATATAAAACGTAATTTTTGGAAAGCGCCCCAACCTCAAAACACAAAACCATAACCCAAACGCATCACAGAGACCTTCTCTCTCAACCCGAAATCACCGACAACCAAAACCTCAGCTCCATTCGCTCTCTCTCCCAAGAGTAGAAACAGCTTTAACGCCACAAGTAAACTCGGATTCTAGCTCCTAGAACCATCAACATCGTAAACACTTTATTACATGGAATAGAACACTAACGCAGGGCTTTCGAAACAGAAATACTTACTGAAACTAAGAAAGAACGGCTCAACCGAAACAACGGTAGTCTCTGAACCGGTTTGGCGGTAGCCCAGCAGCCACCTCAAAGTGGCAGCGGTGATAAACCCCATTTTTAGGGTTTATCCTGTGCTTAATCTAGTGGATTTTATCCATTATTCTCACAGTTATTCATACAATTCGCATGTTTTACATTTTCCTTCCTGATTTTGTGCTATGATTGAAAACATGCTTTTTTGGCCTTATATTTGCTAATATTAATCCTCTCTTATTACCATTCGATGCCGTGATATGTGTGTTAAGTGTTTTCAGAGATTACAGGGTAGGAATGACTTAGAGGATGGAAAGGAAGCATGCAAAAGTGGAAGGAATACAAGAAACTGAAGGAACTACAAAGCTGTCAGACCTGACCTCTTCGCACTCAAATGGTCATAACTTGAGCTACAGAGGTCCAAATGAGGCGGTTCTAGTTGCTTTGGAAAGCTGACATTCGGCGCTTCGCAAAAATATATAATTTGCCATAGCTTCCTGGCTGTTGGGCGATGAGCACACGTGGATCACGCGTACGCATGACCTGGTGAAAGTTCAATCCACGCATACGCGTGGACGACGCGTATGCGTGACATGCGCACATGCTGGACGTATCAGAAATCACTGGGGGTGATTTCTGGGATGCTTTTGACCCAGTTTTCGGCCCAGAAAACATACATTAGAGGCTACAGAGTAAGTGAATCCATTGATTCATTCATTAACTTTCATTCACATAATTTTAGGTTTTAGATGTAGTTTTTAGAGAGAGAGGCTCTCTCCTCTCTCTAGGCTTTAGGATTTAGGATTTCTCTTCTACTCTTATTGATTACTCATTGTTACTACTTTAGTTTGTGAACTTTTGATGTTAGATTCAATTTCCATATTAATGCAATTGATTGTTTGGGTTTTATTATCTCTTATTAATTTTCTATGTTTTTATGTTACGCCCTCCAAGTACTTGACAAAATGCTTAGAAGGATGTTAGAGTAGGATTCTATGTTCTTGGCTTGGTTGAGTAATTGGTAACCCTTGAGTTATCAAACTCCTTTGTTGATTGATAATTGAAAGTTGCTAATTGATTTGGATTCCACTAAAGCTAGTCTTTCCTTAGGAGTTGACTAGGACTTGAGGAATCAAATTGATTAGTCCACTTGACTTTTCTTCAATCGTTGAGGGTTAACTAAGTGGGAGCAATGAACAATTCTCATCATAATTGATAAGGATAACTAGGATAGGATTTCCAGTTCTCATACCTTGCCAAGAGCTTTTCTAGTTATTAGTTTATTCCATTTGCAATTTACTTTTTCTTGTTCTCTTATCCAAAACCCCTAAAACATACTTTTCCATAACCAATTATAAGCATACTTCCTTGCAATTCCTTGAGAGACGACCCGAGGTTTAAATACTTTGGTTATCAATTCTATTAGGGGTTTGTTACTTGTGACAACCAAGTTTTTGTATGAAAGGATTTTTGTTGGTTTAGAAACTATACTTACAAAGTGATTACTTTTGTGAATTCTTTACTAGCAAAAGCCCGTTCTTCAAAATGGCGCCGTTGCCGAAGAATTGCAAACGTGTGCCTTATTATTGGTTATTGTAAATATTTGTTTTTGCTTATTTATTTGTCTTTTTTTTTAATTTTTATTAGCTACTATGAATTTTCACCGCTCTGGCTTTAAGTTTGGTTCCAATGTTGTTGTAAGGAGTAGAAGCTATAATGAGAACAAGCATTAAGATTGGAAGAATCAAAGATGGGAGGCGCCACAAGGATTTGATCAACCCTCTTGGCAATAACACCCTCCAATGCGCTATAGCCAACAACCATTTTATGATGTATACCAAGACAATAGTTATGGTGGACCTTTTCGTGACAACCAACCTCCACGAAATTACTATGGTCAAGAGCCATTCCAGGGTGTGTAACAAGATGATGAATATGGTGGACCCCCTTGTAGTTACCAACAAGCCCCACCATATGCTTATGAACTACCTCCTCAACATAACTTTGAACCACCATACTCAGAAGCCCCTTTTCACCATTTGCCCTCATATGACCCTAACCCTTATCTACCATACCAACCACCATATGAACCATACATAGAACCACCACCTCAATATACACCATCTCCATATCCTTATCAAGAGGAACCACCTCCGTGTTATGAGCCCTTTCTCCCAACAAATGAACCCTCCTATCCACCCCAAACCTCCATGGAAAACACACTTACCTCTCTCGTTGGTCTCACCTCTAAACTCCAAAATCTTATATCCCGCATGGACCAACCCTCTACCTCCAATATTCAACCCTCAAGCTTCACTGCATCACCACCCTCTGTGCAAGAATATCCACATCCATCAACCCAAGAGCAACACGATCCCAATTATGCTAGTAACATGGAACAAGAGAGAAGGGATCGCCTTAGGGTCGCAATGGATCGGTTACACGCAGCCTTATTTCCAAAGGAGCAAAAGAAGGCCCAAAATATGGAGGTAGGAGAGACCCTTGAAGATGAATGGGTAGCTGAAGAAAGTTGTCATGGAAGGGAAATAATTAAGAAGGAGTACGATTTTATACTAAAATAACTGGACAAAGCAGTAAATATTGAAGAGGAGGAAGTGGTTGAAGACCTGGGAGATGTGGAACCTCCATGGGAAAGTCCAGTCATAGAGCCTCCTTCCATGACATTTGAAATTGATGCTGAGGAGGGTGTACAACCTCCAAGGCATATCATGGGTGAAAACTTTGAAGAGGTTAATCAAGAGATGGAGATTAATGAAGAAGAAGCACAACCCCCATGACCTTGGTAAGCAATGAAGAAGAGATTAAATTGGAAGAAAGCTACCAAGAGGAAGAGATTGAAATTGAAAAAGCTTGCAAAGAGGTGGAAGTTGTCAAGGAAGAACACAAGGGAGAGGAGCTTGCAAGATCATCAGAAACACCTCCCCCAAAGCCATCACCATCCATTCATTCATTCAAGTGGGTAAATCTTTCATCCCTAAGCTTAATTAGCCCACTTGAATATGCTTTGCTTGAGACGAATGGGCAACTTAGAGCTCTCTGTGGCCTTAAGAGTAAGAGGGAGATGGTCAGTGGGAAGAGTTGTCAAGCAAGGTTCAATACGGTTGTATGCTCTAAGTTAAAATGCAACGGTTGGTGTAGAGTTCAATTGAATGGGTTTAGGATGCTGTTTGGACACTTCAGTGAGAATTCAAATTGCTTGCCACCCGGTTGGAAAGATGATAATCAATAAGAAGACGGGTGCAAAAGCAAGGTTTGGGACACAGGAATTCATTCTAGCCATAAACACTCTTGGGGTCTTGTCACTAGCTTTAACTTGCTTAAAGGCTTTATGCGCCTAATTTGGGACCCCGGAGGCTTTTGGAATTGCAAACATTGGTGGGGATTCCTGGACGAGTTCAAGCATAAGCCGCCCTGACAAGAAGCTCACCAACTGTCCAACTTAAGGACTTTAACAAAAAGTGCTAGGTGGGAGACAACCCACCATGGTACGATTGTTCCTTTCTCATTTTTTAGCTTTATTTAGTGACTGGTATGCGAAATTGTGATTCACACTTTTCACAGCTCCGCATAGCTGGCCAGCAAGTTCACTGGGTCATCCAAGTAATACCTTATGTGAGTAAGGGTCGATCCCATGGAAATTGTTGGCTTAAAGCAAGCTATGGTCATCTTGTAAATATCAGTTAGGCGGATTCAAATGGTTATGAGGTTTGATAGTAAAAAGAACAATAAAACATAAAATAAAATAAAGTCACTTATGTAGTTCCTTGGTGAGAATTTCAGATAAGCGTTTAGAGATGCTTTGTTGCCTCTGAACCTCTGCTTTCCTACTGTCCTCATCCAATCATGCTACTCCCTTCCATGGCAAGCTGTATGTTAGTGGATCACCGTTGTCAATGGCTACTGATGACATGTCACCATGTCATGTTTTTCTATGCTTTTTCCTTTGTTTTCAATAGGTTTTATGCACTTTCTTAAGCCATAAGCAAGCCAATTGGGTAGATTTTCATGCTTCCTTTAATTTAATCAACCATGTGTGAATTCATGCTATTTCATGAGGTTTTATGCTATAATTATCACATATTATGAAAGAATGAATATCTCATGATTTTGAGCATAGCTTTGATGTGTTTGGTTGATTAATGATAGGTGAAGAAAGCTTGGAGAAAGGTTGAAGCAAGAAGGAATGGCTAGGAGGAGAGGACAAAAAGCTTGACCAAAAGTTTGCCTCAAACTTTTGGGCAAACTTTTGGGTGAAAAGTTTGAGCCAACGTTAGCCCCTAACTTTTAGGCTAACGTTGGCGCATGAAAAACACACCCTGGGAGCAAAAGTTTGCGCCAACGTTAGCCTCTAACTTTTGGGCTAACGTTGGCGCCACACACCACAACAGCTTGAAGGGGTATACTTCCAACAAGAATAACTTGAGCTACAGAGCTCCAAATGAGGTGATTCAAGAAGCATTGGAAAGTAGAAATCAAGAGCTTTCTAAGCATATATGGCACTGCATGGTGGACACTAAAACGGAGGGAGAAAACTGCCCCGCAATGTGTATAAACGAACATGGTGGCAACCTGCAGTGAGGCCAACTGACCTCTGCACCTTCGACGGAGTATAACTCGAGCTGTAGAGCTCCAAATGATGCGCTTCCAACGGCAATGGAAAGTAGACATTCAGAGCTTTCCAACCATATATGATAGTCTATATTGGGCATAAAATTGGCAACATGACATATATAAGGCATCATTTTCATATTTGTGAGGAGGCTGGCTCCACTAGGGAGCACTAGGATTCGAGAGCTCTCTCTTTAATTTGTTTTTGAGTCTTGGATTGGAGAATTGAAGGAATTCTGTTTCAATCTCATCCTAAGATCTCTCTGCTTTATTTACTGCACACTTGAATTTCAGTTTCGGTGAATTGCTTCTTCATCTACTCCTTCTGCACTTTACATTTCTTAAATTTCTTTGCAATTGCTCTTGTTGGATCTAGGAAGGCATTGAGATCTAGACTTGGTTATCTAGTCTCTTGGGTCCTGAGATCTGAATTCCAATTTCACATTCTCTGTTTAATGCTTTTCATGTTTATTTACGTTTCTGTTTTTTTTATCCGATTCAATCAAGTCATATTCCAATTTTCTAATTGTTGCAATTTACTTTTTCTTGTTTAAATTCTGCAAATCCAATTCCCAATTCCCTTTACAATTTCATGCAATTTATAATTCTTGCAATTTACAATTCTTGCAATTTACATTTCTTGCTCTTTAAGTTACTTGCCAAATTACATTCTGCAACTTTAAATTCATTGTCCTTTACTTTCTGTTGGTTACAATTTCACACAATTCACATAAATGTTAGCTTGACTAAACTAATCACCCACTAAAGTTGCTTGATCCATCAATCCCTGTGGGATCGACCTCACTCCCGTGAGTTATTATTACTTGATGTGACCTGGTGCACTTGCCGGTTAGATCTGTGTGTTTTGGGAGAAATTCATTTTTCCACCAAAATACTCATCAGCTACCATCCGTCCTCTCAGTGAAAACAAGTCCTCTACGATTTTCCACATGGTTAATCAGCTATCGGTTCTTGATCGTGTCGGAATAGAATACATTTATTCTTTTGCACACTATCACTGCGCCCAACAGTCACGAGTTTGAAGCTCGTCACAGTCATCCCATCCCAGATCCTACTCGGAATACCACAGATAATGTTTAGACTTTCCGAATCTCAAGAATGCTGCCAATTGGTTCTAGCTTATACCACGAAGGTTCTAATGTCACGGATTCGAATGCTCTGTTGTCAGGAGAGGTGATTCAGATCCGTGGGTCAGAGACCAAAGAGTATATACTCCAGCTGTTGTCCAATGACTACGTTAAACATCATGTAGACCGCTTTGTGGTTGTCAGGAACGTGGATATTGGCTAAGCGAGTAACAAAGATTGAGTGATTGTCATAGGTCACCCATTCATTCTGACTTAACTGAATTAAGTACAAGAGTATATCTTGGAGGAGAAGTAGGTGTGAATTGAATAGAAAAACAATAATACTTGCATTAATACTCGAGGAACATCAGAGCTCATCACCTTAATCTATGAGGTGTAGAAACTCCACCATTGAAAATACATAAGAACAAAAGGTCTAGGCCTGGACGAATGGCCAGCCTCCAAAAAGGGTTCAAAGAACTCCCAAAACGTCAAAGACTCTAAATACAATAGTAAAAAATGCTATTTATACTATACTAGTAAACTAGGTTTATAGAAAATAAGTAGATAGTGCAGAAATCCACTTCCGGGGCCTACTTTGTGTGTGTTTGGACTGAGCCTTGAAGCTTTTAGGTGCATAGGCCATCCTTGGAGTTAAACGCCAGCTTTGGTGCCAGTACTGGCATTTTACTCTAGAAAATGGTCTCTGGTGGGCGTTTGGACGCCAGTTTGGGACATCAAATCTTGAGCAAAGTATGGACTATTATACATTGCTAGAAAGCCCAAGATGTGTAATTTCCAATGCAATTGAGAGCGCACAAATTGGACTCCAGAAAATCTACTTCGAGTGCAGGGAGGTCAGAATCCAACAGCATCTGCAGTCCTTTGTCAGCCTCTGAATCAGATTTTTGCTCAGGTCTCTCAATTTTATCTAGAAAATACCTAAAATCATAGAAAAACACACAAACTCATAGTAAAGTCCAGAAATGTGATTTTGCATAAAAACTAGTAAAAATATATTAAAAAGTAACTAAAACATACTAAAAATTACCTAAAAACAATGCCAAAGAGCGTATAAATTATCCGCTCATCACAACACCAAAATTAAATTGTTGCTTGTCCCCGAGCAACTGAAAACAAAATATGATAAAAAGAAGAGAATATACAATAAATCCCAAAATATCAATGAAGCTTAGTTCTAATTAGATGAGCGGGACTTGTAGCTTTTTGCTTCTGAACAGTTTTGGCATCTCACTTTATCCTTTGAAATTTAGAATGATTGGCATCTATAGGAACTCAGAATTAAGATAGTGTTATTGATTCTCCTAGTTCAGTATATTGATTCTTGAACACAGCTACTTATGAGTCTTGGCCGTGACCCTAAGCATTTTGTTTTCCAGTATTACCACCGGATACATAAATGCCACAGACACATAACTGGGTGAACCTTTTCAGATTGTGACTCAGCTTTGCTAGAGTCCCCAGTTAGAAGTATCCAGAGTTCTTAAGCACACTCTTTTTTCTTTAAATCACGACTTTAACCACTCAATCTCAAGCTTTTCACTTGGACCTTCATGACACAAGCACATGGTTAAGGACAGCTTGATTTAGCCGCTTAGGCCAGGATTTTATTCCTTTGGGCCCTCCTATCCATTAATGCTCAAAGCCTTGGATCCTTTTTACCCTTGCCTTTTGGTTTAAAGGGCTATTGGCTTTTTCTGCTTGCTTTTTCTTTTTCTTTTTTCTTTTTCTTTTTTTCGCCATTTTTTTCACTGTTTTTTCTTGCTTCAAGATCAAGTTTATGATTTTTTAGATTATCAATAACATTTCTCTTTTTTCATTATTCTTTCAAGAGCCAACAATTTTAACATTCATAAACTTCACTATCAAAAAATATGCACTATTCAAGCATTCATTTAGAAAATAAAAAGTATTGCCACCACATCAAAATAATTAAACTAATTTCAAGATAGAATTTGAAATTCCTGTACTTCTTGTTCTTTTGTAATTTGAAACATTTTTCATTTAACAAATGTGAAGGATTTTTGGGGCATTCATAACTTTAAGGCATAGACACTAGACACTAATGATATGTAATAAAGAAACAAACATAGAGAAAACATAAAGCATAAGGAACGAAAAACAGAAAAATAAATAACAAGGAAATTAAAGAACGGGTGCACCTTAGTGATGGCGGCTAGTTCTTCCTCTTGAAGATCCTATGTAGTGCTCAAGCTCCTTAATGTCTCTTCCTTGCCTTTGTTGCTCCTCCCTCATGGCTCTTTGGTCCTCTCTTATTTCATGGAGGATAATGGAGTGCTCTTGGTGCTCCACCCTTAGTTGCTCCATATTGGAACTCAAATCCTCTAAAGAGGTGTTGAGTTGCTCCCAATAGTTGTGTGGAGAAAAATGCATCCCTTGAGGCATCTTAGAGATTTCATGATGAGGGACTTCCTTGTGCACTTGTTGAGGTCCATGAATGGGCTCTCTTGTTTGCTCCATCCTCTTTTTAGTGATGGGTTTGTCCTCTTCAATGAGGATGTCTTCCTCTATGACAATTCCGACTAAATTGCATAGGTGATAGATGAGATGAGGAAAGGCTAACCTTGCCAAAGTGGAGGGCTTGTCAGCCACCTTGTATAATTCTAGAGGTATGATTTCATGAACTTCCACTTCCTCTCCAATCATGATACTATGGATCATGATAGCCTGATCCACAGTTACTTCGGATCAGTTGCTAGTAGGAATGATAGAGCATTAGATGAACTCCAACCATCCTCTAGCCACAGGCTTAAGGTCCGGCCTTCTTAGTTGAACCGGCTTGCCTTTGGAATCTCTCTTCCATTGAGCTCCTTCCACACAGATATCCTTGAGGACTTGGTCCAACCTTTGATCAAAGTTGACTCTTCTAGTGAAAGGATGAGAACCTACTTTCATGATTGGCAAGTTGAATGCCAATCTCACATTTTTCGGACTGACATCTAAGTATTTCCCTCAGACCATTGTGAGCCAATTCTTCGGGTCCGGGTTCATACTTTGGTCATGGTTCTTAGTGATCCATACATTAGCATAGAACTCTTGAACCATTAAGATTTCGACTAGTTGAATGGGTTTGGTGAGAGCTTCCCATCCTCTTCTCCTAATCTCATGTCGGATCTCCGGATATTCGCTCATTTTGAGCTTGAAGGGAACCTCGGGGATCACCTTTTTCTTGGCCACAACTTCATAGAAATGGTCTTGTTGGGCTTTTGAGATGAATCTTTCCATCTCCCATGACTCAGAGGTGGAAGCAATTTCCTTCCCTTTCCTCTTCCTTGAGGTTTCTCCGGCCTTAGGTGCCATTAATGGTTATGGAAAATTAAAAAGCAAGGCTTTTTCCCACACCAAACTTAAGAGGTTTGCTCGTCCTCGAGCAAAAAAAGAAAGAAGAGAGTAGAAGAAGAAGAGAAGTAGGAGATGGAGGCTTGAGAGGGTTTTGACCAACGGGGAAAGAATTGTTTATGATGTGTGAAAGTGGAGGAGTAAGTAAGAGGTATATATAGGGTAAGAGGAGGGGTGGGTTCATGTGAAGTTGGGTGGGTTTGGGAGGGAAATGGTTTGAATTTGAATGGTGAGGTAGGTGGGGTTTTATGATGGGTTTTTGGGAATTAGGGGATGGATGTGAGTGGTAAAGAGAATATGGAGAAGTAGGTAAGATTTGATTGGTGAGTGGTATTTTGGGTAGAGTGTTATAAAAAGGTGTGAAGAGGAGAGAGAGTGAGGTGGGGTAGGTAAGGATGCTGTGGGGTCTACAGATCCTGAGGTGTCAAGGATTTTTCGTCCCTGCACCTCCTTGGTGTTAAACGCCTTCTATGTGCCATTCCTGGCATTTAAACGCCAGGCTGCTCCCCTTTTCTAGCGCTAAACACCAGTCTGCCTGCCAGTTCTGGCATTTAACGCCCAGAATGGTGCCAGGCTAGGCGTTTAAACACCTATTTTTCTATCCTTACTGGCGTTTAAACGCCAGTTTGCCTGCCAGTTCTGGCGTTTAACGCCCAGAATGGTGCCAGGCTGGGCGTTAAACACCCATTTTGGTATCCTTACTGGTGTTTAAATGCCAGTAAGCTCGTCCTCCAGGGTGTGCTATTTTTTATGCTATTTTTTATTTTGCTTTAATTTTTGCAGTTGTTTTTATGACTCCACATGATCATCATCCTAAAGAAAACATAAACTAACATAGATAAATAAATAAAATTGGGTTGCCTCCCAATAAGCGCTTCTTTAATGTCAATAGCTTGACAGTGAGCTCCTTTCGGAGCTTCACGATTGATCAGAGCATAATTATGGCCTCCCAACACCAAACTTAGAGTTTGAGTGTGGGGGCTCTGCTTGACTCTGTATGGAGAGAATTGGATGAAGCCTTTCATGCTTCTTCTCCATGTTTACAGAGGAAGATCCTTGAGCCTTAAATAAAAGGTAGTCCTCATTCAACTGAAGGATTAACTCTCCTCTGTCCACATCAATTACAGCCTTTGATGTGGCTAGGAAGGGTCTTCCAAGGATGATGGATTCATCCTCATCCTTCCCGGTGTCTAGGATTATGAAGTCAGCAGGGATGTAAAGGCCTTCAACCTTCACTACGGCATCCTCTACATGTCCATAAGCCTTTTTCATCGATCTGTCTGCCATCTCCAATGAGATTCTTATAGCTTGTACCTCAAAGATTCCTAGTTTCTCCATTACAGAGAGTGGCATGAGGTTGATGCCTGACCCCAGGTCACACAGAGCCTTCTCAAAGGTCATGGTGCCAATGGTGCAAGGTATTAAGAACCTTCGGGGATCCGGTTTCTTTTGAGGTATCTTTAGCTGAACCAAGGCGTTTATTTCATTAATGAGCAATGGAGGTTCATCCTCCCAAGTCTCATTACTAAATAACTTGGCATTCAACTTCATGATTGCTCCTAAATACTGAGCAACTTGCTCTCCAACAATGACTTCATCTTTTTCAGAAGAAGTATATTCATCAGAGCTCATGAATGGTAATAGGAAATTTAGTGGAATCTCTATGGTCTCTGCATGAGCCTCAGATTCCTTTGGTTCCTCATGAGAGAACTCTCTAGTGGTCAGTGGACGTCCATTGAGGTCTTCTTCATTGGGAACCACTGCCTCTTCCTCTTTTCCAGGTTTGGCCACGCCAGGTATGGTTAAGGCCTTGCACTCTCTTTTTAGATTCTCTTCTGTATTGCTTGGGAGAGTACTAGGAGGAGTTTCAGTAACTCTTTTACTCAGCTGACCCACTTGTGCCTCCAAATTTCTGATGGAGGACCTTATTTTATTCATTAAATTGAGAGTGGCCTTAGATAGATCAGAGACTATGTTTGCTAAGCTAGAAAGGCTCTGCTCAGAATTCTTTGTCTGTTGCTGAGAAGATGATGGAAAAGGTTTGTTGTTGCCAAACCTATTTCTTCCACTATTATTGTTGTTGAATCCTTGTTCAGGCTTCTGTTGATCCTTCCATAAGAAATTTGGATGATTCCTCCATGAAGGATTATAGGTGTTTCCATAGAATTCTCCCATGTAATTCACCTCTTCCATTGCAGGATTCTTAGGGTCATAAGCTTCTCTTTCAGAGGAGGCTTCTTTAGCACTGCCGGATGTAACTTGCAATCGAGTTAGATTCTGAGAAATCATATTGACTTGCTGAGTCAATATTTTGTTCTGAGCCAATATGACATTCAGAGTATTAATCTCAAGAACTCCTTTCTTCTGAGTCATCCCATTATTCACAGGATTTCTGTCAGAAGTATACATGAACTGGTTGTTTGCAACCATTTCAATGAGTTCCTGGGCTTCTACAGGGGTTTTCAGATGAAGAGATCCACCAGCAGAATGGTCTAATAACATCTTGGACAATTCAGACAGACCATCATAGAATATACATATGATGCTCTATTCTGGAAGCATGTCAGAAGGACACCTTTTGGTTAATTGCTTGTATCTTTCCCAAGCTTCATAGAGGGATTCACCTTCCTTCTGCTTGAAGGTTTGGACTTCCACAATAAGCTTGCTCATCTTTTAAGGTGGAAAGAATTTGGTCAAGAAAGCATTGACCAACTTGTCCCAAGAATTCAAGCTTTCTCTAGGTTGTGAGTCCAACCATGTTCTAGCTTTGTCTTTCACAGCAAAGGGGAAAAGCATGAGTCTGTAGACCTCGGGATCAATCCCATTGGTCTTAACAGTATCACAGATTTGCAAGAATTTAGCTAAGAACTGATGAGGATCTTCCGATGGAAGTCCATGAAACTTGCAATTCTGCTGCATTAGAGAAACTAATTGAGGCTTAAGCTCAAAGTTGTTTGCTCTAATGGTAGGAATTGAGATGCTTCTTCCATAGAAGTTGGAAGTTGGTGCAGCATAGTCACCAAGCATCTTCCTTGCATCTCTAGCATTGTTGTTGGGTTCGGCTGCCATGTCTACTTCTTTTTCGAAATTCTCTATAAGGTCCTCTCCAGAGAGTTGTGCTTTAGCTTCTCTTAGCTTCTTCTTGAGAGTCCTTTCAGGTTCAGGATCAGCTTCAACAAGAATGTTTTTATCCCTATTTCTGCTCATATGAAAAAGAAGAGAACAAAAGGGAGCAGTGGAATCCTCTATGTGACAGTATAGAGACTCTGGTGCATGAAATTGTTATCACTAGGCATGGCTCCAAAAACTTGGTGCACAATACCATGATTCACACGTCTCTTCACAACTTCGCACAACTGACTAGCAAGTGCACTGGGTTGTCCAAGTAATACCTTACGTGAGTAAGGGTCGATCCCACGAAGATTGTCGGCTTGAAACAAGCTATGGTCATCTTGTAAATCTCAGTCAGGCAGATTCAAATGGTTATAGAGTTTTGATAATTAAAAGATAAATAAACATAAAATAAAGATAGAGATACTTATGTAATTCATTGGTGGAAATTTCAGATAAGCGTATAGAGATACGTTATTCCTTCTGAATCTCTGCTTTCCTACTGTCTTCATTCAATCATTCATACTCCTTTCCACGGCAAGCTGTATGTTGGGGATCACCATTGTTAATGGCTACCTCCCGTCCTCTCAGTAAAAATGGTCCTCTACGGTTTTTGTACGGCTAATTAACTGTCAGATTTCTCGTCTCAGATGAAAAATACCAGGCACAGCTACCGCATGGCTAATCAGCTGTCGGTTCTCAATTGTGTCAGAATAAGATCCAATGATCCTTTTGCATCTGTCACTACGCCCCACAGTCATGAGTTTGAAGCTCGTCACAGTCATCCCTTCCTAGATCCTACTCGGAATACCACAGACAAGGTTTAGACTTTTCAGATCTCAGGAATGCTGCCAAATATTTCTAGCCTATACCACAAAGGTTCTAATCTTAGATTCAGATGCCCCATTGTCAGAGGGGAGATGATGTGATTCGTTGATTAGAAACCAAGAGATACACACTCTAGCTTTCGTAGGTAGAAGGAAGTGGTTGTCAGGCACGCGTTCATAATTTGAGAATGGTAATGAGTGTTATGGATCATCACATTCATCAGGTTGAAGTGCGAGTGAACATCTTAGAATAAGAATAAGCTTGAATTGGATAGAAGAACAATAGTAATTTGCATTAATACTCGAAGAACAGCAGAGCTCCACACCTTAATCTATGAGGTGTAGAAACTCCACCGTTGAAAATACATAAGTGATGAAGGTCCAGGCATGGCCGAGTGGCCAGCCTCCATGTCTAAGGAAAAATGTTCCAAAGATGATCTAAGGATAATCCAAAGATATTCCAAAATTAATCCAAAGATTTGAGTACAATAGTAAAATGTCCTATTTATACTAGACTAGTTACTAAGGTTTACTAAATGATGCAGAAATCCACTTTCGGGCCCACTTGGTGTGTGCTTGGGTTGAGCATTGAAGCATTCATGTGTAGGGACTTTTCTTGGAGTTAAACACCAGATTTTATGCCAGTTTGGGCGTTTAACTCCAGCTTTTATCCTGTTTCTGGCCTTTAACGCTAGAATAGGGCAGGAAACTGGCGTTTGAACGCCAGTTTGCATCGTCAAAACTCGGGCAAAGTATGGACTATTATATATTGCTGGAAAGCCCAAGATGTATACTTTCCAACGCAATTGAGAGTGCGCCATTTAAGCTTCTATAGCTCCAAAAAATCCATTTCAATTGCAGGGAGGTCAGAATCCAATAGCATCTGCAGTCCTCTTTCAGTCTCTGAATTAGATTTTTGCTCAGGTCCCTCAATTTCAGCCAGGAAATACCTAAAATCACAGAAAAACACACAAACTCGTAGTAAAGTCCAGAAATGTGAATTTTTCTTAAAAAATAATAAAAATATACTAAAAAGTAGCTAGATCCTACTAAAAATTACCTAAAAATAATGCCAAAAAGCGTATAAATTATCCGCTCATCACAACACCAAACTTAAATTATTGCTTGTCCCCAAGCAACTGAAAACAAAATAGGATAAAAAGAAGAGAATATATAATGAATCTTACAATATCAATGAAACTTAGTCCTAATTAGATGAGCGGGGCTAGTAGCTTTTTGCTTTTGAACAGTTTTGGCATCTCACTTTATCCTTTGAAATTCAGAATGATTGGCATCTATAGGAACTCAGAATTTTGGATAGTGTTATTGATTCTCCTAGTTCAGTATGTTGATTCTTAAACACAGCTACTTTATGAGTCTTGTCCGCGGCCCTAAGCACTTTGTTTTCCAGTATTACCACCGGATACATAAATGCCACACACACAAAACTGGGTGAACCTTTTCAGATTGTGACTTAGCTTTGCTAAAGTCCCCAATTAGAGGTGTCCAGAGTTCTTAAGCACACTCTTTTTGCTTTGGATCACGACTTTAACCACTCAGTCTCAAGCTTTTCACTTGGACCTTCACGCCACAAGCACATGGCTAGGGACAGCTTGATTTAGCCGCTTAGGCCTGGATTTTATTTCCTTGGGCCCTCCTATCCATTAATGCTCAAAGCCTTGGATCCTTTTTACCCTTGCCTTTTGGTTTAATGGGCTATTGGCTTTTTCTGCTTGCATTTTCTTTTTCTCTTTTTTTTTTTGCCATTTTTTCTACTTTTTTCTTTTCACTACTTTTTCTTGCTTCAAGAATCAATTTCATGATTTTTCAGATTATCAATAACATTTTTCTTTGTTCATCATTTTTTCAAGAGCCAACAATTTTAACATTCATAAACTTCACTATAAAAAATATGCACTGTTCAAGCATTCATTCAGAAAACAGAAAGTATTGCCACCACATCAAAATAATTAAACTAATTTCAAGATAAAATTTGAAATTCAAGTACTTCTTGTTCTTTTGTAATAAGGCATATTTTTCATTTAAGAGAGGTGAAGGATTAAGGAATTATTCATAGCTTTAAGGCATAGACACTAGACACTAATGATCATATAATGAAGACACAAACATAGATAACACATAAAGCATAAAGTCGAAAAGCAGAAAAACAAGAACAAAGAGATTAAAGAACAGGTCCACCTTAGTGATGGCGGCTAGTTCTTCCTCTTGAAAATCCAATGGAACGCCTGAGCTCCTCTATGTCTCTTCCTTGCCTTTGTTGCTCTTTCTTCATGGCTTCTTGATGTGCAGTCAAATGCTCTACTACTGAGCTATGGACCCTAGAGATGAATCTCTCCATCTCCCATGACTCAGAGGTGGAAGCTTTTGCCTTCCCTTTCCTCTTTCTAGAGATTTCTCTGGCCTTAGGTGTCATAAATAGTTATGGAAAAATAGAAAGCAATACTTTTTCCACACCAAAATTAAAAGGTTTGCTCGTCCTCGATCAAAAGAAGAAAGAAAGAAGGGGAAGAAGAAGAAGAAGATAAAGGAGATAGAGGGAGAGAGTGAATTCGGCCAAGGGGGTATAAGGTGATTGTAATGTGTAAAAATGAAGAGGGATGAGGGGTTTATATAGGAGTAGGGGGTTGGGGGCGTGTATTTTGGGTTGGTTTTGGGAGGGAAAGGATTTTGAATTTTTTTGGAGGTAGGTGGGGTTTAAGGGGAAGAGATATGGAGGTGATTGGTGAAGAGAATATAGGAAAGAGGATAGGATTTGATAGGTGAGTGGTGTTTTGGGTAGAGTGTTATAGAGATGTGTGAAGGGGAGAGAGAGAGAGAGAGAGAGAGAGAGAGAGGTGGGTAGGTGGGGATCCTGTGGGTTCCATAGATCTTGAGGGGTCAATGACTTCTTATCTCTGCTCTATTTAGGTGTGCAAAAACGTCTTTAGAGTGCAATTTTGGCATTTAACGCCAGACTGCTGCCTGTTTCTGGCGTTAAACGCCAGCTTTTATACCTTTCTTGGCGTTTAACGCCAAGCTGTAGCCTGTTTCTGGCATTAAACGCCAGTCTGGTGCCCATTTCTGGCGTTAAACGCCCAGAATGGTGCCAGACTGGGCGTTTAACCCCCATCCTGCTACCCTTACTGGCGTTTAAATGCTAGTAAGTTCTTCCTCCAGGGTGTCCTGTTTTTAATGCTGTTTTTTAATTTACTTTGATTTTTTCAAGTGCTTTTGTGACTCTACATGATCTTCAACCTAAAGAAAACATAAAATAATAATGGAAATTTAACATAGATAAAAATTGGGTTGCCTCCCAATAAGCGCTTCTTTAATGTCAATAGCTTGACAGTGGGCTCTCATGGAGCCTCACAGATATTTAGAGCGTGGTTGGGGCCTCCCAACACCAAACTTAGAGTTTGGTTGTAGCCTCTCAACACCAAACTTAGAGTTTGGCTGTGGCCTCCCAACACCAAACTTAGAGTTTGAATGTGGGGGCTTTGTTTGACTCTGTATTGAGAGAAGCTTTTCATGCTTCTTCTCCATGTGTACAGAAGGTGAACCGTGAGTCTTAAATACAAGGTAGTCCCCATTCAATTGAAGAACCAACTCTCTTCTGTCAACATCAATCACATCTTTTGCTGTGGCTAGGAAAGGTCTGCCAAGAATAATGGATTCATCCTCATCCTTCCTATTGTCTAGGATTATAAAATCACCAGGGATGTAAAGGCCTTCAACCTTTACCAACACGTCCTCTACTAGTCCCTAAGCCTGTTTCATTGATTCGTCTGCCATCTCTAATGAGATTCTTGCAGCTTGTACCTCAGATTCCTAGTTTCTCCATTACAGAGAGTGGCATGAGGTTAATACCTGACCCTAGGTCACACAGAGCCTTCTCAAAGGTCATGCTACCTATGGTACAGGGTATTAAGAATTTACCAGGATCATGTTTCTTTTGAGGTAAAATTTGCTGAACCCAAGTATTCAGTTCATTAATGAGCAATAGAGGTTTATCCTCCCAAGTCTCATTACAAAATAACTTGGCATTCAGCTTTATAAATGCTCCTAAATAATGGACAACCTGCTCTTCAGCAATGTCTTCATCTTCTTCAGAAGATGAATAGTCATCAGAGCTCATGAATGGTAAAAGGAAGTTTAATGGAATCTCTGTGGTCTCTGTATGAGCCTCAGATTCCTTTGGTTCCTCATTGGGGTACTCCTTAATGGCCAGTGGACATTCCCTGAGGCCTTCCTCATTGGGAATCACTGCCTTTTCACTCTCTCCAGGTTTGGCCATGTTGGTCACGGTTATGGCCTTGCACTCTCTTTTGGGATTCTCTTCTGTATTGCTTGGGAGAGTGCTAGGAGGAGTTTCAGTAACCCTTTTACTCAGCTGACCCACTTGTGCCTCCAAGTTTTTGATGGAGGACCTTGTTTCATTCATGAAACTGAGAGTGGCCTTAGATAGATCAGAGACTATATTTGCTAAGCTAGATAGGTTCTGCTCAGAATTCTCTGTCTGTTGTTGAAAGGATGATGGAAAAGGCTTGCTATTGCTAAACCTGTTTCTTCCACCATTATTATTGTTAAAGCCTTGTTGAGGCTTTTGTTGATCTTTCCATGAGAAATTTGGATGATTTCTCCATGATGGATTATAGGTGTTTCCATAGGCTTCACCCATGTAATTCACCTCTGCCATTGGAGGGTTCTCTGGATCATAAGCTTCTTCTTCATAAGATGCTTCTTTAGTACTGTTGGATGCATTTTGCAATCTATTCAGACTCTGAGAAATCATATTGACTTGCTGAGTCAACAGTTTGTTCTGAGCCAATATGGCATTCAGAGCATCAATTTTAAGAACTCCTTTCTTCTAAGGCGTCCCATTATTCACAGGATTCCATTCAGAGGTGTATAAGAACTGGTTATTTTCAACCATTTCAATGAGTTCCTGAGCTTCTGCAGGCATTTTCTTTAGGTGAATAGATCTACCTACAGAATGGTCCAATGACATCTTAGACAATTCAGACAGACCACTATAGAATATATCCAGGATGGTCCATTCTGAGAGCATGTCAGAAGGACACTTTTTGGTTAGTTGCTTGTATGTTTCCCAAGCTTCATAGTGGGATTCACCTTCTTTCTGCCTGAAGGTTTGAACATCCACTCTAAGCTTGCTCAGCTTTTGAGGATGAAATAATTTAGCTAAGAAAGCCATGACCAGCTTATCCCAAGAGTTCAGGCTATCTCTAGGTTGAGAGTCCAACCATATTTTAGCTCTGTCTCTTACAGCAAAAGGGAAAAGTATAAACTTGTAGACCTCGGGATCAATACCATTGGTCTTAACAGTATCACAGATCTGCAAGAATTCAATTAAGAACTGAAAATGATCTTCTGATGTAAGTCCATAAAACTTGCAATTCTGTTGCATTAGAGAAACTAATTGAGGCTTTAGCTCAAATTTGTTTGCTCCAATGGCAGAGATTGAGATGCTTCTTCCATGAAAGTTGGAATTTGGTGCAGTGAAGTCACCAAGCATCTTCCTTGCATTGTTATTGTTGTTGGGTTCAGCCATTACTTCTTTTTCGAGATTCTCTGTAAGGTTTTCTCTGGATTGTTGTGCTTTAGCTTCTCTTAGCGTCTTCTTCAGGGTTCTTTCAGGTTCAAGGTCAGCTTCAACAAGAATGTTCTTGTCCTTGCTCCTGCTCATATGAAAAAGAAGAGAACAGAAAAGGAAGAGGAATCCTCTATGTCACAGTATAGAGATTCCTTTATGTGAGTAGAAGAAGAGAATAATAGAAATAATGTAGAGAGAAGAGATGAAGAATTCGAACACAGAGAGGGAGAGAGGGTTCGAATTATGAGTAGAAGAGAAGTGTTAGTAGATAAATAAAATAAATAGAAAGAGATGAGAGAGAGAGAGGGAATTCAAATATTAACTAAAAGAGAAGAGAAATATTTTTGTTTTTGTTTTAAAAATTAGTTAGTATTCGAAAATTAAGAAAAGGAATAAAATTGAAAGTTAAAATTTGAAACAATTAGTTAATTAAAAAAATTTTTGATAAAAGGGTGAGGAGTTTTTGAAAATTAGAGAGAGAAAATTAGTTAGGTGGTTTTGAAAAAGATTTTGAAATTAATTTTGAAAAGATAAGAAGTTAGAAAAGGATATTTTGAAATTAAAGTTTGAAAAAGATATGATTGAAAAGATATGATTGAAAGGGTATGATTGAAATTTATTTTGAAAAAGATTTAATTTTTAAAATCAGAATTAATGACTTGACTCGTAAGAAACCAAAAGATGTGATCCTAAAATTTAAAGTTTGAATCTTTCTTAACAAGAAAGTAACAAACTTGAAATTTTTGAATCAAAACATTATTAATTGTTAGTATTAATTTTGAAAAATATGAGGCAAAAATAGGAAAGAGATTTTGAAAAGTTTTGAAAAAGATTTTTGAAAATTTTTGAAAAATAAAGGGAAAATGAAAAAAATTTGATTTTGAAAAAGATTTTGAAAAAATAAATTTTTGAAATTGAAATCTTGACTAACAAGAAACAACTTATTTTAAAAATTGTTGACTAAGTCAACCCAAAGATTTTGAAATTTATGAGTGAAATAAGGAAAAGATACTTTTTTGATTTTTTGAATTTAATTAGGAAAGAGAAAAACCACAAAATGACTCAACACATAAAAATTTTGGATTAAAGCAAATGATGCATGCAAGAACACTATGAATGTCAAGATGAACACCAAGAACACTTTGATGATCATGATGAACATCAAGAACTTATTTTTGAAAAATTTTTAAGAAAAGAAAAACATGCAAGACCCCAAACTTAGAGATTTTTCATGTTTAGATACTATGAATTCAAAAATGCATATGAAAAACAACAAAAGACACAAAATAAGAAAATATGAAGATCAAACAAGGAGACTCATTAAGAACAACTTGAAGATCATGAAGAATGCAATGCATGAATTTTCGAAAAAAAATTTTAGAAAAATTAAAACATGCAATTGACACCAAACTTAAAAATTGACACTAAACTCAAACAAGAAACACAAAATAATTTTTTGATTTTTATGATTTTATTAAAAAAAAATTTCAAAAATTATTTTGAAAAACGAAAAAGAAAAAAAAAATTTTGAAAACTTTTTGAAAATAAAATAAAGGTTGAAACAAAAAGAAAATTACCTAATCTAAGCAACAAGATGAGCCGTCAGTTGTCCAAACTCGAACAATCCCCGGCAACGGCGTCAAAAACTTGGTGCAAAAAATTGTTATCACTAGGCATGGCCCCAAAAACTTGGTGCACAATACCATGATTCACACGTCTCTTCACAACTTTGCACAGCTGACCAGCAAGTGCACTAGGTCGTCCAAGTAATACCTTACGTGAGTAAGGGTCGATCCCACGGAGATTGTCGGCTTGAAGCAAGCTATGGACATCTTGTAAATCTCAGTCAGGCAGATTCAAATGGTTATAGAGTTTTGATAATTAAAAGATAAATAAACATAAAATAAAGATAGAGATACTTATGTAATTCATTGGTGGGAATTTCAGATAAGTATATGGAGATGCATTATTCCTTTTGAATCACTGCTTTCCTACTATGTTCATTCAGTCATTCATACTCCTTTCCATTTCAAGTTGTATGTTGGGGATCACCGTTGTCAATGGCTACCTCCCGTCCTCTCAGTGAAAATGGTCTTCTACGGTTTCTGTACGGCTAATCAATTGTCAGATTTCTCGTCTCGGATAAAAAATACCAGGCACAGCTACCGCATGGCTAATCAACTGTCGGTTCTTGATCATGTCGGAATAAGATCCAATGATCCTTTTGCGTCTGTCACTACACCCCACAGTCGCGAGTTTGAAGCTCGTCACAGTCATTCCTTCCCAGATCCTACTCGGAATACCACAGACAAGGTTTAGACTTTCCAGATCTCAAGAATGTTGCCAAATATTTCTAGCCTATACCACGAAGGTTTTAATCTCAGATTCAGATACCCCATTGTCAGAGGGGAAAAGATGTGAATCGTTGATTAGAAACCCAAGAGATACACACTCTAGCTTTCGCAGGTAGAACGGAAGTGGTTGTCAGGCACGCGTTCATAATATGAGAATGGTGATGAGTGTCACGGATCATCACATTCATCAGGTTGAAGTGCGAGTGAACATCTTAGAATAAGAATAAGCTTGAATTGGATAGAAGAACAATAGTACTTTGCATTAATACTCGAGGAACAGCAGAGCTCCACACCTTAATCTATGAGGTGTAAAAACTCCACCGTTGAAAATACATAAGTGATGAAGGTCCAGGCATGGCCAAGTGGCCAGCCTCCAAGTCTAAGGAAAAACGTTCCAAAGATGATCTAAGGATAATCCAAAAATATTCCAAAATTAATCCAAAGATCTGAGTACAATAGTAAAAGGTCCTATTTATACTAGACTAGTTACTAGGGTTTACATAAATAAGTAAATGATGCAGAAATCCATTTCCGGGCCCACTTGGTGTGTGCTTGGGCTGAGCATTGAAGCTTTCACATGTAGAAACTTTTCTTGGAGTTAAACGCCAGCTTTTATGCCAGTTTGGGTGTTTAACTCCAGCTTTTATCCTATTTCTTGCGTTTAACACCAGAATAGGGCAAGAAACTGGCATTTGAATGCCAGTTTACATCATCAAAACTCAGGCAAAGTATGGATTATTATCTATTGCTGGAAAGCCCAGGATGTCTACTTTCCAACGCAATTGAGAGCGTGCCAATTGGGCTTCTGTAGCTCAGGAAAATTCAGTTGGAGTGCAGGGAGGTCAGAATCCAACAGCATATGCAGTCCTTTCTCAACCTCTGAATAAGATTTGCTCAGGTCCTTCAATTTCAACCAGAAAATACCTGAAATCACAGAAAAATACACAAACTCATAGTAAAGTCCAGAAATGTGATTTTTGCATAAAAACTAATAAAAAATATATTAAAAAGTAACTAAAACATACTAAAAACTACCTAAAAACAATGCCAAAAAGCGTATAAATTATCCGCTCATCAGTGACTCTTCTCATTATTACTGCATTAAGTCTGCATTTGCATCTGCATAAAAACAAAAAAAAGTGGTAGAAAGTTGCGTGGGAGCAGTGTAGAAAGTATGCCAATCGCACAAGCATCATCGCGCGTATGCGTACTCCACACGTACGCGTCACTTGGGATTTTGGCACTTCACGCGTACGTGTCAATGACGCGCACATGTGGCCCTGGGAAATCGACGTAAAAAGGTGTTTTCCCGAAAGTTGTGAGGGCACAAAATCAGTCACGCGTACGCGTTCCTGATGCTTGTGCGTCATTTCCATTTTCTGATACACGTGCACGCGTCGTATCCAATTTTGGCCCACAACACGAAATGCACAGAGTTGTGCATGCGCGGGGCTACTCGCGTGCGATTCGCACAACTAGGATCACGCGTACGCGTGCTAGACGCCCTCGCGTCGCCCTACAAATTGTGCGAACCACGCGTACGCGTGCACTACGCGTGCGCGTCGTTCGCGCAACACCACCAAATCCCTGCATGCATGCGTCGCTTTCTATTCTCCATTTAACTTCTTTCTTCTCTCCTTTCTTATTCCTTTTCCTTTTCTTTGGTGTTGATTTTTCTTGCTCAACTGCTGCATATTTCTTGCATTATTCTTTCTAGTTGACATGCCCTGTGCTTCTATTATTTTTCTCACTCACATGTTGTAGCTACTATTTAGTTGAGATAATCATTATTTGGCATCAACCCACCCCTTTTCTTCCTTTTTCTCTTCTTTTAGGATGGCCACCGAGAAGAGAAAGGAAAAGCTTCTCAATGGGGCTACAAACAAGTCCATCTGCACAATCATTGGAAAAAAGCATCAGTTGGAGCAACCCGCCCACTTGCGCATCTTAGCATGCACCGAGGACAGTGCAATCTTTAAGTTTGGGGAGGTCGATACCGACTTACGCAGGTTAGTTAGTTCTTTCTCAACACCAATGTGGGATTTCCTTTGTTAGTTCATTGTTACATTTGCATGTTTGTTATATTTTGTGCATATTTTACCACTACTTGGTTGAAGTAATAATTTCTTTTTCAAGAAACTTTTTTTTATAGCATTTCACTAATTTGAATTAAACTTTTTGTTAAACTTGTTTGAAGAAATATTATTTTGGAATATGGTTTAGAGCTCGAATACACAAAACCAGTGAGATTTTGAGCCTATTTGGTTGGTTACATTTTATCAACCAATATTTTATTTTTGGTGTATGTTGTTCTCTCTATAATTGTAATCTATGTTTTACTCAATTCTATATTTCCATTGTTTGATGTATGCATGCACTTATATGATTGAGGCCTTTGTTTCACTGAGCTTACATACCC
Organism: Arachis hypogaea; assembly: GCF_003086295.3. Lineage (NCBI taxonomy): Eukaryota > Viridiplantae > Streptophyta > Magnoliopsida > Fabales > Fabaceae > Arachis > Arachis hypogaea. The sequence continues at coordinate 75,893,342 of NC_092041.1, read as the reverse complement.
ATATGGCCTTACCCTTTCATTATCCTTTGCAACCCAATTTGAGCCTATTTTACCCCATTTGTTCTTTATTTTAGTACATCATTAACTCTAAGCGAAAAAATAATAATGTCCCTAATTTGAATCCTTGGTTAGCTTAGACTAGTGAGAGTGCTCACGAATTAAGTGTGGGGAAATTAGGTTTGCCAATATTTGGTTTGAGAATTGGGTGTTGTATATTCTTGTGAAAATGTGAAAAATGTTGAGGACATGTTTATGCATGCAATACTTTAATCATATGCATTGAGAAAAACAAAAGGAAAGAAAAGAGAAATAGAAAAAAAATGAAAAAAAAGCAAATAATAAAAAGGGGACAAAATGCCCCAAGTTAAGTAATAATATCAATGCATATGAGTTGTACTTAAATTTGGGATGCATGAATGTGTAGTAAACATAGTTAATGGGTAGTTAGATCTTGTCTTGTAATTACATGGGTTGTCTTAAGTTAGGTGGGAAGTTTAGGTTAATTAAGAATTCATATTTTAGTCCACTTGGCCAAATACAATCCTACCTTAACCCTAACTCCATTACAACCCTCAAAAGACCTCTTGATTTGTGTATTGGTGCATTAAATTTTTGTTGATTGTTAGATGAAGAGCAAGCCTTAGAAAGCAAGATTAGTAGAGAATTTAGAGAATCGAACCTTAAACACTTGAGTGACTAGAGTCTATACACTTCCGATGAGGGTTCGATGCTCAATTCTTTGTTCCCGGCTTTTATGAGCTATCTTCTTCTTGCAAGTTATTTGTACTTCATTTTTATGATTTGAATTAGTGGAATCCAATTTATTTTTTTTCTTGAAGATTTATTTACTTTTAACCAAGTAGGTAAAAGCACTTTGCATTTAGTTGCATTCATATAAATAGGTTGCATTTCATACACCCTACCATTCCTCTTCACTCTTTTAGTTCTCTTGAGCTTAGCATGAGGACATGCTAATATTTAAGTGTGGGGAGGTTGATAAATCCCATTTTTAGGGTTTATCCTATGCTTAATCTAGTGGATTTTATCCATTATTCTCACAGTTATTCATACAATTCGTATTTTTTGCGTTTTCCTTCCTGATTTTGTGCTATGATTGAAAACATGCTTCTTTGGCCTTATATTTGCTAATATTAATCCTATCTTATTACCATTCGATGCCGTGATATGTGTGTTAAGTGTTTTCAGAGATACAGGACAGGAATGGCTTAGAGGATGGAAAGGAAGCATGCAAAAGTGGAAGGAATACAAGAAACTGAAGGAACTGCAAAGCTGTCAGCCCTGACCACTTTACACTCAAACGGTCATAACTTGAGCTACAGAGGTCCAAATGAGGCGGTTCCAGTTGCATTGGAAAGCTAACATCTGGCGCTTCGCAACAATATATAATTTTTCATAGCTTCCTGGCTGTTGGGTGACGCGCACGCGTGGATCACGCGTATGCATGACCTGGCGAAAGTTCAATCCACGCGTACGCGTGGACGACGCGTATGCGTGACATGCGCACGTGCTGGACATATCAGAAATTGATGGGGGAGATTTCTGGACTGCTTTTGACCCAATTTTTGGCTCAGAAAACACAAATTAGAGGCTACAGAGTGGGGGAATCCATTGATTCATTCATTAACTTTCATTCACATAATTTTAGGTTTTAGATGTTGTTTTTAGAGAGAGATGCTCTCTCCTCTCTCTAGGATTTAGGATTTAGGATTTCTCTTATTGATTACTCATTGTTATTACTTTAGTATATGAACTTTTGATGTTAGATTCAATTTCCATATTAATGTAATTGATTGTTTGGATTTTATTATCTCTTATTACTTTTCTATGTTTTTATGTTATGCCCTTCAAGTACTTGACAAAATGCTTAGAAGGATGTTAGAGTAGGATTCTATGTTCTTGGCTTGGTTGAGTAATTGGTAACACTTGAGTTATCAAACTCCTTTGCTGATTGATAATTGAAAGTTGCTGATTGATTTGGATTCCACTAAAGCTAGTCTCTCCTTTGGAGTTGACTAGGACTTGAGGAATCAAATTGATTAGTCCACTTGACTTTCCTTCATTTGTTGAGGGTTAAATAAGTAGGAGCAATGCACAATTCTCATCACAATTGATAAGGATAACTAGGATAGGATTTATATTTCTCATACCTTGCCAAGAGCTTTTCTAGTTATTAGTTTATTCCGTTTGCAATTTACTTTTTCTTGTTCTCTTATCCAAAACCCCCAAAACATACTTTTTCATAACCAATTATAAGCATACTTCCCTGCAATTCCTTGAGAGACGACCCGAGGTTTAAATACTTCGGTTATCAATTCTATTAGGGGTTTGTTACTTGTGACAACCAAGTTTTTGTACGAAAGAATTTTTGTTGGTTTAGAAACTATACTTACAACGTGATTACTTTTGTGAATTCTTTACTAGCAAAAGCTTGTTCGTCAAGCGGCGACGAATTCCGATAATGACAACTGAAACCAACATGCAGTGACTATAGTATTCTCGGAATTCAAAAAGGACCAAAGCTAATCACAAAACCCTTACCGTGACTAAGAAGAAGTGACTGAGCCAATTAGCGGCATCCCCGGCGGTGGTTTTGGTGGCCACAGGACTGCTCCTGGTAGAGGTGAAAAAAGGCCAGGCGGCCTGCCAGGGGCCTGCAGCCTGGCCTGTGTTTGGCCTGACCTGGCCTGGCCTGTTATAAAATAGGTACAGGCCCAGACTCTTTTAAAAGCCTTAATACATTAATAGGCCAGGCCCAAGCTTACTAATTAGCCTTATAGGTCTGTCAGGCCTGCCTGGGCCTACTAAAATATAATTAAATATATAAATAATTATTTATTATTAATAAAATTATGAGATATTTTAAATTTATTATATTTTATTTTAAATATTTTTGTATATTTTAAATATGTTAAAAGTTTAAAATTTTTTATAAATATTAAATATATGACATATTACATATAACTATTTTTATTAAAAAATAATTTTTTTAAATAATATTTTTATTTTTGTAAAAAAAAATTATCAAGCCTTTTAACAGGCTTCAGGCCAGGCCAGATTGAATAACAGGCCAGGCCTAGTACTTTATAAAGAACTTATAACAGGCTGCAGGCCAGGCTCAGGTCAATCAACTGTATGACAGGCCAGGCCTGTTAAGAGCAAAGTCTGGCCTGGCCTGGCCTGTTTCCACCCCTAGCTCCTGGTGACCAAAATAGCGGCAAGGCTTCCTCCTCCTCCGGCAGCAACAGCAGTGGTGTCTTCCGGCAACTACAGATCTTTGGTAACAGTCCAGAAGTTTCAGCTAAGCACCGCAGAGCAGCAGATCGGCAGTGGCAGAGCCGGCTTCTCCTCCATCGCATTCTGTTCCTCCCGCACTGCTCTCTCCCTCTCACCGGCAACAGTGACGGAGGCAACCCCTAGCAGCGGAGGCAGCAAGGCTGGCTCGACTGCAGCAAAGCGCGACATGCCTCTCTTCTGGTCTCTCGCTCCTCCTCTGGCCGCGATTCACGGCAGCAATAGCAGCACCGTTGGAAAACACGGAAGCAGTGGCGGCGAGAAGGCTAGCCGCAAGCTTCTCTTCTTCGTGCGCTTCTCTGTTCTGGGTTCCCTCCTCCGCGACGGCAATGGCAGCGGCATGAGTTCTGGCGGGAATGGACTGTGACGAGGTCGACGGTGCCAGCTCGACCCTCTCCTCCTTCTCCTTCCTCGGTCCTCACAGATCTCTCACCTCCTTGTCAGCAGCGACGGCGACGGTGGCAGTGATGCCCACTGCGCCACCTTTCCTCCTCCTCCCTCACTCTGCTTCTGTGGAACCCTTCCCCTGCTTCCCCCTTCTTTCTTTCCTTCGTTCAGTTTGCAGCTGCTGCTGCTGTAGTGTTAGGTGCGCTAGTGTGTACTGGGTCAGGGAAATCGGGTAACCGGGTAGGGTTTCAGAGTTAGGGTTGTGTGTGTTGAGTTTTAGGATTAGGGTAAAATTAGGTACAAGGGTAATTTTATAATTTCAAATAAAAATAGAGATAATATAATAATTAGAAGTAAATTTTAATCCAACAATAATAATGTATAAAATACTATTTGTTCATCAATTTCACAAATTATTTTTGATAAAATGTTCAAATTCAATAATTGTAAAATTAGATAATAATCTTAATTTATTTCAAATCCAATTAAATTAAAACTTGCTTTAATTATCTTTAATAAAATAATTTCTGATATTAAGACTATAAATAACTATATGATTTGAGACTTGATCATAATAAGACTTTTCAAAAGTTTTGGATCTTACACGTCGCGATGAAGGTTTCACGTGTGGATGCGTCTCCCCGACGGCAACAAGCAGCCGTGCCGGGTGTCACTTTGGCAGATGTGGGACCGTACTTGTTAGTGGCGGCAACTGGTTTTCCGGTGGCGTTGACTCCGTTGACGAATGCGACCGATGAAGACGGCAATCCGGCATGTTATGTGGTGCTACAAGTGGAGATAGAGAGTGAGGGTGTGTCTCAACGGTAAGAACAAGTGAAAAAGGGGTAAAGTAGGGTTACAAGAATAAACAAGTGGTATTAGAATTAACTGGGTTAATTTAGGATGTGTTTTTTTAAATAAGTGGGCTTTATGAAGCAGCCCAATAACCTTTGGCAGATATTGACAAATTTCTTCTTAGTAACGTAGTACGGTTGTTATCACAAATGTACTGTTACTTTAGCAATTGGAGTCATCTCCCTTATAAAATTAACCAATAATAAATCAATTAGCTATCACAATTCCAATGGACAAAAGAAGAGACAAAGAATACATCTAGCACATATTAGAGAGAAGATATATATTTAACACATTCAAACTCCAGGTATTACACAGACAATATTACTCAACCAACTCGACAAACGTAACTTTGCAAAAAAACAGGAACAATTTGAAGTTTGCATGAACCATTAATGCTACAAAGTAAATATAGAAGAATAAGTCAATAAACAAGACAAGTTTATCAAAATCATGAGCATGTATTATTTTTGCATAGCCTTTATGCTAAATCATATCTTCTATCTAAAATTTCAAATGGCTACAATAAAAAAAAGCATCGGAGGACATAAACAACATGAAACGACTATATAATCAAAATATTCTTATAGTATTCAGGGAGAGAAAAAATGAGTAATGTAACAAGGACATATCAATTTCGAAATCTTAAACACAGTCAAATGGTTACTAAGTGTAAAAAGAGAAACAAAAACCAATTCGAGAAAATAATGAATGAAACGACACAAAATCAAAGTACCGAATTTAAAATAAAAAAAAATAAAAAAATAAACAAATGAACCAAGCAAGGGAGGGCATGGGGCGTGACAAGTAGGGGTGTTCAAATCTAAACCGATCTAAATTAAACTGTTTATTCAATCCAATTCAAACCGAAAACCGATTAAAACTGCATTAATTCGGATTTGATTGGATTATATTTTTTGTAAACCGCTGGATCGGATCGGATTTCGGATCTATTTTTTATAACTAATCCAATCTAATCCAAACCGCACAATGTGCTATAATATTATTATTTTATTGTTATATTTACAATTATACTTATAACATGTTCAATTTATTATACATTTTTCTATTATTCATGTATTATTATTATTTAATAAATATTTTATGTTTAAAATATTATTTATTTATTTATTTATTTTAACTCACCTATAATTTTATTTCTATTATTATGTTATCGTTGACTTTTTAAGATATTGTTAAGACTTGTTATGTCATTGTTAGTTATTTAAAATTTGATGATAAGACTTGTTATATGTATTTATTTTTTTTATTTAAGAAACCGCAAATCCAAACCGATCCAAACCGTTTGTAATCAGATCGGATCGGATCGGATTTCCAAAAACAGTTTATCCAATCTAAATCGCATGGCACATAAATTAAGTATTCGGATCGGATGACTTTTTCCCTAAAAACTGAACCAAACCGCACCGCGAACACCCATAGTGACAAGGAGAGGGCTGTGTAGACCGTTACTCAGTCGTAGAGAACAGAAATCCTTATGCGTGGAGAACCTTGCACTAGAATAAGTCAATTTGTAGTCTATTACTTTTAATCTATTAAACAACAATATCATCGTCAGTAACAAAATTGAATTCACTCACAACTATATTCTTGTGCAATTAAGCTTATCAATTTATTACTTCAACAAAAAACTACTAAGCTAATAAACTTAGAGAATAACAGCCTTTAAATTACCAATTGTGTCAAATAAAGTTTGATAAAAGAAAATCATAGAATTCTTTACTAATAAAAATACTTTTCATATGGGGATCAATGCAAATATCCCAACAAAACTAGTTACAAATAGAAAGGATGACATCCAGGATCTTTGATGCTAGTACGACTATTACCATATATATTATCGGTAGAAAGTGATTTTGTTCAAAGAATCCAATATATTGGAAAAAGCTATGGTGGAAAATAAATGAAAAAAAAACGAATATATAACATACTTCAAAAACTCAGTTCAAATTATCAATTCTTTCATGAAAAATACTACAATTTTCAAATAAACTAACTCACCCACAAATTCAATTCACAAATCATAATAATAGCAGCAAATTACACACATAGAAAATGAATTTCATATTACAACAACAACACACTTGCAAGAACTTGATTGAAACAAATTGCTCAAACAAAAATTGAATTTCAACAACATTAATAAAAAAAGCAACACAATAACTTAATACAACTCTCAGTTCTTCCATTAATCATTCAGTTCCTTCAGACCGAGAAAAGAAAAAGAAAAAAATTCAAACCAAAGTTAAAGTTTCAGCATATCAAAGTTCAATCTAAGTACAAAAAAGTCAGTCTACCATTCATCCTCTACCTCTTAACACTTTACAGTTTGAATTCATTTCCATAATCTTCTCAATAGACAAACGAAATAAATCAACGGCCTCAATCCACTAAAATAATTATAAAACTGATGAGGCATGAAAATAAAATACATCAAAAGACAAAAAATTGAGGACTTGAGTGACGAGAATCTTGTAATTGACGGGGAATTTCTTGAGTTGATTGAGGGCATCGATGCATTAGGACTCTTCGTGAGGGTCGACGTCTTCAGAGCAGGCGACATTGGTGCAGAATTTAGAGTCTATAAACTAACCGGTAAGTACATAGGTCATACGAAGTAATACCTCAGGTGAGTGAAGGTTGATTCCACGAGAATTGATGGACCAAGCAACAACAATTGAATAATTTACTCAGTCAGGCAAGCAAAAATGGTATTTTAGGTTCAAAAGCATCAAACAGTAATTCAAGAATTAATAAAGCAAGCAATGAATGTGTTGTAAAAATGATATGAGAGAACAGTTAAGGTTTCAATTATTTTTCTGAATTAATATTTCTTACCAACTACTTTAATCATGCAAGATTCAATTCATGACAAACTGTAATTGACTAAACCCTAATTCCTTAGTAATTTAGTTGCCTCTAACCTAATCAACCACCAATTCCTTGGTCACTTAATATAGATTAAAGGATTAGGTCCAATTCTAGTTTATTAGCCACAAGACCCCTACTTACCCAAATATAAGAGAATTATATATCACATATCTCATTAGGTCCAAGAAATTAGTGATTTAGGAGGGATTTACTTTCAAGCTATTATTCAAGTGAGTTAACTTTTCCAAGAATCAACAAGAATTCATGTAGAACAAGAGTTATTTCCCAATACACTCAAATTCATAAGATGAAGAACGAAAGTAATCCTTGAATTTAAATCAACACAATAATTAAAATAGAGTGACAATATTATTAATTCATAGAATAAACAGAACCCTTAACCTTAACAAGAGAGATTTAGTTGCTCATGACTTAGAGAAAAGCTAGGATTCCAAAAGTGTGTAAAAACTAGAATGAGGAAAAAGGGAAAAGAGATCCTGGAGGGCTAAATCTTTTTCCTTTTATATCTAACCTATTTTGATTTGAAAATAAAATAGAATAATAATTACTAAAGTCCAAAAGATTGTGTTTGTAAATAAAAATAAACTAAACAAAATAAAATACAATAAATATAACCCAAATCTAACTAATGAAGTCCCTTCATTAAAATTGGATCTGTGCTACTGGCGCTAAGCATTTAGTGCCGCTCGAGGCAGTGAACTTTCCAATAGTTGTTGTCTTCCTGGCGCTAAACGCCAGGGTAAGGATTTAGCGCCCCTCAAGGCAGAGAGCTTGGGTACTAAACGCCCAGGTCAACGTTTAATGTTGCTCGAACAGAATCAATTGGTGACGTCTCGGGTCTCCTGGCGCCAAACGCCAGGTAGCGGCGTTTAGTGCCACCTTCACAGCTTGCTTGCACATGTTATGAGGCACTTGGACGCTAAACGCCAGATGCGGCGTTTAGCGCCAACTCAACAGATTCAGAATTATTCTCTTTTCTTATACACGAACTCTGTTAAACTGATCCAAACTTCACCTGAAATAATTAAAACAATAGAGCGACTCAAAGTAGCATTCAAATAGGCTTCAAACACTAAAATCTCAATAAAACTCAATAAAGTCATATCTAAAATAATAAGAAAATAAAGAAAAGATGCTCACGCCTCACAACAACAAGATTAAAATATTACTTGTCCTCAAGCAACTAAAAATAATATAGGACTGAGAAGTGAGATTGCCCAAGTATTGAGTTTTCAATTAAGCTCTTGTCCATTCACTGAGTGGCGTTGATGACACTGTGATTCTAAATAGTTTCGGCATCTTACTATCCTTTGAAATATCAATGTCCTTCAGAACTAGAACTCGGATGATATTATGAATTCTCTTCCCTTTTTTAACCTTTGATTAATCCTTGAGCACATCTTTTCTTTGGTGCTTTATACCTTGAGCCTAGCCGTGACTTCTAAATGAGTTCTAATTGGAAAACTCTATGAGTTCTAAAGCTGTACTCGATACAAAAATACCACAAGCACTTAATTGGAAAACTCTATGAGTTCTAATTTTTCTTTTTATTTTCCCAGTCAGTGGTGCTTAGAGCATTTGGCGTACTCTTTATTTGTACTTGGTCTCGACTCTTAGTGCTCTGTCTCAAGAAATCCTTGACACGTTGACACCACAAGCATATGGCTAGAAAAATAACTCTTTGAGCTTTTAATCATATTTGACCTTCCTAGCCATTGATACTCAGTGGTTTGGACTTTGATTTTTATTTTTTTCTTTTTTTTACTGTTTATTTTTCTTTAAGGATTAATTTCTTGTTTAATTTAGAGAATCCATAATACTTCTCTAAATTCCCGTACTTCAAGAATCAACACTCTTAACTTCAATATCAATTATGCACTATTCTTTTCATCATTCAGAGCCATAGATAATACCACCACATCAAGATAAATAAGACAATTCAGAGTATATAAACTCAATTTCTCATGCAATTACACCACTTTTCTTTTTCTTTTTCTTTTTCAAGCTCAGTGAGCATACATGAGACATCTTCAAAAGTAAAATTTTAAAGATAATTAAAACTACTAAATATAACTAGAACTACTGACTCTAAATAGGATCATGCAAAAGACACTATAAAGCACTAGAAAACATGAGATATGCTATAAGAATTTGACAAATTAGTGATGAATTTTTGTGAGAAATATTTTTTGTCACTAATTCGTCACTAACTTGCGAAGAATTAGTGACGCACTAATGACAAAATTAATTAACGGTCACAAAATATACGAACCAGAAAAAAGCGACTGATTACCGAGAGATTCACAAGTAAGTTTATTTCTCGCAATTTGACTTTGTAGCTAAAAAATGAGAATGGAAAATTTTCTCGCTAATTTATCACAAATTAATTAGCGACTGACAATGTTCTAGCAAATCAGTCACTTAGGGGTTCAATTGAATAAAAGTAAAGTAGCGAGGAATATTATTGTCACTATTCCGTTGCAAGTGTTTGATATACAATTAGCGAGAAACAATTCACACACTAGTTCATCACTAAATAAATTTTGTGCGAAAAGGCTAATTAGTGAAGAACAATGTTACTAGCTAATCCATCACAAAGACTTGAAATGCAATTTGCGATGGACAATTTTCTAGCTAATTTGTCACCAAAGTTTTTATTTTTAGTAAGTAACTAGTTTCTCACTAATTTGTCATATAATATTGTAAAAATTCAAAATTAGGGTAGCAACAGAAAATAGTCGTCACTGACTTGTCACAATAGATAAATCATTTATCTAGGAAATTGTTCCTTGCTAATTAGTCACTAAAATTGAAAATACGGATATTGAGCGCCTAGGACCTAAGTAGCGAGAAATTTGGGACCGTTTAACAACTAACACACTTCGTTTGCTGATTTCAAGTCGCTGATTAGCAGGGAAAATACATTTGTTACTAAGTTGTCGCAATTTTAATTTAGCGAGCGACTTGGCAACTGCAATCTTGTCACAAAGAAAAAGCTATGTCCTACCTATTTTGTAGAAAATTACTCGCTAATCTCGTTGGAATTTCGTCGCAAAGTTTTAACAACTCCAAAGCTAATCGAGAAAATTTTAGAAGTAACTAGTCGCAATTGAGTCACTAATCAAAAGCTTATTTAGTGAAAAATTAGTGACCGATTAACAACTGTTAGACTTTCCTCACTTATTTCATGTTGCTACTAATTTGTAAGGAAAAATGTTAGTACTTATTCTGTCCTTATTTCATTTTTCTACTAATCGCTAACCTCTATATAAAGCCATGGAAAATTTATCAAATTGCCAAGCACGATAATGTAATTTTTCACAATTTTGTCATTAATCTAAAGCTATTTTAAATGAGAGAATAATTAAAGTCCCAAAGTCGTGACTAATAATTAGTTAGCTGATTTTTTATAACTAATAATTTACAATATTCTAGCAAGATGTCAAATTCTCAAAAAAGTTTTTTCTTCTATTAGATCACAAGTTTGTCGTTATTTTTAATGAAAAGTTTGCTGTTATTTTAAATTGAAGCTTAAAATTAATATATTTTAAAGACAAGTTTAAAATTCAATATTTTTAGAAAATGGGAGTATAATGTTGATATTTTCAATCAAAAAATATACTAAAAAAAATATATAATAGATAAGATAATTAAATTGTTATATATGAGAATTTATTTGTATATGATTGTACAAATTTTATTTTAATTAGAATCATTTTGGAATTCATTCAATAAAGATTAATTTGAGCTAGCTGTTGAATTAATTAAGATCGTCAAAATGAGTCAAATCCGTCAGACTAACTCGTTTACTTGACTTAATAAATAGATATTTGACTCTAGAATCAAACTTGTAAAAATACAAGTCTAAACAACTTAGCCATAGTTATTAGAATCGGACCAAATCGACCAGTTCGACTGGAAAATCAATGAACCGATGTCCTATTCGGTTTGGTTCATTATTAAGACCGGATTTGCAATTAACTTGATCAATGGCGGTCAAACAGTTAAAAACCAGACGGTTTTGTCACGAACCGAACTCGGTTTAGGCAGTTGACCCACACTTCCTCCTTTATCTGCGCGCTCCACACGTAGACCAGTAGGGTGTGGATCACTTTAGGATCATCTTTTTGAATCCCCTTCAAAAAGTGGCTCTCTAAGATTTGAACTTAAAGATGAGTAAAAGCCTCTATCTCACTGTGATAAGTGAATCTTCAATAGATGTAATGCATATAATTATATATATACCATATTATTTTATATGTGCCATTAGTACATTTTTTTATTATATTTTTTTATTATTTTATGTATTTATATAAAAGTATTGAATATATCATAATTTATATATAATTTAATTAAATCAAATTTAAATAATATAAAATGTTATTATCATTTAATTTTTTATTTTTAATATTTAAAATTTGATTTTATTATAATTTTATATATTTATTAAATTATTACAGGGTTAAACAATTTGACCAATGACCCACCGGTTGAATAACTGAGTCAGTGATCCAATAATTTGATTGGATTGATTGCTGGTTTGGTTCTGATAACTATGGACTTAACTCGATTAACTGGAAAAAATAGAGTATTAAAATTTTTCATGTTTATTAAACTGATTGTTGAAATTAATTTAAAAAAAATAAACATTTGAAAACAAAAGGAAAAAGAATTAATAACTCAAAAAATTAAACAAGTTATATTAATTTAAAAAGTATTTAATTTCAAAATTGAAAATGCACAAATAAGTGCCTTTCCATTACTTCAAATAAAAAATTATATATAAGTGCTCTTTCCATTTAAATTAAAAATTGAAAATCCCATTATCTCATAATAATTTTCTTTTATCATTGTAGCCACCGTCATATAAAGAGAAGGACAAATAAGAATTGTTGTTTGAAAGTTTCGAAAACCGGACTGAACTTGCCAGTTCGACCGGATTAACCAAAAATCGATCATTTAATCAATTCGATTGATATCTAAAATTGGTCTGCAAAAAATTGATGAAAAAATCAGACGGCGTCTTTTTTATCCTTAAAAAAAAAAGAAAAGGCCAAACGGGCAAAAGTGGATTTGAATCCTCTAAATTTTGAATTTCACTTTAGAGGGTAATGTATGATCTCTCGTCATTTATTTCAATGGTGGGACCAAGAGAAAACATGAGAGAAAAACCATTTAAAAATGAGAGATCAAATTTTAACCTTTCAAGTAAAAATTCAAAATTTAGAGGATCCAAATTTGGCAGAAGCAATCAAGCAACACACCCCTCTCCCTTCTCTCTCACTATTCAGAGTTCACTGAAATCCCAAATTGAAACCTATCAGAGCAAACACCCACCAGAAGCCTTAGCCGCCACCTTCTCCATCATTGATCTGTCTCCTTGCCCGTCGGCAGGACAGACCATGGGTGTCGTCTTCGAGCACTCTCTCTCTCTCTCTCTCTCTCTCTCTCTCTCTCTCTCTCTCTATGTGTGTGTGTGTGTGCGCGTGCGTGCGTGCGTGCGTGCGTGCGTGCGTGCGTGCGTGTGTGTCTTTGTCCAAGCTCAAGGTCCCTCTTCGAGCTCTCTCACCGTCGCTGCTTCTTTACTCCTTGCCGTGGATCGTCACTGCTCTGCTCCTCTCCTCGCCGTGGGTTGTCGCTGCTCCTCCTTGCCATGGGTCATCACTGCTCCGCTCCTTACCATTTTGGCAGTCGTCCCTTCTCTTCTCCTCTGATTTTAGGTAACTCTATCTCACACTCTCCGAGCTCATTCTATCTTTGCCGTTCATCTTTTTTCCAACTAATTTTAAAGATTCTTAGTCGAGTCTGTGTTCTGAGTTTGAAATTGGATTATTTATTTAATTTGTTGAATGTGAAACCAAATCTGCTGGAATTGTTTCAAACAAGATATTTGCGCTCTGTCACAGTAAACTACACTTATAATTCAAAATCTTTCTTTCCCTGTTGTAATGCTACAAAAAAATCCCAATTGACTTTTACTAATGTTTTATTTAATTTTTTTGATGAACAGATTGGAATAGAGCTTATGGTATGCCAGTAATTTGGTGGAATTAATGGAATTTGTTTTTGAAATTCTGTCCAAATCTACCGGAATAGTGACATTACGGAGGGGCTAGGATTTTCTTGTATATGGTTCTCACTCTTACCCTAAATTGATAACAATTATTTTGCAAATATTATTTCCTCAATTACTTACTCGAGTGGAACATATATCTAGGGGCATATTAATAAGCTAAGGTTCATAAAGCAACACCAAATTATATAATAAGATTTTTTTAAGTTAAAAACACTTATGTGATTCTGAATTCAATTTAGTATAGATTCTAAGTATGGATTCTGAATTCAATTTGTTGAATGTTGAATTTATTCTAAATTTAATTTTAGGTAACTCTGTCTCACACACTTCGGGCTCATTTTGTCATTGCTGTTCATCTTTTTTCCAACTAATTTTGAAGATTCTGAGCTGAGTCTGTATTTTGAGTTTGAAATTAGATTATTTAATTTGTTGAATGTTGATGTGATTCTGAGTATGGATTCTGAATTTAATTTGCTGAATGTTGAATTGATTCTAAATTTAATTTTAGGTAATTCTGTCTCACACTTTTCTAGCTCATTTAATTACTTTTGTTGTTGATATGCTTTTAGATTAGTTTGGATTCTAAAATGAGAACATGTTGTTGATTAAGAATGTTTACTGGTGATGGATAAGAATAGCTTTGTCTACTCGTGAGTAATTCTTTTCTTTCTTAGTTCAGTATCTTAGCTCTGTAAAACAAGTTATAACTTAAGAGTATCCATTTATGCAGCTGGGGATTTGGTGGTTGGTGCACGAAATTGTGATCATCAATGGCGCCATCAACATGGTACGCTCAATTGCAATCTCAACTCTTTATCACAACTTCGCACAACTAACCAGCAAGTGCACTGGGTCGTCCAAGTAATAAACCTTACGCGAGTAAGTGTCGATCCCACGGAGATTGTTGGTATGAAGCAAGCTATGGTCATCTTGTAAATCTTAGTCAAGTGGATTCAAATGGTTATGGAGGATTAATAATTAAAAGATGAATAAAACATAAAATAAAGATAGAGATACTTATGTAATTCATTGATGAGAATTTCAGATAAGCGTATGGAGATGCTTTGTCCCTTCTGTCTCTATGCTTTCCTACTGTCTTCATCCAATCCTTCTTACTCTTTTCCATGGCAAGTTGTATGTTGGGCATCACCGTTGTCAATGGCTACAGTCCCGTCCTCTCAGTGAAAATGTTCAACGCGCTCTGTCATAGCACGGCTATTCATCTGTCGGTTCTCGATCATGTCGGAATAGAATCCAGTGATTCTTTTGTGTCTGTCACTAATGCCCCACAATCGCGAGTTTGAAGCTCGTCACAGTCATTCAATCCTTGAATCCTACTCAGAATACCACAGACAAGGTTTAGACCTTCCGGATTCTCAAGAATGCCGCCATCAATTCTAGCTTATACCACGAAGATTCTGATTAAGGAATCCAAGAGATATCCACTCAATCTAAGGTAGAACGGAGGTGGTTGTCAGGCACACGTTCATAGGTGAGAATGATGATGAGTGTCACGGATCATCACATTCATCAAGTTGAGGAACAAGTGATATTTTAGAACAAGAGTAGGCTGAATTGAATAGAAGAACAATAGTAATTGCATTAATACTCGAGGTACAGCAGAGCTCCACACCTTAATCTATGGTGTGTAGAGACTCCACCGTTGAAAATACATAAGAACAAGGTCTAGGCATGGCCGAATGGCTAGCCCCCATGATCTAAGAACTAGACATCCAAAGATGATCCTAAGATCTAAAGTGATCAAAAGATTCCAGGATGTTAAATACAATAGTAAAAGGTCCTATTTGTAGATAACTAGTAGCTTAGGGTTTACAAAAATGAGTAAATGACATAAAAATCCACTTCCGGGCCCACTTGGTGTGTGCTTGGGCTGAGCATTGAAGCTTTCATGTGTAGAGACTTTTCTTGGAGTTAAACGCTAGCTTTTGTGCCAGTTTGGGCGTTTAACTCCCATTCTTGTGCCAGTTCCGGTGTTTAACGCCGGGCAGTCTTGAGCTGACTTGAAACGCCGGTTTGGCCCATTAAATCTCAGGCAAAGTATGAACTATTATTTATTGCTGGAAAGCCCAGGGTGTCTACTTTCCAACGAAATTGAGAGCGCACCAATTGGGCTTCCGTAGCTCCAGAAAATCTACTTCGAGTGCAGGGAGGTCAGAATCCAACAGCATCTGCAGTCCTTTTCAGCCTCTGAATCAGATTTTTGCTCAGATCCATTAATTTCAGCCAGAAAATACCTAAAATCACAAAAAAACACACAAAATCATAGTAAAGTCCAGAAAAGTGAATTTTAACTAAAAACTAATAAAAATATAATAAAAACTAACTAAAACATACTAAAAACATACTAAAAACAATGCCAAAAAGCGTATAAATTATTCGCTCATCACAACACCAAACTTAAATTGTTGCTTGTCCCCAAGCAACTGAAAATCGAATAAGATAAAAAGAAGAGAATATGCAATGAATTCCAAAAACATCTATGAAGATCAGTATTAATTAGATGAGCGGGGCTTTTAGCTTTTTGCCTCTGAACAATTTTGGCATCTCACTCTATCCTTTGAAATTCAGAATGATTGGCTTCTATAGGAACTCAGAATCCAGATAGTGTTATTGATTCTCCTAGTTAAGTATGATGATTCTTGAACACAGCTACTTTATGAGTCTTGGCCGTGGCCCAAAGCACTCTGTCTTCCAGTATTACCACCGGATACATACATGCCACAGACACATAACTGGGTGAACCATTTCAGATTGTGACTCAGCTTTGCTAGAGTCCCCAATTAGAGGTGTCCAGGGTTCTTAAGCACACTCTTTTTGCCTTGGATCACAACTTTATTTTTTTACCCTTGCCTTTTGGTTTAAAGGGCTATTGGCTTTTTCTGCTTGCTTTCTCTCTTTTTTTTTTCGCACATAATCTCTCTTTCTTTTCTTTTTTTTATTCACTGCTTTTTCTTGCTTCAAGAATCATTTTTATGATTTTTCAGATCCTCAGTAACATGTCTCCTTTTTTCATCATTCTTTCAAGAGCCAACATTCATGAACAATAAATTCAAAAGACATATGCATTGTTCAAGCATACATTCAGAAGTCAAAGTATTGCCACCACATCAAAATAATTAATCTGTTATAAAATTCAAAATTCATGCAATTCTTCTCTTTTTCAATTAAGAACATTTTTCATTTAAGAAAGGTGATGGATTCATAGGACATTCATAACTTTAAGGCATAGACACTAAGACACTAATGATCATAAGACACAAACATAGATAAACATAAGCATAAAAATTCGAAAAACAGAGAAATAAATGACAAGGAGATTAAAGAACGGGTCCACCTTAGTGATGGCGGCTTGTTCTTCCTCTTGAAGATCTTATGGAGTGCTTGAGCTCCTCAATGTCTCTTC
Organism: Arachis hypogaea; assembly: GCF_003086295.3. Classification (NCBI taxonomy): domain Eukaryota; kingdom Viridiplantae; phylum Streptophyta; class Magnoliopsida; order Fabales; family Fabaceae; genus Arachis; species Arachis hypogaea. The sequence goes on along the minus strand of NC_092041.1, from coordinate 75,876,375 downwards.
CTTGCCTTTGTTGCTCCTCTCTCATGATTCTTTGATCTTCTCTAATTTCATGGAGGAGGATGGAATGTTCTTGGTGCTCCACCCTTAGTTGTCCCATGTTGGAACTCTATTCTCCTAGGGAGGTGTTGATTTGCTCCCAAAAATTTTGTGGAGGAAAGTGCATCCCTTGAGGCATCTCAGGGATTTCATGATGAGTGGGATCTCTTGTTTGCTCCATCCTTTTCTTAGTGATGGGCTTGTCCTCATCGATGAGGATGTCTCCCTCTATGTTAATTCCAACTGAATTACAGAGGTGACAAATGAGATGAGGGAAGGCTAACCTTGCCAAGGTAGAGGACTTGTCCGCCACCTTATAAAGTTCTTGGGATATAACCTCATGAACTTCTACTTCCTCTCCAATCATGATGCTATGAATCATGATAGCCCGGTCTATAGTAACTTCAGACCGGTTGCTAGTGGGAATGATTGAGCGTTGGATGAACTCCAACCATCCACTAGCCACGGTCTTGAGGTCATGCCTTCTCAGTTGAACCGGCTTCCCTCTAGAATTTTTCTTCCATTGAGCGCCCTCTTCACAAATGTCTATGAGGACTTGGTCCAACCTTTGATCAAAGTTGACCCTTCTAGTGTAGGGGTGTTCATTTCCTTGCATCATGGGCAAGTTGAATGCCAACCTTACATCTTCCGGACTAAAATCTAAGCATTTCCCCCGAACCATTGTAAGCCAATTCTTTGGGTCCGGGTTCACACTTTGATCATGGTTCTTGGTGATCCATGCATTGGCATAGAACTCTTGAACCATTAAGATTCCGACTTGTTGAATGGGGTTGGTAAGAACTTCCCAACCTCTTCTTTGGATCTCATGTCGGATCTCCGGATATTCACTCTTTTTGAGTTTGAAAGGGACCTCGGGGATCACCTTCTTCATGGCTACAACTTCATAGAAGTGGTCTTGATGCACCCTTGAGATGAATCTCTCCATCTCCCATGACTCGGAGGTGGAAGCTTTTGCCTTCCCTTTCCTCTTTCTAGAGGTTTCTCCGGTCTTAGATGCCATAAATGGTTATGGAAAAACAAAAAGCAATGCTTTTACCACACCAAACTTAGAAGGTTTGCTCGTCCTCGAGCAAAAGAAAAAAGAAGAGAGTAGAAGAAGAAGAAATAGAGGAGATGGAAGTGGCTTTGTTTTTCGACCAAGGGGGAGAAGTCGTGTGTAGGTTGTGTGAAAATGAAGGAGTGAAGATGGGTTTATATAGGGGTGGAGAGATGGGTAGGATTCGACCAATATGGGTGGGTTTGGGAGGGAAAGTGGTTTGAATTTGAATGGTGAGGTAGGTGGGGTTTTATGAAGGATGGATGTGAGTGGTGAAGAGAATGGTGGGATTTGATAGGTGAGGGGTTTTTGGGGAAGAGGTGTTGAGGTGATTGGTGAATGGGTGAAGAAAAAAGAGAATGGTGGGGTAGGTGGGGATCCTGTGGGGTCCACAGATCCTGAGGTGTCAAGGATAATTCATCCCTGCACCAAGTGGCATGCAAAAATGCTCCTTCTGCCAATCCTGGTGTTAAACGCCGGGCTGGTGCCCCTTTCTGGCGTTTAACGCCAGCTTCTTGCAATTCCTGGCGTTAAACACCAGTCTGGTGCCCCTTTCTGGCGTTAAACGCCCAGAATGGTACCAGACTGGGCGTTAAACGCCCATTTGCTGTCTTCACTGGCGTTTAAACACCAGCAAGTTTTCCTCCAGGGTGTGTGGTGGACGAAATTGTGATCATCAATGTTGTATTCTTTGTTGTTGTATGGAATAATTATAATGGCTCTTTGCTATGTGTGGTCACAACTCCGTTCAACTAACCAGCAAGTGTACTGGGTCGTCCAAGTAATAAACCTTACGTGAATAAGGGTCGATCCCACAGAGATTGTTGGTATAAAGCAAGCTATGGTCATCTTGTAAATCTCAGTCAGGCGGATAATAATTGATTATGGATTTTTGAATAATAATAAATAATTAACAGAAAATAAAGATAATTAAAATAGGATAGAAATACTTATGTAAATTAATGGTGGGAATTTCAGATAGGTGTTTAGAGATACTGTGCCCTTTCTTTTTCTACTTTCCTACTTCTTCCTTCCAGTTCTTTCATTCCTTCCTATGGCAAGCTGTATGTAGGGCATCACCGTTGTCAATGGCTACATCCCATCCTCTCAGTGAAAAAGGTCCAAATGCTTTGTCACAGCACGGCTAATCATCTGTCGGTTCTCAATCAGGTTGGAATATAATCCCTTGATTCTTTTGCGTCTGTCACTAACGCCCAGCCTTCAGGAGTTTGAAGCTCGTCACAATCATTCAATCCCAGAATCCTACTCGAAATACCACAGACAAGGTTTAGACTTTCAGAATTCTCATGAATGCCGCCATCAATCTAGCTTATACCACGAAGACTCTGTTTAAGGAATCTAAGAGATACGCGCCCGGCCTAAGGTAGAATGGAAGTGGTTGTCAATCACGCGCGTTCATAGGTGAGAATGATGATAAGTGTCACAGATCATCACATTCATCAAGTTGAAGTGCAACAAATATCTTAGAATAGGAATAAAGAGAATTGAATAGGAAATAGTAGTAATTGCATTAAAACTTGAGGTACAGCAGAGCTCCACACCCTTAATCTATGGTGTGTAGAAACTCCACCGTTGAAAATACATAAGTGAAAGGTTCAGGCATGGCCGAATGGCCAGTCCCCCTCCCCAAAACGTGATCAATAGTCTCCTCAGATGAAGAATAAAATAAAACTGAGACCAAAGATGTCTAATACAATAGTAAATTATCCTATTTATACTAGACTAGCTACTAGGGTTTACATGAGTAAGTAATTGATGCATAAATCCACTTCCGGGGCCCACTTGGTGTGTGTTTGGGCTGAGCTTGATCTATCCACGAGCTGAGGCTTCTTTTGGAGTTGAACGCCAAGTTGTAACGTGTTTTGGGCGTTCAACTCCGGGTCGTGACATGTTTCTGGCGTTTTACTCCAGACAGCAGCATGGAACTGGCGTTGAGCGCCAGTTTACGTCGTCAATTCCCGAATAAAGTATGGACTATTATATATTTCTGGAAAGATCTAGATGTCTACTTTCCAACGCCGTTGAGAGCTCTCCATTTGGAGTTCTGTAGCTCCAGAAAATTCATTTCGAGTGCAGGGAGATCAGATTCCAATAGCATCAGCAGTCCTTTGTCAGCCTCCTATCAGAATTTTGCTCAAGTCCCTCAATTTCAGCCATAAATTACCTGAAATCACAGAAAAACACACAAACTCATAGTAAAGTCCAGAAATGTGAATTTAACATAAAAACTAATGAAAACATCCCTAAAAGTAGCTTGAACTTACTAAAAACTACCTAAAAAATATTCCAAAAAGCGTATAAATTATTCGCTCATCACAACACCAAACTTAAATTGTTCCTTGTCCCCAAGCAACTGAAAATAAAATAGGATAAAAAGAAGAGAATATACTATAAATTCCAAAATATCAATGAATATTAATTCTAATTAGATGAGCGGGACTTGTAGCTTTTTGCTTCTGAACAGTTTTGGCATCTCACTTTTTCCTTTGAAGTTTAGAATGATTGGCTTCCCTAGGAAATTAGAATTTCGGATAGTGTTATTGACTTTCCTAGTTAAGTATGTTGATTCTTGAACACAGCTACTTATGAGTCTTGGCCGTGGCCCTAAGCACTTTGTTTTCCAGTATTACCACCGGATACATAGATGCCACAGACACATGACTAGGTGAACCTTTTCAGATTGTGACTCAGCTTTGCTAGAGTCCCCAGTTAGAGGTGTCCAGAGCTCTTAAGCACACTCTTTTTGCTTTGGATCACGACTTTAACCATTCATTCTCAAGCTTTTCACATGGATCTTCATGACACAAGCACATGGTTAGGGACAGCTTGATTTAGCCGCTTAGGCCTGGATTTTATTTCCTTGGGCCCTCCTATCCATTGATGCTCAAAGCCTTGGATCCTTTTTACCCTTGCCTTTTGGTTTTAAGGGCTATTGGCTTTTTCTGCTTGCTATTTCTTTTTCTTTCTATTTTTTTTTTGCCGTATTTTTTTCTTCTTTTTTTCACAAGATTTTGTTTTTCGCTGCTTTTTCTTGCTTCAAGAATCAATTTCATGATTTTTCAGATTATCATGAACATTTCTCTTTGTTCATCATTCTTTCAAGAGCCAACAGTTTTAACATTCATAAACAACAAGATAAAAAATATGCACTGTTCAATCATTCATTCAGAAAACAAAAAGTATTATCACCACATCAATATAATTAAACTAAATTCAAAGATAAATTCGAAATTCATGTACTTCTTGTTCTTTTGAATTAAAACATTTTTCATTTAAGAGAGATGAAGAATTCATGGAATTATTCATAACTTTAAGACATAGTTACTAACTACTAATGATCATGAAGTAGAGACACAAAACATAGGTAAACATATAAAAACCGAAAAGCAGAAAAAATAAGAACAAGGAATGAATCCACCTTAGTGGCGTCTTCTTCTTGAAGAACTAACAATGTCCTTAAGCTCTTCTATGTCCCTTCCTTGCCTTTGTTGCTCCTCCCTCATTGCTCTTTGATCTTCTCTTATTTCATGGAGAATGATGGAGTGCTCATGATGTTCCACCCTTAATTATTCCACATTGAAGCTCAAATCTTCTAGGGAAGTGTTGAGTTGTTCCTAATAGTTGTTGGGAGGAAAGTGAATCCCTTGAGGCATCTCAGGGATTTCTTGATGATGAGCTTCCTCATGCATCTCTTGAGATCCGTGGAGGGTCTCTCTTGCTTGCTCCATCCTCTTCTTGGTGATGGGCTTATCCTCTTCAATGAGGATGTCTCCTTCTATGATAACTCCAGCTGAGTAACATAGATGGCAAATAAGATGAGGAAAAGCTAGCCTTGCCATGGTGGAGGACTTTTCGGCTATTTTGTAGAATTCATGGGAGATGACTTCATGAACTTCTACTTCCTCTCCAATCATGATGCTATGAATCATGATGGCCCGATCCACAGTAACTTCAGATCGGTTGCTAGTGGGGATGATGGAGCGTTGAATGAACTCTAACCATCCTCTAGCTACAGGCTTAAGGTCCAGTCTTCTCAGTTGAACTGGCTTGCCTTTGGAGTCTCTTTTTCATTGAGCTCCTTTCACACATATGTCCATAAGGACTTGGTCCAACCTTTGATTAAAGTTGACCCTTCTAGTGTAGAGGCGTACATCTCCTTGCATCATGGGCAAGTTGAACGCCAACCTCATATTTTCCGGACTAACATCTAAGTATTTCACCCGAACCATTGTAAGATAGTTCAATGGATTCGGGTTCATACTTTGATCATGGTTCCTAGTGATCCATGCATTGGCATAGAACTCTTGAACCATTAAGATTCTGACTTGTTGCATGGGGTTGGTTAGGACTTCCCAACCTCTTCTTCGGATTTCATGTCGGATCTCTGGATACTCATTTTTCTTGAGTTTGAAATGGACCTCAGGGATCACCTTCTTCTTTGCCATAACATCATAGAAGTGGTCTTGATGGCTTTTGGAGATGAATCTTTCCATCTCCCATGACTCGGAGGTGGAAGCTTTTGTCTTCCCTTTTCCATTTCTAGAGGATTCTCCGGCCTTAGGTGCCATTGATGGTAATGGAAAAACAAAAAGATTATGCTTTGACCATACCAAACTTAAAATATTGCTCACCCTCGAGCAAGAGAAGAAAGAAGAGAAGAAGAAGAAGAAAATATCGAGGAGAGTGAGGGAAGGTGTTTCGGCCAAGGTGTAGAAGAGGGGGTTTGTGTTGTGTGAAAATGAGGTAGAATGGAAGGATATATATAAGGAGGGGAGTGGGTGTAGTTTCGGTCATATAGGGTGGGTTTGGGTGGGAAAGATTTTTGAATTTTGAAGGTAGGTGGGGTTTATGGAGAAGAGTGGATTGATGTGAGTGGTGAAGGGGGTAATTGGGAAGAGAGATTGAAGTTGTTGGGAAGTGTGTTTATGAGGAGGAGAGAATGAATAGTGAGAAGAGGGGAGAATATGTTAGATGGGGATTCTGTAGGGGCCACAGATCCTGCGGTGTCAAGGATTTACATCCCTGCACCAATTAGGCATGTAAAATGCCTTTGCACACCATTCTGGCGTTTAAACGCCGAAGTGATGCACACTTTGGGCGTTCAACGCCCATGTGTAGCATGTTTCTGGCGTTGAACGCCAGTTCCATGCTTGTTACTGGCGTTCAGCGCCAGCTTTCCTCAAGGCACATTCCTAGCGTTCAAACGCCAAGATGTTGCTTGTTTCTGGCGTTCAGCGCCAGAAACATGCTCTGTTCTGGCGTTGAACGCCAGCTAGATGCACCTTACTGGCGTTTAAATGCCAGTAAGTCCTTCCTCCAAGGTGTGATTTTTCTTTTGCTGTTTTTGATTCTGTTTTTAATTTTAGTATTTTTTTCGTGACTCCACATGATCATGAACCTAATAAAACACAAAATAACAATAAAATAAAATTAAAATTAGATATATAAAAATTGGGTTGCCTCCTAACAAGCGCTTCTTTAGTGTCATTAGCTTGACAGTGGGCTCTCATGGAGCCTCACAGATATTCAGAGCATGATGAGGGCCTCCCAACACCAAACTTAGAGTTTGAATGAGGGGGCTTCTCAACACCAAACTTAGAGTTTGGTTGTGGCCTCCCAACACCAAACTTAGAGTTTGACTGTGGGGCTCTTTTTGACTCTGTACTGAGAGAAGCTTTTCATGCTTCCTCTCCATGGTTGCAGAGGAAGGTCCTTGAGCTTTAAACACAAGGTAGTCCCCATTCAATTGAAGGACTAATTCTCCTCTGCTAACATCAATCACAGCTTCTGCTGTGGCTAGGAAGGGTCTTCAAAGGATGATGCATTCATCTTCTTCCTTCCTGGTGTCTAAGATTATGAAATCAGCAGGGATGTAAAGGCCTTAAACCTTTACTAACACGTCCTCTACTAATCCATAAGCTTGTCTTACTGACTTGTCTGCCAATTGAAGTGAGAATAAGGCAGGTTGTACCTCAATGATCTCTAGTTTCTCCATTACAGAGAGTGGCATAAGATTTATGCCTGACCCCAGGTCACACAGAGCCTTGTTAAAGGTCATGGTGCCTATGGTACAGGGTATTAAGAATTTACCAGGATCTTGTCTCTTTTGTGGTAGAGTTTTCTAAATCCGTGTATCTAGTTCACTAATGAGCAAGGGGGATTCATGTTCCCAAGTCTCATTACCAAACAACATGGCATTCAGCTTCATGATAGCTCCTAGATATTGAGCAACTTGCTCTCCAGTTACATCTTCATCCTCTTCTGAGGAGGAATAGTCTTCAGAGCTCATGAATGGCAGAAGGAGATTTAGTGGAATCTCTATGGTCTCTATATGAGCCTCAGATTCCTTTAGGTCCTCAATAAGGAACTCCTTCTTGCTTGAGGGACGTCCCAGGAGGTCTTCCTCACTAGGATTTTCGTCCTTCTCCTCCCTTGTACATTCGGCCATATTGATTACATCAATGGCCTTGCACTCTCCTTTTGGATTCTCTTATGTATTGCTTGGGAGAATACTGGGAGGAGTTTCAATGACTTTCTTACTCAGCTGGCCCACTTGTGCCTCCAAATTTCTGATGGAGGACCTTGTTTCACTCATGAAACTTAAGGTGGCCTTAGACAAATCAGAGACTATATTTGCTAAGTTAGAGGGGCTCTGTTCAGAATTCTTTGTCCGTTGCTGAGAAGATGATGGAAAAGGCTTGCTATTGCTGAGCCTGTTTCTTCCACCATTATTAAAGCCTTGTTGAGGCTTTTGTTGATCCTTCCATGAGAAATTTGGATGATTTCTCCATGATGAATTATAGGTGTTTCCATAAGGTTCACCCATGTAATTAACCTCTGCCATTGCAGGGTTCTCAGGATCAAGCTTCTTCAGAAGCTACCTCTTTAGTACTGTTGGATGCATTTTGACATCCATTCAGACTTTAAGAGATCATGTTGACTTGCTGAGTCAACACTTTGTTCTGAGCCAATATGGCATTCAGAGTATCAATTTCAAGAACTCCCTTCCTCTGAGGCGTCCCATTATTCACAAAATTCCTCTCAGAAGTGTGCATGAACTGGTTATTTGCAACCATGTCAATAAGTTCTTGAGCTTCTGTAGGCGTTTTCTTTAGGTGAATGGATCCAGCTGCAGAATGGTCCAGTGACATTTTCGAAAACTCAGATAGACCATAATAGAATATATCTAATGTGGTCCATTCTGAAAACATGTCAGAAGGACACTTTTTGGTCATCTGCTTGTATCTTTCCCAAGCTTCATAGAGGGATTCACCATCTTTTTGCTTGAAGGTCTGAACATCCACTCTAAGCTTGCTCAGCTTTTGAGGAGGAAAGAATTTATCCAAGAAGGTTGTGACCAGCTTATCCCAGGAGTCCAGACTATCTTTAGGTTGTGAGTCCAACCATGTTCTAGCTCTGTCTCTTACAGCGAAAGGGAAAAGCATGAGCCTGTAGACTTTAGGATCTACTCCATTTGTCTTAACAGTCTCACAAATCTGCAAGAACTCAGTTAAAAATTGGTAAGGATCTTCAGATGGAAGTCCATAAAACTTGCAGTTTTGTTGCATTAAAGCAATTAGTTGAGGCTTAAGCTCAAAATTGTTGGCTCCAATGGCAGGAATGGAGATGCTTCTTCCATCAAATTTGGACGTTGGTTTTGTGAAGTCACCAAGCATTCTCCTTGCATTATTGTTGTTGGGTTCAGCTGCCATCTCCTTCTCTTGTTCGAAAATTTTAGAAAGGTTGCCTCTGGATTGTTGTAGTTTAGCTTCTCTTAGTTTCCTCTTCAGAGTCCTTTCAGGTTCTGGATCAGCTTCAACAAGAGTGTCTTTTTCCTTGTTCCTGCTCATATAGGGAAGAAGAGAACAAGAAAAGAAAGAGGAATCCTCTATGTCAAAGTATAGAGATTCCTTTATGTTAGTAGAAGAAAAAAAGGGCAGAGTAGTGAAGAAGAATGGGTAAAGATAGAGGTGGTGATCTGAGATGAAGAGAGATGAAGAGAAGGGTTAGTGAATAAATAAATAAATAGATAGAAGGAGAAATAGAGAATTTCGAAAATAATTTTGAAAAAGTGGTTAGTGATTTTCGAAAATTAAAGATAAGATATGATTAAAATTAAAATTTAAACAATTAAAAAGAATTTTTTTGAAAAAGAGGGAGGTATTTTCGAAAATTAGAGGGGGAAAAGTAGTTAGGTGGTTTTAAAAAAGATAAGAAACAAATAAAAAGTCAAATAGTTAGTTGAAAAAGATATTAAAATCAAATTTGAAAAGATAAGAAGATAAGAAGTTAAGATATTTTGAAATCAAAATTGAAAAAGATAAAATTTTGAAAAAGATAAGATTAAAAGATAAGATAGATAAGATATGGTTGAAAAAGATTTAATTTTAAAATTAAAATTAATTACTTAACTAACAAGAAACTTAAAAGGATATGATACTAGATTTTGAAGATTGAACCTTTCTTAACAAGAAAGTAACAAACTTCAAATTTTTGAATCAATCATATTACTTGTTAGTGTAATTTCAAAAATTTGATATAAAGATAAGAAAAAGATTTTGAAAATATTTTGAAAAAGATATTTGGATTTTTTCGAAAATAATAAAAAAAATGAAAAAGATATGATTTTTGAAAAAGATTTTGAAAAGATAAAATTTTTAAATTTGAAAATTTGACTTGACTTGTAAGAAACAACTAATTTTAAAAATTTTTTGACTAAGTCAACTCAAATTTTTGAAAATTTGGAGAGAATTAAGGACAAGATATTTTTTTGATTTTTTTGAATTTTTAATGATGAGAGAGAAAAAAATAAAAACGTCATTTTTGTGTTTTTCTCTTTTCTTTATGGATCAAAACGAAGAATGCATGCAAGAACACTATGAATGTCAAGATGAACACCAAGAACACTATTGAAGATCATGATGAACATCAAGAACATAATTTTGAAAAATTTTTGATGCAAAGAAAACATGCAAGACACCAAACTTAGAAATCTTTAATGCATGGACTCTAACAAACAAAAAAATGCATATGAAAAACAACAAACAACACAAAACAAGAAAACATCAAGATCAAACAAGAAGACTTGTCAAGAACAACTTGAAGATCATGAAGAACACCATGAATGCATGAATTTTCGAAAAATGCAAGAAAATTTTTTTAAAGCATGCAATTGACACCAAACTTAAAAGTTGACTCAAGACTTGAACAAGAAACACAAAATATTTTTTATTTTTATGATTTTATGATTTTTTTTTGTATTTTATTTATTTTTTTCGAAAATTATATTTTAAGAAAACAACAATAAAGAAAAATTTTTGAAAGATTTTTGAAAACTTTTTTGAAAAGAAAATAAAAAGAAAATTACCTAATCTGAGCAACAAGATGAACCGTCAGTTGTCCATACTCGAACAATCCTCGGCAACGGCGCCAAAAATTTGGTGGACGAAATTGTGATCATCAATGTTGTATTCTTTGTTGTTGTATGGAATAATTATAATGGCTCTTTGCTATGTGTGGTCACAACTCCGTTCAACTAACCAGCAAGTGTACTGGGTCGTCCACGTAATAAACCTTACATGAGTAAGGGTCGATCCCACAGAGATTGTTGGTATGAAGCAAGCTATGGTCATCTTGTAAATCTCAGTCCGGCGGATAATAATTGATTATGGATTTTCGAATAATAATAAATAATAAACAGAAAATAAAGATAATTAAAATAGGATAGAAATACTTATGTAAATTAATGATGGGAATTTCAGATAGGTGTATGGAGATACTGTGCCCTTTCTTTTTCTACTTTCCTACTTCTTCCTTCCAGTTCTTTCATTCCTTCCTATGGCAAGCTGTATGTAGGGCATCACCGTTGTCAATGGCTACATCCCATCCTCTTAGTGAAAAAGGTCCAAATGCTCTGTCACAGCACGACTAATCATCTGTCGGTTCTCAATCAGGTTGGAATAGAATCCTTTGATTCTTTTGCGTCTGTCACTAACGCCCAGCCTTCAGGAGTTTGAAGCTCGTCACAGTCATTCAATCCTAGAATCCTACTCGGAATACCACAAACAAGGTTTAGACTTTCCGGATTCTCATGAATGCCTCAATCAATCTAGCTTATACCACGAAGATTCTGTTTAAGGAATCTAAGAGATACGCGCCCGGCCTAAGGTAGAACGGAAGTGGTTGTCAATCACGCGCGTTCATAGGCGAGAATGATGATGAGTGTCACGGATCATCACATTCATCAAGTTGAAGTGCAACGAATATCTTAGAATAGGAATAAAGAGAATTGAATAGGAAATAGTAGTAATTGCATTAAAACTTGAGGTACAGCAGAGCTCCACACCCTTAATCTATGGTGTGTAGAAACTCCACCGTTGAAAATACATAAGTGAAAGGTTCAGGTATGGCCGAATGGCCAATCCCCCCCCCCCCCCGAACGTGATCAATAGTCTCCTCAGATGAAGAATAAAATAAAACTGAGACCAAAGATGTCTAATACAATAGTAAATTATCCTATTTATACTAGACTAGCTACTAGGGTTTACATGAGTAAGTAATTGATGCATAAATCCACTTCCGGGGCCCACTTGGTGTGTGTTTGGGCTGAGCTTGATCTATCCACGAGCTGAGGCTTCTTTTGGAATTGAACGCCAAGTTGTAACGGGTTTTGGGCGTTCAACTCCGGGTCGTGACGTGTTTCTGGCGTTTTACTCCAGACAGTAGCATGGAACTGGTGTTGAGCGCCAGTTTACGTCGTCAATTCCCGAATAAAGTATGGACTATTATATATTGCTGGAAAGCTCTGGATGTCTACTTTCCAATGCCGTTGGAGTTCTGTAGCTCAAGAAAATCCATTTCGAGTGCAGGGAGGTCAGATTCCAACAGCATCAGCAGTCCTTTGTCAGCCTCCTATCAGAATTTTGCTCAAGTCCCTCAATTTCAGACAGAAATTACCTGAAATCACAGAAAAACACACAAACTCATAGTAAAGTCCAGAAATGTGAATTTAACATAAAAACTAATGAAAACATCCCTAAAAGTAGCTTGAACTTACTAAAAACTACCTAAAAACAATGCCAAAAAGCGTATAAATTATCCACTCATCACAACACCAAACTTAAATTGTTCCTTGTCCCCAAGCAACTGAAAATCAAATAGGATAAAAAGAAGAGAATATACTATAAATTCCAAAATATCAATGAATATTAATTCTAATTAGATGAGCGGGACTTGTAGCTTTTTGCTTCTGAACAGTTTTGGCATCTCACTTTTTCCTTTGAAGTTTAGAATGATTGGCTTCTCTAGGAAATTAGAATTTCGGATAGTGTTTTTGACTTTCCTAGTTAAGTATGTTGATTCTTGAACACAGCTACTTATGAGTCTTGGCCGTGGCCCTAAGCACTTTGTTTTCCAGTATTACCACCGGATACATAAATGACACAGACACATGACTGGGTGAACCTTTTCAGATTGTGACTTATCTTTGCTAGAGTCCCCAGTTAGAGGTGTCCAGAGCTCTTAAGCACACTCTTTTTGCTTTGGATCATGACTTTAACCACTCATTCTCAAGCTTTTCACTTGGACCTTCATGATACAAGCACATGGTTAGGGACAGCTTGATTTAGCCGCTTAGGCCTGGATTTTATTTCCTTGGGCCCTCCTATCCATTGATGCTCAAAGCCTTGGATCCTTTTTACCCTTGCCTTTTGGTTTTAAGGGCCATTGGCTTTTTCTGCTTGCTATTTCTTTTTCTTTCTATTTTTTTCGCCGTATTTTTTTCTTTTTTTTTTCACAAGATTTTGTTTTTCGCTGCTTTTTCTTGCTTCAAGAATCAATTTCATGATTTTTCAGATTATCATGAACATTTCTCTTTGTTCATCATTCTTTCAAGAGCCAACAGTTTTAACATTCATAAACAACAAGATAAAAAATATGCACTGTTCAATCATTCATTCAGAAAACAAAAAGTATTGTCACCACATCAATATAATTAAACTAAATTCAAAGATAAATTCGAAATTCATGTACTTCTTGTTCTTTTGAATTAAAACATTTTTCATTTAAGAGAGATGAAGAATTCATGGAATTATTCATAACTTTAAGACATAGTTACTAACTACTAATGATCATGAAGTAGAGACACAAAACATAGGTAAACATATAAAAACCGAAAAGCAGAAAAAATAAGAACAAGGAATGAATCCACCTTAGTGGCGTCTTCTTCTTGAAGGACCAACAATGTCCTTAAGCTCTTCTATGTCCCTTCCTTGCCTTTGTTGCTCCTCCCTCATTGCTCTTTGATCTTCTCTTATTTCATGGAGAATGATGGAGTGCTCATGATGTTCCACCCTTAATTGTTCCACATTGTAGCTCAAATCTTCTAGGGAAGTGTTGAGTTGTTCCTAATAGTTGTTGGGAGGAAAGTGAATCCCTTGAGGCATCTCAGGGATTTCTTGATGATGAGCTTCCTCATGCATCTCTTGAGATCCGTGGATGGTCTCTCTTGCTTGCTCCATCCTCTTCTTGGTGATGGGCTTATCCTCTTCAATGAGGATGTCTCCTTCTATGATAACTCCAGCTGAGTAACATAGATGGCAAATAAGATGAGGAAAAGCTAGCCTTGCCATGGTGGAGGACTTTTCGGCTATTTTATAGAATTCATGGGAGATGACTTCATGAACTTCTACTTCCTCTCCAATCATGATGCTATGAATCATGATGGCCCGATCCACAGTAACTTCAGATCGGTTGCTAGTGGGGATGATGGAGTGTTGAATGAACTCTAACCATCCTCTAGCTACAGGCTTGAGGTCCAGTCTTCTCAGTTGAAATGGCTTGCCTTTGGAGTCTCTTTTCCATTGAGCTCCTTCCACACATATTTCCATAAGGACTTGGTCCAACCATTGATTAAAGTTGACCCTTCTAGTGTAGGGGCGTACATCTCCTTGCATCATGGGCAAGTTGAACGCCAACCTCATATTTTCCGGACTAACATCTAAGTATTTCCCCCGAACCATTGTAAGATAGTTCTATGGATTTGGGTTCATACTTTGATCATGGTTCCTAGTGATGCATGCATTGGCATAGAACTCTTGAACCATTAAGATTCTGACTTGTTGCATGGCGTTGGTTAGGACTTCCCAACCTTTTCTTCGGATTTCATGTCGGATCTCTGGATACTCATTTTTCTTGAGTTTGAAAGGGACCTCAGGGATTACCTTCTTCTTTGCCAAAACATCATAGAAGTGGTCTTGATGGCTTTTGGAGATGAATCTTTCCATCTCCCATGACTCGGAGGTGGAAGCTTTTGTCTTCCCTTTTCCTTTTCTAGAGGATTCTCCGGCCTAAGGTGCCATTGATGGTAATGCAAAAACAAAAAGATTATGCTTTGACCACACCAAACCTAAAATATTGCTCGCCCTCGAGCAAGAGAAGAAAGAAGAGAAGAAGAAGAAGAAAATATGGAGGAGAGTGAGGGAAGGTGTTTCGGCCAAGGTGTAGAAGAGGGGGTTTGTGTTGTGTGAAAATGAGGTAGAATGGAAGGATATATATAGGGAGGGGAGTGGGTGTAGTTTCGGTCATATAGGGTGGGTTTGGGTGGGAAAGATTTTTGAATTTTGAAGGTAGGTGGGGTTTATGGAGAAGAGTAGATGGATATGAGTGGTGAAGGGGGTAATTGGGAAGAGAGATTGAAGTTGTTGGGAAGTGTGTTTATGAGGAGGAGAGAATGAATAGTGAGAAGAGGGGAGAATATGTTAGGTGGGGATTCTGTGGGGTCCACAGATCCTAAGATGATCTTGTGGGGTCCACAGATCCTGAGGTGTCAAGGATTTACATCCCTGCACCAATTACGCATGTAAAATGCCTTTGCACACCATTCTGGCGTTTAAACGCCGAAGTGATGCACACTTTAGGCGTTCAACGCCCATGTGTAGCATGTTTCTGGCGTTGAACGCCAGTTCCATGCTTGTTACTGGCGTTCAGCGCCAGCTTTCCTCAAGGCACATTCCTAGCGTTCAAACGCCAAGATGTTGCTTGTTTTTGGCGTTCAGCGCCATAAACATGCTCTGTTCTGGCGTTGAACGCCAGCCAGAAGCACCTTACTGGCGTTTAAACGCCAGTAAGTCCTTCCTCTAGGGTGTGATTTTTCTTCTGCTGTTTTTGATTCTGTTTTTAATTTTAGTATTTTTTTCGTGACTCCACATGATCATGAACCTAATGAAACACCAAATAACAATAAAGTAAAATTAAAATTAGATATATAAAAATTGGGTTGCCTCCCAACAAGCACTTCTTTAGTGTCATTAGCTTGACAGTGGGCTCTCATGGAGCCTCACAGATATTCAGAGCATGATGAGGGCCTCCCAACACCAAACTTAAAGTTTGAATGGGGGGTTTCTCAACACCAAACTTAGAGTTTGGTTGTGGCCTCCCAACACCAAACTTAGAGTTTGACTGTGGGGCTCTTTTTGACTCTGTACTGAGAGAAGCTTTTCATGCTTCCTCTCCATGGTTGCAGAGGAAGGTCCTTGAGCTTTAAACACAAGGTAGTCCCCATTCAATTGAAGGACTAATTCTCCTCTGCTAACATCAATCACAGCTTCTGCTGTGGCTAGGAAGGGTCTTCAAAGGATGATGCATTCATCTTCTTCCTTCCTGGTGTCTAAGATTATGAAATCAGCAGGGATGTAAAGGCCTTAAACCTTTACTAACACGTCCTCTACTAATCCATAAGCTTGTCTTACTGACTTGTCTGCCAATTGAAGTGAGAATAAGGCAGGCTGTACCTCAATGATCTCTAGTTTCTCCATTACAGAGAGTGGCATAAGATTTATGCCTGACCCCAGGTCACACAGAGCCTTGTTAAAGGTCATGGTGCCTATGGTACAGGGTATTAAGAATTTACCAGGATCTTGTCTCTTTTGTGGTAGAGTTTTCTAAATCCGTGTATCTAGTTCACTAATGAGCAAGGGGGATTCATGTTCCCAAGTCTCATTACCAAACAACATGGCATTCAGCTTCATGATAGCTCCTAGATATTGAGCAACTTGCTCTCCAGTTACATCTTCATCCTCTTCTGAGGAGGAATAGTCTTCAGAGCTCATGAATGGCAGAAGGAGATTTAGTGGAATCTCTATGGTCTCTATATGAGCCTCAGATTCCTTTAGGTCCTCAATAAGGAACTCCTTCTTGCTTGAGAGACGTCCCAGGAGGTCTTCCTCACTAGGATTTTCGTCCTTCTCCTCCCTTGTGCATTCGGCCATATTGATTACATCAATGGCCTTGCACTCTCTTTTTGGATTCTCTTCTGTATTGCTTGGGAGAATACTGGGAGGAGTTTCAATGACTTTCTTACTCAGCTGGCCCACTTGTGCCTCCAAATTTCTAATGGAGGACCTTGTTTCACTCATGAATTTTAAGGTGGCCTTAGACAGATCAGAGACTATATTTGCTAAGTTAGAGGGGCTCTGTTCAGAATTCTCTGTTTGTTGCTGAGAAGATGATGGAAAAAGCTTGCTATTGCTGAGCCTGTTTCTTCCACCATTGTTGTTGTTGAAACCTTGTTGAGGTCTCTGTTGATCCTTCCATGAGAGATTTGGATAATTACTCCATGAAGGATTATAGGTGTTTTCATAGGGTTCTCCCATGTAATTCACCTCTTCCATTGATGGGTTCTCAAGATCATAAGCTTCTTCTTCAGATGAAGCGTCCTTAGTACTGCCTGGTGCAGCTTGCATTCCAGACAGACTTTGAGAAATCATATTGACTTGCTGAGTCAATATTTTGTTCTGAGCCAATATGGCATTTAGAGTATCAATCTCAAGAACTCCTTTCTTCTGATTTGTCCCATTGTTCACAGGATTCCTTTCAGAAGTGTACATGAATTGGTTATTTGCAACCATTTCAATGAGTTCTTGAGCTTCTGTAGGCGTCTTCTTCAGATGAAGAGATCCTCCAGCAGAGCTATCCAATGACATCTTGGACAGTTCAGACAGACTATCATAGAAGATACCTATGATGCTCCATTCAGAAAGCATGTCAGAAGGACACTTTCTGATCAATTGTTTGTATCTTTCCCAAGCTTCATAGAGGGATTCACCTTCCTTCTGTCTGAAGGTTTGGACTTCCACTCTAAGCTTACTCAATTTTTGAGGTGGAAAGAACTTTGCCAAGAAGGCATTGACTAGCTTTTCCCAAGAGTTCAGGCTTTCTCTAGGTTGTGAGTTCAACCATACCCTAGCTCTATCTCTTACAACAAAAGGGAATAGCATAAGTCTGTAGACCTCAGGGTCAACCCCATTGGTCTTGACAGTGTCACAGATTTGCAAGAACTCAGCTAAGAACTGATGAGGATCTTCCAATGGAAGTCCATGGAACTTGCAATTCTGTTGCATTAGAGAAACTAATTGAGGCTTAAGCTCAAAGTTGTTTGCTCCAATGGTAGGGATAGAGATGCTTCTCCCATAGAAGTCGGGAGTAGGTGCAGTAAAGTCACCCAGCACCTTCCTTGCATTGTTTGCATTATTGTTGTTTTCGGCTGCCATGTCTTCTTCTTTGAAGATTTCTGTTAGGTCCTCTACAAAGAGTAATGCTCTAGCTTCTCTTAGCTTTCGCTTCAAGGTCCTTTCAGGTTCAGGGTCAGCCTCAACAAGAATACTTTTGTCTTTGCTCCTGCTCATATGAAAGAGAAGAGAACAAGAAAATATGGAATCCTCTATGTCACAGGATAGAGATTCCTTGAGGTGTCAGAGGAAAAGAAGAATAGAAGGAGAAGGTAGAAGAATTCAAACTTATCAAGAGGGATATAGTTCAAATTGTGCATTGAGGAGGAGTGTTAGTCCATAAATAGAAGGAGGTGAGAAGAGGGGAAGAATTTTCGAAATGAAAGTAAAAGATTTTAAAATAATTAAAAGAAATTTTGAAAATTTAGATTGATGATTTTTGAAAATTAAAGTTGGGAAAGAAATAAAGTGATTTTGAAAAAGATTTTGAAATTAGAAATCAAAAAGATATGATTGAAAATTAATTTTGAAAAAGATGTGATTGAAAAAATATGATTGAAAAGTTATGGTTTTAAAAAGATATGATTGAAAAGATATGATTGAAAAACAATTTAAAAAGATTTGATTTCTTTAAAATTAATGACTTGGCTAAAAAGAAAAGATATGATTCAAACATTAAACCTTTCTCAACAGAAAAGGCAACATACTTGAAATGTTGAATCAAATCATTAATTGTTAGCAAGTATTTTTGAAAATGGAAAGAAATTGATTTTGAAAATATATGATTGAAAAGATATGATTTGAAAAAGATTTGATTTTGAAAAATTATGGAAACTTGAAAAAAATTTGAATTAAAAACAAAATCTTCCCTCTTGTGCCATCCTGGCGTTAAACGCCCAGAATGGTATCCATTTTGGCGTTTAACACCCAAAATGCTACCCTTTTGGGCATTAAACGCCCAGCCAGGTGCCCTGGTTGGCGTTTAAATGCCAGTTTTCCTTCCTCACTGGGTGTTTTGAACGCCCAGCTTTTTCTGTTTAATTCCTCTGCTGAATGTTCTGAATCTTCAATTCTCTGTATTATTGACTTGAAAAGACACGAATTAAAAATTTTTTGGATTTTTAATAATGAGGAATAATCAAAATGAAACTAAGATCAAATAAATAGTGCATGCAAGACACCAAACTTAGAAGTTTGTATACTATTGACACTAACAAATTGAGAATGCATATGAGAAACAACAAAACATTCAAGACAAGAGAATTTAAAGATCAGAGCAAGTAAATCATCAAGAACAACTTGAAGATCAATGAAGACACATGAATGAATTCGAAAAATGCAAGAAGAATAGAAACATGCAATTGACACCAAACTTAAAATGAGACACTAGACTCAAACAAGAGACATAAAATATTTTTGGATTTTAGGATTTTGTAATTTTTTTGGATTTTTTTGAAAATTGAGTTGAAAAGAAAATAAAGAGATTCAAAATTTTTAATAAGAATTCCAGGAATCATGCAATGTTAGTCTAAAGCTTTAGTCTAAAGAAATTAGACATGGCTAGCCAAGCTTCAGCAGGACATTGCATTCAAGAGCTAAATTGATGAGAATCAATCATCTTTCGTGATGATGAAAACATCACCTTGAAACGCTAGAATTCATTCTTAAAAATTCTGAAGAAAATACCTAATCTAAGCAACAAGATGAACAGTCAGTTGTCCAAACTCGAACAATCCCCGGCAACGGCGCCAAAAACTTGGTGCACGAAATTGTGATCATCAATGGCGCCATCAACATGGTACGCTCAATTGCAATCTCAACTCTTTATCACAACTTCGCACAACTAACCAGTAAGTGCACTGGGTCGTCCAAGTAATAAACCTTACGCGAGTAAGGATCGATCCCACGGAGATTGTTGATATGAAGCAAGCTATGGTCATCTTGTAAATCTCAGTTAGGTAGATTCAAATG
This sequence comes from Arachis hypogaea, assembly GCF_003086295.3. NCBI lineage: Eukaryota > Viridiplantae > Streptophyta > Magnoliopsida > Fabales > Fabaceae > Arachis > Arachis hypogaea. The sequence goes on along the minus strand of NC_092041.1, from coordinate 75,856,785 downwards.
GTTATGGAGGATTAATAATTAAAAGATGAATAAAACATAAAATAAAGCTAGAGATACTTATGTAATTCATTGATGAGAATTTCAGATAAGCGTATGGAGATGCTTTGTCCCTTCCGTCTCTCTGCTTTCCTACTGTCTTCATCCAATCCTTCTTACTCCTTTTCCATCGCAAGCTGTATGTTGGGCATCACCATTGTCAATGGCTACAGTCCCGTCCTCTCAGTGAAAATGTTCAACGCGCTCTGTCACAGCACGGCTATTCATCTGTCGGTTCTCGATCATGTCGGAATAGAATCCAGTGATTCTTTTGCGTCTGTCACTAACGCCCCACAATCACGAGTTTGAAGCTCGTAACAGTCATTCAATCCTTGAATCCTACTCAGAATACCACAGACAAGGTTTAGACCTTCCAGATTCTCAAGAATGCCGCCATCAATTCTAGCTTATACCACGAAGATTTTGATTAAGGAATCCGAGAGATATCCACTCAATCTAAGGTAGAACGGAGGTGGTTGTCAGGCACACGTTCATAGGTGAGAATGATGATGAGTGTCACGAATCATCACATTCATCAAGTTGAGGAACAAGTGATATCTTAGAACAAGAATAGGCTGAATTGAATAGAAGAACAATAGTAATTGTATTAATACTCGAGGTACAGCAGAGCTCCACACCTTAATCTATGGTGTGTAGAAACTCCACCGTTGAAAATACATAAGAACAAGGTCTAGGCATGGCCGAATGGCCAGCCCCCATGATCTAAGAACTAGACGTCCAAAGATGTTCCTAAGATCTAAAGTGATCAAAAGATTCCAGGATGTTAAAAACAATAATAAAAGGTCCTATTTGTAGATAACTAGTAGCTTAGGTTTTACAAAAATGAGTAAATGACATAAAAATCCACTTCCGGGCCCACTTGGTGTGTGCTTGGGCTGAGCATTGAAGCTTTCATGTGTAGAGACTTCTCTTGGAGTTAAACGCCAGCTTTTGTGCCAGTTTGGGCGTTTAACTCCCATTCTTGTGCCAGTTCCGGCGTTTAACACCGGGCAGTCTTGAGCTGACTTGGAACGCCAGTTTGGGCCATCAAATCTCGGGCAAAGTATAAACTATTATAGATTGCTGGAAAGCCTAGGATGTCTACTTTCCAACGAAATTGAGAGCGTGCCAATTGGGCTTCTGTAGCTCCAGAAAATCCACTTCGAGTGCAGGGAGGTCAGAATCCAACAGCATCTGCAGTCCTTTTCAGCCTCTGAATCAGATTTTTGCTCAGGTCCCTCAATTTCAGCCAGAAAATACATGAAATCACAGAAAAATACACAAACTCATAGTAAAGTTCAGAAAAGTAAATTTTAACTAAAAACTAATAAAAATATAAAAAAAACTAACTAAAACATACTAAAAACATACTAAAAACAATGACAAAAAGTGTATAAATTATCCGCTCATCAGTGGTTATGGAAGGTTTGTGTATAATTTTCAGATTGGTTGTCAATGTTCTGTAAAATACAAAGAAATCACAACAATAAGATGATTCAATTCAAATTGGTTTTATTTATTTATTTATTTGGCTGGTTCTATGAATTCTGCGTGTACTGTAAGTATGCTTGACACAAATTCAATTCCCTTCGTTGTCTTATATATATATATATATATATATATATATATATATATATATATATATATATATATGTCTAAAGTCTAAACAAATTTATTGCATAAAGAACTTGATCTTTGCATAGAAATACTTGAGATTTCTGTATTTTAGAGTCTGAGAGGTGAGAGCGTGAAAGGAAAGGAGATCTTGACCAGTATGAACTTTTGGATTGGGATAGAAATGTAACCAGGAGACTTTTTGTAGTTAAGGTGATTGTCATATTACTAATATTAAACTTTACTTTTTTTCATGAATACTATTATCACTTCTCATTAGTAACACTTATCATATTTCATGGCAGTATACTAGGACAGTAGAGAGGGAAGCAAGCTTGATTCGACCAATGCCCATATTGTAGAAGACAATTGATTATCTACTTTCTCTGCTAGATCAGCCCTATGTTAAGAGGTTTCTTAGTGCATATAAATTCTTGTGGAATATGATGAGATCAATCAGAATGGACTTGAGAATGCAGCACATTTTCTATCAAGGGGCTATTATTATGCTTGAACAGATGGTACTTTTTTATTTTTAACAAAAGTATAATAAAACCTGATTTTTCTCTTATTAAGGTGATGTAGCAAGGTTTGTAATTTCAAATGGAAGTTAGCTACTTTTTTCACCTTACTTAGCTTGATTATTATTAGGGGTATAGTGATTTCATTTGATTTTGACTTGAGCTTGATTATTGGGTCTTTATTGATTAATCAATTAATTAATTAATTAATTCAAGACAATTGATTTTGTTCTGTTCTTGATTTTCTCTGTTCTTGCTATGGTTTATTCTTCTAAACTGCTATTTATTTGTTGTTCTTGGCTTCTTGCTATTGTTTATTCTTGATTTCTGTTCTTAATTTGTTGTTCTTCATTGTTGCTAATTTTTTGTTGTTGATTTTTAATTTGTTGTTCTTCATTGTTGCCAGCTTCTACTGTTATTTTTATTTTGAATTTGTTAATTATTGATTTTAATTTATTGGTTCTATTATTTTGTTCCTAATTTTAATTTTTTTATCTTCACTGTTGTTATGATGGCTGCTATTTTTTGCATTTAATTTATTGTTGATTAAATAATTTATTGCTATTCTGTTTTTTATTTTGATTCACTGATGTGTTGTTATTTATTGATGTTATTTTTCTTTGATATTTTTGCAGTTTGATCACAGTATAAGTGACAATATTGGTGAAACTGAAGGTGAAATTGGTGGACAAGTTCTTTGGACAATTGATATGCCAAGTCTTAGGTGTTGTTTGTATTTTTCATTTTTTTTATTTTTAATATGCAACGAGGAACTGAGATGTGTAATGTATAATGAAAATTATAGAAGCAGGAACACATTTGTGTAGCCATATTGAAAACATCTCTAAAGTGAATGAATACTTATTTTTACATGATATTGTAAGTGAGCCATTTTCTTTGTTAGTTTACTAATTAAATTTTTTTTGCCCAAAGGCATGGTTATTATCAGGTTAGGTTTCAATACCGAATTTTTTGAAACATGGTTTGAATTTTTTTTAAACATGTATAATTTTGATGAACTAATTTATTCTATATGTGATATAATTTTTTAGTTCAATGCCAAAAAATATATGAGGTTTATTTTAGTATAGTGACATACTCACGGTTGATGATGGTGACAAATTGAAGATTTCATTGCGACTGAAACATTTGTGAGATAGCTATCGATTTGTTACTAGTTTAAAAGGAATTTTGTGATGACATTATCATTTAGAATAGTTTTGGTGTAGCGATAAAATTCCTACAAATTTGATTAGGGATTTCAAAGATTAGCTATAGATTTGCTACAAAATGTGATAGATTTAAAAATCATATTAGCGAATAACTTGCGACGATTTAGATTTGGAAAAATTTTTCGCTAATTAGCGTCAGCTAAACATTCCATTTTGTCTATGAAGTTAGCTTGAATTTAGTGATGAGTCGAATGCAATAGAGATTGTTACTAATTAGCGACTACCTTTTAGTGTATTTCTTCTATGGAATTAGCTTGTGATTTAGTGATAGATTTGCGACTATCTATTCGGTCACGAAAAAACTTTTCAATGAATTAGTGACTATTGTGTTTGCCTCACTGATCTACGACTTGTGATTAGCGAGAAAAGCATTGGTTGCTAGGCGGTAGCTAATCTATCACAAATTATATTTTGCATCAGATTAGCGAGGAGTTTTCAACTATTTTTATGGTAGCTAATAGGCCTTATTCTTGTAGTGATAAATAATATAATAACTGAAATAGGAAAATAAGATAAAAAGAACTAAACCACCTCAGTCGTCAAGTGAATTGCATACATCTTACTCAAACCACACCAGCCCATCAAATATAAAGTCTAAGAAAATTCATAGAAATATAAACTCCTTTTTTGAATTAATAGATACTAAAAAACAAATATTATTATTCTACAGTAGACACAAAACCTTTAGAGTAATAAGCTAAGTTTCAAGAAGCCAATTTGCAAATAAAGCAGAATGTTTTCTTTAGAAAATTCACTTAAACCAAATCATAACATGGAACATCTACCAAATATGCATCAGAGCATTTTTCCTTCAAAAGTTTGAATCCAACTCCAACCAGCAAATATCTCTGTTTTACTGGCTCAATGCCTTGAGACATTTCACTTGCTCTAGTCCATTTATCGAGGAGAAAGGAAAATGAATATTAAAGAAGAAGAAGAAAAAATTTCCAAAAAAAAGATCCATCTTTGAGGTTTCATGATAAAAGACTAAATAAACAACTATCAAAGAGATAAAAATCTTAATAAAACAGAAAATGTAGTTATATATATTAATATGAAATCAATGTGATACACAATTAGGATCACTTGAATTTCATCTGCAAGATGCACAAAAGGAATATGTTTTGTGATAAGTAACTTCTAAGTGATTAATATTGCACCAACTATATGATTAAAATTTTAACACAATAGTATAAAATAAAAAATAAAAAAATAAAAGAAATGGGCTAATAAGCATGACACAGACAGCTAGCAATAAAATCCCAATAGATAAAAAATAGATACCTTATACACACCGGTTGAAGATGATTTGAAACTGCCGGAAGGAGTGCTGTCATAATCAAGGTAAATCAGCCATACCACCATTAGCTCCTTTGACAACCCAGCCCAATCTTAACCTTCAACCAAAATAGAAGTAGATTAAACTGAATAAACTTCATGTTAGATTGTTAGATACAAAAAGTCTATGAAATTGAGCTAGTTTTAAAGAGAAAGTTAAAAATTGAAGTAAAATCATTCATTTTCTAAAATACAGAGATTTTTGTATCTAACAATCGACCTCTCAGTTCATCATCAGATATTTTTGTCCTTGTATAACCAAAAATACGAACTTCTTTTGGTGGTAGGAATCCCTGAAAATAAATTCACCAAGCATAAGAAACAAATCCTTCAATAAAAGGTAAAAAAAACTATTAGAAATATTCCATCTATAAAAAGAACAAATTACGAATAAATAGTATGATGATCCTCTTCATCAATTTTCCTTTTTAGTTTCACCTCAGTTCTATGTAACATACCAATTAGACATGATCCAAAGACTTTGATATATTGCTCTACAAATAGAAGGCACCAACCTGTCGATATCGATGGAGAAGTGCCGGAAACGTTTTCTTTTTAGCCAGATCACCAGAAGCACCAAGCACACAATGGAGAGTGAGCCACTTTCAGATACATTTGAAGACTATATTGCCAAGGAAGACTCAGTTTCAAAGCTAGATCTTCTTTCGATGTGCCATTCATTTGTTCCCATCCTTCTAGCAGTACTTGAACTATTCTGCAATCCAAATTGGGAGTGATCTATTTATCATGTATCAAATCATAAGAAGAACATAGAAAATATATTAGCTTAGCTTTACTTAATGTTAATGATGAATTCCTACAAACTAATAAGCATAAAATTGATTCTCAAAACACATAATTAACTAACAATCAGAAGAAAAAAAAGCATCAATCTAAAAGGTAACAAACCAACAAATCAAGCCATCCAAATTCAAACACAGTGCCCTTTGGATTTTGGAATAGTTCCAACACAAATCTCAATCAATCACATACTAGTGTAAATAAAAACACCCTTTAACTACCAAATTTATCAAGATTGACCTTGGATAAAAATAAAATAAAAGCTACAAACTTTTATCAATCATGCAGAAGAGTTCAACTGAAACTCCAAAGGAGCTAAAAAACAAAGTAAAAGCTACACCCAAAAAAGATAAATTTGAGACCAACCCACACTAATTCAAAATCAACTAATCACTTTTTTTTCTCATCGACAATTTTCTTTTCAACCTGACCCTAGATTAGAAAATCGTTCAGGAGAAGCTGGTTTAATAGAAGGCTAACCTTCTAAATGATCTGAACATAAACCAGTAATGCATCCTTTACGATCGAAAATGACAGCCATTTCAGCATCCATAAGAATGCAATCAGCAACTAATCTCAACGATGGGGCAGAGTAAAGTTGCTCCAATCTTTTTGTATCCTAAATTAGAATTTATAAGTGAAATAGTTCACCAAAAAAGTGAAACAGTTTTGCTCATGAAGGGGGAAAAAGATCATCTAAAATGTGTAGGTTTGGTAAAGTGGAAAAGTAAAGCTTTAATCATATTTGAATTTGTAACTCTTATTATTTGTGAGCCCTACTATCTTAATTCAAGGGTGATTAAAGTTTTATTTTATCACTTTACCAACCTCCTCAAAATATATCAAGATAAGTGGATTTTTATCCTACTATACCAAATATAGGATAACTTTTATTACTAAAGAAAATGTGGAGAGAGAGATGATGATGATGATGATGATGATGATCATAGAACAAGAAATTCGATTAGAATATAAAAATAATGTGTAAGCATCCATAACTAAAGCAGAAAACCTAAAACAATATTAATGCAGAAAATGCTCTTTAATATCTCTGCCTTTCTACCACGAAGATCCAATAAACAGTAAACTTCAAAATTGAGTTCTTATTTCCATTTATCTTTTATTTTTCCTTTTTTTTCAAGAAAAAAGAAGGGATAGTTGTTGGGGGAAAGGGCGGGTTCCACAATAGAGACCGCAGTACCACTCACCTCGTGGTAGGAATAGAAAAGGACACTATCACGACAATCACCAATAGCGATTCTAGTGAAATGTACAGTCAATGATGCTACCAAGAAATGTGTCCTTCCCTGCACAAACTTTCTCACTCTTTGGGGATTGTCATTTGGGAAACCACAAACATAAAACTGCATTCAAGAAAATATCTTAATGAGTAGACTATATAAGAATATAGATATAGCTGAATGAAAAGAAAATCATGAAAAAGGATGGGGTGGCATTGTGGAAGTGAAAGAATAAATGGACAAAAGGGGCAAGTTTCATGAATTACAGTATTGCCAGTTGATGCCAGGAAGTAACGATCAAGATAAGAACAGATTGCAAGCACCATTCCCTGTCACGTATTGCCATAAGCAAACCGGAACTTCCATACTACATTTTCATCTAGTTTGATCCCATCTGAATTATTATCATCGAGGCTGCTGCCAAGACTGCTACTTGATAACTGTTTAGGAGCATATGTAACAATTTCATGAAATGGTGAAGTTCATAGAGATGATGATCCTGCCTTTAAACATAATGTCATTGAACCACTATCTGAATTTTGCACATGATCAAGGCAAAGAACAAGAAGGCAACCCCTAGCACTGTCATACAATAAAAATACATTAACCAATCTGACATGTATACATTTTCAAAAATTACAATTATTTGACAATGATATGAACATACTATCTCGATTCCACTAAGGTCGGATTCTATACACTGAAAATGCTTTCTAGCATATACATAGTAGAACAAATATATTGCTAGAGAGAATTTAGATCATTTGAATATCTTCATTGCAGAAAAAGTTAGTTAAAAAGTAATGATTATGCAATACTATTTAAATAGGTGACAGAATTGAGTTTTGATGGTTGTATCCCGAAATAATCATAGCTAACTGTTCATACCCTGGGTCGAGCTATGCGACCCAGGCTGATTGAGGACAAAACAACCGACCACCTCGGGACGGGTTTCCCGACCTCTTCTAAAAAGAGTTCGGTTAAATCGCTAGAAAGGCCCACATAAGGCCCAAACAAAGGGACACAGCCCAAATCTAGAGGGAGCTAGGGCCTAGAAAGATAAGGGCAGTTCCCCTTAAAGATAAGATGACTTCACCTAAAAGATAAGACAAGATAACTATCTTATCTGCAGAAGGGTCACTCACACTGGAGCATCCAGGTATAACTCATACTCTGATTCCATTAAAAAACCTGCCTAAAGCACGTACTAACTTAAGCATCGGAGTCTATTGCAGGTACCACCACCCTCTGGTAACAAAAGATCAGTAGCACCACCAAGTCAAACAAGTCAGACACGTCGGCTCCGGCCACCATCATAGATCTCGTCCGAGATCGACCTACAGTTTCAGGTAACCCTCAGAACACTAACCATAGACAAGGATACAGAAAAGAAGACCCCATTAGGCAAAAAATCAGCTCAAAGTTATGATTGTTGGTGCATGAGTAAACCGGTTGACTTGTGATGTTTAACATCACAGTGGCCAAAACTAGCAACATTCTCAATTGATCTCTAATACATCTTTATCTACCAACATATTACAGTATAAAAATTAGTAAATTAGCATTTATTTGAAACAAAATCAAACAAATCATAGAAACATGATGATGATACCAATACTGTTCTGAGGGGTCATTCGGGACAAAAAACATCGATGGAAGTCGACTCAGTTTCAAAGCTAGATCTTCTTTCGATGTGCCATTCGTTCTTTCACATCCTCTAGCAGTACTTGAACTATACTGCAATCCAAATTGGGAGTGATCTATTTATCAATTAATCATAAGAAGAACTTAAAAAATATACTAACATAGCTTTAATTAATGTTAATGATGAATTCCTACAAACTAATAAGCATAAAATTGATTCTCAAAACATAGAATTAACTAACAATCAGAAAAAAGCATCAATCCAAAAGGTAACAAACCAAAAAATCAAGACATCCAAATTTGAACACAATTCCCTTTGGATTTCGGAATAGTTCCAACACAAATCTCAATCAATCACATACCAGTTTAAATGAAAACACCCCTTTAACTACCAAAGTTTTCAAGATTGACCCAGATAAAAATAAAATAAAAGCTACAAACTTTTATCAATCATGCTGAAGAGTTCAGCTGAAACTCCAAGAGAGCTGAAAAACAAAGTAAAAGCTACACCCAAAAAAGATAAATTTGAGAACAACCCACACTAATTCAAAATCAACTAATCACTTTTTTCTCGTCGACAATTTTCTTTTCTACTTGACACAAAAATGAACATAAAAAATGGTATACCTTTTTCAAATTCTTCACTTTTAAAGGTAGTAGAGCTCCCAATAACCACAGAATAAAAATCCATAGATGTAACACAAAAAGGCACAGACTTCAATTTATATCATAGAGTTCAATTCCATCATTGTATTTACTATTTAATTAAACCACCAGCATCACCAACTGAGATTAATCCAACTGTTTAGTATAAGTGATAATAGAAATTTGATAACTACATCCTTTTAGAGGAACATATGGAATCGATATACTCCACCATAGCACAAATGTATTAATCTTAGAATTCAATTAATTAAAAAAATAGTGATTCAAAATAAAACCCCTCTTCCAAAAAAACTTTTGATTCAATAAGCTCAAAACTACCACACTAATCATAGTCAATATCAAATCAAACTACACTAAGAAGAAATGATAATCATATCAAGCACAAAAATAACACAACAAAAACCCCTACACTAACTTAAAAATTAGATGAACTATAAATTTTACTTTGGCCGGGTCACGGGAATGGTTGAAACAATAGCAGGAACTATAGCCACATAATCCAATCTTCAAATAGTAGATACAATATGCCTCACCAGGCCTTTGGAGATAAGATTCCTCTGCAGCACCCAATCCCATTTGCAATACCGGCTCTGCATTCTTCAAAATCAGGACCAGACACACTTCATAACACCCCACATTCTCCTATAAGACAAATCACAACCGCAGAAAACCACAAACATTGGGAAAAAAGGAAACAATTTTTTATATTTTAATTTTTGAAGAAAAAAGGAAAAGAACAGAGCTATTGGGGCATTATATCAAATATAACACAATATCATATCTTTGAGGCAAATTCCGATCCACTCCGGCAATTGATCAGATTAGGAACCCTCGCTGGACTGGCCGTACAGCTCCATTGCGCGGACACAAGGAAACCAGAGCTGATGGAATAGAAGATGAAAAGGTTCTTCCGATGAAATTTGGAGACCAGTAAAAGACCATTCTGTGATACCGATTCTCCCTCGTTCTGGCTAGCGTGAAATTTCTTCCAATTTATGAGATTTCATAATACAAAAAAGCAGGGGTATAAAACATAGTGATTCAGAATAGTGATTATAAAAAATAGTGATTCAAAATAAAATCCTTCTTGCAAATAACCTTTTAATTCAATAAGCTCAACACTATCACATTGATCATAGCCAATATCAAATCAAACTGCACTAAGAAGAAATGATAATCACACCAAAGACAAAAATAACACAACAAAAACCCCTTCACAAACTTAAAAATCAGACGAACTATAAAATAAATCATAATGACAGAAAGCCACAAACAATGAAAAAAAAAGGAAACGATTTTCATTTTGTATTTTATGAACAAAAAAGGAAAAAAACCAGAACCATTGAGGCATTATATCAAATCTAACACAATATCATACCTTCGAGGCAAATTTCGATCCACTCCGGCGACTGATGAGATCAGGAACCCTCGTTGGACCGGCTGTATAGCTCCATTGTGTGGACACACGGAAACCGAAGCTGATGGAATAGAGAATGAAAAGGTTCTTCCGATGAAATATGTTGCTTGATCTCATCACCACAATTGATCGTTCCTCATCAGCTACGAAATCAAAAGGTTCTTCTGATGAAATCTGATACAAGATCTCATCACGACAATTAATCGTTCCTCCTCAGTGCCTCTCTACAACTCCACAAGTCTCCATCCTAATCACCAGAGAGCATTTCATGATTCACACTACAGGAGATGCATTAAAATTTCAAAGAAAAAAAGGAAGGGGAATCAGAATAAGAACTCCATCAGAATGAGGGTTTCCTAAAGGAAGAGAGAAAAATGAATAGGGAAAAAACAAAAGAAAGAGAAGAAGAAAGAGAGTAGGCGAACGATGGCAGAGGTAGCAAGAGTGATCCAAAAGAAGAGAAAGAAGCTAAATTTCGGGAAGCTGGAGGAGGTGAATAGGGATTCAATGAGAGAGAGAAGAAGAGAACGAAGAGACAGGATAAACGAAGAAAGAGAAGACAAAGAAGATGAGCTGTAAAGTGGGACCCTTGAAGCGACATTTTTTGAATTAAAAGAAAATTCAAAAAACCACAAAATGCCACTTCGGATAAGGTTCTTCCACTATACCATTCTTATATAGATAGGACAAGGAGCTGAGGTTGGCACCTAACTATGGGGAAACATCACCTAACTTTGTGTGAGAAGACCCTCCTGGCACCTAACTTGAGAAACTTAAAGTTAGGCGCTGTGTGTATCGAATGCACTAACTTCATGGTGGCAGTGAATTCTTGATTGTGGAGTCTTCATGGTGGCACCTAACTTCATGTAGCCAAGTTAGGCACCACCCTCCCAGTGGAAAATAGCCAAATACATGCACAACTGGCGCCTAACTTCATAAAAGTGAAGTTAGGCGCCACCCTATCCGCATCCATCTCCTCCAGGGTATTCGAAACTCTGTCTTTATGCACCTATTTCTGTTCTAATCACTCTGCATGATCAAAATACACATAAAACAAAGGAAAAACAATAGAAACTCAAACAAAACAAATGAAATAAAAATTATAAATCAAACTTAGGGATACAAAACATCGGGTTGCCTCCCGACAAATGCTTCTTTACTGTCACTAGCTTAACGGTCAGCTCCTCTAAGGAGGAGGATCATAGGGGCTCAGCTCTTCACCCCTCACTATGAACTTCTTTCCTGTGCTCTCATGGATCAACTCTATATACTCAAGAGACAGGATCTTGTTCACTGTATAAGGCAAGATTGGGCATGCAGTGAATACCACCCTTTATTCCTAGGGAGAAGTCTTCAATGGGAATCTTTTTATTTCTCTATCCCCTGGGTACTTTCTTCTTCTTGAAAATCTCCTCCTTGGTAGATGATGCATTCCCGACACCAAACTTAGGTTTGATATCAGAGGAAATTTTGTTGATTGTCACCAAAGGAGGTTTGAGCTACAGATTCTGTTGTGCATCATCAGGGGATTCTTGAATGTTTGGATTAGTAATTTCAATCTGCATGCACTTCTCTTCTTCACCTGATGAGTGCATCTTTTTGAAGACATGAAAGACCAGTTGCTCATTATGCACTCTAAGCACTAATTTACCTTCTTTCACATCAATTAGAGCTCTTCTAGTGGCTAGGAATTGTCTTTCTAGGATTATAAAGGCATTCTCATCCTCCCCCGTGTCAAGAATCACAAAATCTGCTGGAGGAAGAACTTACCCACTTTGACCAAGATATTCTCCACTAATCTATATGCAGGCTTTGGAGATTTGTCTGCTATTTGTAATGCTATCCTTGTGGGTTGTGTCTCTTGGATTTGCAATTTCTTCATTACAGACAAGGGCATTAGATTTATGCTTACACCCAGATCATATAAGGCTTTTTCAAAGGTGGTGCTCCCAATGGTACATAGAATTTGAAAACTCCCTGGATCTGGCATCTTCCTTGGCAAGTTATTTTCAATTATGGCACTATATTCCTTAGTCAGGACCACTATCTCATCTCCCTTTAAAGGCTTCTTCTTTGACAACAACTCCTTCATGAACTTAACATAGAGAGGCATTTACTTCAAAATCTCAGCAAAAGAAATATTGATTTGCAACTTTCTGAAGACTTCCTAGAACTTTGAAAACTACTTGTCCATGGTCTCCTTTTGAAGTCTGTGAGGATATGGCATCTTAGGCTTGTATTCAGGAGCTTTAGGTAAGGTTGGATGTGTGTCAAGAGTGATTGAAAAAGGATTATCTGCATGCCTAGGTGGGGCGTATTCAACCTCCTCCTTTTTCTCCTCTGGAACTTCTTTTTCAACTGGCCTTTCAGAAACTTGTGCTTTCATACTTGCCACTTGTCCACTTATCACGGTGATAGCCTTACACTCCTCTCTTGGATTTTAAATTGTATTACCATGGAGGCTATTAGTGGTCCTCTAATCAATTTCATTAACTTTTATGGTTAATTGACACATCTGAACCTCCAGGTTCTTGATTGATGCTTTGGTTTCCTGTATAAAGCTTATTACTATAGATTTTAAATCAGTAGTCTTCTGAGACTGAGAAGTTACTTGCTTAGATGACTGAAACTAGTGGTTATTGAGTACTCTTCTGGTTTCCTGTATAAAGCTTATTACTTGCTGAGAATTGTTAAAATTCTATGACCTCTGAGGTTGCTCTCTCTACCCAAGATTTGGGTGATTTCTCCATCCCAAATTAAAGGTCTTGGCGTATGAATCATTATTAGGATTTTTAGGAGCATTCCCTATATATTTGACCCATTTAGGAGGAAATTAAGCATCATAATTCTCACCTTAATGAAAGCCACCATTCATATCATATAGAGCCTCTTGAGGGGCATTTTGAGAATTAACAGCTGAAACTTGCATCTCACTCAAGTGTTGAGTAAGCATATTAATCTGTTGAGATATGGCTTTGTTATGGGCAAGAATAGCATTCAAGGTCTCCACTTCTAAAATGCCTTTCTTTTGAGGAGTTGATGAGCGGATATTTTATACGCTTTTTGGGGGTAATTTCATGTAGAATTTAGTATGTTTTAGTTAGTTTTTAGTATAATTTTATTAGTTTTTAGGCAAAATTCATATTTCTGGACTTTACTATGAGTTTGTGTGTTTTTCTATAATTTCAGGTATTTTCTGGCTGAAATTGAGGGAGCTGAGCAAAAATCTGATTTAGGCTGAAAAAGGACTGCGAATGCTATTGGATTCTGACCTCCCTGCACTCGGAATGGATTTTTTTGAGCTATAGAGATCCGATTGGCGCGCTCTTAATTGGGTTGGAAAGTAGACATCCAGGGCTTTTCAGAAATATATAATAGTTCATACTTTGCGTGAAGATAGACGATGTAAATTGGCGTTCAACGCCAGTTCCATGTTGCAGTTTGGCGTTCAGCGCCAGAAACAGGTTGCAAGTTGGAGTTCAACGCCAGAAACAGGTTATAACCTGGTGTTCAACTCCAGAAACAGCCCAGGCACGTGAGAAGCTTAAGTCTCAGCCCCATCACACACCACGTGGGCCCCAGAAGTGGATTTTTGCACTATCCATCCTAGTTTACTCATTTTCTGTAAACCTAGGTTACTAGTTTAATATTTAAACAACTTTTAGAGATTTATTTTGTATCTCATGACATTTTTAGATCTGAATTTTATACTCTTTGACGGCATGAGTCTCTAAACTCCATTGTTGGGGGTGAGGAGCTCTGCAGCGTCTCGATGAATTAATGCAATTATTTCTGTTTTCCATTCAAACACGCTTGTTTCTATCTAAGATGTTCATTCGCGCTTCACTATGAAGAAGGTGATGATCCGTGACACTCATCACCTTCCTCAATTCATGAACGAGTGCATGACAACCACCTCCGTTCTACATTAGATTGAATGAGTATCTCTTAGATTTCTTAATCAGAATCTTCGTGGTATAAGCTAGAATTTATGGCGGCATTCATGAGAATCCGGAAAGTCTAAACCTTGTCTGTGGTATTCCGAGTAGGATTCAATAATTGAATGGCTGTGACGAGCTTCAAACTCGCGATTGTTGGGCGTGATGACAAATGCAAAAGAATCAATGGATTCTATTCCAACATGATCGAGAACCAACAGATGATTAGCCGTGCTATGATAGAGCATTTGGACCATTTTCACTGAGAGGATGGGAAGTAGCCATTGACAACGGTGACGCCCTACATACAGCTTGCCATGGAAGGAGCCTTGCGTGTGTGAAGAGGAGGACAAGAGAAAACCTGAAATTCAGAGGACAAAGCATCTCCAAAACTCCAACATATTCTCCATTATTGAGTAACAATTACTTATTCCAAACACTTTCACTTTTTACAATTAAATTCAAAGAACCTTATTGGCATCCTGACTAAAATTAATAAGATAACCATATCTTGCTTCATACCAACAATCTCCTTGGGATCGACCCTTACTCACATAAGGTATTACTTGGACGACCCAGTGCACTTGCTGGTTAGTTTTGCGGATTGCAAAGGTGTGATTGCAATTTCGTGCACCAAGTTTTTGGCGCTGTTGCTGGGGATTATTTGAGTTTGAACAACTGACGGTGATTCTTGTTACTTAGATTAGGAAAAATTTGTATTTTTAGTTTAGAGTCACTAGGATTGCATTTTCTATTATTCCTTTTAAAAATTTTTTCAAAAATATTATTTTTCTTTATTTGAATTTTCATTTTTTTTATGAGTTTAGTGTCATGTTCTAAGTTTGGTGTCAATTGCATGCTTTTCTTTGTCTTTCAATTTTCAAATTGCATGTTCTTTGTTTTTCTTTGATCTTCAAATTGTTCTTGTCAATTTTTCTTATTTGATCTTTGATTTTTCTTGTTCTGTGTGTTGTCGTGTTTTCCTTATGCAATTTCAAAAAATTAGTTTTCAAAAAAATTTTATTTTTATTCATTAAAAATACCTCTTTAAAACACGTTATATTTATAGCTCAGTTGGCTAGAGCGTTGGCTTATGTTCTTGGTAATTGAGTATCTTCTTTTTAAAATCTTTTTCAAAAATAATTTTTCTTTGATTTAATCTTGTGCCAAACTTTAAGTTTGGTGTTTTCTTGTTAATTTTCTTTAATTTTCGAAAATTTATTTTGGTTTTCTAAAAATTTTAAGTTTGGTGTTCTTTCTTTTGTTCTTGTTGTTCTTGTGATTCTTCAAAGTGTTCTTGAGTCTTACTTGTGTTTTGATCTTAAAATTTTTAAGTTTGGTATTCCTTGGTATTTTCCTCCAAATTTTTGAAAACAAGGAGCATTAGATCTAAAAATTTTAAGTTTTATGTCTTTTGTGTGTTTTTCTCTTTCATCATAAAATTCAAAATTCAAAAATTTTTTATATCTCTTCTAACTACCTTAAAGCAATTATTTCGAATTTTGTTTCTAAAAATTTCAGATTTCAATTTCAAAATTTTTCAAATTTTATCCATTTTAAAATTTGCTTTTTCAAAAAAATTATTCTAACCACTTTCTCTCTCCTCACTTTTTCGAAAATCTTCATAAAATATTTTAAAATTCTTTTTTATTTTATTTTTATTTTTAGTTATTTTTAATTTTATTGTCGTCTTTATTTTATTTTATTATTTCGAAATTTTTATATATAATAAAATAAATAAAATAAATTCACATCATCTCCCTTTCTCGATTATGGACTTAAGTGGAAATGAACAGTCCAGAAGGACTCTGGGGTCATATGCTAACCCCACTACTGCTTCATATGGGAGTAGTATCTGTATACCCTCCATTGGAGTTAGTAGTTTTGAGTTGAACCCTCAGCTCATTATCATGGTGCAGCAAAGTTGCTAGTATTCTGGTCTTCCACAGGAAGAACCTACAGAGTTTTGGCATAGTTTTTTCAAATTACTGACACAGTACATGATAAGGAAGTAGATCAAGATGTCTACAGATTGTTACTGTTTTCATTTGATGTAAAAGACAGAGGTGGTTAAATAACCAACCTAAGGACAGCATAAAGACATGGAAACAGCCGTCAGAAAAATTTCTGAATCACTATTTTCCTCCAAAACGGATGACACAGCTAAGGCTGAGCATCCAAGGCTTCAAACAAGGAGATAATGAATCTCTTTATGATGCCTGGGAAAGATATAGAAAGATGCTAAGAAAATGTCCCTCTGAAATGTTTTCAGAATGGGTGCAGTTAGACATCTTTTACTATGGGCTTACAGAAAGAGCTCAGATTTCTCTAGACCACTCAGCGGGTGGATCTATACACATGAGAAAGACAATAGAAGAAGCTCAAGAGCTTATTGATACAGTTGCCAGAAATCAGCATCTGTACCTAAACAGTGAATCTTCTATCAACAAAGAGGCTAAAACAGTAACTGCTGAACTCAGTCCTGTAGATCAAGCTACTGAATTCAATGAGCATTAAGACTTTCTAACAAAACAGTTAGCCGAATTCAAGGAGATACTACAAGAAACAAGAATGGCTAATTTGAATATGGAAGTACAGTTGAAGCAAACAGAATAGCAGTTATCAAAACAAATAACAGAACAGTGCCAAGCAGTTCAATTAAGAAGTGGGAAAACATTAAATACCTCACTTCAAGGTAGCAGGAAACCAAGAAATGAGCAAACCACCCGAAATCCATCTGAGGACAGTAAGAGCCCAGAGAGGAATAATTTTGGCGCTCAAACGCCAGAAAATGGGTGGAAAGCTGGCGTTGAACGCCCAAACCATGCTCAGTCCTGGCGTTCAACGCCAGAAACAAGCAAGGAATTGGTGTTGAACGCCCAAAGGAAGCACAGTTCTAGCGTTCAGACGCCAAAAATAGGTAAGGAGTTGGCGTCTAATGCCACTCCAGCTTTTGGCGTCTGAACGCCACTCCAGCTTCCACCCCTAGCATTCAAACGCCAGTGGGAGATCAGATACATACTAGTGCTGATAGCAACCCCTCTAAAAAGGCTTCTCAACCCACATCTGTAGGCAATAAACCTAATGCAACTAAGGTTAAGGAATACAAAGCCAAAATGCCTTATCCTCAGAAACTTCGCCAAGCGGAACAGGATAAGCAATTTGCCCGCTTTGCAGATTACCTCAAGACTCTTGAAATAAAGATTCTGTTTGCAGAGGCACTTGAGCAAATACCCTCTTATGCTAAGTTCATGAAAGAGATCTTAAGTCATAAGAAGGATTGGAGGGAAACTGAGAAAGTTTACCTCACTGGAGAATGCAGTGCAGTCATTCTGAAAAGCTTATCTGAGAAGCTTAAAAATCCCGGAAGCTTTATGATACAATGCACATTAGAAGGTACTTGTACCAAGCAAGCTCTATGTGATCTTGGGGCAAGTATCAACTTAATACCTGCATCTACTATCAAAAAGCTTGGATTGACTGATGAAGTCAAACCAACCCAGATATGTCTCCAACTTGCTGATGGTTCCATTAAACACCCATCAGGCGTGATTAAAAACATGATTGTCAAGGTTGGGCCATTTGCCTTTCCCACTGACTTTGTGGTGCTGGAAATGGAGGAGCACAAGAGTGCAACTCTCATTCTAGGAAGACCTTTCCTAGCAACTGGACGAACCCTCATTGACGTCCAAAAAGGGGAAGTAACCCTGAGAGTCAATAAGGACGAGTTTAAGTTAAATGTTGTCAAAGCTATGCAGCATCTAGACACCCAAAATGACTGCATGAGCATTGGTATTATTGACTCTCTGGTAAAAGAGGTCAATATGACTGAGAGTCTCGAATCAGAGCTAGAGGATATCTTTAAAGATACTCAGTCTGATCTGGAGGAACCAAAGAGAATAATAGAACCTTTGAAAATCCCTCAGGAAGAGGAGAAACCTCCTAAACCCAAGCTCAAACCATTACCACCATCCCTGAAATATGCATTTCTGGGAGAAGGTGACACTTTTCCTATAATCATACGCTCTACCTTAGAACCACAGGAAGAAGAAGCACTAATTCAAGTGCTAAGGACACACAAGACAGCTCTTGGGTGGTCCATCAGTGATCTTAAGGGCATTAGCCCAGCCAGATGCATGCATAAGATCCTATTGGAGGATGATGCTAAGCCAGTGGTTCAACCACAGAGGCAGCTGAATCCAGCCATGAAGGAGGTGGTGCAGAAGGAGGTCACTAAATTACTAGAGGCTGGGATTATTTATCCTATTTCTGATAGCCCCTGGGTAAGCCCTGTCCAAGTCGTCCCTAAGAAAGGTGGCATGACAGTGGTTCATAATGAAAAAAATGAATTGGTTCCTACAAGAACAGTTACAGGGTGGCGTATGTGTATTGATTACAGAAGGCTCAATACAGCTACCAGAAAGGATCATTTTCCTTTACCATTCATAGACCAGATGCTAGAAAGACTAGCAGGTCATGAATGCTACTGCTTCCTAGATGGATATTCAGGTTATAATCAAATTGCAGTAGATCCCCAAGATCAAGAGAAAACAGCATTCACATGCCCATCTGGAGTATTTGCATACAGAAGGATGCCATTTGGTCTGTGGAATGCACCTGCAACCTTTCAAAGATGCATGCACTCTATTTTGTCTGATATGGTGGAAAAATTTTTGGAAGTCTTCATGGATGACTTTTCAGTGTTTGGAGACTCATTCAGCTCCTGTCTTGACCATCTAGCAGTTGTTCTAAAGAGATGCCAAGAGACTAATCTGGTTTTAAACTGTGAGAAATGTCACTTTATGGTGATTGAAGGA
Organism: Arachis hypogaea; assembly: GCF_003086295.3. Classification (NCBI taxonomy): domain Eukaryota; kingdom Viridiplantae; phylum Streptophyta; class Magnoliopsida; order Fabales; family Fabaceae; genus Arachis; species Arachis hypogaea. The sequence goes on along the minus strand of NC_092041.1, from coordinate 75,837,520 downwards.
ATTGTCCTTGGGCACAAAATTTTGAACAAAGGAATAGAGGTAGATCAAGCTAAGGTGGAGGTAATTGAAAAATTACCACCACCTGCCAATGTTAAGGCAATCAGAAGCTTTCTGGGGCATGCAGGATTCTATAGGAGGTCTATAAAAGATTTTTCAAAAATCGCCAAACCTCTGAGTAATCTGCTAGCTGCTAACATGCCATTTATCTTTGATAAAGAGTGTCTACAGGCGTTTGAGACTCTTAAAGCTAAGCTGGTCACAGCACCAGTCATCTCTGCACCAGACTGGACATTACCTTTTGAACTAATGTGTGATGCCAGTGACCATGCCATTGGTGCAGTGTTGGGACAAAGGCATGACAAGCTTCTGCACGTCATTTACTATGCCAGTCGTGTTTTAAATGACGCACAGAAGAACTACACAACCACAGAAAAAGCGTTACTTGCAGTAGTTTACGCTATTGACAAGTTTAGATCTTATTTAGTAGGATCAAAAGTGATTGTGTACACTAACCATGCTGCTCTTAAATATCTACTCACAAAGCAGGATTCAAAACCCAGACTCATCAGATGGGTGTTGCTTCTGCAGGAGTTTGATATAGAAATAAGAGACAGAAAAGGGACAGAGAACCAAGTAGCAGATCATCTATCCCAAATAGAACCAGTAGAAGGGGCGTCCCTCCCTCTTACTGAAATCTCTGAAAACTTTCCGGATGAGCACCTCTTTGCCATCCAGGAAGTGCCATGGTTTGCAGACATTGCAAACTACAAGGCAGTGAGATTCATACCCAAAGAGTACAGTAGGCAACAAACAAAGAAATTGATCACGGATGCAAAGTACTACCTTTGGGATGAACCATATCTCTTCAAGAGATGTGCAGATGGAGTAATCCGTAGATGTGTGCCTAAAGAAGAAGCACAGAAGATCCTCTGGCACTGCCATGGATCACAGTATGGAGGACATTTTGGAAGTGAGCGAACAGCTACAAGAATACTCCAATGTGGCTTCTACTGGCCTACTCTCTATAAAGACTCCCGAGTGTTTGTACTTAATTCTGACAGTTGCCAAAGATCTGGCAATCTGCCTCACAGTTATGCCATGCCTCAATAAGGGATCTTGGAGATTGAGTTGTTTGATGTATGGGGTATTGACTTCATGGGACCTTTCCCACCATCATACTTAAACACTTATATTCTGGTGGCAGTGGATTATGTATCCAAATGGGTGGAAGCTATTGCAACACCCACTAATGATACTAAGACAGTGCTGAAATTCCTCCTGAAACACATCTTCAACAGATTTGGTATCCCTAGAGTACTAATCAGTGATGGGGGCACTCATTTCTCCAATAAACAGCTTTACTCTGCTTTGGTTTGATATGGAGTTAGCCACAGGGTAGCTACTCTATATCATCCACAGACAAATGGGCAAGCTGAAGTCTCTAATAGAGAACTTAAAAGAATCCTAGAACGAACTGTGATTAACCGTAGAAGGGATTGGGCAAGAAGCTTGGATGATGCTCTGTGGGCATACAGAACAGCATTCAAGACACCTATAGGAACTTCTCCATACCAGCTGGTGTATGGAAAGGCCTGTCACTTGCCAGTGGAACTGGAACATAAGGTCTATGATTCCTAAACCTTGATGCCAAGTTTGCTGGAGGAAAATGATTGCTCCAGTTAAATAAGCTAGAGGAATTCAGACTCAATGCTTTCGAAAATGCAAAAATTTACAAAGAGAAGGCAAAAAGATGGCATGATAAGAAACTGTCATCCATAGTCTTTGAGCCAGGGCAGAAAGTTCTGCTGTTTAATTCTAGGCTCAGATTATTCCCCGAAAAATTGAAGTCCCAGTGGAGAGGTCCATATATGATTACAAGTGTGTCACCATATGGATACGTGGAGCTTCAGGATAATGATTCTAACAAAAAGTTCATTGTTAATGGATAGAGAGTTAAACATTATCTTGAAAGCAATTTTGAGCAAGAATGCTCAAAACTGAGAGTTGATTAAAGCTCAGTAATAGTCCAGCTAAAGACAATAAAGAAGCGCTTGCTGGGAGGCAACGTAGCCATTTACAAAGTTTATTTGTCAATTAATTTATTTTTACAGGTTTATGTCAATTATCTTCAAGGTAAAATAGCAAAAAGCTCACTGGTGTGAAAAAAAGCCAGTAAGAGCTGTTTTGGGCACTGAACGCCCAAAAGAAGCACTTACTGGGCATTCAACGCCAGTAAAGATAGCCATGTGGGCGTTAAACGCCAGAAAGAAGCATCTTCTGGGCGTTGAACGCCAGAAAGAAGCACCTTCTGGGCGTTTAACGCCAGATTTATAACGTCCTGAGCGTTCAGAAAAACGACCAGTGACAAAGGAGTTTCCGGCGTTCAACGCCAGCTAGAAGCAACAGCTGGGCGTTGAACGCCCATGAGGAGCTGCAAATGGGCATTAAATGCCCAAAACATGCAGCGTTTGGGCGTTTAACGCCAGGATTGTGGGGAGGAGGTAATTTCGTTTTTAATTCACATTTTTCAAAATTTTTATATTCCAATTCATAATTTCTTGCATAAACATGTTATAAACTCTCATCCTTCAATTCCAAAAATTTTAATCCTAATTTCTAAATCCCTTTTTCAAAAATATCAAATGTATCTTAATTCATAAACACAAATCCTTTTCAAATCCCATCCAACTCCTTTTCAAATTTTTTAAAAAAACTCAATTATCTTTTAAAATCTTTTTCAAAATAAAAAAATTCAAATTTATCTTTTTCATATATCATTCACAACTTTTAAATTTTAAATTATATCTTTTTCTTATCATATTTATCTTTTATAAATCATATCTTCTATCTTATCTTTCTTCAAAATTTTCGAAAACCCACCCCCTCCCTTTAAATCCACATTCGTCCTCCCTCCTCTCCTCCACCATTCGATACTAGCTCTCCTTCTATCCTTCTTCTTTCCTTTCTTTTGCTTGAGGACAAGCAAACCTCTAAGTTTGGTGTGTTTATCCGTGATTACTAAACCATATTCACTAAGATCATGGCTCCTAAAGGAAAACAACCCACTCCAAGAGGCAAGAAAGAGAGTATTCCAAAACCACTTTGGAATCAAAGGAAGTTCTTAACCAAAGAACATTCAGACCATTACTACAAAATAATGGGTCTAAGGTCAGTGATCCCAGAAGTTAGATTTGATCTGAAAGAAGATGAATATCCAGAGATTCAAGAGCGAATTCGAAATAGGAACTGGGAAGTCCTAGCTAATCCTGAATATCTGGAACTGCCCTCTATGACTATCGGACCATGGTTAGCGGAAAGATTGTTCACATTCACCCTGACAAAATCAGGGAGATCTTTAAGCTACTTCAGCTAAAAGATGACCCAGACTCCTTTAATAGGAGAATGATGAGAACAAATAAGGGTTTAGACAAGATTCTAGAGGATATATGCATCCCTTGAGCCAGGTGGACCACCAGCACCAAGGGCGTCCCAAATCAACTCAAGAGAGAAGATCTCAAACCAGTCGCCAGAGGCTGGCTGGACTTCATTGGGCGTTCTATATTGCCCACAAGCAACCGTTCTGAAGTCACAGTTAAAAGCGCAGTGATGATCCATTGCATTATGTTGGGAAGAGAAGTGGAAGTTCATCAATTGATTTCATGTGAACTTTACATAATCGCAAACAAGAACTCCAAAGATGCCAAATTGGCTTATCCAAGCTTAATTTCTATGCTCTGCAAAGATGCTGGAGTGAAGATGGGAATAACTGAGTATATCTCAGTTAAGCGACCAATCACCAAAATATCAATGGAAAAACAACAAGTGCAAGATGACCCCATCAAGAGGAGAGCACAGGAATTCCTCCCGGAAATCCTTCAAATTGAATACTGGGAGCATCTTGAAGCATCTGTTACCAAGTTGCAAGAAGCTATGGACCAAATAAAGGAAGAACAGAATAATCAAAATAGCATGCTTTGCAAATTGCTTGGGGAACAAGAAGAGCAAAGGCGTGACTTAAAAGAACTGAAGCGTCAAAAACTATCTCTTGAAGGACCAAGCACCCCACAGACTAGAGGAACATCCAGTTCTCAAAATAAAGGTTGTTGAGTCCTAATCTTAGCTTTAATTCTGTGATAGTTGTTCTTATAGGAATTTACCTTTGAAGTTATATAGGAGTAGTAGTAATTAGTATATCTATTTTGATTTTATTTCCAATTAAGCTATAATTTATTTTTCTCATCATCATTAAACATGAATAAAATAGTAGATTTTTAGAATAAAGAGGCAATTTAATTTCGAGTTCTTAATAAGGAAAATTCTAATTATTTATATGTGGTGGCAATACTTCTTGTCTTCTGAATGAATGCTTGAACAGTGTATATTTTTTATATTGAATTTCATGAATGTTAAAATTGTTGGCTCTTGAAAGAATGATGAACAAGAGAAATATTATTGATGATCTGAAAAATCATGAAATTGATTCTTGAAGCAAGAAAAAGTAGTGAAAAAAAACAAGGAATCATTGGATAAAGAAAAAGAAAAAGCCAATAGCCCTTTAAACCAAAAGGCAAGGGTGAAAAGGATCTAAGGCTTTGAGCATCAATGGATAGGAGGGCCCAAGGAAATAAATCCAGGCCTGAGCGGCTAAATTAAGCTGTCCCTAACCATGTGCTTGTGGCATGCAGGTCCAAGTGAAAAGCTTGAGACTGAGTGGTTAAAGTCGTGATCCAAGGCAAAAGAGTGTGCTTAAGAACTCTGGACACCTCTAACTGGGGACTTTAGCAAAGCTAAGTCACAATCTAAAAAGGTTCACCCAGTTATGTGTCTGTGGCATTTATGTATCCGGTGGTAATACTGGAAAACAAAGTGCTTAGGGCTACGGCCAAGACTCATAAAATAGCTGTGTTCAAGAATCAACATAATAAACTAGGAGAATCAATAATATTATCTGAATTCTGAGTTCCTATGGATGCCAATCATTCTGAATTTCAAAGGATAAAGTGAGATGCCAAAACTGTTCGGAAGCAAAAAGCTACTAGTCCCGCTCATCTAATTAGAATCTGAGCTTCACTTAAAACTCTGAGATATTATTGCTTCTTGATTTCTTTTTATCCTATTTTATTTATCTAGTTGCTTGAGGACAAACAACAGTTTAAGTTTGGTGTTGTGATGAGCGGATATTTTATACACTTTTTGGGGGTAATTTCATGTAGAATTTAGTATGTTTTAGTTAGTTTTTAGTATAATTTTATTAGTTTTTAGGCAAAATTCATATTTCTGGACTTTACTATGATTTTATGTGTTTTTCTGTAATTTTAGGTATTTTCTGGCAGAAATTGAGGGAGCTGAGTAAAAATCTGATTTAGGCTGAAAAAGGACTGCGAATGCTGTTGGATTCTGACTTCCCTGCACTCGGAATGGATTTTATGGAGCTACAAAAGTCTGATTGGCGCGCTCTCAACTGGGTTGGAAAGTAGACATCTAGGGCTTTCCAGAAATATATGATAGTTCATACTTTTCACGAAGATAGATGACGTAAACTGGCGTTCAACGCCAGTTCCATGTTGTAGTTTGGCGTTCAGCGCCAGAAACAGGTTTCAAGTTAGAGTTCAATGCCAGAAACAGGTTACAACCTGGTGTTTGATAGGAGAAATTGTGATTTGTACTCTTTATTGTTGTATGGAATTAATTCCCCGATAATGGCTCCAAAAACTTGGTGCTCAATATCATGGTGTCTAAAATTTAATTCACAACTTCGCACAACTAACCAGCAAGTGCACTGGGTCATCCAAGTAATACCTTACGTGGGTAAGGGTCGATCCCATAGAGATTGTTGGTATGAAGCAAGCTATGGTCATCCAATCCTTCTTACTCCTTTCCATGGCAAGCCGTATGTAGGGCATCACCGTTGTCAATGGCTACATCCCATCCTCTCAGTGAAAATGGTCCAAATGCTCTGTCACAGCACGACTAATCATCTGTTGGTTCTCAATCAGGTTGGAATAGAATCCAATGAGTCTTTTGCGTCTGTCACTAATGCCCAGCCTTCAGGAGTTTGAAGCTCGTCACAGTCATTCAATCCCGGAATCCTACTCGGAATACCACAGACAAGGTTAGACTTTCCGGATTCCCATGAATGCCGCCATCAATTCTAGCTTATACCACAAAGATTCTGATCAAGGAATCCAAGAGATATGTATTCGGTCTAAGGTAGAACGGAAGTGGTTGTCAGTCACGCGCGTTCATAGGTGAGAATGATGATGAGTGTCACGGATCATCACATTCATCAAGTTGAAGTGCAACGAATATCTTAGAAAAGGAATAAATCGAACTAGAAAGAAAATAATAGTAATTGCATTAAAACTTGAGGTACAGCAGAGCTCCACACCCTTAATCTATAGTGTGTAGAAACTCCACCATTGAAAATACATAAGTGAAAGGTCCAGGCATGGCCGAATGGCCAGCTCCCATGAAGGTCTAAGGACTAGGCATCCAGAGATAGCTAATACACTAGTAAAAAGTCCTATTTATAATAAACTAGCTGCTAGGGTTTACAGAAGTAAGTAATTGATGCATAAATTCACTTTCGGGGCCCACTTGGTGTGTGTTTGGGCTGAGCTTGAATGTTACACGAGCTGAGGCTTATCTTGGAGTTGAACACCAAGTTGTAACGTGTTTTGGGCGTTCAACTCTGGTTCGTGACGTGTTTCTGGTGTTTGACTCCAAAATGCAGCATGAAACTAGCATTGAGCGCCAGTTTATGTCATCTAATCTCGAACAAAGTATGGACTATTATATATTTCTGGAAAGCTCTGGATGTCTACTTTCCAAGTCCATTGAGAGCGCGCCATTTAGAGTTTTTTAGCTCCAGAAAATCTGTTTCGAGTGTAGGGAGGTCAGATTCCAACAGCATCAGCAGTCCTTTGTCAGCCTTCTTATCAGGGTTTTGCTCAGGTCCCTCAATTTCAGCCAGAAAATACCTGAAATTACAGAAAAACACACAAACTCATAGTAAAGTCCAGAAATGTGAATTTAGTATAAAAACTAATGAAAACATCCCTAAAAGTAACTAGATCATGCTAAAAACTACCTAAAAACAATGCCAAAAAGCATATAAATTATCCGCTCATCACAACACCAAATTTAAATTATTGCTTGTCCCCAAGCAACTGAAAATCAATTAGGATAAAAAGAAGAGAATATACTATAAATTCCAAATATCAATGAATATTAATTCTAATTAGATGAGCGGGACTTGTAGCTTTCTGCTTCTGAATAGTTTTGGCATCTCACTTTCTCCTTTGCAGTTTAGAATGATTGGCTTCTCTACGAACTTAGAATTTCGAATAGTGTTATTGATTCTCCTAGTTAAGTATGTTGATTCTTGAGCACAGCTACTTTTATGAGTCTTGACCGTGGCCCTAAGCACTTTGTTTTCCAGTATTACCACCGGATACATAAATGCCACAAACACATGACTGAATGAACCTTTTCAGATTGTGACTCAGCTTTGCTAGAGTCCCTAGTTAGAGGTGTCTAGAGCTCTTAAGCACACTCTTTTTGCTTTGGATCACAAATTTAACCACTCAGTCTCAAGCTTTTCACTTGGACCTGCATGCCACAAGCACATGGTTAGGGATAGCTTTAATTTAGCCGCTTAGGCCTGGATTTTATTTCCTTGGGCCCTCCTATCCATTGATGCTCAAAGCCTTGGATCCTTTTTACCCTTGCCTTTTGGTTTTAAGGGCTAATGGCTTTTTTTTTGCTTGCTTTTTCTTTTTCTTTCTATTTTTTTTCACAAGCTTTTACTTTTTCACTGCTTTTTCTTGCTTCAAGAATCAATTTCATGATTTTTCAAATTATCAATAACATTTCTCTTTGTTCATCATTGATGAGCGGATAATTTATACGCTTTTTGGCATTGTTTTTATATAGTTTTTAGTAAGTTTAAGCTACTTTTAGGGATGTTTTCATTAGTTTTTATGTTAAATTCACATTTTTGGGCTTTACTATGAGTTTGTGTGTTTTTCTGTGATTTCAGGTAAATTCTGACTGAAATTGAGGGATTTGAGCAAAACTCAGAAGAAGGCTGACAAAAGGACTGCTGATGCTGTTGGAATCTGACCTCCCTGCACTCGAAATGGATTTTCTGGAGCTACAGAACTCCAATTGGCGCGCTCTCAACGGCGTTGGAAAGTAGACATCCAGGGCTTTCCAGCAATATATAATAGTCCATACTTTATTCGAAGAATGACGACGTAACTTGGCGTTGAACGCCAAGTACACGCTGCTGTCTGGAATTAAACGCCAGAAAAACGTCATTATCCGGAGTTGAACGCCCAAAACACGTCATAACTCAGAGTTCAACTCCAAGAGAAGCCTCAGCTCGTGGATTGATCAAGCTCAGCCCAAGCATACACCAAGTGGGCCCCGGAAGTGGATTTATGCATCAATTACTTACTCATGTAAACCCTAGTAGCTAGTCTAGTATATATAGGACATTTATCTATTGTATTAGACATCTTTGATCTCAGTTTTGTTTTATTCTTCATCTTAGGGGATCATTGATCACGTTAGAGAGGGCTGGCCATTCGGCCATGCCTGAACTCTTTGCTTATGTATTTTCAACGGTGGAGTTTCTGCACACCATAGATTAAGGGTGTGGAGCTCTGCTGTACCTCAAGTATCAATGAAATTCTATTATCTTTTATTCAATTCTCTATCTTATTCTTATTCCAAGATATTCATTCGTACCCAAGAACATGATGAATGTTATGAGTCAGATTACCCTCATTATCATTCTCACTTATGAACGCGCGTGATTGACAACCACTTCCGTTCTACATGCAACAGAGCTTGAATGCGTATCTCTTAGATTCTCCAACAGAATCTTCGTGGTATAAGCTAGATAGATGGCGGCATTTATGAGGATCCGGAAAGTCTCACCTTGTCTGTGGTATTCCGAGTAGGATCCTGGGAATCCGGAAAGTCCAACCTTGTCTGTGGTGTTCCGAGTAGGATTCCGGTAATGAATGATCGTGACGTGCTTCAAACTTTAACCTGCTGGGCGTTGGTGACAGACGCAAAAGAGGGATTCTATTCCAGTAGGAGCGGGAACCAACCGGTGATTAGCCGTACTGTGACAGAGTGCGTTAGCATAGTTTTCACTGCGAGGATGGGATGTAGCCATCAGCCATGGGTGATGCCTCCAGACTGGTTAGCTGTGCGAGTGACAGCCGCACAGGTTATTTCCCCGTGAGGAATGAAAGTAGCCACAGTTGATAGTGAACCCCTATACAAAGCTTGCCATGGAAAGGAGTAAGAAGGACTGAGTAGAAGGAGTAGGAGAGCAGGTGTCCAAGAGCTCTACAGTATCTCCATCCGCTTATCTGAAATTCCCACCAATGAATCTGCATAAGTGTTCTATCCCTTTTATTATTTCTTCTTTTTATTATTAATTATTCGAAAACCCATAAATCATTTTTAATCTGCCTAACTGAGATTTGCAAGGTGACCATAGCTTGCTTCATACCAACAATCTCTGTGGATTCGACCCTTACTCACGTAAGGTTTATTACTTGGACGACCCAGTACACTTGCTGGTTAGTTGAATGGAGTTGTGTCCACTCGTGCCAATTTCTAAAATCCAATTACAAGAAAATAGGAAACACAATTTCGTCCACCAAGTTTTTGGCGCCGTTGCCGGGGATTGTTCGAGTATGGACAACTGACGGTTCATCTTGTGCTCAGATTAGGTAATTTTCTTTTCAAAAATCTTTTTCAAAATTTTTCTTTTTATTTTCGTTTTTCCAAACTTTATTTTCGAAAAAAATTTATAAAAATACAAAAAAATTTAGAAAATCATAAAAATCAAAAATATTTTGTGTTTCTTGTTTGAGTCTTGTGTTAATTTCTAAGTTTGGTGTCAATTGCATGCTTTTAAAATTTTTCTTGCATTGTTTTCGAAAATCCATGCATTCATAGTGTTCTTCATGATCTTCAAGTTGTTCTTGATAAGTCCTCTTGTTTGATCTTGATGATTTCTTGTTTGGTGTCTTTTGTTGTTTTTCATGTGCATTTTTGCATTCATATTTTCCATGCATTAAAAATTTCTAAGTTTGGTGTCTTGCATGTTTTCTTTGCATTAAAAATTTTTCAAAAATATGTTCTTGATGTTCATCATGATCTTCAAAGTGTTCTTGGTGTTCATCTTGACATTCATAGCATTCTTGCATGCATCTTGTGTCTTGATCCAAAATTTTCATATTTTGGGTCATTTTTGTGTTTTTCATTCAAAATTTGATTTCAAAAATATCTTTTCCTTATTTCCCTCCAAAATTTCGAAATTTTGGGATTGACTTGGTCAAAAATTTTCAAAATTAGTTGTTTCTTACAAGTCAAGTCAAAATTTCAATATTAAAAATCTTATCTTTTCAAAATCTTTTTCAAAAATCATATCTTTTTCATTTTTTTATATAATTTTCGAAAATTTCAAAATTATTTTTCAAAATATTTTCAAAAATCTTTTTCTTATCTTTTTATCCAATTTTCGAAAATTAGCTAACAATTAATGTGATTGGTTCAAAAATTTGAAGTTTGTTACTTTCTTGATAAGAAAGGTTCAATCTTTAAGTTCTAGAATCTTATCTTGTAGTTTCTTGTTAGTTAAGTCAATTTTAAAATTAAATCTTTTTCAAATATATCATTTTATCTTTTTATCTTATCTTTTTCAAAAATTTTATCTTTTTCAAAATTTGATTTCAAAATATCTTATCTAACTTCTTATCTTCTTATCTTTTTCAAATTTGATTTCAAATCTTTTCAATCAACTAACTCACTCTTTGTTTGTTCTTATCTTTTTCAAAACCACCTAACTACTTTTCCCTCTCTAATTTTCGAAAATTCTCCCTCTCTTTTTCAAAATTCTTTTTGTTTTAAATTTTAATTTTAATTATATGTCATCTTTAATTTTCGAAAATTAATAACCTCTTTTTCAAAATTTATTTTCGAAAATTCTCTTCTCCTCTCTTCTTCTATTTAATTATTTAATTACTAACACTTCTCTTCACCTCTCTTCATCCAAAAAAATCCGAACCTCCTTCTTCTTTCTTCTACCCCTTTCTTCTTCTACTAACATAAAGGAATCTCTATACTGTGACATAGAGGATTCCTTTTTCTTCTCTTGTTTTCTTCTCTTTCATATGAGCAGGAACAAGGATAAAGGCACTCTTGTTGAAGCTGATCCAGAACCTGAAAGGACTCTGAAGAGAAAATTAAGAGAAGCTAAATTACAACAATCCAGAAACAACCTTTCAGAAATTTTCGAACAAGAGAAAGACATGGCAGTCGAAAATAATAATAATAATAATGCAAGGAGAATGCTTGGTGACTTCACAAAGCCAACATCCAAGTTTGATGGAAGAAGCATCTCCATTCTTGCCATTGGAGCCAATAATTTTGAGCTTAAGCCTCAACTAGTTGCATTAATGCAACAAAACTGCAAGTTTTATGGGCTCCCATCTGAAGATCCCTATCAGTTTTTAACTGAGTTCTTGCAAGTTTGTGATACTGTAAAGACAAATGGAGTTAATCCTGAAGTCTACAGACTCATGCTTTTCCCTTTTGCTGTAAGAGACAGAGCTAGAATATGGTTGGATTCACAACCTAAGGATAGTCTGGACTCCTGGGATAAGCTGGTCACTGCCTTCTTGGATAAATTCTTTCCTCCTCAAAAGCTGAGCAAGCTGAGAGTGGATGTTCAAACCTTCAAACAAAAAGATGGTGAATCCCTCTATGAAGCTTGGGAAAGATACAAGCAGATGACCAAGAGATGTCCATCTGACATGTTTTCAGAATGGACCCTATTAGATATATTCTATTATGGTCTCTCTGAATTTTCGAAAATGTCATTGGACCATTCTGCAGGTGGATCTATTCACCTGAAGAAAACGCCTGAAGAGGCTCAAGAACTCATTGACATGGTTGCAAACAACCAGTTCATGTACACCTCTGAGAGGAATTCCGTGAATAATGGGGTCCCTCAGAAGAAAGGAGTTCTTGAAATTGATGCTCTGAATGCCATATTGGCTCAGAACAAAATGTTGACTCAACAGGTCAACATAATCTCTCAAAATCTGAATGGATTGCAACATGCATCCAACAGTACTAGAGAGGTAGCTTCTGAAGAAGCTTATGATCCTGAGAACCCTGCCATGGCAGAGGTTAATTACTTAGGTGAACCTTATGGAAACACCTATAACTCATCATGGAGAAATCATCCAAATTTCTCATGGAAGGATCAACAAAAACCTCAACAAGGTTTTAACAATGGTGGACGCAATAGGCTGAATAATAGTAAGCCATATCCATCATCTTCTCAGCAACAGACAGAGAACTCTGAACAAAATAATTCTAATTTAGCCAATATAGTCTCTGATCTGTCAAAAGCCACTTTCAGTTTCATGAATGAAACAAGATCCTCCATTAGAAATTTGGAGGCACAAGTAGGCCAGCTGAGCAAGAAAGTTATTGAAACTCCTCCCAGTACTCTCCCAAGCAATACAGAAGAGAATCCAAAAGGAGAATGCAAAGCCATTGACTTAGTCAACATGGCCGAATGCACAAAGGAGGAGGAGGACGAAAATCCCAGTGAGGAAGACCTCCTGGGACGTCCTCCAAGCAAGAAGGAGCTTCCTATTAAGGATCCTGAGGAATCTGAGGCTCATACAGAGACCATAGAGATTCCATTAAATCTCCTTCTGCCATTCATGAGCTCTGACTATTATTCATCCTCTGAAGAGGATGAAGATGTGACTGGTGAGCAAGTTGCTCAATATCTAGGAGCTATCATGAAACTGAATGCCAAGCTATTTGGTAATGAGACTTGGGACAGTGAACCCCCCTTGCTCATTAGTGATCTGGATACTCGGATTCAGGAAACTCTACCTCAAAAGAGACAAGATCCTGGCAAGTTCTCAATACCTTGCACCATTGGCACCATGAGCTTTGAAAAAGCTCTATGTGATCTTGGGTCAGGAATAAACCTTATGCCACTCTCTGTAATGGAGAAGCTAGGGATCATTGAGGTACAACCTGCCTTGTTCTCATTACAATTGGCAGATAAATCCATAAGACAAGCTTATGGAATGGTAGAGGACATGCTAGTAAAAGTTGAAGACTTTTACATCCCTGCTGATTTCATAATCCTAGATACTAGGAAGGAAGATGATGAATGCATCATCCTAGGAAGACCTTTCCTAGCCACAGCAGAAGCTGTGATAGATGTCAATAGAGGAGAGTTAGTCCTTCAATTGAATGGAGAATATCTTGTGTTTCAAGCACATGGTCATCCCTCTGTGACAAAAGAGAGTAAGCATGAAGAGCTTCTCTCAGTTCAAGGTCAAGAAGAGCCCACACAGTCAGACTCTAAGTTTGGTGTTGTGAAGCTACAACCAAACTCTAAGTTTGGTGTTCAAACCCCATATCCAAACTCTAAGTTTGGTGTTGGGACTAGACAACATTGACTTGATTGCTCTGTGGCTCCATGAGAGCCACTGTCAAGCTATTGACATTAAAGAAGCGCTTGTTGGGAGGCAACCCAATTTTATTTATCTAATTTTATTTTATTTTGTTTTGGTGTTATTTTTGTGTTGAATTAGGTACATGATCATGAGGAGTCACGAAAAAATCAAAAAATTAAAAACAGAGTCAAAAACAGAAGAAAAAAATTTTTCACCCTGGAGGACGCACGGGCCGGCGTTCACCGCCCAGAAGATGCATCTGGCCGGCGTTCAACGCCAGAACAGAGCATCTTTCTGGCGCTGAACGCCCAGAACAAGCAACATCCTGGCGTTTAACGCCAGGATGCGCACACAGAGGACAATCTGGCGCTGAACGCCAGAAACAAGCTTGAAACTGGCGTTCAACGCCAGAAACAAGCATTACATGGGCGTTTAACGCCCAGAACATGCACCAATGGGCGTTTGAACGCCAGAATGGTGCATGAAGGCAATCTTCATGCCTATATGGTGAAGGAATGGTATTTCTTTTCACCTCAGGATCTGTGGACCCCACAGGATCCCCACTTACCATATTCCCACCTTACCTTCTAATCCTATTTTTGTGATTTGAATTCCCCATGTCACAATTCCCAATTTTCATTCACTACTCCCTTCTATGTAAAAATTTTCATTCAATCCTGGCAAGTTCTTAATACCTTGCACCATTGGCACCATGAGCTTTGAAAAAGCTCTATGTGATCTTGGGTCAGGAATAAACCTTATGCCACTCTCTGTAATGGAGAAGCTAGGAATCATTGAGGTGCAACCTGCTTTGTTCTCACTGCAATTGGCAGATAAGTCAGTGAGACAAGCTCATGGGATAGTAGAGGACATGCTTATAAAAGTTGAAGACTTCTACATCCCTGCTGATTTCCTAATCCTAGATACTAGGAAGGAAGATGATGAATGCATCATCCTAGGAAGACCTTTCCTAGCCACAGCAGAAGCTGTGATAGATGTCAACAGAGGAGAGTTAGTCCTTCAATTGAATGGAGAATACCTTGTGTTTCAAGCACATGGCAATCCCTCTGTGACAAAGGAGAATAAGCATGAAGAGCTTCTCTCAGTTCAAGGTCAAGAAGAGCCCACACAGTCAAACTCTAAGTTTGGTGTTGTGAAGCCACAACCAAACTCTAAGTTTGGTGTTCAAACCCCATATCCAAACTCTAAGTTTGGTGTTGGGACTAGACAACATTGACTTGATTGCTCTGTGGCTCCATGAGAGCCACTGTCAAGCTATTGACATTAAAGAAGCGCTTGTTGGGAGGCAACCCAATTTTATTTATCTAATTTTATTTTATTTTGTTTCTTTGTTATTTTTGTGTTGAATTAGGTACATGATCATGAGGAGTCACAAAAAAATCAAAGAAATTAAAAACAGAGTCAAAAACAGAAGAAAAAAATTTTTCACCCTGGAGGACGCACGGGCTGGCGTTCAACGCCCAGAAGGTGCATCTGGCCGGCGTTTAACGCCAGAACAGAGCACCATTCTGGCGCTGAACGCCCAAAACAAGCAACAACCTGGCGTTAAACGCCAGGATGGTGCACAGAGAGGACAAACTGGCGCTGAACGCCAGAAACAAGCATGAAACTGGCGTTCAACGCCAGAAACATGTATTACATGGGCGTTTAACGCCCAGAACATGCACCAATGGGCGTTTGAACGCCAGAATGATGCATGGAGGCATTTTACATGCCTATTTGGTGCAGGGATGGAATTCCTTGACACCTCCGGATCTGTGGACCTCACAGGATCCCCACCTACCTCGCCCTCTCTCTTTCCATTCATGACCATCCCTTCTGTTTTTCATTCACCACCTGCTGCTACCCATTCTACCCCATACACCCCACCTACCTTTACAATTTAACTTCTCTTCCCCACCCAATCCCACCCATATAGCCGAATCCATCTCCCCTCACTCACCTCCATTATCTTCTTCTTCTTCTTCTCTTCTTTCTTTTCTTGCTCGAGGGCGAGCAATATTTTAAGTTTGGTGTGGTAAAAGCATAGCTTTTTTGCTTTTCCATTACCATTAATGGCACCCAAGGCCAGAGAAACCTCAAAGGGAAGACAAAAGCTTCCACCTCTGAGTCTTGGGAGATGGAAAATATAAGCCGTCATAGCTCAGTGGTATAACATGTGGCTGCAAATCAAGAGATCCCTGAGATACCTCAGGGGATAAGTTGTCCTCCACACAACTATTGGGAGCAAATAATGTTAAAAACACCAAAATCACTAGGGATCATGCAACAGAAGCAAGGAAAAGACATAAAGAAGCTCAAAAAGCACCATTGGACCTTCAAGAAGGCGCCACCCTCACTCAGGTGGATTCATTCCTTGCTCTTTATTTCTTTCTGTTTTCGTTTTTAATATTGTGTTTACCTATGTTTTGTGTCTTTACTTCATGATCATTAGTATGTAACCATGCCTTAAAGATTATGAATAATTCCATTAGTCCTTCACCTCTCTTAAATGAAAAATGTTTTAATTCAAAAGAACAAGAAGTACATAATTTTCGAAATTATTAGTGAATTTAATTTAATTATATTGATGTGGTGGCAATAATTTTTGTTTTCTGAATGAATGAATGAACAGTGCATATGTCTTTTGATATTGTTGTTTATGAGTGTTAAAATTGTTGGCTCTTGAAAGAATGATGAACAAAGAGAAATGTTATTGATGATCTGAAAAACATCATGAAATTGATTCTTGAAGCAAGAAAAAGCAGTGAAAAAGCAAAAGCTTGTGAAAAAAAAAATGGCGAAAAATTGAGAAAGAAAAAGAAAAAGCAAGCAGAAAAAGCCAATAGCCCTTAAAACCAAAAGGCAAGGGTAGCAAGGATCCAAGGCTTTGAGCATCAATGGATAGGAGGGCCCAAGGAAATTAAATCCAGGCCTAAGCGGCTAAATCAAGCTGTCCCTAACCATGTGCTTGTGTCATGAAGGTCCAAGTGAAAAGCTTGAGACTAAGTGGTTAAAGTCGTGATCCAAAAGAGTGTGCTTAAGAGCTCTGGACACCACTAACTAGGGACTTTAGCAAAGCTGAGTCACAATCTGAAAAGGTTCACCCAGTTATGTGTCTGTGGCATTTGTGTATCCGGTGGTAATACTGGAAAACAAAGTGCTTAGGGCCACGGCCAAGACTCATAAAGTAGCTGTGTTCAAGAATCAACATGCTTAACTAGGAAAGTCAGTAACACTATCTGAAATTCTAAGTTCCTAGAGAAGCCAATCACTCTAAACTTCAAAGGAAAAAGTGAGATGCCAAAACTGTTCAGAAGCAAAAAGCTACAAGTCCCGCTCATCTAATTAAATTAATATTCATTGATATTTTGGACTTTATAGTATATTCTCTTCTTTTTATCCTATTTGATTTTCAGTTGCTTGGGGACAAGCAACAATTTAAGTTTGGTGTTGTGATGAGCGGATAATTTATACGCTTTTTGGCATTGTTTTTATATAGTTTTTAGTAAGTTTAAGCTACTTTTAGGGATGTTTTCATTAGTTTTTATGTTAAATTCACATTTTTGGGCTTTACTATGAGTTTGTGTGTTTTTCTGTGATTTCAGGTAAATTCTGACTGAAATTGAGGGATTTGAGCAAAACTCTGAAGAAGGCTGACAAAAGGACTGCTGATGCTGTTGGAATCTGACCTCCCTGCACTCGAAATGGATTTTCTGGAGCTACAGAACTCCAATTGGCGCGCTCTCAACGGCGTTGGAAAGTAGACATCCAGGGCTTTCCAGCAATATATAATAGTCCATACTTTATTCGAAGAATGACGACGTAACTTGGCGTTGAACGCCAAGTACACGCTGCTGTCTGGAATTAAACGCCAGAAAAACGTCATTATCCGGAGTTGAACGCCCAAAACACGTCATAACTCAGAGTTCAACTCCAAGAGAAGCCTCAGCTCGTGGATTGATCAAGCTCAGCCCAAGCATACACCAAGTGGGCCCCGGAAGTGGATTTATGCATCAATTACTTACTCATGTAAACCCTAGTAGCTAGTCTAGTATATATAGGACATTTATCTATTGTATTAGACATCTTTGATCTCAGTTTTGTTTTATTCTTCATCTTAGGGGATCATTGATCACGTTAGAGAGGGCTGGCCATTCGGCCATGCCTGAACTCTTTGCTTATGTATTTTCAACGGTGGAGTTTCTGCACACCATAGATTAAGGGTGTGGAGCTCTGCTGTACCTCAAGTATCAATGAAATTCTATTATCTTTTATTCAATTCTCTATCTTATTCTTATTCCAAGATATTCATTCGTACCCAAGAACATGATGAATGTTATGAGTCAGATTACCCTCATTATCATTCTCACTTATGAACGCGCGTGATTGACAACCACTTCCGTTCTACATGCAATAGAGCTTGAATGCGTATCTCTTAGATTCCCCAACAGAATCTTCGTGGTATAAGCTAGATAGATGGCGGCATTTATGAGGATCCGGAAAGTCTCACCTTGTCTGTGGTATTCCGAGTAGGATCCTGGGAATCCGGAAAGTCCAACCTTGTCTGTGGTGTTCCGAGTAGGATTCCGGTAATGAATGATCGTGACGTGCTTCAAACTTTAACCTGCTGGGCGTTGGTGACACACGCAAAAGAGGGATTCTATTCCAGTAGGAGCGGGAACCAACCGGTGATTAGCCGTACTGTGACAGAGTGCGTTAGCATAGTTTTCACTGCGAGGATGGGATGTAGCCATCAGCCATGGGTGATGCCTCCAGACTGGTTAGCTGTGCGAGTGACAGCCGCACAGGATATTTCCCCGTGAGGAATGAAAGTAGCCACAGTTGATGGTGAACCCCTATACAAAGCTTGCCATGGAAAGGAGTAAGAAGGATTGAGTAGAAGCAGTAGGAGAGCAGGCATCCTTGAGCCATACAGCATCTGCATATACTTAACTGATACCTCTACTAATGAATCTGCATAAGTGTTCTATCCCTTTTATTTCTATCCTTTATTTCTATTTTCGAAAAACCCATAAACTATTTTAATCTGCCTGACTGAGATTTGCAAGGTGACCATAGCTTGCTTCATACCAACAATCTCTGTGGATTCGACCCTTACTCACGTAAGGTTTATTACTTGGACGACCCAGTACACTTGCTGGTTAGTTGAACGGAGTTGTGAATCCAAATAAAGACAATTTTTGAATAAATCCATATAAGCACAAAGAATAGTGATCACAATTTCGTCCACCAAGTTTTTGCAGCATAGCTTTTTTGCTTTTCCATTACCATTAATGGCACCTAAAAGGCCAGAGAAACCTCAAAGGGAAGACAAAAGCTTCCACCTTTGAGTCTTGGAAGATGGAAAGACTCATGTAAGCTGGAATAGCTCAGTTGGTTAGAACATGTGGCTGCAAATCAAGAAATCCCTGAGATACCTCAGGGAATAAATGGTCCTCCACACAACTATTGGGAGCAACTATGGATAGGAGCACCAAAATTACTATGAATCATTCAACAGAAGCAAGGAAGAGACATAGAGGAGCTCAAAGAGCACCATTGCACCTTCAAGAAGGCGCCACCCTCACTCAGGTGGATTCATTCCTTGTTCTTTATTTTCTTTCTGTTTTCTGTTTTTAAGTATTATGTTTATCTATGTTTTTGTGTCTCTACTTCATGATCATTAGTGTGTAACCATGCCTTAAAGCTATGAATAAAATCCATTAGTCTTTCACCTCTCTTAAAAGAAAAATGTTTTAATTCAAAAGAACAAGAAGTACATAATTTTCGAAATTATTAGTGAATTTAATTTAATTATATTGATGTGGTGGCAATAATTTTTGTTTTCTGAATGAATGAATGAACAGTGCATATTTTTGATCTTGTTGTCTATGAGTGTTAAAATTGTTGGCTCTTGAAAGAATGATGAACAAAGAGAAATGTTATTGATGATTTGAAAAATCATGAAATTGATTCTTGAAGCAAGAAAAAGCAGTGAAAAGCAAAGTTTGTGCGAAAAAAAAAATGGCGAAAAAAAAATAGAAAGAAAAAGAAGGAGCAGTAGAAAAAGCCAATAGCCCTTAAAACCAAAAGGCAACGGTAAAAAGGATCCAAGGCTTTGAGCATCAATGGATAGGAGGGCCCAAGGAAGTTAAATCCAGGCCTAAGCGGCTAAATCAAGCTGTCCCTAACCATGTGCTTGTGTCATGAAGGTCCAAGTGAAAAGCTTGAGACTGAGTGGTTAAAGTCGTGATCCAAAAGAGTGTGCTTAAGAGCTCTGGACACCACTAACTGGGGACTTTAGCAAAGCTGAGTCACAATCTGAAAAGGTTCACCCAGTTATGTGTCTGTGGCATTTGTGTATCCGGTGGTAATACTGGAAAACAAAGTGCTTAAGGCCACGGCCAAGACTCATAAAGTAGCTGTGTTCAAGAATCAACATGCTTAACTAGGAAAGTCAGTAACACTATCTGAAATTCTAAGTTCCTAGAGAAGCCAATCACTCTAAACTTCAAAGGAAAAAGTGAGATGCCAAAACTGTTCAGAAGCAAAAAGCTACAAGTCCCGCTCATCTAATTAAATTAATATTCATTGATATTTTGGACTTTATAGTATATTCTCTTCTTTTTATCCTATTTGATTTTCAGTTGCTTGGGGACAAGCAACAATTTAAGTTTGGTGTTGTGATGAGCGGATAATTTATACGCTTTTTGGCATTGTTTTTATATAGTTTTTAGTAAGTTTAAGCTACTTTTAGGGATGTTTTCATTAGTTTTTATGTTAAATTCACATTTTTGGGCTTTACTATGAGTTTGTGTGTTTTTCTGTGATTTCAGGTAAATTCTGACTGAAATTGAGGGATTTGAGCAAAACTCTGAAGAAGGCTGACAAAAGGACTGCTAATGCTGTTGGAATCTGACCTCCCTGCACTCGAAATGGATTTTCTGGAGCTACAGAACTCCAATTGGCGCGCTCTCAACGGCGTTGGAAAGTAGACATCCAGGGCTTTCCAGCAATATATAATAGTCCATACTTTATTCGAAGAATGATGACGTAACTTGGCGTTGAACGCCAAGTACACGCTGCTGTCTGGAATTAAACGCCAGAAAAACGTCATTATCCGGAGTTGAACGCCCAAAACACGTCATAACTCAGAGTTCAACTCCAAGAGAAGCCTCAGCTCGTGGATTGATCAAGCTCAGCCCAAGCATACACCAAGTGGGCCCCGGAAGTGGATTTATGCATCAATTACTTACTCATGTAAACCCTAGTAGCTAGTCTAGTATATATAGGACATTTATCTATTGTATTAGACATCTTTGATCTCAGTTTTGTTTTATTCTTCATCTTAGGGGATCATTGATCACGTTAGAGAGGGCTGGCCATTTGGCCATGCCTGAACTCTTTGCTTATGTATTTTCAACGGTGGAGTTTCTGCACACCATAGATTAAGGGTGTGGAGCTCTGCTGTACCTCAAGTATCAATGAAATTCTATTATCTTTTATTCAATTCTCTATCTTATTCTTATTCCAAGATATTCATTCGTACCCAAGAACATGATGAATGTTATGAGTCAGATTACCCTCATTATCATTCTCACTTATGAACGCGCGTGATTGACAACCACTTCCGTTCTACATGCAACAGAGCTTGAATGCGTATCTCTTAGATTCCCCAACAGAATCTTCGTGGTATAAGCTAGATAGATGGCGGCATTTATGAGGATCCGGAAAGTCTCACCTTGTCTGTGGTATTCCGAGTAGGATCCTGGGAATCCGGAAAGTCCAACCTTGTCTGTGGTGTTCCGAGTAGGATTCCGGTAATGAATGATCGTGACGTGCTTCAAACTTTAACCTGCTGGGCGTTGGTGACAGACGCAAAAGAGGGATTCTATTCCAGTAGGAGCGGGAACCAACCGGTGATTAGCCGTACTGTGACAGAGTGCGTTAGCATAGTTTTCACTGCGAGGATGGGATGTAGCCATCAGCCATGGGTGATGCCTCCAGACTGGTTAGCTGTGCGAGTGACAGCCGCACAGGTTATTTCCCCGTGAGGAATGAAAGTAGCCACAGTTGATAGTGAACCCCTATACAAAGCTTGCCATGGAAAGGAGTAAGAAGGACTGAGTAGAAGGAGTAGGAGAGCAGGCATCCAAGAGCTCTACAGTATCTCCATCCGCTTATCTGAAATTCCCACCAATGAATCTGCATAAGTGTTCTATCCCTTTTATTATTTCTTCTTTTTATTATTAATTATTCGAAAACCCATAAATCATTTTTAATCTGCCTAACTGAGATTTGCAAGGTGACCATAGCTTGCTTCATACCAACAATCTCTGTGGATTCGACCCTTACTCACGTAAGGTTTATTACTTGGACGACCCAGTACACTTGCTGGTTAGTTGAACGGAGTTGTGTCCACTCGTGCCAATTTCTAAAATCCAATTACAAGAAAATAGGAAACACAATTTCGTCCACCAATCATTCTTTCAAGAGCCAACAATTTTAACATTCATAAACAACAAGATAAAAAATATGCACTGTTCAATCATTCATTCAGAAAACAAAAAGTATTGTCACCACATCAATAAAATTAAACTAAATTCAAGGATAAATTCAAAACTCATGTACTTCTTGTTCTTTTGAATTAGAAACATTTTTCTTTTAAGAGAGGTGAAGGATTTATGTAATTTATTTATAGCCTTAAGACATAGTTACTAAACACTAATGATCATGAAGTAGAGACACAAATATAGATGACATAATAAGCATAAAAACCAAAAAACAGAAAAAAAATAAGAACAAGGAATGAGTCCACCTTAGTGGTGTCTTCTTCTTGAAGGACCAATGATGTCCCTAAGCTCTTCTATGTCCCTTCATTGCCTTTGTTGCTCCTCCCTCATTGCTCTTTGATCTTCTCTTAATATCCTCTTCAGAGTCCTTTCAGGTTCAGGGTTAGCTTCAACAAGAATGCCTTTTTTCCTTGTTCCTGCTTATATAGGGAAGAAGAGAACAAGAAAAGAAAGAGGAATCCTCTATGTCACAGTAAAGAAGTTCCTTATTGTTAGTAGAAGAAGAAAGGGGATAAAGAAAGGAGAATCCAAACAGAAGGGTAAGGATAGAGGCAGTGATTGGAGATGAAGAGAGGTGAAGAGAAGTGTTAGTAAATAAATAAATAAATAGAAGAAGAAAAGAGAGAGAGAATTCAAAAATAATTTTGAAAAAGTAGTTAATGATTTTCGAAAATTAAAGATAAGATATAATTAAAATTAAAATTTAAAACAATTAAAAAGAATTTTTGAAAAAAGAGATGAGATATTTTCAAAAATTAAAGAGGGAAAAGTAGTTAGGTGGTTTTGAAAAAGATAAGAAACAAACAAAAAGTCAAATAGTTAGTTGGAAAAGATATTAAAATCAAATTTGAAAAGATAAGAAGATAAGAAGTTAGAAAAGATATTTTAAAATCAAATTTTTTGAAAAAGATAAAATTTTGAAAAAGATATGATAAAAAGATAAGATAAGAAGATATGATAAAAAGATATGATAAAAAGATAAGATTCTTAAGAAAAAGATATTTTGAAAAAGATTCAATTTTTAAAATTAAAATTGATTACTTGACTAATAAAAAACTAAAAGATAGGATTCTAGAATTTAAAGATTGAACCTTTCTTAACAAGAAAGTAACAAACTTCAAATTTTTGAATCAATCACATTAATTGTTAGTAAAGTTTCAATTTTTTTTTTTGAAAAAAAAGATAAGAAAAAGATTTTGAAAATAAATTTTTAAAATTTCGAAAATTATTAAAAAAATGAAAAAGATGTGATTTTTAAAAAAGATTTTGAAAAGATAAGATTTTTAAAATTGAAAATTTGACTTGACTTATGAGTAACAACTAATTTTAAAAATTTTTCGACTTAAATTTTCGAAAATTAAGGAAAAGATATTTTTTGATTTTTGAATTTTTAATGATGAGAGAGAAAAACACAATTATGACCCAAAACATGAAAATTTTGGATCAAAACACATGATGCATGCAAGAACACTATGAATGTCAAGATGAACACCAAGAACACTTTGAAGATCATGATGAACATCAAGAACATATTTTTGAAAAATTTTTGATGCAAAGAAAACATGCAAGACACCAAACTTAGAAGTTTTTAATGCTTGGAAAATATGAATGCAAAGATGCACATGAAAACAACAAAAGACACAAAACAAGAAATCATCAAGATCAAACAAGAAGACTTACCAAGAACAACTTGAAGATCATGAAGAACACCATGAATGCATGAATTTTTCGAAAAATGCAAGAACAATATGAATATGCAATTGACACCAAACTTAAAAATTGACTCAAGACTCAAACAAGAAACACAAAATATTTTTGGTTTTTATGATTTTATGATTTTTTTGGTATTTTCTTTATTTATTTTCGAAAAAAAGGAAAAAAAATTTTGAAAAATTTTTGAAAAAAAAACAAAAAGAAAATTACCTAATCTGAGCAACAAGATGAACCGTTAGTTGTCCATACTCGAACAATCCCCGGCAACGACGCCAAACACTTGATAGGCAAAATTGTGATTCGTACTCTTTATTGTTGTATGGAATTAATTCCCCGATAATGGCTCCAAAAACGGGTGCTCAATATCATGGTGTCAAAAATTTAATTCACAACTTCGCACAACTAACCAGCAAGTGCACTGGGTCGTCCAAGTAATACCTTACGTGAGTAAGGGTCGATCCCACAGAGATTGTTGGTATGAAGCAAGCTATGGTCATCTTGTAAATCTCAGTCAGGCGGATAATAATTGGTTATGGGAAATATAAAGAGATACTTGCTTAAATAATAAAGGATAGAAATACTTATGTAAATTAATGGTGGGGATTTCAGATAAGCGTATGGAGATGCTTGTCCCTGTTGAATCTCTGCTTTCCTACTACTTTCATCCAATCCTTCTTACTGCTTTCCATGGCAAGCTGTATGTATGGCATCACCGTTGTCAATGGCTACATCCCATCCTCTGAGTGAAAATGGTCCAAATGCTCTGTCACAGCACGGCTAATCATCTGTCGGTTCTCAATCAGGTTGGAATAGAATCCAATGATTCTTTTGCGTCTGTCACTAACGCCCAGCCTTCAGGAGTTTGAAGCTCGTCACAGTCATTCAATCCTGGAATCCTACTCGGAATACCACAGACAAGGTTAGACTTTCCGGATTCCCATGAATGCCGCCATCAATTCTAGCTTATACCACGAAGATTCTGATCAAGGAATCCAAGAGATATGCGTCCGGTCTAAGGTAGAACGGAAGTGCTTGTCAATCACGCATGTTCATAGGTGAGAATGATGATGAGTATCACGGATCATCACATTCATCAAGTTAAAGTGCAACGAATATCTTAGAAAAGGAATAAATCGAACTGGAAAGAAAATAATAGTAATTGCATTAAAACTTGAGGTACAGCAGAGCTCCACACCCTTAATCTATGGTGTGTAGAAACTCCACCGTTGAAAATACATAAGTGAAAGGTCCAGGCATGGCCGAATGGCCAGCCCCCATGAAGGTCTAAGGACTAGGCGTCCAGAGATAGCTAATACACTAGTAAAAAGTCCTATTTATAATAAACTAGCTGCTAGGGTTTACAAAAGTAAGTAATTGATGCATAAATCCACCTTCGGGGCCCACTTGGTGTATGTTTGGGCTGAGCTTGAATGTTACACGAGCTGAGGCTTATCTTGGAGTTGAACGCCAAGTTTTAACGTGTTTTGGGCGTTCAACTCTGGTTCGTGACGTGTTTCTGGCGTTTGACTCCAGAATGCAACATGAAACTGGCGTTGAGCGCCAGTTTACGTCATCTAACCTCGAACAAAGTATGTACTATTATATATTGCTGGAAAGCTCTGAATGTCTACTTTCCAACGTCGTTGAGAGTGTGCCATTTGGAGTTCTGTAGCTCCAGACAATCCGTTTCGAGTGCAGGGAGGTTAGATTCCAACAGTATCAGCAATCCTTTGTCAGCCTTCTTATCAGAGTTTTGCTCAGGTCCCTCAATCTCAGCCAGAAAATACCTGAAATCACAGAAAAACACACAAACTCATAGTAAAGTCCAGAAATGTGAATTTAGCATAAAAACTAATGAAAACATCCATAAAAGTAACTAGATCATGCTAAAAACTACCTAAAAACAATGCCAAAAAGCGTATAAATTATCCGCTCATCAGTGTTCAACTCCAGAAACAGCCCAGGCACGTGAGAAGCTTAAGTCTCAGCCCCAGCACACACCAAGTGGGCCCCAGAAGTGGATTTCTGCACTATCCATCCTAGTTTACTCATTTTCTGTAAACCTAGGTTACTAGTTTAGTATTTAAACAACTTTTAGAGATTTATTTTGTATCTCATGACATTTTTAGATCTGAATTTTATACTCTTTGACGGCATGAGTCTCTAAACTCCATTTTTGGGGGTGAGGAGCTCTGCAGCGTCTCGATAAATTAATGCAATTATTTCTGTTTTCCATTCAAACACGCTTGTTCCTATCTAAGATGTTCATTCGCGCTTCACTATGAAGAAGGTGATGATCCGTGACACTCATCACCTTCCTCAATTCATGAACGTGTGCCTGACAACCACCTCTGTTCTACATTAGATTGAATGAGTATCTCTTAGATTTCTTAATCAGAATCTTCATGGTATAAGCTAGAATTTATGGTATTTCGAGTAGGATTCAATGATTGAATGGCTGTGACGAGCTTCAAACTCGCGATTGTTGGCCATGATGACAAATGCAAAAGAATCAATGGATTCTATTCCAACATGATCGAGAACCAACAGATGATTAGCCGTGCTGTGACAGAGCATTTGGACCATTTTCACTGAGAGGATGGGAAGTAGCCATTGACAACGGTGATGCCCTACATACAGCTTACCATGGAAGGAGCCTTGCGTGTGTGAAGAGGAGGACAAGAGAAAAGCTAAAATTCAGAGGACAAATCATCTCCAAAACTCCAACATATTCTGCATTATTGAGTAACAATTACTTATTCCAAACACTTTCACTTCTTACAATTAAATTCAAAGAACCTTATTGGCATCCTGACTAAGATTAATAAGATAACCATAGCTTGCTTCATACCAACAATCTCCGTGGGATCGATCCTTACTAACGTAAGGTATTACTTGGACGATCCAATGCACTTGCTGGTTAGTTGTGTGGATTGCAAAGGTATGATTGCAATTTCGTGCACCACGAGTCACGAAGTTCACAAGATTTGTAAAACCTGGTTAATTAATGGCTAATTGACCCATAAATGAGAATTTATCCTAGAAAGCCAAAAATGTGAATTTTATGGCTAAATATGATAGAGGAGTTTAAGACTAGAAATTCGATACCAATTTTGTAGAAATCGAACAAAGATTGGACCGAACGGGCTAAACCGGGCCAACCGGACCCATATTGGGCCCTTGGCCCAACCTAACTAAACCTAATACACTCATTTCAGCACTCTTTCTCCTCACTTAACACTCATACATGCCGAAAATGCAGGCCAAGAGGGGAAGAACACTCTCTCAAAGTTCTATCTCTCCTTTGATCTTCAAACTACCATAACTTTTGATCTAGAGCTCCGATTACCGCACCGTTTATGGCCACACATTCACCGCGAAGAGCTCTACAAAACCCACTACTTTATTCTTGAGGTAATTCACGAAATCATCTCAGTTCTTCATCCCTAAAATTCGAGTTTCATAGAGAAATATGTTGAGATTTTGGGCTATTTGATGTTATAGGACCCAACTCTCTTAAAGGAGAAGGTTAATCTTGTCTCCTTGAACCTTGGGTGTGGTAAGATTCTCAAACCTAGAGTAATTTGTTGTTTTATGATGCTTGGGTATTGAGATGTTGTGTTTGGGTATGATAACTGTGGCTTAGGTAGTGTGTATATGAATATTGGAGCTTGATTAGGATTTTGGAAAGCTTGAATAAGGATTTTGGTGTGAAAAAATTTGTTCTTGGAGGTGTTGAGACCTTGAGAGCTTGTGGACAAGTGGTTTGGAAGTGCTCATGTTGAGCGTGGGAAATTGGCTAAGGTATGGTCTCGGTTTCCTGTATCTAAAATGTAATGTGGTGTGAAAACTTAGGCTAGAGGCCTTAAGATAGGTATTGAATTGTTGATTTTGTTGAATGGTTGAGATATATGATGTGGTCATATATGTGATTGTGAATATTGATTCCTTGATGGTGTGAAATATGAGAAAATGCATGTTGTGATATATGCTTGATGAATGATTGAGGTTGAATTGTGGGTGAAACCATGTTGATGGTGAGTATAATATTGATTATGCATAATAATGGTTGATTAGAAATGGTATTATTGGAAATTGGGATGAGAAAGGATGTATAACATGTTAATATATTTGTCTTTTAGCCTTTTGATTGAGAAGTGTTAAAATGGTTGGTTGGTGGTTTTGTAAATTGTGGTAAAGTGTTAATGTGTGAGTTGAAAGGCTTGATGTTGATTTTGGTATATTTTTATTGATTTCAGAAAGGGTTGAAATTGGTATGTTTTGGTTGATTTTGAAAAGGGTTGAAAATGGCTTGTTTTGAAAATGGTACTTTGTGGTTTTATATGAAAATATAGTTTTTGGGCATACTTTGATGGAACATAACTTGGACTCCGGATCCCCATTTTGTGCCAAACTTATTTAGAAATGAAATTGGATCCGGGATGTTCATGTCGTTCAAAGAATGGGCGAAAAATAATTTGAATGAAGAAGTTATGTCCATTGGAAGATTGGGGGTTGAATCTGTGAATTCTGTAGCCTTTAACTTAGAAAATTTTTTGGCAAAACACGCATCCACGCGTCGGCGTGACCGACGCATATGCATCATTTTCACTACCCACGTGTGCGCGTGGCCGACGCGTACGCGTCGGTGTGCTACAGCAGATGCCCAGAATTGTGCCAGTTTTGTGCGTGGGGCACAAACGCACCCACGTATATGCATGGCAAATGCGTACACGTCATTTGTCTATTTTTCCATCCACGCGTGCGCGTGGGAGACGCATACGCATCGATGAACCTTGTTGCCATCCACACGTGGGCGTGGAGGACGCGTACGTGTGACATTGTTTTCATGCCAAAGTTGATTTTTGAGTTTTAAAGGCCAAATTTCATACTTACAAGCCTCCGATCTCACCCCTTATGTATTAAATCATTTTGATATGCCTAGCAAAGAGAAAGGAGCTAGGGGATGTGGTAACTTGCGAATGAAGCAAGGGGAAAAATTATGATCAATGATGATCAAAGATGATTATATGAGATACAGAGGATGGCAGTAGAAGTGTTGTGTGTGTCATGAGTCGAATGGCTGTATTTATTGATAAATTGGCTGGTTCTGGATTGAACTGTGAGCCGGATGGCTGAGTTATTGTCGGATTATGGCGGAGCCATTATTGATTATGGCCGAGTATAAATGCATATATGCTATTGAATGAAATGCGAATGTTGCACTTCCACTATCTGAGATACGAGTTTCCCTAGGTGAAAGCAGTGGCTAGCCACCATGTGCTCCAGGTGGAGACTCAATACTCTGCTGACCCTATGTCGTAAGTGTGGTCGGACTGTGAAAGTTCTGGATGAGCTCGCCCCCGTGAATATACACCAGTGAGGGTTTTGGATATGGATTATGAGTATGATCATCATGATGATCGTGAATAACTCGAGTTGGGGATGCACGACAGAGGGATAGTCCAATGGTTAGCTACCAGGACTTGTCGTGTTGGCTATATAACCGACAGATGATATCATCAGCCATTAGGACATTCATACATCATATGCATACTATGTGAATTGTTTGAGATTGCCTATTTGACTGCATATTACTTGCTAATTGTCTAAATGCCTTATCTGTTCCTATTTGTATATCTCTTGTTTGATATAACTGTGTTTGCCATATTATACTCTTGCTGGTAGTTAGGAGGTCTGAAGGAATTAGAAAGGGAAGTATTAGTTAGACTGAAGAGTCTTTAGTCAGTTGCCATTTATGGTTTAGCCTATTTATAAGTTTTGATTTATCTGGTGGAAGTTCTAGGATTGCCTTTGGCTTTCCCAGGACATTACATGTTAGATATGTGGGCACTGTTACCATACTGAGAACCTCTGGTTATCACCCATGCAGATTTTGTGGTTTTCAGATGCAAGACGTGAGGCTTCTCGCTAATGCATGCTGGAGACTTCTGGATAGCAATGATCCTTGGTTCTCGGGACTCTAATTTTGGTTTATATGTTTTGCTTAGATACTTTTATCTCCACTAAATAATACAAACCGTGATGACTCCTCTTAGAGGGGATTTTTGGAGAATAGGTTTTCTGTATTTTATGTCCCTTGGGTTTCCTTTGGGGTTTCCTACTTTATTTACATGTATATATTGCTATGCTCGGACCGGTTATCTTCGCAACCGGATTTTGAGTTTTAATATTCCTGTTTTTGGCACTCCTTTGTATATATATATATAATCTCGAGTTAGTTTATTCCTTCATTCGTTACGTTATTGATCAGAGTGTTGCGCTTTCGAGTTACGATTTTGTTTTTTCTTCAAAGGCTCATAGTTATAATCAATCATTCATACTACTATACGTACTAAATTTTAATTTTTAGAGGTCGTAATACCTTGCCATCTCTGAATTATGACTTAATCATAAGACTCTGTATGGTAGGGCGTTACAAGATTCCTGTTAAATGAGTAAAGATATTGGTTGTTAGCAATAAATTCAATAAGCTCAGTGGTCTCTTCAGGCAATGAACCACCTGCAGAGTTGTCTAAACACATTTTGGCCATTTCACAGAGGCTCTCAAAAAAGATCTCCAGCTGGGTCCATTTAGAAAACATGTCAGGGGGCATCGCCTTGTCAACAGCTTGTACATCTACCAGGCTTCATAGAGGGTCTCACCATCTTTTTGCCAGAAGGTTTGAAGATCCACCCTTAGTTTAGTCAACTTTTGTGGTGGGAAAAATTTGGACAAAAATTCAATGACTACCTTATCCCAAGTGTCCAGGCTCTTCTTGGGCTGAGAATATAGCCACAGCTTTGCTCTATCCCGCACAGCAAATGGAAAGAACATGAGCTTGTAAACCTTAGGATTCACTCTATTTGATTTCACAGTGTCACAAATCTGCATGAAGTTAGAGATAAATCGGTTTAGATCTTATTGCGGGAGTTCATGATACTGACAATTTTGATACACTAGAGTGACTAACTGAGGCTTCATCTCAAAGTTGCTTGCAGTTATAGGAGGCACCATAATACTGTTCCCATAGACATCTGGATTGGGGGCAGTGTATGAGCCAAGCACTCTTCTAGGTTGTTCATTCTCATTCGAATTTGCCACATTGGCATTAACAGCACGATTATGATGCATAGTGGACTCTGCAGCTTCCTTTTCAAAGGTCTCACTTAGATTTTCACTAGCCTTGTAAAGTCTAGCTTGTTGCAAGCACCGCCTCAAAGTCCTTTCAGGATTAAAATTTGTAAGAGGTTTCTTGTCCTTTGGTGCACGAAATTGTGATCAATACTTTTCACAACTCAAATAATCCTCGGTGATGAACCCAAAGACTTGGTGTTCAATACCATGGCATAAACACAACTTCGCACAACTAACCAGCAAGTGTACTGGGTCGTCCAAGTAATAAACCTTACGCGAGTAAGGGTCGATCCCACAGAGATTGTTGGTATGAAGCAAGATATGGTCACCTTGTAAATCTTAGTCAGGCAAACTCAAATGGTTATGAATGATGAATAAAACATAAAGATAAAGATAGAGATACTTATGCAATTCATTAGTGGGAATTTCAGATAAGCGTATGGAGATGCTGTATTCCTTCCATCTCTCTGCTTTCCTACTGTCTTCATCCAATCCTTCTTACTCCTTTCCATGGCAAGCTGTATGCAAGGGTTTCACCGTTGTCAGTGGCTACCTCCCATCCTCTCAGTGAAAATGTTCAACGCACCCTGTCACGGCACAGCTATTCATCTGTCGGTTCTCAATCAGGTTGGAATAGAATCCAGTGATTCTTTTGCGTCTGTCACTAACGCCCAGCCTTCAGGAGTTTGAAGCTCGTCACAGTCATTCAATCATTGAATCCTACTCAGAATACCACAGACAAGGTTTAGACCTACTGCCAAAAAGCGTACAAATTATCCGCTCATCATCCTTGTTCTTGCTCATAAACAAACAGAAAACAAGAAAAGTGGAATTTTCTACGTCAAAGTGTAGAGAATTCCCAGTGAGGTAACCTGTGTAAAGAAGTAAAATAGAACAACTAAATAAATGAAGTAGAAAAATTCGAAAATTTTTAGTATTAACTTGAAAAATTCGAAATTAAGAAGAAAAATTGAAAAGGAAAATTAAATTTAAAATAACTAGGTAACACCAAACTTAATTTCAAAAATTAAGGAAAAACAGTAGCACTAATTTTTGAAAATTAAGGAGCAAAAATTTAATAAAATTAAAGCTAAAACAACTAATCTAAGCAATCAAACAACTACTAGTTGTCAATCACAGTCAATCCCCGGCAACGGCGCCAAAAATTTGATGCAGAATTTAAAGTCCACAAACTAACCGGCAAGTGGACTAGGTCGTACCAAGTAGTACCTTAAGTGAATGAGGGTCGATCCCACGAGGATTGATGGATTAAGCAACAATAGTTGGGTGATTTACTTAGTTAGACAAATAAAAAATGGTGTTTTGAGAGTTTAATTGCATCAAATAGTAAATTCAGAAAGCAAGCTGTAAACGGGTTGTGAAATATATGGAGAAAACAGTTAAGGTTTCAGAATATTTATTTTCCGGATTAACTTTTCTTACTAACTATTTTAATCATGCAAGAGTCAATTCATGACAAACTATATGTGACTAAACCCTAATTCCTTAGACCTTTTTATTGTCTTCTAACCTTCATCAACTACCAATTCCTTGGTCACTTGATTCCAATTAGAGGGTTAAGTTCAAAACTAGTTTATGTGCCAGAGAAACCCTAATTATCCAAATATAAGAGAATTATATGTCACATATCTTGTTAAATCCAAATAATTAGTGATTTGGAGAATTTGTTTTCAAGTTGTTGTTTAGGTAAAGAGTTTTTTCGAGTTTTAAAAGAACTCAAATAGAATAAGAGTCATACTTCCATTCCACCCAGATTCATAAGATGAAGAACAAAAACAATTCTTGAAATTAAAATCAATACATGAATTAAATTAAAAAAGTAATAATATTAATCTATAGAATAAACAGAGCTCCTAACCTTAACAGTGGAGGTTTAGTTGCTCATGGTTTAGAGAGAAAACAAGAATTCTGAAAACTGTAAAGTGCGGAATGAGGTAAGAGAGAAGAGAAGAACCTGAAGGGCTGAATCTTTTCCCTTTTATATCTAATTCTAATTAATGTAAAAAAATATTTTCTAAAGTTAGGCGCCACTATGGCAGCGAGGTAAGGAGGCGTCCCTTGTGTCTTGGCATGTAAGTTCTCCTTTGGTGCTGAACTTGGAGAATCCCAAGTTAGGCACCACCAAGGCCGAATGTAGAGGATAAGAAGTGTATACTATTATACATCGTTGAAAAGTTCTAGAAGTTAGCTTTTCAATACCACTAGAATCACGTCTATTGGACCTCTATAACTCAAGTTATTCTCGTTGGAGTGCAAGAAGGTTAGAGATGACAACATTATTCACTTTCTTCTCTTTTTCTATAGAAACTCCTTCAAATTCGTCCAAATGCTACCTGAAATAAACAGAATTACACACAACTCAAAGTAGCATTTATAGTGGCTAAAAGATATTTAAATCTTGATTAAACTTATAATTTCGAATGCAAATTCACTAGGAAAAGATAGGGAAGATGCTCACGCATCATCAATCCCCGACAACGGCGCCGAAAACTTAGTGCAGAGTTTAGAGTCCACTAACTAACCGGCAAGTGCACCAGGTCGTACCAAGTAATACCTCAGGTGAGTGAGGATTGATCCCACAAGGATTGATGGACCAAGCAACAACAATTGAATAATTAACTCAATTAAACAGGCAAAAATGGTAATTTAGGTTCAAAACCATCAAACAGTAATTTAAGAATTATTAAAGCAAGCAATGAACGGATTGTGAAAATTATATGAGAGAACAGTTAAGGTTTCAGAGATATTTATTTTTTTGGATTAATATTTCTTACCAACTACTTTAATCACACAAGATTCAACTCAAGGCAAACTGTAATTGACTAAACCCTAGTTCCTTAGTGATTTAGTCTCCTCTAAACTAATCAACCGCCAATTCCTTGGTAACTTAATATAGATTAAAGGGTTAGGTCCAATTCTAGTTTATTAGCAACAAAAACCCTAATTACCCAAATATAAGAGGATTATATATCACGTATCCCGTTAGGTCTAGACAATTAGTGATTTAGGAGGGATTTATTTTCAATCTATTATTCAAGTGAGTTAACTTTTCCAAGAATCAATAAGAAATCATGTAGAACAAGGGTTATTTCCCAATACACTCAAATTCATAAAATTAAGAACGAAAGTAATCCTTAAATTTAAATCAATACAATAATTAAAATAGAATGGCAATAGTATTAATCCATAGAATAAATAGAGCTCCTAACCTTAACAAGGAAAGTTTAGTTGCTCATGGCTCAGAGAAAAGTTAGGGTTCCAAAAGTGTGTAAAAACTAGAATGAGGAAAAAGGAGAGAGCCCAGAGGGCTAAATCTTTTCCCTTTTATATCTAATCTAATTCGATTTGAAAGTAAAATAGAATAATAACTACTAATGCCTAAAATATTATGTTTATAAATAAAAATAAGTCAAAACAAAATAAAATACAATAAATATAACCCAAATCTATCTAATGAAGCCCCTTCATAAAAATTGGATATGTGCTACTGGTGCTAAACGCCAGAATTGGCGTTTAGCGTCCCTCGAGGCAGTGAGCTTTCCAATCGTTGCTGTCTTCTTGGCACTAAATGCCAGGGTCGGCATTTAGCTCCCCTCAAGGCAGTGAGCTTGGGTACGAGTTACAAAGCACCTGGCGCTAAACGTCCAGGTCCGCGTTTAGCGCCGCTCGAATAGAATCAATTGGTGACGTCTCGGGTCTCCTGGCGCCAAATGCCAGGTAGCGTCATTTAGCGCCGCCTTCACGGCATGCTCACACACGTTACGAGGTGCTTAGGCACTAAACGCTAGATGTGGCATCTAACGCCAGCTCAACAGATTCAAAATTCTTCTCTTTTCTTATACACAAACTCTGTTAAACTGATCCAAACTTTACCTGAAATAATTAAAACAATAAAGCGACTCAAAGTAGCATCTAAATATGCTTCAAACACTAAAATCTCAATAAAACTCAATAAACTCATATATAAAATAATAAGAAAATAAAGAAAAGATTCTCACGCATTAGACATCAGCATCCTTCTTGGCTGCATCGTAGAGTTTGATTATCTTCTTCTCCATAATTCCTAATTCGATCCAAAATAGCATTCCTCCTCCAAACTGCTTAAACCTTTTGGATAAAAATGATTCCCATAGAGGGATTAAAAAAATAAACTTTTCTTTAAAATTTGTTAAAAACTTAAAGAAATATTGAGAGAGAGAGAGAGAGAGAAAGAGAGAGAAGCTTGAGGATGGCTACAGCACCGAATGAAAGAAAGCCGTAAGAAAAAGTGCGAAGGGAGTGAGTCAGAGGCAACAGCAAAGAAGAGAGAGATTCATTTTTTTCTCACATGGCCTGTGTTATTACTTACGGGCAGTTGATGCGTGAGCATCTTTCCTATCTTTTCCTAGTGAATTTGTATTTGAATTATTAATTTTAATCAAGATTTAAATACTTTTTAGCCACTATGAATGCTACTTTGAATTGTGTGTGAATTCTGTTTATTTCAGGTAGCATTTGGATGGATTTGACAGAGTTTTTGTAGAAGAAGAGAAGAAAGTGAATGATGTTGTTAACCCTAACCTCCTTGCACTCCAACAAACATAACTTGAGATACAGAGGTCCAATTGACGTTAGTCGAGTGGCATTGGAAAGCTAACTTCCAGAGCTTCCAACGATGTATAATAGTATACACTTCTTCTCCAGCATACTCAGTCATATTGGCATCTAACTTGGTTTTTCCCAAGTTAGGCGCCGAAAGAAGAACAAAGCTTCAATTGCTTACTGCCAGGGTGGCACCTAACTTCAAAATTCTGAAGTTAGGCACCAAGACAAAAGGGAAGCCTCCAAGCCATACTGCCATAGTGGCACCTAACTTGGGATTTTCCAAGTTAGGCACCAATTTAAGCTCAACTAATGGTCCCCACGCCAACTGAATCAAGCAACGAAGATATTATTTAATTTTGATTAAAACTTTATTTTAATTACAAATTGGAAAAGATATTATTTAGTTTTAGAAAATATATTTTACATTAATTAGGATTAGATATAAAAGGAAAAAGATTCAGCCCTTCGAGCTCTCTTCTCTTACCTCATTCTTCACTTTACAGTTTTTCAGAATTCTTGTTTTCTCTCTAAACCATAAGCAACTAAATCTCTACTGTTGAGGTTAGGAGCTCTGTTTATTGTATAGATTGATACTATTACTTTTCTATTTTAATTCATGTATTGATTTCAATTTCAAGAATTTGTTTTTGTTCTTCATCTTATGAATCTGTGTGGAACGGAAATATGACCCTTATTCTAATTGAGTTCTTGTATATCTTGGAAAAGAAATTTACCTGAACAACAGCTTGAAAACAAATTCTCCTAAATCACTAATTATCTGGACTAAACGGGATACGTGACATATAATCCTCTTATATTTGGATAATTAGGGTTTCTGTGGCACATAAACTAGTTTTGAACTTAACCCTTTAATCGGAATCAAGTGACCAAGGAATTGGCAGTTGATGAAAGTTAGAGGAGACTAAAAAAGTCTAAGGAATTAGGTTTAGTCACATATAGTTTGTCATGAATTGAATCTTGTATGATTAAAGTAGTTGGTAAGAAAAGTTAATTCGGAAAATAAATATCTTTAAAACCTTAACTGTTTTCTCATATATATTTCATAACCCATTTACTGCTTGCTTTCTGATTTTTTGAAATTTCTGTTTAATATAATTAAGACCCAAAATACTCTTTTCTGTTTGTCTAGCTAAGTAAATCATTCAATCATTGTTTCTTGGTCCATTAATCTTTGTGGGATCGACCCTTATTCATTGAGGTACTATTTGATACGACCCAATATATTTACTGATAAGTTTGTGAGTTATAAATTTTACACCAACAATGACAATATATTTTTTTAATTTTATCTTTTTTAGGAAACAGAGGAATTTCGGGACGAGCGAACAGAGAAATAAAAAGATATGGACTAAGAGTGTTTTGGTAAAACAAAACACCAAATGAACAGTTGACAGTTACCAACTACGTATTCGATTGGCAAAATAACGTTCTTCTAGAAGAATATAATGGAACAAGTCTACAATATACTCTTTTGTCTCATTAAGACCTTTCCTTTGGTAATGTTAATGAAAATTGATGATTTTTAAATTATTGTCTTTTTTGCTACGGTATAAATGATATTTGATGCTAGCATTTACCTTGATAAGGGTAAGAGTATATATATATATATATATATAGCATAATAATGCTCACATTTGAAGAAAAAGTTAGTCATTTAATTTAATAATTAAGAAAAATAATATTTAAGATAAATAATTATAATTATTATTTTGATATTTTATTTGGTGTCTGAACATATGAATGGTAGGGAGGTAAATGTTTTAGGTTTACACATTCTATTGTTTTGTAAAAATGGTAAATTATTTGTTGGAAAAGATGATAATTATCCTTGATAATAATTAGTTCTTTTTTCTATAATTCGAGTTTTGTTTTAAATATTTGATATTCTTATTTCTTAGATTTTGGATGGAAGGTTGTAATAGTAAAGCAATGCAAAAACTATTACAAGAAGCAAGGGAAGATATCATTTTTGATGGAGATGAGTAAGAAAAAAAACTATTATACTAGGAATATACTTTTTAGTTCCAATCTAGCCCATCAGTGATTTGGGTCCGGACACGAACGGCCGACCCGACGGGTTAGTGGACCCAAGCTAAGAGGTGACCTACACATCATATTCTCATTCACGTAGAACCTGGACAGCTAGCAGAAGCTTTTAGACAGGTGGGCTTGGTCATAAGGGCCTACCCTAGTACAGACTATAAAAGGAGAGTGACCTATTTTTTCTCAGAGGTACGTCACCTACTCTAACCCTAAATTGCTGCCTTTGTACGGATACTGACTTGAACGTTGGAGTCCTTATAGGTAGCCCCACCACATCATGACTCTGTAGATCCAGTCAAGCATTCTCTTCCAGCCTCCCAGCTCGTGCCTAGGTCCTAACCTTTTTGAGTCTCTGCTCCAGTACCAGTTCAACTGACCTACCGAACATCCGAGCAGACGAACATTTTTAATGGTTTGCCTATTTTGTAATGTATAATATTATGTTAAATATATGTAATATTCAATCTTATCAAATAAGTTTAATTATTAATATTCTTATTTGTGCATATCTACAAGTCTCCATTTATGCAAATGTAAAACAGTAAACAAAAAAAATTAATGAATTCACATTTACTCCAAAAATCTATCAAAAAGGTCAATTAATCACTATAAAATTAAACTAACATTTGGAAAAAAATTATTACTCAATTTAGTAATTAACTTTTGAAAATAAAAATAATTGTCTTTGGTGGAGATTTTAAACAATTCCTTTTAGTAATAATAAAAGAAACTAGATAAAAAATTGTTAATACCTCAATCAACTCATCTTCCCTATGGATGATGTAAAGTATTTTAATTAACTCAGAATATGCGATTAAAATTTGGCAACAAATATGAAAATATTGAAGAGTTAAAGCTTTTGCAATTGGATTCTAGATTTTGGTGATGGCAAGTTGGGAGAATCTGATGATGGGTGTAGTATAGTTGATATACCTTCAAATTATTAATCACTACTAAATCATGGACTTTCAAATTATGAGTTGCATTTCAAGCGAGATTGTCATGTTATGCTTATTAGAAATATTGATCGTTCCATCGAGTTATGTAACTGAACTAGATTACTCATTACAAGATTTGAAAAAAATGGTCATTGAAGCAAAGGTCTTATTAGGAAACAACATTGGTGAAAACGTTTACATTCCTGAGATGACATTGACTTTAGCAAATGATAAATTCACATTTAAATTTCAATAGAGACAATTCCTTTTGATGCTCTCATATGTCATTACTATAAATAAAAGTTAGAGACAATCATTGAATCAAATTACCTAAACTTTTAAACAGCTAGTTTTTACACATGATCAATTTTATGTTACAATTTTCTGACTTTCTAATGAGCACAAATTAAAGATTGTTCTCTCTCATAATAACTCAAACAAATGTATCAAAATAAACAGCATAATTTATCACAAAGTCTTTAGGAATATTTAATTCTATCACATAATTTTGGACATCAAGTAATTTTGTTCAAAATTGGTGCAAGCAACTAAACTTTTATTTTCTTATGATTACTTACTAATTATTATACTCATTATACAATTTGTTTGTTTTTCAATTCAAATAATATTAAGATCAAAATG
The DNA here is from genome assembly GCF_003086295.3 of Arachis hypogaea. Classification (NCBI taxonomy): domain Eukaryota; kingdom Viridiplantae; phylum Streptophyta; class Magnoliopsida; order Fabales; family Fabaceae; genus Arachis; species Arachis hypogaea. The sequence goes on along the minus strand of NC_092041.1, from coordinate 75,798,324 downwards.
CTCCATTATAATAATTCTTTATGCTAACAATGTCAACATTGAATAAGTATAGGATTTGGAGCAAGACTCAAGAACAAGTACGGTATTTTTGTTTCTGAATTTGTTTATTTGCAATTTGTATTTTGTTTTCAATAAAAAAGCTATCTATTAGAATATGTTAAACGCATTTGTAAAAACATCAAGATCACATTTAAGTTTATATTATCTATTATTATGAGAATTAGCTTTTTTCTTTAACTTTTATCTCAATTACAATATGTTCTACAAATTACAAACTTATCATATCGTCAATGTCCTTTCTCCTCAACTCATGGAAGCTCTCCTAGGGTTTGAGAAGTGTAGTGTGGCATATGTGATAGGCAAAATTGTGATTTACTCTTTTCATAACTTGAACAATTCTTAACAATGGCTCCAAAAACTTGGTGCACATTACTATGGTTCACTCACATTCTTCACAACTTCGCACAACTAACCAGCAAGTGCACTGGGTCGTCCAAGTAATAAACCTTACGTGAGTAAGGGTCGATCCCACGGAGATTGTTGGTATGAAGCAAGCTATGGTTATCTTGTAAATCTCAGTTAGGCAAATTCAAATGGTTGTAATGGTTTTTGAAAATAATAATAAATAAAGCATAAAATAAAGATAGAGATACTTATGTAAATCATTGGTAGGAATTTTAGATAAGTGTATGGAGATATTGTGTTCCTTCTGAATCTCTGCTTTCCTATTGCTTTCATCCAATCCTCCTTACTCCTTTCCATGGCAAGCTGTATGTAAGGCATCACCGTTGTCAATGGCTACTTCCCATCCTCTCAGTAAAAATGGTCCAAATGCTCTTGTCACAGCACGGCTAATCATCTGTCAGTTCTCGATCATGTCAGAATAGAATCCATTGATTCTTTTGCGTCTGTCACTACACCCAACAATCGCGAGTTTGAAGCTCGTCACAGTCATTCAATCCCTGAATCCTACTCGGAATACCACAGACAAGGTTTAGACCTTCTGGATTCTCAAGAATGGCCGGCAATAATTCTAGCTTATACCACGAAGACTCTGATTAAGGAATCCAAGAGATACTCGCTCGTTCTAAGGTAGAACAGAAGTGGTTGTCAAGCACGAGTTCATAAGGATGGATGATGATGAGTGTCACGGATCATCACATCCATCAGGTTGAAGTGCAACGAATATCTTAGAATAAGAATAAGCTGAATTGAATGGAAAATAGTAGTAATTACATTAAAACTCGAGGTACAGCAGAGCTCCACACCCTTAATCTATGGTGTGTAGAAACTCCACCGTTGAAAATACATAAGTGATGGTCCAGGCATGGCCGAATGGCCAGCCCCCCTGAAAGTTTCAAATCGTATACACTGATTAAAAATTAATCAAAAGACTAGACACTAGTACACTAGTAAAAAGTTCTATTTATATTAAACTAGCTATTAGGATTTACAAAAATAAGTCTAAGTGCAGAAATCCACTTCTGGGGCCCACTTTGGTGTGTGCTTGGGTTGAGCTTGAACTTTACACGTGCAGAGGCTTCTCTTGGAGTTAAACGCCAAGTTGTAACATGTTTTTGGCGTTTAACTCTGGTTTGTGACGTGTTTCTGGCGTTTTAATCCAGAATGCAGCATGGAACTGGCGTTGAATGCCAGTTTGCGTCATCTATGCTCGAACAAAGTATGGCCTATTATATATTGCTGGAAAGCTCTGGATGTCTACTTTCCAATGCAGTTAATAGCTTGCTATTTGGAGTTTTGTAGCTCCAGAAAGTCCATTTTGAGTGCAGGGAGGTCAGAATCTAACAGCATTAGCAGTCTTTTGTCAGCCTCCTATCAGATTTTTGCTCAAGTCTCTCAATTTTAGCCAGAAAATACCTGAAATCATAAAAAAATACACAAACTCATAGTAAAGTCCAGAAATGTGAATTTTGCATAAAAACTAATAAAAACATCCCTAAAAGTAGCTAGATCCTACTAAAAACTACCTAAAAACAATGCCAAAAAGCGTATAAATTATCCGCTCATCACAACACCAAACTTAAATTGTTGCTTGTCCCCAAGCAACTGAAAATTAAATAGGATAAAAAGAAGAGAATATACTATAAATCTCAAAATATCAATGAATATTAGTTCTAATTAGATGAGCAGGACTTGTAGCTTTTTGCTTTTGAGCAGTTTTGGCATCTCACTTTATCCTTTGAAGTTTAGAATGATTGGCCTCTATAGGAATTCAGAGTTCAGATAGTGTAATTAATTCTCCTAGTTAAGTATGTTGATTCTTGAACACAGCTACTTTTATGAGTCTTGGCCGTGGCCCTAAGCACTTTGTTTTCCAGTATTACCACCGGATACATAAATGCCACAGACACATGACTGGGTGAACCTTTTCAAATTGTGACTCAGCTTTGCTAAAGTCCCCAGTTAGAGGTGTCCAGAGCTCTTAAGCACACTCTTGTTTCTTTGGATCACGACTTTAACCACTCAATCTCATGCTTTTCACTTGGACCTGTATGCCACAAGCACATGGTTAGGGACAGCTTGATTTAGCCGCTTAGGCCTGGATTTATTTCCCTAGGCCCTCCTATCCATTGATGCTCAAAGCCTTGGATCCTTTTTACCCTTGCCTTTTGGTTTTAAGGGCTATTGGCTTTTTCTGCTTGCTTTTTCTTTTTCTTTTATTTTTTTCGCAAGCTTTTTCTTTTTCATTGCTTTTTCTTGCTTCAAGAATCAATTTTATGATTTTTCAGATCATCAATAACATTTTTCTTTTTCATCATTCTTTCAAGAGCTAATAATTTTAACATTCATAAACAAAAAGATAAAAAATATGAACTGTTCAAGCATTCATTCAGAAAACAAAAAGTATTGTCACCACATCAATATAATTAAACTAAATTCAAGGATAAATTCGAAACTCATGTACTTCTTGTTCTTTTGTGTTAAAAATATTTTTCATTTAAGAAAGGTGAAAGATTCATGGAATTATTCATAGCCTTAAGACATAGATACTAAATACTAAGGATCATGTAGTAAAGACACAAACATAGGCAAACATGAAGTTCAAAAACTGAAAAACAGAGAGATAAGAACAAGGAAGTTAAGGAATAAGTCCACCTTAGTGATGGTGGCGCCTCCTCCTTGAAGGACCAATGGTGTTCTTGAGCTCCTCTATGTCTCTTCCTTGCCTTTGTTGCTCCTCCCTCATAGAGTCTTTGATCTTCTCTAATCTCATTGAGAATGATGGAGTGCTCTTGGAGTTCCACCCTTAATTGGTTCATGTCATGACTCAATCCTTCTAGAGAAGTGTTGAGTTGTTCCCAATAGTTGTTTGGAGGAAAATGCATCCCTTGAGGAATCTCAGGGATTTCTTGATGATGAGCTTCTTCATGCGTCTCTTAAGATCCATGGATGGCCTCTTTTGTTTGTTCCATCCTCTTCTTAGTGATGGGCTTGTCCTTTTCAATAAGGATGTTTCCTTCTATGACAACTCTAGCTGAGTAGCATAGATGGCAAATGAGATGAGGAAAAGCTAGTCTTGCCAAGGTGGAGGGCTTTTCGGCTACTTTGTAGAGTTCTAGAGAGATGACTTCATGAACTTTTACTTCCTCTCCACTCATGATGCTATTGATCATGATGGCCCGATCCACAGTAACTTCGGATCGGTTGCTAGTGGGGATGATAGAGCGTTGGATGAACTCTAACCATCCTCTAGCCACATGCTTAAGGTCCAGTCTTCTTAATTGAACCAGCTTGCCTTTTGAGTCTCTTTTCCATTGAGCTCCTTCTACACATATGTCCATGAGGACTTGGTCCAACCTTTGATCAAAGTTGACCCTTCTAGTGTACGGGCGTGCATCTTCTTGCATCATAGGCAAGTTGAATGCCAACCTTACATTCTCCAGACTGAAATCTAAGCATTTCTCCCGAACCATTGTAAGATAATTCTTTAGGTTTAGGTTCATACTTTGATCATGGTTCCTAGTTATTCATGCATTGGCATAGAATTCTTGAACCATTAAGATTCCGACTTGTTGAATGGGGTTGGTAAGAACTTTCCAACCTCTTTTTTAGATCTCATGTCGGATCTCCGGATACTCATTTTTCTTGAGCATGAAAGGGACCTCAGGGATCACCTTCTTCTTGGCCACAACTTCATAGAAGTGGTCTTGATGGGCTTTTGAGATGAATCTCTCCATCTCCCATGACTCGGAGGTGGAAGCTTTTGACTTCCCTTTCCTCTTTCTAGAGGTTTCTCCGACCTTAGGTGACATCAATGGTTATGGAAAAACAAAAAAGCTATGCTTTTACCATACCAAACTTAGAATGTTGCTCGCCCTCGAGCAAAGAAAAGAAAAGAATAGAAGAAGAAGAAGATAAGGAGGAGAGGGAGAAATGTGTAGGTTTCGGCCAAAGGGGAGAAGAGAGGGTTCTGTTGTGTGAAAATGAAGAAGGATGGAGTGGTTTATATAGTGGAGGGAGAGGGTAGTAAGTTCAGTCATTTAGGGTGGGTTTGGGTGGGAAAGAGATTTTGAATTTGAAGGTAGGTGGGGTTTATGGAAAAGAGTGGATGGATGTGAGTGGTGAAGAGGTTATGGGGAAGAGAGATTGAGGTGATTGGTGAAGGGTGTTTGGGGAAGAGTGTCATTGGATTGTGTGAAGAAGAGAGAAGGTGAGTTGAGGTAGGTGGGGATCATGTGGGGTCCACAGATCCTGAGGTAATCATGTGGGGTCCACGTCCTCCCCTTCCTCTTTGGATTCGGCCATTGTGATTATATTAATGGCCTTGCACTCTCTTTTTGGATTCTCTTCTGTATTGCTTGGGAGAGTACTATGAGGGGTTTCAGTGATTTTCTTACTCAACTGACCCACTTGTGCCTCCAAATTACTAATGGAGGATCTTGTTTCACTCATGAAACTTAAAGTGGCCTTAGATAGATCAGAGACTATGTTTGCTAAGCCAGAGGGGCTCTGCTCATCATTCTCTATCTGTTGCTGGGAAGATAATGGAAAAGGCTTGCTATTGCTAAGCCTGTTTCTTCCACCAGTATTAAAGCCTTGTTGAGGCTTTTGTTGATCCTTCCATGAGAAATTTGGATGATTTCTCCATGAGAAATTATAGGTGTTCCCATAGGGTTCACCCATGTAATTCACCTCTGCCATTGCATGGTTTTCAGGATCATAAGCTTCTTCTTCAGAAGATGCCTCTTTAGTACTGTTGGATGCATTTTGCCATCCATTCAGACTCTGAGAAATCATGTTGACTTGCTGAGTCAACATTTTGTTCTGAGCCAATATGGCATTCAGAGCATCAATTTCAAGAACTTCCTTCCTTTGAGGTGTCCCATTACTCATAGGATTCCACTTAGAAGTGTACATGAATTGGTTATTTGCAACCATGTCAATGAGTTCTTGAGCTTCTGTAGGCATTTTCTTTAGGTGAATGGATCCACCTGCAGAATGGGCCAGTGACATCTTAGAGAACTCAGATAGACCATAATAGAATATATCCAAAATGGTCCACTCTGAAAGTATGTCGGAAGGACACCTTTTGGTCATCTGCTTGTATCTTTCCCAAGCTTTATAGAAGGATTCACCATCTTTTTGTTTGAAGGTCTGAACATCCACTCTAAGCTTGCTCAGCTTTTGAGGAGGAAAGAACTTAGCCAAGAAGGCCGTGACCAGCTTATCCCAAGAGTCCAGGCTATCTTTAGGTTATGAGTCCAACCATGTTCTAGCTCTGTCTCTTACAGCAAAAGGGAAAAGCATGAGCCTGTAGACTTCAGGATCTACTCCATTAGTCTTAACAGTCTCACAGACCTGCAAGAACTCAGTTAAAAACTGATAGGGATCTTCTGATGAAAGTCCATGAAACTTGCAGTTCTGTTGCATTAGAGCAACTAGTTAAGGCTTCAGCTCAAAATTGTTTGCTCCAATGGCAGGGATTGAGATGCTTCTTCCATCAAACTTGGAAGTGGGTGTAGTATAATCACTAAGCATCCTCCTTGCGCCTCTACCATTATGATTGGGTTCGGCCATATCTCTCTCTTTTTCGAGATTCTCTGTAAGGTTTTCTCTGAATTGTTGTGCTTTAGCTTCTCTTAGCTTCATCTTTAGAGTCCTTTCAGGTTCAGGATCTGCTTCAACAAGAATGTCCTTGTCTTTGCTCCTGCTCATATAAAACCGGAGAGAACAGAAAAGAAAGAGGAATCATCTATATCACAGTATAGAGATTCCTTTATGTTAGTAGAAGAAAGAAAAGAATAGAAGAAGGATGAGAAAAATTTGAACACAGAGGAGAAGAGAGGGTTCGAATTTTTAGATGAAGAGAAGAGTGTTAGTAAATGAATAAATAAATAGAAAAAGATGAGGGAGAGAGAAATTCGAAAATTGTTTTTGAAAAAGAGGTTAGTGATTTTCGAAAATTAAGAGAAGAAATAAAATTAAAATTAAAATTTGAAATAATTAGTTAATTAAAAGAATTTTGAAAAAGAATGAGGAATTTTCGAAAATTAGATAGAGAAAAGTAGTTAGGTGGTTTTGAAAAAGATAAGAAACAAATAAAAAGTCAATTAGTTAGTTGAAAAAGATTTGAAAATCAATTTTGAAAAGATAAGAAGTTAGAAAAGATTTTGAAATTGATTTTGAAAAAGATATGATTAAAAAGATATGATTGAAAAGATATTTTGAAAAAGATTTGATTTTTAAAATTAAAATTGATTACTTGACTAACAAGAAACTAAAAGATATAATTCTAGAATTTAAAGATTGAACCTTTCTTAACAAGAAAGTAACAAACTTCAAATTTTTTGAATCAATCACATTAATTGTTAGTAAAGTTTTCAAAAATTTGAAATGAAATTAAGAAAAAGATTTTGAAAAATCAATTTTAAAAATTTCGAAAATAATAAAATAAAAAATGAAAAAGATTTGATTTTTTTAAAAATATTTTGAAAAGATAGAATTTTTAAAATTGAAATCTTGACTTGACTAACAAGAAAAAACTTATTTTTAAAAATTTTTTACTAAGTCAACCCCAAGATTTCGAAATTTATGAGAGAGATAAGGAAAAGATATTTTTTTTGATTTTTTGAATTTTTAATGATGAGAGAGAAAAACACAAAAATGACTCACAACATGAAAATTATGAATCAAAACACATGATGCATGCAAGAACACTATGAATGTCAAGATGAACACCAACAACACTTTGAAGATCAAGATGAACATCAAGACTTATTTTTGAAAAATTTTCAAGAAAAGAAAAACATGCAAGACACCAAACTTAGAAATTTTCAGTTCTTGGACACTATGAATGCAAAATGCACATGAAAAACAACAAAAAACACAAAACAAGAAAATTTAAAGATCAAACAAGAAGACTTGTCAAGAACAACTTGAAGATCATGAAGAACACCATGCATGAGTTTTTTTGAAAATATTTTTGAGAAAAAATAAAAATATGCAATTGACACCAAACTTAAAAATTGACTCTAGATTCAAACAAGAAACACAAAATATTTTTGGTTTTTATGATTTTACTATTTTTTTGAATTTTTTTCGAAAATTTCTTTTTTGGAAAAACGGAAATAAATAAAAAAATTTTGAAAGATTTTTGAAAACTTTTTGAAAAGAAAATTACCTAATCTAAACAATAAGATGAATCGTCAGTTGTCCAAACTCAAACAATCCCCGGCAACGGCGCCAAAAACTTGATAAGAAACATTGTGATTTACTCTTTTCATAACTTGAACAATTCTTAGCAATGGCTCCAAAAACTTAGTGCACACTACTATTCACTCACATTCTTCACAACTTCGCACAACTAACCAGCAAGTGCACTGGGTCGTCCAAGTAATAAACCTTACGTGAGTAAGGGTCGATCCCACGGAGATTGTTGGTATGAAGCAAGCTATAGTCATCTTGTAAATCTCAGTTAGGCGAATTCAAATGGTTGTAATGGTTTTCGAAAATAATAATAAATAAAGCATAAAATAAAGATAGAGATACTTATGTAAATCATTGGTAGGAATTTCAGATAAGTGTATGGAGATGTTGTGTTCCTTCTGAATCTCTGCTTTCCTACTGTTTCATCCAATCCTCCTTACTCCTTTCAATGGCAAGATGTATGTAGGGCATCACCATTGTCAATGGCTACTTCCCATCCTCTCAGTGAAAATGGTCCAAATACTCTTGTCACAGCACGGCTAATCATCTGTCGGTTCTCGATCATGTCGGAATAGAATCCATTGATTCTTTTGCGTCTGTCACTACACCCAACAATCGCAAGTTTGAAGCTCGTCACAGTCATTCAATCCCTGAATCCTACTCGAAATACCACATACAAGGTTTAGACTTTCTGGATTCTCAAGAATGGCCGCCAATACTTCTAGCTTATACCACAAAGACTCTGATTAAGGAATCCAAGAGATACTCGCTCGTTCTAAGATAGAACGGAAGTGGTTGTCAAGCACGCGTTCATAAGGATGGATGATGATGAGTGTCACGGATCATCACATCCATCAGGTTGAAGTGCAACGAATACCTTAGAACAAGAATAAGCTGAATTGAATAGAAAATAGTAGTAATTGCATTAAAACTCGAGGTACAGCAGAGCTCCACACCCTTAATCTATGGTGTGTAGAAACTCCACCATTGAAAATACATAAGTGATGGTCCAGGCATGGCCGAATGGCCAGCCCCCCCTGAAGGTCTCAAATCGCATACACTGATTAAAGATCAATCAAAAGACTAGACACTAGTACACTTGTAAAAAGTTTTATTTATATTAAACTAGCTACTAGGGTTTACAGAAATAAGTCTAAGGGCTGAGCTTGAGCTTTACACATGCAGAGGCTTCTCTTAGAGTTAAACGCCAAGTTGTAACATATTTTTGGCGTTTAACTCTAGTTTGTGACGTGTTTCTGGCGTTTTACTCCAGAATACAACATGGAACTGGCGTTGAAGGCCAGTTTACGTCATTTAAGCTCGAACAAAGTATGAACTATTATATATTGCTGGAAAACTCTAGATGTCTACTTTCCAACGCAGTTGAGAGCATGCCATTTGGAGTTCTGTAGCTTCAGAAAATTTATTTTGAGTGCAGGAAGGTCAGAATCTAATAGCATTAGCAGTCCTTTGTCAGCCTCCTATCAGATTTTTGCTCAGGTCCCTCAATTTCAGCCAGAAAATCCTTGAAATCATAGAAGAACATACAAACTCATAGTAAAGTCTAAAAATGTGAATTTTGCATAAAAACTAATAAAAACATCCCTTAAAGTAGTTCGATCCTACTAAAAACTACCTAAAAATAATGCCAAAAAACGTATAAATTATCCGCTCATCAATATGTCCATACAACATTGTGCCCAATATCTGTCTTTGGTCGTAGTCCTAAAACTGAAATAGAGAAGGAAGCATCAGCTCTATCCTATTAAAACAAAGCCAAAATGGCAGATGATAATAACCAAACAACTAAAACAAGCCATGTAATAGTGAATAAAGAATATTTAGTGTTGGACAAGGATAGAGATATCACATAAGGCATTTAAAATTGCCAAAACAGCATCATTGGGAAGCTACATACTCACAAACAAATTAACCTAACCTTGATATAGTCAACTATGGCAAATATTTAGAGAAATCCAGAGGGACTCAGAGTGAGAAAAGTGAGACCAAAGATGTACCAGTTTTTCCTTGAGAAGAAAACAAATCTGGAACGAATCGTGAAGGGGAGCCCATGGCTCTTTAGAAATGCATGGCTCACAATCAAAAGGTGGGCAAGAGGTGAAAAAGTAAAAGAAAAAAGGTTGGATAGTCCTGATATGAAGATGCAGATGTGGGGTCTCCTGAAGCACTATAAAACACCAAATCTAGGGCGAAAGATAGCTGCTTGTATGGGGCAAGTAAAAGAGTGTTCTGTGTTTGAGGCTAGCAAAGAACATGAAAGGTTCTTAAAAGAAATAGTGAAAATAAAGGTGAATACACCCTTAAAAAAGGGATAAATGTTGGGAGTAAGATGGATAGGTTGTCTTGAGTCGATTTTAGAAATGAAAACATACTCTCATTATGCTACTATTGCGGGAAAGCAAGACATCAAGAGAGCACATGTGAGGAGGTCAAAAGGAATGAAGAAGAAAAAAAATAATTCTAAGAAGCTAGTAGTGTGGCTAAGAGCAGAATATATAGGAAAGAAGGTAGAACAAAGTAAGAAAAACAAGGAACAAACAAGCAAAGAATACAAAGAAGAGAGGATGAAGCTGATGGAGAAACTTACTGAAAAATATATGGATAAGTTGGCTAGCCTATCAGTGTCAAACTCTGTGGAGCCAACGCTGGGAAAGGCTTGGATTAATCCCCTATGATAGCAAACTCATAACCCATCCTTTAGGATAAGGAACTGAGAATTGTTGGAAAAAAAAAGAGAGCCATATCCAAAGGAACATGGAAATATAATATAGTAACAAGGAGGGGAGTAGGCGAGAAAGAAATGGAGAATAGTTTATAAAATAAGAAAAAGTTAATAACAACACACACATGGAGCAAGAAGGAAAAGGAGGTACGCAGGGAAAAGACGAAAAGGGGGAACCAACGATTTTAAGAGAAGTCACAAACAATGGGGAGAATGAGAAGAAAGCTCAGGGGAGAAAAATGGAAAAAGCACGCCAGAGATGTTTCAAGTAATAAAGAAAACAGTACAGGGACCATCCAAGGGGCACTGAAGAGTAAGCATGAGGTAGAGGAGTATGTAAGCATGGAGATAGAAGAACCAAAACAAAAGAAGGCAGCCACAATAGTAGAAATGTAGAGCAGCAGAGGCTGCAGGGCACCCCTGCCGAGAACCATGAAAACATTAAGCTAGAATTGACGTGGGCTTGGGAACCCACTGGCAATTAAAGCTCTAAACAAGCTCATTACACAAAAGGACCCAACCATGTTTTTCTCATGGAAACAAGGAAGAAGATGGAAGAGATTATGAGATTAAGATATAGAGGAGGACTTCAAACATAACTGGAATTGATTGCAAAGGAGAAGAGAGGCATAGAGGCGGAGGTTTGGCGTGCCTGTGGGATAATACGGTCGAGGTCAACATCAAATCCATGTCTATCAACCATATATATATGGAAGTTAAGATAAAAGAGAGCAACCATACATGGAGAACAATCGACTTTTATGGCTACCCAGAGAATCAGAATAAGGAGAGTTGGGACTTTATCAATCTATTGGGTCGGGAATCAAATTTACCATGGCATATATTTGGAGATTTTAACCAAGTGCTAAATTTTGATGAAAAAAGGACAGAAAATCTAGTCTCATACTCTCAAGTTAAGGGTTTTTATAAAGTGGTGCAAAATAATGAGTTACGGGATCTAGGCTTCATTGGGCATCCATTCACATGGTCAAACGGTCAAGAGGGAGAGAATAATATCCAAAAGTGCCTAGACGGTGCACTTTTAACCTTTGAATGGAAGGAAACACATCCAAGAACAATGGTCCAACACCTAAATAGGTATAAATTTGATCACTACCCCCTTTTAATCGATCTAATAGGGGAACCAATAAGAAGAAGGAAGAAAGGGTGCATGTTCAGATTTGAAGAAGTATGGTTGACAAATGATGAATACAAAAAAGTAGTAGAGGAGACACGGAAAAACAACCAGAGCAGCATACGAAAAAAAATAAAGAGTTGTGGTAGGAAACTGAGCAGTTGGGGCACGAACAACTTTGGAACCATTCCAGTAAAAATTTGAAAGGCCCAATAAAAAATGGATCATTAATTTCAATCTAGCAAGATAGTGAGGTGTTGAAGAAGATGAAAGTAGAAGAAACAAAAATGGATGAGCTGCTGAAATTGGAGAAAACTGGTGGTGTCAAAGGTCTATAGTGAGTTGGTTAAAACAGTGAGATAAAAATACTCATTTTTTTCATCATAAAGCCTCTCAAAGAAAGAAAAGAAACTGGATTGCTTCCATTGTATATAATGTGAGAATTAAGTACTAGGACGAAGAGCAAATAAAAATGTGATGAGAAATTTTTTTGAGAAACTTTTCACCTTGGAAGAAACTATGAACATGTAAGAAATGACTGATGTTGTTAGAGGGAGAATAAATGAGGAAAGATACCAGATCCTAGATGAAGATTTCATGAAGGAGGAGGTAGTCTATTAGGGACTTGGGTATTTTGGGATGCTCAAAGTCCCACATCAGGTAGTATGGGATGCTTGAAGTTGTATATAAGGAGAGTGGTTCTTCCCCTTTATTAGCTAGCTTTTAAGGTGTGGTTCTCTACTTTTCTTTGATACTTAACAATGGTATCAGAGCATAGTTGTTGGTGCCATGAAAAAGGCTACCTATAGGTTGGATTAAGGTGAATATTGAATATTGATAGCTGATAGCAAAGTGGCTACCGTTGGGTCAGTGTCGATAGAGTGAAGCCGTCGTAGACGTCGGCTCTCCAGGGGCAGTGTATTGTTAGGGACTTGGGTATTATAGAGTACTCAAAATCCCACATCAAGTAGTATGGATGTTTAATGTTGTATATAAGGAGAGTTGTTCTTTTCCTTTATCAAGTAGCTTCTAAGGTATGATTTTTCACTTTTCTTATATACTTAACATGGTCCAAGCTCTTCATCAAATGCATCTGACAAAGGCTTCTGGACCTGATGAAATGTCAACCCTTTTTGAACAACACCCATATTTACATGATTCTAAAAGGTGAATAAGCCTAGACACACTAAGAAATTTAGACCAATTTCTTTGTGCAATGTCATTCTGAAATTGGTGACTAAAACCTTGGCTAATAGGTTGTAAATTATTCTCCTTCATATTATTGGTGAGAACCAGAGTGCTTTTGTCCCGGGTAGGCTTATAAAACATAATGGGCTAATAGCTTTTGAGATCTGGCACCACATAAAGAAAAAATACAATGGGAAAAAAATGCTTTATGGGAATGAAACTTAACATGGAGAAAACATATGACAGAGTGGAATGAAACTTTTTGAAAGAAGTTTTATTAACAATGGACTTTCCAAACAAATGGGTAAAACCCATTTAGAGGTGTGTAAGCACAATATCATCCTCCATTCTTCTAAATGATATCCCAAGCAAGACTTTCCAACCAATCCGAGGGCTGAGACAAGGGGACGCATTGTTCCCTTGTTCATTATGTGCGTAGAAGTCTTATATGAAATTCTAAGCAAAGCGCAGGAAAGTAGGGATATTCAGAGAATTAATGCAGCTAGAAATAGTCCAGAGATAAACTATTTATTTTTTGCTAACAAAAGCATCCTCTTCACTAGATCCTCAGATGAGGCGGTTCAAGCAGTAAAGGACGCTATTATCCTTCACCAAAATGTTTTTGGACAGCGTATAAACGTAAATAAATCTGAGTTATCTTTTAGGCAAAATGTGTCACCTAACAAACATATTGCTATTCAAGACAAATTGGGTTTTAAAATTATAGAAAGACACTCAAAATACCTGGTTCTCAACTTTTGTGGGAAGATCAAAGAAGAAGGTTTTTTACTATGTTTAGGAGAGAGTTTGGAAAAAACTCAAAGGGTGGAAGGAAAAGATTCTATCTAAAGCGGGAAAAGGAGGTTTTCTTAAAATCTATAGCTCAATCCATACCTACATTCTCCCGACTAGTTTATGTCATCATATCAGTGCCATGAACAGGAAATACTACTCGGGTTCAAAAGGTGGAGAAAGAAAGATTCATTGGGTTAAATGGGATAAGTTGTGCCTAATTAAGCAAGAAGGATGACTATGCTTCAGAGACATGGAAGCGTTCAATTCGGGACTATTGGAAAAACAAGGATGGAGGCTGATCAAGAATCTAAAATCCTTGGCTGCAAGAACTTTGGGAAACAAATATTACAGCAGAAAAAATTTCTTTAATTCTGACATAAGTTACGTGGCCAACTACACATGGAGAAGCATATGGCAGTCAAAACAGCTGTTAGAAAGGGAAGGATACTGGCGAGTGGGAAATGGAAGAGAAATTGGAATATGGAGAGATCCATGGTTGCCAAAACGGAATGGATTGAAACCTTGGAGCCCCCTAAATATCTTAAAGCTGAATGCAACTATTTTAGAACTATTGGTGGCAAAGAGGAATGAATGGAATGAAGAATTAATCAAGAAAATTTTTTTACCATTTAAAGACCAACAAATCATGCAAATCCCAATCCCTATTTTAGACCAAACAAACAAATTCATATGGAAGAAAACAAGAAATGAAGAACTCAGAGTCAAAACAGCATATCACGAGATAAAAGCTCAGCACTAACACCAATCAACAATTACATGCAACAACAGGGTTGAAGGTGATACCTGGAAAGACATGTAGAAGATTAAGGGCCCTCCAAAAGTGTTTAACTTCATTTTGAGGGTAAGTCACAGCTCACTACCAATCAAAAGAATCTCTATAAAAGATGAATAGCCACAACGCCGCTATTCTCTCGATGCTGGAAAAAGGAGGAAACAGAGGCCCACGTGCAAAAAGATTACGTCTTTTCCAGGAAGATTTGGTTCGCATCACCACTGACGTTGAGAATTGAGGCCTCGAGAGAAATGGAGACGGCAACTTGGATGATGGGATCTTGAAGAAGATGGATGATAAAGGGAGTTATTTATTCTGCCTCCTTACGAACCAACTATGGAAGGCACAGAATATTTTTAGAGCCCCGCTAGCTATATAACGGAGAATCATAACAACGTGAACAATGGACTGATTTCTTAGCCCACCGAAGATAAAAAATAACTCAAATCAAGTAAAGAATAACATTTTTACCTTATCTTTTCAAATTTTAACCATCCGCCACTGCTGCCTCCCCTGGAAACCCTATCAATGCCATTGCTCCCCAACTAGTCCCCCACTGGTGTTGCTCTCTCCTCACTGAATATCAACATCGCCCCCTGGCTTCTCATTGCCGTCACTACTTCCGTAACCAGCCCTTGCATAGGCATCGCTCTTTCCCCAACAGGACATCATCGTCGCTGCTGAGCTCGTGGGCACCGCTGCTACTTCGCCAACCATCTCCACCAACGTCGCTCTCTCCCTCACCGGACACCAAGCTCGCTACCGAGCTTCTTAGTATCGTTGCTGGTCACTATTTCAAAACATTAGTTGATGACTAGAGGTTTAATTGATAGCTATCCACGTACCTAGTAAAAAGAACATCCAGCAAATTTTATTGCATCTACTTAAATCTAATCCAAATTAAATGAACATCTACTTTAGAATGAAAATAACCATCCACATACTTAATAAAATGAACATCCATATCCGAAAAAAGGTAGAAAATGAGGAGGAGGAGGAGAACCACAACGGCGGATGGAGGACGACAATGAGACAGCCGCTGTGGCACATAGGGAACACGCGTGATGGCATCACTCTCACGATAGTAGCTGGCAGCAGCACTGCAAAAACTCCACGAGATGATGCCTTTTGGTATGTGCCGTAGAGCTGTGTTGCTTCCACCATTGCCCAAGTCACTTTCTGAATCATGGTTGTCCCGAAAATTAAGAATGAGCAATAATGTGAATAAAAAAAATTAAAATGATGATTTAATTTAATTAATTTAAGATTTGAATTTAAAATATGATAATAATTAATTAAGATCTGAATTTTAAAATTAATTTTACTTTCCTTTTTTATTTTATTGTTCACATAATTTACTACATGCGTTGTTTACCAATACTTTCTTATATTTTTATCTTCGGATGAGTCTCTAGCCTATTGAGGAAGAAATTGATAACGCATCGAGAATGTGGGATGAATTTCGGAAGGCACAGATCAGTGAGGAAGAGATAAGATTAAATGAAATTTCATTGACTCAATTAAGGTATAATTGGAAAGCCAGACCAAACACCAAAGTCAAAATTAATATAGATGTAGCAGCTCCTAATGGTAATAGTAGTGGAGTAGGTGTGGTTATTAGAGACTCTTTGAGCTTAATTCTAGCAACAGTATCAGGGACTATCTTGTACCCTTTAAAAGCCCACCAAACAGAAGCCTTTGCAGCTTATATGGGACTTTACTTTGCAAAAGATTGTTGTTTTACATTAGTTATTCTAGAGTGGCAATTAGGATGTTGTGAAAGCCTTGAAACAAGAAAAAAATTATGAAACTTGTTTTGGAGCATTCATTGCAGATGTTCTCTCCTTAATGGGTCTATTTAGAGAAGTTGTGTTTACTCATGTCAAGACTCAAGAGAAAAGGAAACAAAATAGCACATGAATCAGCAAAAATGGCTCTTACCAATCCAAACTTAGTGTTGATAGAAGGCCGAAATCATGTTCAAAATCTGGCAATGCTAGATATCTTAGTTCCAGTTAAATGAATTTGTGTCCTTCCCATCAAACAAAATAAAAAACTTATCATATTGTCCGTTCATCGTGCGGGTCCGCTGCTAAGTCAATTTTCGTTAGGAAGATTCTATAATGCTGATCGTGATTGTCAGCATCCCATATTCCCATGCTTTCATGTGGTGTCAGGTTAAGAGAGTGTCACATGCAAACTGAGGTTAAATGGGGGGTAATGGATTTGTGTTGTGGTTTCGTTGCTTCCATTTTGATTGTTTGATGGAGAATAATTAATTAACCATTAATCATAAATTATGGATTGTTGGATAATGAACTGAAATTTGGTGGTCCATGTAAAATTGGCTAAGGGTAATGAAAAATTAAAATTGTCCCAAAAATCTACTAAAGTGGCTAGCTGAAAACTAATGTGCATGAATGAACCCGTTTTTTTTTTTTTCTCAACAAGTAATTACAAAAAAAAGGCTCTCTTAAAAATCCAAAAGGAAAAAAATGATACTTTCTTTTTTCTATTTATAAAACTTACATTTTTTAGTTACAAAAATTAAATAACATTCACTTTAGTCTATTTGATTAAAATATTTATTTATAATTATTTGACATATAAATTAGCCATAATTATATTAATGTTTCAAAAATAGAAATAATAATACATAATATACTTATTATTATATTGTAATAGTTTTTATTTATCTTTAATATTTTAACTTGTTATAAAAAATATTTAATTCAAACATTTTTATATATTTTATCATTAATAAAAATATTAAAAATAATTAAAATTTCTTTTGTCAATAGTAATATATATTTTATATTATTAATATTATTATAGTAGTAAAATTAATAATATGAAATACATTTATTATTATATATTCTATTTATTTTTTATTTTATCATTAATCATGAAATATATAAAAAATTTAAATTTAAATTTTTTGTAACAATTTAAAATATTTAAAATAAACTCTATTTATTATATTAATCATAAATATATATTTTATATTTTTATTACTAATATATAATTATAATAATAATTATTAAAAGTATTGTAGTCAAATAGACTAAAGTGTAGGGGTGGCAAAACGGGTCGAAACCCGCCGGGCCGACCCGCCGAACCCGCTAAAAAAGGTAGGTGGGGATAGAATTTGGAACCTGTCAAATTAAAAAAATTTGCCAAACCCACGCTACTAAATTTGCGGATTTTGGCAAGAAAGGACAAGCCGGCTCGCCAGGCCAAATATTTTTATTTTTCTTTTTTTATTAAATAAAATAATGATTATTTCTACAAAATTAATAATTATATAATTTTCAAACACTTTTTTGTCATTTTTTATTTTTATTCTTCTTTTAGTTATTTGTATTATTTATTTATTTTACAATTTCATATATATGCTCAAATTATGTGACTTATTTTTTAAAATAAAGATGGTTCTATTGACAATTATTATTTTAAACAATTTTATTAAAGTTAAAAATAAAAAATAAAATAAAAAATTATATTATAATTTGACTATTTTTTATTTGTATTTAATTTTTTAATTATTATTTTTTGGTTAATTTTAATTAATTTTATTTAAAAAAAGATTCAAGCGGGCTAACTTGCCAACCCACCAATCCTCCAAAAGTAGAGCAGGCTAGCATTTTGAACCCACTTTAGTTGGCGAGACGGGGGCGAGGCGGGTTGGGGCGGGGCGGCCCGCTTTGCCACCCCTACTAAAGTGTATGTTATTTAACTCTTGTATATAGGGAAATGTACATTTTAAAAATAAAAAGGAGGAGAGTGGTCGTATCCTTGCTATCGCCACGCTTTAAAAGCATGGCTATTTCTCTCTTTATCGGCACGATTTGAAAGCGTGGTTATATCTCTTTATTGGCATGTTTCAAAAGCGTGGCCATATCTCACATATGGCCACACTTTTAAAGCGTATCTCTCACATATGGCCACACTTTTAAGTATGGCAATCTGTAAAAGCATGACAATAGATCACCAAAAGCATGTCGATAGAGCAACTGGCATTCTTGCAGATGTGACCCTTTCAAAAGCGTGCCAATATTTTTTCAGCTTTTTATCACACTTTAAAAACGTGACAATAGAGCTATTTTCTTGTAGTGCATCTAAATTGTAAAATAAAAAAGAAAATAAGTTTTTTTAATATATACTAATTAATAATTTTAATTTAAAATAAAGGACTATTTTATTTTACTAAAAGAGATTCAGGAGCTTAAAAGACAAAAATGCTGATCTATTTTATTTATACGTTCTATCCCGATTACTTTTAAATTATATTTCACTATATATGCTTCGATAATTTTTTTTAATTTTAAAAATATTAATTACAATTGATTGGATTTTAAAATGGTGTAGTTAAATTATATTCTATTTTTTAAAATATTTTGTTTAGATAGGATAATTATATTAACCATACCTTTAAATTAGTTTGTTCGAAAAAATAATTAAGTTATCTTTGTCATCTTCTACGAAATTGGCCACTAAATTGGCCATTTTTACTGGATCTTGGTCAATTAATCAATCTTTAATAATCAATATATTGCAATGCAGTGGATGCCTAGTAGAGATGGCCTACCTATATGCTTTTTGCAAGCTGCACTGAGTTTAAATTCTAGCTGAGGTTGGATATTGTGACCAATTCATTTGACCAAAAAAAAGTTACTTTTACATATACCATTATTTAAATTTGATTTCAAATATAGTTACAATTCAACAAAATTTAAAAATAATAAAAATAAGGGTATTACTACACAATAAATTTTCCTCAAAGCTATCCTAAAAAAACAGTTAAAAATATCTAAAAATAATACTTTGTTAATGGTAATTTATTTCAAGGACATTATTTTTTTAATAACAAATTATGGCATCTAAACTATTTTAAACTAAGTATTTAACCAATTCAGAGTGTAAGAACCCGATTTTTGGTAAACAGACTTTTTTGACTATTTTAAAATTTATTTTGCAAAATCACGAATCACGGCCCAATAAAAAATAGTGAGGCTGACCAAATGGTAAAAAAAAAACGAAAATTAAAAAAAGAAAGAAAAAAAGAAAAAAATTAAAAATTAAAAAGAAAAAGTCTATTAATAAGGTCAAAATTGACTTTATGATGGTAATCAATTCCCCCTAAGTCAAGTTTGACTAGTAAATAATAGATATTATATTACCATTAGTTTATTTTCTCAGTAGAGACTTTAGGAGTCGGAAATTCACTTTTAGTGACGGTTTTGCATGTGCCGAGAAAATCTCTTGTAACCGAAAACTTCGAAATCAGTGGTAAAAATAATTTCTTCCTTGATAATTGTGTCCCAAAATTAATATTAGTCATTCATTCATGATTTATTTCTTTAAAAATAAATCTTAGCCATTAATTATTTTACTACACGGTATAAGTTACCTGATGATTGGATATTTTATACGCTTTTTGGCATCAGTTTCATATAGTTTTTAGCATGTTTTGTTTAGTTTTTATAAAGTTTTCATAGGTTTTAGTGTTAAATTCACATTTTTGGATTCTACTATGAGTTTTTGTGTTTTTGTGCAATTTTAGGTAATTTCTGGCTAAAATTAAGGAGCTGGAGCAAAAGTCTAATTCAGAGACAAAGCGCTGCAAATGATGTTTGGATCTGACCACCTTACATTTGGAAGAGCTTTTATGGAGCTACAAACGTCCAAATGAAGCGTTCTTAATGGCTATGGAAAGCTTACTTTCAGAGCTTTTCAGCAATGTATAATAGTTTATAGTTTGCTTCAGATTAGAAGGCCCAAAACTGGCGTTCAACGCCAGCCTCCTGCCCCTTCCAGGCGTCCAGCTCCCACAAGGCAGAGACCAGCATCCAAATGGCCAGAGAGGACCCCTAGCCAGCGTTCAATGCACCAAAGAATTCATAGAACGTGGATCTCATCAAAATTTATCCCGAACACTCACCAGGTGGGATCCAAAAGTGGATTTTAGCACTAAAAAGACTGTTTTACCCTTACTAGTCATTAGTTTAGTATTTAAGGAATTATATTTATGTCGTCAAACATGATCACACATCATCTACCACTTTTACATCATATTATCATTGTATTTACTATCAGTATGAGTTTCTAAACCTCCTAGATTGGGGGGAGGAGCCCTGCTGAGTCCTATCAATTAATAAAAGTATTATTGTTTCTCTTTGATCCGTGTTTGATCTAATTCTAAGATGTATACTCTTTGTTCAACATGGTGAATGGAATAATCGGTGATAATCAGCTCCGTTCATCATACTAAGACCGCGTGCCTGACAACCACCCGTGTCTACTTGGGTTCGTGTGAATACGTGGTAGGAAAGCGCGAACCGCCAGCTTGATTATACCTCTCTTAGACGGCTAATCCACGACTTCATTGGGGACTTCTTGAGACACAAGTTCAGCCAATTTTTAGGGAGATTAGGGTCTCTGTGGTAGAGGCTAGAACCCAAAAGAGCAGCATTCTCTGATCTGGAAGATTCAACCTTGTTTGTGGCGTTTTGATTAGGATCACCAGAGAGAATGAACTGTTAGAGCTTCACCCTCGTTCAGGTTAGATGACCGCGGCCATACGGCATTTGATTTGAAGCAGAGGAGATTGATGACCGTGGCCAACGGCGTTGATCACATACAGCCTGCCATAGAAGAAATCATTCACAAGCAAAGGAGACAGTAATATTAGAGTTAATTCAAAAAGACAAAGCAACTTCAATCCTTAACCATCTTCCTATTACTGATTCCATTCAATTTTCAAAGTATTTTATACACATTTATTCCTTTCATGTCAACTTAGTTTAGATCTCCCAAATCCAACAACTTCTGATTCGCCTGACTAACACCTGCAAGATAACTATAGCTTGCTTCAAACCATGATCCTCGTAGGATCAACCCTCACTCGCTCAGGTATTACTTGGACGACCCAGTGCACTTACTGGTATAGTTGTACGGAGTGTGGGGATTCGTGCACCATTATCCAAACCGAAATTTTTACTAGTATTCTGCAAATGACTCCTAGAGACCCCAAATCTTCTTACTTGCCACCCAAGTAACTTATCTCTCCTTCTCAGCCTCTGGACCGAGACTATCTCAGCCTTTCACCCCCTCTCTGTTATGTTTTTAACCTCGAGTAACTAACTGCGGTTAACTGTTGATAAGCTCGACACGCAAGCGTTGACCAAGCTTCCTCATTTTCATGCCCCTTCTTCATTAAATTTCAGTCCTTGACCACGAAAATTTCAGCCCTTTTTACCATCATAAATTCAGCAAGACTTTGATTTTTTTTATTTAAGGAAGCATTTGCCACAAAATTCAAAAAACACTTTACACATTTTTACACTCTTTTGACCAAATTCTTGAGAGACAAAGAGAGAACATTCTGCACACAATAACTGCATTTTCAGCCCCTTATATCACCATTCATACACTATTCTTCAAGTGTTCTTCAAGGACTCAAACCATACAAGCACAAACTCTTATCTGTTTTTGCCAATCTTTGCGTTTATACCGAATTTGGCTAGGTAAACTCTTGTTCTTTCTCCTTTTCTTTTTCTTCAAAAAAAAAAAAAAACAGTAACCATGATGAATCCTTACTCTCCTCCATGTATAGAGAACTCCTCTTGAAGCACCCATGGAGCACGCCTAAGGACTTAAGGAGTTTCGAGCTCACAGTGGTTGAATTTCGACGTTTTTGAGAAACTTTCGTCCAAAAAAAAAAACTGCACCATCACCAACTATGCTTCTACCCTTGTGAGCATGTTTTCTAGTGTGTGAAAGGTTTAAGAACTTAATTCAATAAGAGGTAAGGGTTAGAATTAGTTAGAGTATGTTTGAGCTTGTTTTCGGTGTTCATATGAGCCACTTTGTGGTGATTTTGTGCTTGATTCTTAATTCTGAAAATTCTGTGATGTTTCTCTGTTTTGAACTATTATTTGAGTGATATATGAAGTTTATTTACCTCTAGAAATTGTATGAAACCACTGAAATTATTTGGAGCACTTGGGGTTTAAGTTTCAAGCCTTAAAAGTCACTAAAAGTGGATAAAAATAAAAAAATGCACCCCTGAAGATCTAGCCACTAAATGATCATGAAATTCATGTGTATAAGAGTTAAAAAGAGGTTAGAAAACTGATTTTTAATCCTATGAAATAAAGTTGTAAAAATAAAAAGGATGTTATGGTCATTTTTGGATAAAAAGAGAGTTACAAATATAATTTAAATAAAAAATAAATAAAATTATGAACTTAGTATCATTAGAGGTAAGATAGTAATTACATAAATTATTTGAGTGAAAATTATAATTATAATAAAGTTTCTGGTCTAAATAAAAGTTTTAGTAAAAGTTAGAAGTAAAACGGTAAAAAGTGGTAACTAGTAGCACGACGTGATTGATTACACTTTCTATATATAGGCCTGACCTCGCTGCCCAAGCAGATCAAGCCATAAGAAGAAGATCCTTGATCTGGCCTGATAATGGCTTGACGGGCCCAAAAAAACTACAATAGTGATGTCGCTCTTACCAAGGATACTTGTGGGTCTTTACAACTGCTGAAGGTGAAAACTGCTATTCCTTAGTCAACTCCTAAACCTTAGAATGAACTCCTGGATGCTTGTAGGTCAGTATCTCAACCCGTATTCAGTCTTAGTAGAGACGTAAGCCCTATCTGAAGGCTGGGATGATAAGTTGACCCACTAGTCTGTAAAGAAAGTTACCTGGGATTCTTTTCCAAAAGCCTAAGAAGAACGTTTTATTACAGCCTCTTCCTAATGGGGAGTTAGCTGCACCCACAAATGATATAAATACTACTGTTGCATTAGCTTTACTTACATCAGTAGCATATTTCTATGCGGGTCTTTCGAAAAAGGGATTAGCTTATTTTGGTAAATACTTTTGAAGGAGATATATTAGTAACATTTATATATGAAAAATCGAGATCAGGTGATATAACCCAAGGTCTTCCAAAAGTGGAAAGATCTTTTAGGTCCTTAAGGGTAGAATTGGCATTAATTAGAAATATTATGGATAATTTGGTCATAGAAAAATATTAGGATTAACTTGATAATATTTTGACGCTAAAAAAGGTTAAACGGTAAAACTAGAGTACTTAGGGGCATATTAGTAATTTTAGGCATAAAATAAAAATAAAAAATTACTAATTAATTTAATGAAGGATAAGAAGGCCTTTTAGAAAAAATATATGAGGGTAAAATGGTGAAGTAATAACACTAGTGGTGAAAGCGTCACTAATATTTCATGAACAAAATGATAAAATATATGACAAGCATGAGAAATTTTTAGAAAGGACCGGACACAAATTTTATTTAAAAAGAAGGGTAGAGAAGTCCCTTAGAGATAAAGTTTATTAAGATGTACCGCGGAAAAAAAAACTGTAAACCCCAAGGTGCTAGTGGTTGTTTAGAGGCGGGTGTTTACCCATTGATTGCTAAAACTATGTTCCCCCTTTGTGCGTATGATATGGCGTCAAGCTTTACGACGATTGTCTGTTTTAACGGACTGGTGGTATGCTTAACCACATCGACCTGTATACACAGACGAATGCAATTGGAAAACCATATCTAGGACTAGTTCCTAGGTAATATCGGGTTGCGGGTAGTCAACCGACGCATGAGCTCATGGCCTACCCATGATTATGATTGCTTACTTGTACCTGTGATTGTATTTTGTCTTTGCTTCTTGTATTATGTGCTTGGTTACTATTCTGCTATATACTTGTGCTTGTACTTGTTTGTGTAACTTACTTGTGGACGAAATTGTGATCACTATTCTTTAAGTTGTACTTTTATGGAATTTGAAATTGGCACGAGTGGACACAACTCCGTTCAACTAACCAGCAAGTGTACTGGGTCGTCCAAGTAATAAACCTTACGTGAGTAAGGGTCGATCCCACAGAGATTGTTGGTATGAAGCAAGCTATGGTCACCTTGTAAATCTCAGTTAGGCAGATTAAATTGGTTTATGGGTTTTCGAAAATAGAAATAAGAAAATAAATAATAAAAGGGATAGAATACTCATGCAGATTCATTAGTGGAAGTTTCAGATAAGCGAATGGAGATACTGTATGGCTCAAGGACGCCTGCTCTCCCACTGCTTCAATTCAATCCTTCTTACTCCTTTCCATGGCAAGCTGTGTATAGGGGTTCACCATCAGCGGTGGCTACTTTCAATCCTCTCGGGAAAATGATCCTATGCGGCTGTCACTCGCATGGCTAATCGTCTGGAGGCATCACCCATGGTTGATGGCTACATCCCATCCTCGCAGTGAAAACTACGCTCACGCGCTCTGTCACAGCACGGCTAATCACTGGTTGGTTCCTGCGCCTACTGGAATAGAATCCCTTGATTCTTTTGCGTCTGTCACTAACGCCCAGCACTTGCAAGTTTGAAGTACGTCACAGTCATTCATTACCGGAATCCTACTTAGAATACCACAGACAAGGTGAGACTTTCCGGATTCCCAGGATCCTACTCGGAATACCACAGACAAGGTGAGACTTTCCGGATCCTCATAAATGCCGCCATCTATCTAGCTTATACCACGAAGATTCTGTTGGGGAATCTAAGAGATACACATTCAAGCTCTGTTGCATGTAGAACGGAAGTGGTTGTCAATCACGTGCGTTCATAAGTGAGAATGATAATGAGGGTTACTTAATCATCACATTCATCATGTTCTTGGGTAAAAAATGAATATCTTGGAATAAGAATAGGAGAGATTCGAATAAAAGAAAATAGAATTGCATTAATACTTGAGGTACAGCAGAGCTCCACACCCTTAATCTATGGTGTGCAGAAACTCCGCCGTTGAAAATACATAAGCAAAAGGTTCAGGCATGGCCGAATGGCCAGCCCCCATGATCTGAGAACTAATCGTCCCAAGATCTCTAATACAATAGATAAATGTTCTATTTATAATAAACTAGCTCCTAG
Source organism: Arachis hypogaea (assembly GCF_003086295.3). Classification (NCBI taxonomy): domain Eukaryota; kingdom Viridiplantae; phylum Streptophyta; class Magnoliopsida; order Fabales; family Fabaceae; genus Arachis; species Arachis hypogaea. The sequence goes on along the minus strand of NC_092041.1, from coordinate 75,773,048 downwards.
GGTTTACATGAGTAAGTAATTGATGTATAAATCCACTTCCGGGGCCCACTTGGTGTATGCTTGGGCTGAGCTTGATTAATCCACGAGCTGAGGCTTCTCTTGGAGTTGAACTCCGAGTTATGACGTGTTTTGGGCGTTCAACTCCGGATCATGACGTTTTTCTGGCGTTTAACTCCAGACAGCAGCATGAACTTGGCGTTCAACGCCAAGTTACGTCGTCAATCTCCGAATAAAGTATGGACTATTATATATTGCTGGAAAGCTCTGGATGTCTACTTTCCAACGCCGTTGAGAGCGCGCCATTTGGAGTTCTGTAGCTCCAGAAAATCCATTTCGAGTGCAGGGAGGTCAGATTCCAACAGCATCAGCAGTCCTTTTGTCAGCCTTTTTCAGCGTTTTGCTCAAGTCCCTCAATTTCAGCCAGAATTTACCTGAAATCACAGAAAAACACACAAACTCATAGTAAAGTCCAGAAATGTGAATTTAACATAAAAACTAATCAAAACATCCCTAAAAGTAGTTTAAACTTACTAAAAACTACCTAAAAACAATGCCAAAAAGCGTATAAATTATCCGCTAATCACAACACCAAACTTAAATTGTTGCTTGTCCCCAAGCAACTGTAAATCAATTAGGATAAAAAGAAGAGAATATACTATAAATTTCAAAATATCAATGAATATTAATTCTAATTAGATGAGCGGGACTTGTAGCTTTTTGCTTCTGAACAGTTTTGGCATCTCACTTTTTCCTTTGAAGTTTAGAATGGTTGGTTTCTCTAGGAACTTAGAATTTCGGATAGTGTTATTGACTTTCTTAGTTAAGCATGTTGATTCTTGAACACAGCTACTTATGAGTCTTGGCCGTGGCTCTAAGCATTTTGTTTTCCAGTATTACCACCGGATACACAAATGCCACAGACACATGACTGGGTGAACCTTTTCAGATTGTGACTCAGCTTTGCTAGAGTCCCCAGTTAGAGGTGTCCAGAGCTCTTAAGCACACTCTTTTTTTTGCTTTGGATCACGACTTTAACCACTCAGTCTCAAGCTTTTTACTTGGACCTTCATGACACAAGCACATGGTTAGGGACAGCTTGATTTAGCCGCTTAGGCCTGGATTTAATTTCCTTGGGCCCTCCTATCCATTGATGCTCAAAGCCTTGGATCCTTTTTACCCTTGCCTTTTGGTTTTAAGGGCTATTGGCTTTTTCTATTGCTCCTTCTTTTTTTTTTTGTTTCTAATTTTTTTTGCCATTTTTTTTTTCGCACAAGCTTTTGCTTTTCACTGATTTTTCTTGCTTCAAGAATCAATTTCATGATTTTTTTTAGATCATCAATAACATTTCTCTTTGTTCATCATTCTTTCAAGAGCCAACAATTTTAACACTCATAAACAACAATATCAAAAGACATATGCACTGTTCAATCATTCATTCAGAAAACAAAAAGTATTGTCACCACATCAATATAATTAAATTAAATTCAAGGATAATTTCGAAATTTATGTACTTCTTGGTCTTTTGAATTAAAACATTTTTCATTTAAGAGAGGTGAAGGATTAATGGATTTTATTCATAGCTTTAAGGCATGGTTACATACTAATGATCATGAAGTAGAGACACAAAACATAGATAAACACAATATTAAAAACTGAAAACTGAAAGAAATAAAGAACAAGGAATGAATCCACCTTTAGTGGCGTCTTCTTCTTGAAGGTCCAACAATGTCCTTAAGCTCTTCTATGTCCCTTCCTGGCCTTTGTTGCTCCTCCCTCATTGCTCTTTGGTGTTTCTACCCTTAGTTGCTTCCAATATTTGTGTGGAGGACAACTTATCCCCTGAGGTAACTCAGGGATCTCTTGATTTGCAGCCACATGTTCTACCACTGAGCTATGACGGCTTTATATGAGTCTTTCCATCTCCCAAGACTCAGAGGTGGAAGCTTTTGTCTTCCCTTTGAGGTTTCTCTGGCCTTAGGTGCCATTAATGGTAATGGAAAAGAAAAAAAGCTATGCTTTTACCACACCAAACTTAAAATATTGCTCGCCCTCGAGCAAGAGAAGAAAGAAGAGAGGAAGAAGAAGAAGAAGAAAATGGAGGTGAGTGAGGGGAGATGGATTCGGCTATATGGGTGGGATTGGGTGGGATAGAGAAGTTGAATTGTAAAGGTAGGTGGGGTGTATGGGGAAGAGTGGGTTGATGTGAGGTGATTGGTGAAAGTTGTTGGGATTTGTGACATAGGGGATACAAATCACAAAAATAGGATTAAGAGGTAAGGTGGGAATATAGTAGGTGGGGATCCTGTGGGGTCCACAGATCCTGAGGTGATCCTGTGGGGTCCACAGGATCCTGAGGTGTCAAGAAATTCCATTCCTGCACCAAATAGGCATGTAAAATGCCTTTGTACACCATTCTGGCGTTTAAACGCCCATTGGTGCACGTTCTGGGCGTTCAACGCCCATGTAAAGCATGTTTCTGGCGTTGAACGCCAGTTTCATGCTTGTTACTGGCGTTCAGCGCCAGTTTTTCCTCTCTGGGCACATTCCTGGCGTTCAGCGCCAGGATGTTGCTTGTTTCTGGCGTTCAGCGCCAGAATGGTGCTCTGTTCTGGCGTTGAACGCCGGCCAGATGCACCTTACTGGCGTTGAACGCCAGCCTGTGCGTCCTCCAGGGTGAAAAATTTTTTTTCTTCTGTTTTTGACTCTGTTTTTAATTTTTTTTTTATTTTTTTCGTGACTCCTCATGATCATGTGCCTAATAAAACACAAAATAACAATAAAATAAAAAATAGATAAATAAAATTGGGTTGCCTCCCAACAAGCGCTTCTTTAATGTCAATAGCTTGACAGTGGCTCTCATCGAGCCACAAGGTGATCAGGTCAATGTTAGTGTAGTTCCCACACCAAACTTAGAGTTTGGATATGGGATCTTAACACCAAACTTAGAGTTTGGTTGTGGCCTCACAACACCAAACTTAGAGTTTGACTGTGTGGGTTCTTCTTGACTCTGAACTGAGAGAAGCTCTGCATGCTTACTCTCTTCTGTCACAGAGGGATGGCCATGTGCCTTAAACACAAGGTAGTCCCCATTCAATTGAAGGACTAACTCACCTCTGTTGACATCTATCACAGCTTCTGCTATGGCTAGGAAAGGTCTTCCAAGGATGATGCAATCATCCTCTTCCTTCCTAGTGTCTAAGATTATGAAATCAGCAGGAATGTAAAGGCCTTCAACCTTTACTAGCATGTCCTCTACTATTCCATAAGCTTGTCTCAATGACTTATCTACCAATTGCAATGAGAACAAGGCAGGTTGTACCTCTATGATCCCCAGCTTCTCCATTACAGAGAGTGGCATAAGATTTATCCCTGACCCTAGATCACATAGAGCTTTTTCAAAGCTCATGGTGCCAATGGTACAAGGTATTAGGAACTTGCCAGGATCTTGTTTCTTTTGAGGTAGATTTTTCTGAATCCAAGTATCTAGTTCACTAATGAGCAAGGGAGGTTCACTTTCCCAAGTCTCATTACCAAACAACTTGGCATTCAGCTTCATGATAGCTCCTAAGTATTGAGAAATTTGCTCTCCAGTCACATCTTCATCCTCTTCAGAGGATGAATAGTCTTCAGAGCTCATGAATGGCAGAAGGAGATTTAATGGAATCTCTATGGTCTCTTTATGAGCCTCAGATTCCTTTGGATCCTTAATAGGAAACTCCTTCTTGCTTGAGGGACGTCCTAGGAGGTCTTCCTCACTAGGATTTTCGTCCCCCTCCTCCCTTGTGCATTCGGCCATATTGATCACATCAATGGCCTTGCACTCTCCTTTTGGATTCTCTTCTGTATTACTTGGGAGAATACTGGGAGGAGTTTCCATGACTTTCTTACTCAGCTGGCCCACTTGTGCCTCCAGATTTCTGATGGAGGATCTTGTTTCATTCATGAAACTAAAAGTGGCCTTTGATAGATCAGAGACTATATTGGCTAAATTAGAAGTGTTTTGTTCAGAATTCTCTGTCTGTTGCTGAGAAGATGATGGATATGGCTTGCTATTGCTCAGCCTACTGCGTCCACCATTGTTAAAGCCTTGTTGAGGCTTTTGTTGATCCTTCCAGGAGAAATTTGGATGATTTCTCCATGATGGATTATAGGTGTTTCCATATGGTTCACCCATGTAATTAACCTCTGCCATGGCAGGGTTCTCAGGATCATAAGCTTCTTCAGAAGCCGCCTCTCCAGTACTGTTGGATGCATGTTGCAATCCATTCAGATTTTGAGAGATCATGTTGACCTGTTGAGTCAACACTTTATTCCGAGCCAATATGGCATTCAGAGCATCAATTTCAAGAACTCCTTTCTTCTGAGGTATCCCATTATTCACGGAATTCCTCTCGGAGGTATACATGAACTGGTTATTTGCAACCATGTCAATGAGTTCTTGAGCCTCTTCAGGTGTTTTCTTCAGGTGAATAGATCCACCTGCAGAATGGTCCAATGACATTTTCGAAAATTCAGAGAGACCATAATAGAATATATCTAATAGGGTCCATTCTGAAAACATGTCAGATGGACATCCTTTGGTCAGCTGCTTGTATCTTTCCCAGGCTTCATAGAGGGATTCACCATCTTTTTGTTTGAAGGTTTGAACATCCACTCTCAGCTTGCTCAGCTTTTGAGGAGGAAAGAATTTATCCAAGAAGGCAGTGACCAGCTTATCCCAGGTGTCCAGGCTATCCTTAGGTTGTGAATCCAACCATATTCTAGCTCTGTCTCTCACAGCAAAAGGGAAAAGCATGAGTCTGTAGACTTTAGGATCAACTCCATTCGTCTTTACAGTCTCACAGATCTGCAAGAACTCAGTTAAAAACTGATAAGGATCTTCAGATGGAAGTCCATAAAACTTGCAGTTTTGTTGCATTAATGCAACTAGTTGAGGCTTAAGCTCAAAGTTATTGGCTCCAATGGCAGGAATGGAGATGCTTCTTCCATCAAACTTGGACGTTGGCTTTGTGAAGTCACCAAGCATTCTCCTTGCATTATTATTATTATTTTCGGCTGCCATCTCCTTCTCTTGTTCGAAAGTTTCTGAAAGGTTGTTTCTGGATTGTTGTAATTTAGCTTCTCTTAATTTTCTCTTCAGAGTCCTTTCAGGTTCTGGATCAGTTTCAACAAGAGTGCCTTTTTCCCTGTTCCTGCTCATATGAAAGAGAAGAAAACAAGAAAAGAAAGAGGAATCCTCTATGTCACAGTATAGAGATTCCCTTATGTTAGTAGAAGAAGAAAGGGGATAGAAGAATGGAGATGGAGATTCGGATTTTTGGATGAAGAAAGGTGAAGAGAAGTGTTAGTAATTAATTAATTAAATAGAATAAGAGAAGAGAAGAGAAATTTCGAAAATAATTTTTGAAAAAGGGGTTAGTATTTTCGAAAATTAAAGATGAATTAAAATTAAAATTAAAACTTGAAACAATTAGTTAATTAAAAAGAATTTTTGAAAAAGAGAGAGGTATTTTCGAAAATTAGAGAGGGAAAAGTAGTTAGGTGGTTTTGAAAAAGATAAGAAACAAACAAAAAGTTGGTTAGTTGATTGAAAAAGATTTTGAAATCAAATTTTGAAAAAGATAAAAAGATAAGAAGTTAGATAAGATATTTTGAAATCAAATTTTGAAAAAGATAAGATAAAAGATAAAATAAAAGTTTTAAGAAAAAGATATTTTGAAAAAGATTTAATTTTTAAAAAGACTTAACTAACAAGAAACTGCAAGATAAGATTCTAGAATTTAAAGATTGAACCTTTCTTAACAAGAAAGTAACAAACTTCAAATTTTTGAACCAATCACATTAATTGTTAGCTAATTTTCGAAAATATGATGTAAAAGATAAGAAAAAGATTTTGAAAAATATTTTAAAAAAAAATTTCGAAAATTAATAAGAAAAAAAAAGGAAAAGATTTAATTTTTGAAAAAGTTTTGAAAAGATAAGATTTTTAAAATTGAAAATTTGACTTGACTTGTAAGAAACAACTAATTTTTAAAATTTTTGACTAAGTCAACTCAAATTTTCGAAAATTAGGAGATAAAAAAGGAAAAGATATATTTTTTTTTGATTTTTGAATTTTTAATAATGAGAGAGAAAAACACAAAAATGACCCAAAATATGAAACTTTTGGATCAAAACATAAGATGCATGCAAGAACACTATGAATGTCAAGATGAACACCAAGAACACTTTGAAGATCATGATGAACATCAAGAACATAATTTTGAAAAAAAATTTTGATGCAAAGAAAACATGCAAGACACCAAACTTAGAAATCTTTAATGCATGGACTCTAACAAACAAAAAATGCATATGAAAAACAACAAACAACACAAAACAAGAAATCATCAAGATCAAACAAGAGGACTTATCAAGAACAACTTGAAGATCATGAAGAACACTATGAATGCATGGGATTTTCGAAAAAATGCAAGATAAATTTTAAAAGCATGCAATTGACACCAAACTTAAAATTTGACTCAAGACTCAAACAAGAAACACAAAATATTTTTGATTTTTATGATTTTCTAATTTTTTGTATTTTTATTAATTTTTTTCGAAAATATAGTTTGGAAAAACGAAAAATAAAAAGAAAAATTTTTGAAAAAGATTTTTGAAAAGAGAATTACCTAATCTGAGCAACAAGATGAACCGTCAGTTGTCCATACTCGAACAATCCCCGGCAACGGCGCCAAAAACTTGGTGGACGAAATTGTGATCACTATTTTTTAAGTTGTACTTTTATGGAATTTGAAATTGGCACGAGTGGACACAACTCCATTCAACTAACCAGCAAGTGTACTGGGTCGTCCAAGTAATAAACCTTGCGTGAGTAAGGGTCGATCCCACAGAGATTGTTGGTATGAAGCAAGCTATGGTCACCTTGTAAATCTCAGTTAGGAAGATTAAATTGGTTTATGGGTTTTCGAAAATAGAAATAAGAAAATAAATAATAAAAGGGATAGAATACTCATGCAGATTCATTGGTGGGAGTTTCAGATAAGCGAATGGAGATACTGTATGGCTCAAGGACGCCTGCTCTCCCACTGCTTCAATTCAATCCTTCTTACTCCTTTCCATGGCAAGCTGTGTATAGGGGTTCACCATCAGCGGTGGCTACTTTCAATCCTCTCGGGAAAATGATCCTATGCGGCTGTCACTCGCATGGCTAATCGTCTGGAGGCATCACCCATGGTTGATGGCTACATCCCATCCTCGCAGTGAAAACTACGCTCACGCGCTCTGTCACAGCACGGCTAATCACTGGTTGGTTCCTGCGCCTACTGGAATAGAATCCCTTGATTCTTTTGCGTCTGTCACTAACGCCCAGCACTTGCAAGTTTGAAGTACGTCACAGTCATTCATTGCCGGAATCCTACTCGGAATACCACAGACAAGGTGAGACTTTCCGGATTCCCAGGATCCTACTCGGAATACCACAGACAAGGTGAGACTTTCCGGATCCTCATAAATGCCGACATCTATCTAGCTTATACCACGAAGATTCTGTTGGGGAATCTAAGAGATACACATTCAAGCTCTGTTGCATGTAGAACGGAAGTGGTTGTCAATCACGTGCGTTCATAAGTGAGAATGATAATGAGGGTTACTTAATCATCACATTCATCATGTTCTTGGGTACGAATGAATATCTTGGAATAAGAATAGGAGAGATTCGAATAAAAGAAAATAGAATTGCATTAATACTTGAGGTACAGCAGAGCTCCACACCCTTAATCTATGGTGTGCAGAAACTCCACCGTTGAAAATACATAAGCAAAAGGTTCAGGCATGGCCGAATGGCCAGCCCCCATGATCTGAGAACTAATCGTCCCAAGATCTCTAATACAATAGATAAATGTTCTATTTATAATAAACTAGCTCCTAGGGTTTACATGAGTAAGTAATTGATGTATAAATCCACTTCGGGGCCCACTTGGTGTATGCTTGGGCTGAGCTTGATTAATCCACGAGCTGAGGCTTCTCTTGGAGTTGAACTCCGAGTTATGACGTGTTTTGGGCGTTCAACTCCGGATCATGACGTTTTTCTGGCGTTTAACTCCAGACAGCAGCATGAACTTGGCGTTCAACGCCAAGTTACGTCGTCAATCTCCGAATAAAGTATGGACCATTATATATTGCTGGAAAGCTCTGGATGTCTACTTTCCAACGCTGTTGAGAACGCGCCAATTGGAGTTCTGTAGCTCCAGAAAATCCATTTCGAGTGCAGGGAGGTCAGATTCCAACAGCATCAGCAGTCCTTTTGTCAGCCTTTTTCAGAGTTTTGCTCAAGTCCCTCAATTTCAGCCAGAATTTACCTAAAATCACAGAAAAACACACAAACTCATAGTAAAGCCCAGAAATGTGAATTTAACATAAAAACTAATCAAAACATCCCTAAAAGTAGTTTAAACTTACTAAAAACTACCTAAAAACAATGCCAAAAAGCGTATAAATTATCCGCTCATCACTTACCCACCTAACTGCGCAAAATCTTAGACTTAGGCTTTAGAACCCCTTAGGTTTTCTTGTGTAGTACCCAGCTGGGAACCTTAGGTTCTCACGCCTTACTTCCCTATTCCGCAGATGCAAACCGGCAATATCTTCTTTGAGTTTCCAGTCTTGTGACTAGCGAGCAGCAGTAGCATTATTGGAGGGTCAGAGCGACTTCTTTTACTTTCACACAGCACTCCATGTTTCTTCAGCTACCAGGGATCGATGACCAGCAGTAGTTATAATAGTAGCAGTGGTAGTAGTTGTCTTTGCCCTTGCTTTGTATAGACTTTTAGAGGGCTAGATGCTTTTGTAAATACCTATATGAACAAGTTAGAATAGGTCCCAGACTAGGGTGACTCTTGTGAGTCGAGGCCTGTTAGTATAAATATGAAGTCTGTAAATATTTTCATGAATAAGCAATGACATAACCCGGTGTGAATTATGATGTACTAAATGAGCCTTCGGGCATATACGCTTGATATTATTATGTTTTCTGTATTTTCTATGCTTCATGTATATATTATCTATTTAACTAATATCTATTTCCTTATATCTATATATCTAACACGCGATCTCGATTAGCGCTACAGGCTACAAGCTATGTGTGTGTGTGTGTGTGTGTGTGTGTGTGTGTGTGTGTGTGTGTGTGTGTGTGTGTGTGTGTGTGTGTGTGTGTGTGTGTGTGTGTGTGTGTGTGTGTGTGTGTGTGTGTGTGTGTGTGTGTGTAAGGTCTAGAGTCTCTAGGAAAAGCCGTGTAGTAGCACCTGGCGGCTAGCATTAGTCATGACGTGCTAGAAGTTGGGTCGTTACACAGAGAACACTTCTTTTTTGAATGTATGTATATACACAGTGGTAATTTATTGTCAAAGACATTTTTTTAAGGATAAAGTATATATATGTAATATAAGGTCTAGAGTCTCTAGGGAAAGTCGTGTAGTAGCGCCTGGCGGCTAGCATTAGTCATGACGTGCTAGAAGCTGGGTCGTTACACAGAGAACACTTCTTTTTCGAACATATGTATATACACAGTGGTAATTTATTGTCAAAGACATTTTTTTTAAGGATAAAGTATTAAATTGGTCCCTATGTTTGGGCGTAATCCTGTTTTAGTCCTTAAGATTTAAAATATCCTATTTGAATCCAAAAATAGTTTAACTTCAATGACTCCCACCATGAGGTCAAAGTTAAATAATTAACAAAATATCCTACATGACAGTAGTACAAGAACAAAGACGATAATCTGGAGAATAAGTACAAGCTCCAGAGGTACAAAATCAACCGTGGATGCATCAACACATTTATTTATCATTCTCCTTAGTTTTATTGGAAATATTTCATTTAAATTGTAAGAAAAATGATAAATAAATGTATTGATGTATCTATTGTTAATTTTGTACTTATGGAGCTTGTACTTATTCTCCAAATTATCAACTTTATTCTTATACTGCTGTCACGTAGGACATTTTGTTAATTGTTTAATTTTGACCTCACGGTTGAAGCTAAATGAAAATTTTTTGGATTCAAATAGGACACTTTAAACCTTAAGGACCAAAACAGGATTACACCCAAACGTAAGGGGACCAATTTAGTACCTTACCCTTTTTTTTAATATTAAAGCTAGGCATCCAAACTTTTTTAAACTAAGTATTTAACCAAGTCAGAACGCACTTCTTCTTTGAACGTATGTATATATGTGTTGCCGCTTCTTCTTCTCATCCTCCTTCATTATCATCATCGTCGTTGTCATCTTTTTCATCATCTTCTTCTCTTATATATATCTAAAAAACTAGCACACAGAAATTTTGATTGATTTTTGTTATTTTCTTCATTTTCTTCTCTTATATATATATATATTCAAAAAATTAAAACACAGAAATTTTGATTAACAGTACATAAATTTTGATGCAAACACCACAAAAAATTTTAATGCACAACACAAAAAATTTAAAATACCACGTACCAAAATATTAACGCCCAACAAACAAAATATATATAGCAAAAAAATTTTGGTTCACAGCACAAAAAATTTTTAATTTTGATGCACAACACAAAAAATTTTAAAGTACCGCATGTCAGAACATTAACATCAACCAACAAAATACATACAGTACAAAGATTCTAGTTCACAACACAAAATTTTTATATGCACAGCAAAAAAGTCTTGAAAGATTATATATCCAAAACATTAACTCACCCAACTAATAAATTATATTCACAGAAAAATTTAGAACATGTGCAAAAATTTTTGTGGTGAGTAAAAATTTATGTATTATATACAAAAATTTCTATATTATATCGATAAATTTGTGTTATGTATAAAAATTTTGTACCATATTAATAAATTTTTGTGCTCTCCAATAAAAATATCTGTACTGTAAAAGCACACAGAACAAGAAAAATAATAACATATGTACATATGTTTTTTTATTAGACTTATACTAATTTAATTAAATTTATTACAAAAATACTTGTACATGTAATATTAATATTTTGGTTATTAAAAAATATTCCTGGGTTTTCATGGTTAACTGCACAATTTTAACCGTCTCTTAAATAATATACTATATATACATATATATGAGTAATAGTTATAAAATTATCTTAAATAAAAAATTATAAATAATAATTGTACATAATACTTATCTTTATTATGAACATATGAACATTTAAAAGATCGGTGGCTATTTTAATAAAGATTTTATGATTGTCATCATGTAAAAATATTTTATTTTAATTATTAGATAATAAATTATAGGACTTGATTTTTATATGTTATAAAAATATTATTTTTATTTAAAATAAGACTAAACAAATAAGTTACACTTCTTAAACAAAGATCATCATAAAAAAATATTTTTGACATTTTTATTAAAATAATTAGTTGCCTAAAAATTTTATAATGCCATATGTTCTTCATTCTCATAATTCTTATACTATTTAATATTATAATGGTATATGCTCTTCATTCTTATAATGGTATATGTTATTATGTTAATATTATACTATTTAATTTTTACCACAAAAATATTATGTATTTGATAGTTGAGAAATAAAAGGAATGGTAAATTCTCTTTATTTATTAAATTTTATAAGGCCTTTCGACTTATGTCACAAGTTTAAATTTAAAGAGAAAATAAAGTTACAGTTTTACTATATATTTAAGTATTTTGTCAACTAAGACTAATTAAATTTGTAGCACCCCACCATACAGAGTCTTATGCTTAAATCATAATTTAGAGATGGCAAGGTATTACGACCTCAAAAATAAAAATTTAGTACGTATAGTAGTATGAATGATTGATTATAACTAGGAGCCCTTGTAGAAAAGGGGTAAACAAAAATCGCAACTCGAAAGCGCAACACTCCGATCGATAATGTAACGAACAAGGATAAATCAGCGCAAGATTATATATATACAAAGGAGTGTCAAAAACGAGAATATCAAAACTCAAAAGCTGGTTGCGAAGATAACCGGTCCGAGCATAGCAACATATATATATATATATATATATATATATATATATATATATATATATATACAAGTAAATAAAATAGGAAACCCCAAGGAAAATCCAAAGGGACACAAATACAGAAACCTATTCTCCAAAATCTCCCATAAGAGGAGTCATCACAGTTTGTATTATTTAATGGAGATAAAAGTATCTAAGCAGAACATATAAACCAAAACATAGTCCCGAGAACAAAGGATCTTCGCAAATCTAGAAGTCTCCAGCATGCCTCAACGAGAAACCTCACGTCCTGCATTTGAAAACCACAAAATCTGCATGGGTGAGAACCAGAGGTCCCCAGCATGGTAACAGCTTCCACATATATAATACATAATAATATAGGAAAGCCGAAGGCAATCCTAGAACTTCCTCCAGATAATTCAAAGCTTATAAACAAGCTAAACCATAAAGGGCATCTGACTAAAGATTCTTCAGTCTAACTAACGCTTCCCTTTCCAATTCCTTCATACCTCCCAACCACCAGCAGGAGTATAATGTAGCAAACACAATTATATCAGATAAGAGATATACAAATAGGAACAAATAAGGCATTTAGACAAATAGCAAGTAATATGCAGTCAAATAGGCAATCTCAAACAATTCACATAGTATGCATATGATGAATGCTTGTCCCTAGTGGCTGATGATATCATCTGTTGGTTATAGAGCCAACCCGACAAGTCCTGGTAGCTAACCATTGGACTGATCCTTTGTCGCGCATTCCCAACTTGAGTTATACTCATCATAAACTTGATCATATCATGATCTATATCCATCACCTTCACTGGTGAATATTTACGGGGGCGAGCTCATCCGGGGCTTTCACAGTGCCTGGCCACCCTTACGACATAGGGTCAAAAGAGCTTCGAGTCTCAACCTGGAGCACGTGGTGGCTAGCCACTGCTTCCTTCCAAGAAAACTCTCATCTCTGATAGTGGAAGTGCAACATTCACAATTCATTCAACATCATATATGCATTTATACATAGCCATAATCATGGCTCTGCCGTAACACGGCAATAATCTAGCCATCTGGCTCACGATTAAATCCATAACCAGCCAATTTATCAACAATTACGGCCCTTCGGCCCATGGCTTAACAAGCACTTCCACCGCCATCCTCCGCATCTCGCATAATCATCTTTGATCCTTATTGATCATTCATTTTTCCCTTGTTTCACTCGCAAGTTACCACATTCTCTAGCCCATTTTCTCATAGCTAGGCATATCATAATGATTTAAGACATAAGTGGTGAGATCGGAGGCTTAGAAGTATGAAATTTGGCTTTTAAAACTCAAAAATCAACTTTGGGATGAAAACAGAGCCACGCGTACGCGCACGCGTGGATGGCCAGAAAACTCATCGATGCGTATGCGTCATGCACGCTAACACGTGGATTGAAAAATAGCCAAGCGACGCGCACGCGTCAGCCACGCGTACGCGTGGGTGCTCTCGTGCCCCAAGCACAAATCTGGCACAGTTTTGGCACAACTTTCTGGAAAATGGCTGGGCATTGGGTGCATCACATCGTCGCGCCCGCGCACACCACGCGCACGTGTGGATGGCGCTTTCTAGAAGAACGGCGCGTATGCGCCAAGTGCGCCTACGCACGGGGGTCATTCTGCTAAAAATTTTCTAAGTTAAAAACTGCAGAATTCACAAATTCAACCCCTAATCTTCCAACGGACATAACTTTCTCATTTTAAATCATTTTTCACCCGTTCTTCAAACGGCATGGACATCCCAGATCTAATTTCATTTCTAAACAGATTTGGCACAAAACAGAGATCTGTAGTCCAAGTTATGTCCCACCAAAGTATGCCCAAAACCATGTTTTCATACAAAACCACAAAGTGCCATTTTCAAAACAAGCCATTTTCAACTCTTTTCAAAATCAATCAAAACATGCCAATTTCATCCCTTTTCTTTGAAATCAATTAAAATATATAAAATACAACATCAAGCCTCCTCAACTCACACATTGACACTTTACCACAATTAACCAAAATTACTATCCCATCATTTTAACCCACTTCACCCAAGTGGCTAAAACTCAAACACATTGACATATCATATACTCTTTTCCTCATGCCAATTTTCAACAATACCAATTCCAATAAATCATCATTGTACACAATCAATATCATACTCACCATCAACATGGTTCCACCCACAATTCAACCATAATCAATCATCAAGCAAATATCACAACATGCATATTTCTCATACATCATACCATTAAGGCATCAATAATCATCATCACATATATGACCACATCATATATTTCAACCATTCAACAACATCAACGATTCAATGCCTATCTTAGGGCCTCTAGCCTAAGTATTTCCTACCACATTACATATTAGATACGAGAAACTGAGACCATACCTTAGCCGATTTTCCAAGCTCAACCGGAGCACTTCCAAACCACTTTTCCTCAAGCTCTCAAGGCCTCAACACCTCCAAGAATAGATTTTTCACCACCAAATCCCATTTTAAGCTTTTTAATATCACTAATCAAGCTCCAATATTCACATGTACACAACCTAAGCCATAATCATCATACCCATACAGAACATTTCAATACCCAAACATCATAGAACAACAAATTACACTAGGGTTGAGAATCTTACCACAGCCAAGGTCCAAGGAGACAAGATTAACCTTCTCCTTCAAGAGAGTTAGGTCCTATAACATCAAAGAGCCCAAAATCTCAATATTTTTGCTCATGAACCTCGAAAATAAGGCTGGAAATTCGAAGAGAAAAATGTGGCTTACCTCAAGATTGATTGCATGGGTTTTGTAGAGCTTTTCGCAGTGAACGCATGGCCACAAACGGTGCGGCAATCGGAGCTCTAGATCAAAAGTTATGGTGGTTTGAAGATCAAGGGAGAGATAAAACTTGAGAGAGTGTTCCTCCCTCCATGGCCTCCATTTCAGCGTGTTTAGTGTCTCAAATGAGGAGAGATAGTGCTGAAAACTAGAGTTTTGGTTTAGTTTAGTTGGGCCAAGGGCCCACTTTGGGTTCGGTTGGCCCGATTTGGCCCGTTCGGTCCAATCTTGGTCCGATTTCTATAAAATTGGTACCGAAATTCTCGTCTCAATCTCCTCTATCACATTTAGCCATAAAAATCATATTTAGGGCTTTCTAGAATAAATTCTCATTTATGGGTTAATTAGTCATTAATTAACCGGGTTTTACATTCTACCCACCTAATTGGGAATTTTGCCCACAAAATTCAAATGTAATTACCTGAGAATAAGTGCGGATTATCCGTTCACATCTCCGACTCAAGTTTCCAAGTGTGTTCCTCAACACCGCTTTGACTCCAAGCCACTTTGACTAATGAAACCTCTTTTTCATGCAACCGTTTGATACTAGTATCATCAATTCTGACTGGAGCCACTAGAAGCGTCAAATCTTCCCTTAACTGAACCGACTCAGGTTCTAACACGTGGCTAGCATCAGGAGTGTACTTCCGAAGTTGCGATACGTGAAATACGTCGTGCAGGTTCGAAAGGTGTGGTGGTAGAGCCATCCGATACGCCACCGGTCCAATCCTCTCCAGGATCTGAAATAGACCAATGTATCGAGGATTCAACTTCTTTGTTTTAATCGCCCTACCTACTCCCGTGGTCGGAGTAACCTTAAGGAAGACATGGTCTCCTACCTACTCTCAGATTGACCATCTGTTTGAGGATGGTAAGCCGTGCTCAAGCTTAATCGGGTTCTAAAAGTTTTCTGAAATGCACCCCAAAACCTTGAAGTAAAACGAGGATCTCTATCAGAGATTATAGTAGTAGGTACACCATGAAGTCTCACAATCTCCTTTATGTATAACCGTGCTAGCTCCTCAAGGGTGTAAGTCATACAAATGGGTAAAAAGTGAGCTGACTTCGTCAGTCGGTCCACAATCACCTAGATAGCATCAAAATCAGCCCTTGTCCTTGGCAATCCTGACACAAAGTCCATTGTAATACTTTCCCACTTCCATTGCGAAACCTCTAAAGGTTGCAACATCCCGGAAGGTTTTTGATGTTCAATCTTTACCTTTTGACAAGTTAAGCACTTTGAAACATATTCTGCCATATCATTCTTTATACCCGGCCACCAGAACATCGCCTTTAAATCATGGTACATCTTAGTACTTCCCGGGTGAATGGAGAATCTGCTTTTGTGTGGCTCTTTTAAGATATCCTGCCTCAAAGTGCCAACATCTGGCACAATGATCCTACCCTTAAATCTCCATAACCCATCTTTCTCTTCTGACACTCTCCACTGTTTTTCTTGCTCAATGGCCGGTAACACCTTTGATAACGCGTCATCATTCTCATGAGCCTTCAGAAGTTCGGACTTAAAGTCACTCGAGATCTGTAATCGACTCAAACACAGAGTCCCAGACACTTCTTGAATACCAATTTTTAGACTCTCGAACTCCTTGAGCAACTTTTCTTCTTGAAGTGTCATCCAAGCAGCATACAACGACTTTCGACTCAACGCATCCGCCACTACGTTCGCCTTTCCCGGATAGTAATTCAACTCAAAGTCGTAGTCTTTCAATAATTCCCTCCACCTCTTTTGCCTCATATTAAGCTCTTTCTGATCAAAGAGATATTTCAAACTCTTATGATCAGAGAAAACTTGGAACTTAACCCCATAGAGGTAATGCCTCCACACTTTCAAGGCAAACACAACCGCAGCAAGCTCCAAATCGTGCTTCAGATAATTAACTTCATGCGGTCTCAACTGCCGTGAGGCATACGCCACCACATTATGATGCTGCATCAGCACGCACCCTAGACCCTTCAATGAGGCATCATAGTACACTTCAAATGGCTCGTTCGGCTCAGGTAACACTAACACAGGTGCAGTGGTTAACTTTTTCTTCAATGTCTGAAAGCTCTCCTCGCATTCAGGAGTCCAAACAAACGGAGTGTCTTTGCAGGTTAACTTTGTCATTGGCAAAGCTATCTGTGAAAAGCCCTTGATAAACCTTCGGTAATAGCCAACTAAGCCCAGAAAACTCCTTATCTCCGTTACGGTGGTTGGTTGCTTCCAATCCATCACAGCCTCAACCTTAGTTGGATCTACAGCTATTCCCTTCTTACTCACCACGTGGCCCAGAAACTTCACCTCACTCTTCCAAAACTCACACTTAGACAGTTTTGCATAGAGTTTTTTCTCCTTTAGAATCTGCAACACGGTCCTCAAGTGTTCCGCATGCTCTTCTTCAGTTTTGGAATAAATTAGTATGTCATCAATGAAGACAACAACGAATTTATCTAGAAACGGACAGAAAACTCTATTCATGTAATCCATAAACACTGCAGGAGCGTTCGTCAATCCAAAAGACACTACAGTGTACTCGTAATGACCATAACGAGTCCTGAAAGCGGTGATAAACCACTGTTTTATGGTTTATATTGTATTTAATTGTGTGGTTTTATCATGATCCTTACCCACTTATTCATTAATTTAGCATGCATTTATATTTCTTTCTTGAAATTATTACATGGTTTGAAACCGCTTCCTAGAGACTTTTTAATTATGAATTTTAGTTCTCCTTTATCCCATTCGATGCCGTGATCTGTGTGTTAAGTGTTTCAGGCTTTATAAGGCATGGATGAGTTGGAGATTGGAAAGGAAGCTAGAAAAAATGGAAGGAACACAAAAAATTGAGGAGATAATCAGCGAGAAGTGACGCGGCCGCATGGCTCATGCGTTCATGCGAAAGAGGAAAAATCGCAGTGACGCGGCCGCATGGCTCACGCGACCGCGCGGAATGGAAAAGCACAAGTGACGCGGAGGCGTGGATGATGCGAACGCGTGGCAGGGAAAAATGTGAATGACGCGTCCGCATGGACGATGCGATCGTGTGACGTGCGCGATCTGCATAATCTGTAGATTCTGCTGGGGGCAATTTTGGGCCCTATTTTGACCCAGTTCTCAGCCCAGAACAGCAAACTAGAGCCAGAGAACATGCAAAAACCAGAGACAACATTCATTCTACACAGTTTTAGTTTTAGATCTAGTTTTTACTCCTCCTCTAGGTTTTTCTCTCTACACATTGATAGTTTTTAGGATTTGATTTTTCTACCACTTTTTGCATTGGGATACTGAGAAGAGTTATTACCTCATCAAGACTTCATCATTCTAGTTCGTTTTCTTTACTTGGCTTTACTCTTCCATGTCCTTTGCTTTGTTAATTTTACCATTGGAATATTATTAGGATTTATTTAATACAAGGATTACTTTTATTTTTATTTGATTATTTTGATTTTTATTTACAATGTCTTTCTTTAATTCCTTTTCATATATTATGAAATTTACATTCACAATGAGCGAATAGTTCCCTAACTTGATGGGGAGTTGATTGAAAGGAACCCTTGAGTTGGAAAGCTTGAAGGAAAGATTATAATTGGGTTTATTGTTGGCTTGTCCTCTATTCACTAATACCAATCCCTTTTTATTAAGTGGATTGCAACTTGTGAACGGACATAGCATTCTAATTTGTTTGACATTCCCTTACCTAGTAAGAGATAACTAAACAGGATAACCTTTAATTATCAATTAATCTAGAGAGTTCCCCAACATTAATGAGGCTTCCAACTAATCAACTCCCAGTCAAGGCTTTTATTTACATTATTCAAATTCTCTAATTTAATTCATTGTTTACTCAACTCAAACCTTTTTGAAAACATCTGATTAATAAAATAGCACACTTTTCTGCAACTCGTTGGGAGACGACCTGGGATTCATACTCCCAGTATTTAAAATTTAAATTTCTGTGTCACTGGTGCACGAAATTGTGATCATCAATGGCGCCATCAACATGGTACGCTCTATTGCAATCTCAACTCTTTATCACAACTTCGCACAACTAACCAGCAAGTGCACTGGGTCTTCCAAGTAATAAACCTTACGTGAGTAAGGGTCGATCCCACGGAGATTGTTCGTATGAAGCAAGCTATGGTCATTTTGTAAATCTCAGTCAGGAAGATTCAAATGGTTATGGAGGATTAATGATTAAAAGATAAATAAAACATAAAATAAAGATAGAGATACTTATGTAATTCATTGGTGAGAATTTCAGATAAGTGTATGGAGATGCTTTGTCCCTTTCGTCTCTCTACTTTCCTACTGTCTTCATCCAATTCTTCTTACTCCTTTCCATGGCAAGCTGTATGTTGGGCATCATCGTTGTCAATGGCTACAGTCCCATCCTCTCAGTGAAAATGTTCAACACGCTCTGTCACAGCACGGCTATTCATCTGTTGGTTCTCGATCATGTCGGAATAGAATCCAATAATTCTTTTGCGTCTGTCACTAACGCCCCACAATCACGAGTTTGAAGCTTGTCACAGTCATTCAATCCCTGAATCCTACTCAGAATACCACAGACAAGGTTTAGACCTTCCAGATTCTCAAGAATGGCCGCCAATTGATTCTAGCTTATACCACAAAGATTCTGATTAAGGAATCCAAGAGATATCAACTCAATCTAAGGTAGAACGGAGGTGGTTGTCAGGCACACGTTCATAGGTGAGAATGATGATGAGTGTCACGGATCATCACATTCATCAAGTTGAGGAACAAGTGATATCTTAGAACAAGAATAAGCTGAATTGAGTAGAAGAACAATAGTAATTGCATTAATACTCGAGGTACAGCAGAGCTCCACACCTTAATCTATGGTGTGTAGAAACTCTACCGTTGAAAATACATAAGAACAAGGTCTAGGCATGGCCGAATGGCCAGCCTCCCAAAGAGGGTTCAATCATAAAAACATGATCAAAAGTTGATCCGAGGATTGAAAGGATCCCCCCAAATACAATAGCAAAAGGTCCTATTTATAGAGAACTAGTAGCCTAGGATTTACAGAAATGAGTAAATGACGAAAAAATCCACTTCCGGGCCCACTTGGTGTGTGCTTGGGCTGAGCATTGAAGCTTCCATGTGTAGAGACTTTTCTTGGAGTTAAACGCCAGCTTTTGTTCCAGTTTGGGCGTTTAACTCCCAATTTTGTGCCAGTTCCGGCGTTTAACGCCGGGAATTCTAAAGCTGTCTGCCTGTTTGGGCCATCAAATCTCGGAAAAAGCATGGATTATTATATATTGCTGGAAAGCCCTGGATGTCTACTTTCCAACGCAATTGAGAGCGCGTCAATTGGGCTTCTGTAGCTCCAGAAAAGTTACTTCGAGTGCAGGTCAGAATCTAACAGCATCTGCAGCCCTTTTCAGCCTCTTAATCAGATTTTTGCTCAGGTCCTTCAATTTCAGCCAGAAGATACCTGAAATCATAGAAAAACACACAAACTCATAGTAAAGTCCAGAAAAGTGAATTTTAAATAAAAACTAATAAAAATATAATAAAAACTAACTAAAACATACTAAAAGCATACTAAAAACAATGCCAAAAAGCGTATAAATTATCCGCTCATCACAACACCAAACTTAAATTGTTGCTTGTCCCCAAGCAACTGAAAATCAAATAGGATAAAAAGATGAGAATATACAATGAATTCCAAAAACATCTATGAAGATCATTATTAATTAGATGAGCGGGGCTTTTAGCTTTTTGCCTCTGAACAGTTTTGGCATCTCACTTTATCCTTTGAAATTCAGAATGATTGGCTTCTATAGGAACTCAGAATCCCAATAGTGTTATTGATTCTCCTAGTTAAGTATGATGATTCTTGAACACAGCTACTTTATGAGTCTTGGCCATGGCCCAAAGCACTCTGTTTTCCAGTATTACCACCGGATACATCCATGCCACAGACACATAACTGGGTGAACCTTTTCAGATTATGACTTAGCTTTGCTAGAGTCCCCAATTAGAGGTGTCCAGGCTTCTTAAGCACACCCTTTTTTCTTTGGATCACGACTTTAACCGCTCAGTCTCATGTTTTCACTTGACACCTTCACGCCACAAGCACATGGTTAGGGACAGCTTGGTTTAGCCGCTTAGGCCAGGATGTTATTCCTGTACGCCCTCCTATCCACTGATGCTCAAAGCCTTGGATCCTTTTTATTATCCTTTTTTTGAATTCACTGCTTTTTCTTGCTTCAAGAATCATTTTTATGATTTTTCAGATCCTCAGTAACATGTCTCCTTTTTCATCATTCTTTCAAGAGCCAACAATTTTAACATTCATGAACAACAAATTCAAAAGACATATGCACTGTTCAAGCATACATTCAGAAATCAAAAGTATTGCCACCACATCAAAATAATTAATTCGAAATTCATGCAATTCTTCTCTTTTTCAATTAAGAACATTTTTCATTTAAGAAAGGTGATGGATTCATAGGACATTCATAACTTTAAGGCATAGAAACTAAGACACTAATGATCATAAAACACAAACATAAATAAAACATAAAGCATAATTTTCGAAAAACAGAAAAATAAAGAACAAACTTAAAGAATGGGTCCACCTTAGTGATGGCGGCTTGTTCTTCCTCTTGAAGATCTTATAGAGTGCTTGAGCTCCTCAATGTCTCTTCCTTGCCTTTGTTGCTCCTCTCTCATGATTCTTTGATCTTCTCTAATTTCATGGAGGAGGATGGAATGTTCTTGGTGTTCCACCCTTAGTTGTCCCATGTTGGAACTCAATTCTCCTAGGGAGGTGTTGATTTTCTCAAAAAAATTTTGTGGAGAAAAGTGCATCCCTTGAGGCATCTCAGGGATTTCATGATGAGTGGGATCTCTTGCTTGCTCCATCCTTTTCTTAGTGATGGGCTTGTTCTCATCAATGAGGATGTCTCCCTCTATGTTAATTCCAACTGAATTACAGATGTGACAAATGAGATGAGGGAAGGCTAACCTTGTCAAGGTAGAGGACTTGTCCACCACCTTATAAAGTTCTTGGGATATAACCTCATGAACTTCCACTTCCTCTCCAATCATCATGCTATGAATCATGATAGCCCGGTCTATAGTAGCTTCGGACTGGTTGCTAGTGGGAATGATTGAGCGTTGGATAAACTCCAACCATCCCCTAGCCACGGGCTTGAGGTCATGCCTTCTCAGTTGAACCAGCTTCCCTCTTGAATCTCTCTTCCATTGAGCGCCCTCTTCACAAATGTCTATGAGGACTTGGTCCAACTTTTGATCAAAGTTGACCCTTCTAGTGTAGGGGTGTTCATCTCCTTGCATCATAGGCAAGTTGAATGCCAACCTTACATTTTTCGGACTAAAATCTAAGCATTTCCCCCGAACCATTGTAAGCCAATTCTTTGGGTTCGGGTTCACACTTTGATCATGGTTCTTGGTGATTCATGCTTTGGCATAGAACTCTTGAACCATTAAGAGGGAGGGAAAGTGGTTTGAATTTGGATGGTGGGGTAGGTGGGGTTTTATGAAGGATGGATGTGAGTGGTGAAGAGAGTGGTGGGATTTGATAGGTGAGGGGTTTTTTTTTGGGAAGAGGTATTGAGGTGATTGGTGAATGGGTGAAGAAGAGAGAGAGTGGTGGGGTAGGTGGGGATCCTGTGGGGTCCACAGATCCTGAGGTGTTAAGGATAGCTCATCCCTGTACCAAGTGGCATGTAAAATGCCCTTTTTGCCAATCCTGGCGTTAAACGCCGAGCTGCTGCCCTTTTCTGGCGTTAAACGCCAGTCTGGAGCCCCTTTCTGGCGTTAAACGCCAGTTTGGTACCCCTTTCTGGCGTTAAACACCCAGAATGGAGCCAGACTGGGCGTTAAACGCCCATTTGCTGCCCTTACTGACGTTTAAACGCCAGCAAGCTTTTCTTCCAGGGTGTGCTATTTTTCATTCTGTTTTTCATTCTTTTTTTGCTTTTTCAATTTTTTTGTGACTTCACATGATCATTGATGAGCGGATATTTTATACGCTTTTTGGGGGTAATTTCATGTAGATTTCAGCATGTTTTAATTAGTTTTTAGTAGAATAATATTAGTTTTTAGGCAAAAATCATATTTCTGGACTCTACTATGAGTTTGTGTGTTTTTCTGTGATTTCAGGGATTTTTTGGCTGAAATTGAGGGAGCTGAGCAAAAATCTGAGTTAGGCTGAAAAAGGACTGCTGATGCTGTTGGATCCTGACCTCCCTGCACTCGAAATGGATTTTCTGGAGCTACAGGAGTCCAATTGGCGCGCTCTTAACGACGTTGGAAAGTAGACATCCAGAGTTTTCCAGCAATATATAATAGTCCATACTTTATTCGGAGATTGATGACGTAACTTGGCGTTGAACGCCAAGTACATGCTGCTGTCTGGAGTTAAACGCCAGAAAAACGTCATGATCCGGAGTTGAACACCCAAAACACGTCATAACTTGGAGTTCAACTCCAAGAAAAGCCCCAGCTCGTGGATAGATCAAGCTCAGCCCAAGCATACACCAAGTGGGTCCCGGAAGTAGATTTATACATCAATTACTTACTCATATAAACCCTAGTAGCTAGTCTAGTATAAATAGGATAAGTTACTATTGTATTAGACATCTTTTGACAGTTTAATCTCTTGACTGTTTAGCCTTTGATTATTCGGTCTCTTGATCACTCAAGGGGGCTGGCCATTCGGCCATGCCTGAACCTTTTACTTATGTATTTTCAACAGTGGAGTTTCTGCACACCATAGATTAAGGGTGTGGAGCTCTGCTATACCTCAAGTTCAATACAATTATTATTACTTTCTATTCAATTCTCTTCTATCCTTATTCCAAGATATACATTATACTTAACTTTGATGAATGTGATGATCCGTGATACTCATCATTATTCTCACCTATGAACGCGCGTGATTGACAACCACTTCTGTTCTACTCTAGGCAGGGCGCATATCTCTTAGATTCCCCAACAGAATCTTCGTGGTATAAGCTAGATAGATGGCGGCATTCATGAGGATCCGGAAAGTCTAAACCTTGTCTATGGTATTCCGAGTAGGATTCTGGGATTGAATGACTGTGACGAGCTTCAAACTCCTGAAGGCTGGGCGTGATGACAAGCGCAAAAGAATCAAGGGATTCTATTCCAACCTGATTGAGAACCGACAGATGATTAGCCGTGCTGTGACAGAGCATAGGAACGTTTTCACTGAGAGGATGGGATGTAGCCATTGACAACGGTGATGCCCTACATACAGCTTGCCATGGAAAGGAGTAGGAAGGATCGGATGAATGTAATAAGAAAATAGAGATACGAGAGGAGCACAGCATCTTCACACACTTATCTGAAATTCCCACTATTGCTTTACATAAGTATTTCTATCCCTTTTATTTTCTTTTTATTATTAATTTTCGAAACCATAAACAAATTTAATCTGCCTAACTGAGATTTACAAGGTAACCATAGCTTGCTTCATACCAACAATCTCTGTGGGATCGACCCTTACTCGCGTAAGGTTTATTACTTGGACGACCCAGTACACTTGCTGGTTAGTTGAACGGAGTTGTGAATTCAACTGGTGCCACAATAATGATTTCATACAAATACAAAAGAATATGGATCACAATTTCGTCCACCAATCATCAACCTATAGAAAATATAAAATAACAATGGAAAATAGATAAATATAACATTGGATTGCCTCCCAACAAGCGCTTCTTTAATGTTAGTAGCTTGACAGTGGGCCCTCATGGAGCCTCACAGATGTTCAGAGTAATGTTGGAACCTCCCAACACCAAACTTAGAGTTTGAATGTGGAGGTTCAACACCAAACTTAGAATTTGGTTGTGGCCTCCCAACACCAAACTTAGAGTTTGACTGTGGGGGCTCTGTTTGATTCTGTTTTGAGAGAAGCTCTTCATGCTTCCTCTCCATGGTTACAGAGGGATATCCTTGAGCCTTAAACACAAAGGATTCTTCATTCACTTGAATGATCAATTCTCCTCTGTCAGCATCAATCACAGCCTTTGCTGTGGCTAGGAAGGGTCTGCCAAGGATGATGGATTCATCCATGCACTTCCCAGTCTCTAGGACTATGAAATCAGCAGGGATATAATGGTCTTCAATCTTTACCAGAACATCCTCTACAAGTCCATAAGCTTGTTTTCTTGAATTGTCTGCCATCTCTAGTGAGATTCTTGCAGCTTGTACCTCAAAGATCCCTAGCTTCTCCATTACAGAGAGAGGCATGAGGTTTATGCTTGACCCTAGGTCACACAGAGCTTCTCGAAGGTCATGGTGCCTAATGTACAAGGTATTGAGAACTTTCCAGGGTCCTGTCTCTTTGAGGTAATCTCTGCCTAGTCAAGTCATCCAGTTCTTTGGTGAGCAAAGGGGGTTCATCCTCCCAAGTCTCATTACCAAATAACTTGTCATTTAGCTTCATGATTTCTCCAAGGTACTTAGCAACTTGCTCTTCAGTGACATCTTCGTCCTCTTCAGAGGAAGAATACTCATCAGAGCACATGAATGACAGAAGTAAATCCAATGGAATCTCTATGGTCTCAGTGTGAGCCTTAGATTCCCATAGTTCCTCATTAGGGAACTCATTGGAGGCCAGTGGACGTCCATTGAGGTCTTCCTCAGTGGCGATCACTGCCTCTTCCTCCTCTCCAAATTCGGCTATGTTGATGGCCTTACACTCTCCTTTTGGATTCTCTTCTATATTGCTTGGAAGAGTACTAGGAGGGAGTTCAGTAACTTTCTTACTCAGCTGACCCACTTGTGCCTCCAAGTTTCTAATGGAGGATCTTGTTTCAGTCATGAAACTTTAAGTGGTTTTGATTAGATCAGAGACCATGGTTGCTAAGTCAGAGTGGCTCTGCTTAGAATTCTCTATCTGTTGCTGAGAAGATGATGGAAAAGGCTTACCATTACTAAACCTGTTTCTTCCACCATTATTGTTGTTGAAACCTTGTTGAGGTCTCTGTTGATCCTTCCATGAGAGATTTGGATGATTTCTCCATGAAGGATTATAGGTGTTTCCATAGGGTTCTCCCATGTAATTCACCTCTTCCATTGATGGGTTCTCAGGATCATAAGCTTCTTCTTCAGATGAAGTGTCCTTAGTATTGCTTGGTGCAGCTTGCATTCCAGACAGACTTTGAGAAATCATATTGACTTGCTGAGTCAATATTTTGTTCTGAGCCAATATGGCATTCAGAGTATCAATCTCAAGAACTCCTTTCTTCTGATTCGTCCCATTGTTCACAGGATTCCTTTCAGAGGTGTACATGAATTGGTTATTTGCAACCATTTCAATGAGTTCTTGAGCTTCTGCAGGCGTCTTCTTCAGATGAAGAGATCCTCCAGCAGAGCTGTCCAATGACATCTTGGACAGTTTAGACAGACCATCATAGAAGATACCTATGATGCTCCATTCAGAAAGCATGTCAGAAGGACACTTTCTGATCAATTGTTTGTATCTTTCCCAAGCTTCAAAGGGGGATTCATCTTCCTTCTGTCTGAAGGTTTAGACTTCCACTTTAAGCTTACTTAATTTTTGAGGTGGAAAGAATTTTTCCAAGAAGGCATTGACTAGCTTTTCCCAAGAGTTCAAGCTTTCTTTAGGTTGTGAGTCCAACCATATCCTAGCTCTGTCTCTTACAGCAAAAGGGAATAGCATAAGTCTGTAGACCTCAGGGTCAACCCCATTGGTCTTGACAGTGTCACAGATTTGCAAGAATTCAGCTAAAAACTGATGAGGATCTTCCAATGGAAGTCCATGGAACTTGCAATTCTGTTGCATTAGAGAAACTAATTGAGGTTTAAACTCAAAGTTGTTTGCTCCAATGGCAGGGATAGAGATGCTTCTCCCATAGAAGTCAGGAGTAGGTGCAGTAAAGTCACCCAGCACCTTCCTTGCATTGTTGGCATTGTTGTTATTTTCGGCTGCCATGTCTTCTTCTTGTTTGAAGATTTCTATTCGGTCCTCCACAGAGAGTAGTGCTTTAGCTTCTCTTAGCTTTCGCTTCAAGGTTCTTTCAGGTTCAGGGTCAGCCTCAACAAGAATGCTTTTATCTTTGCTCCTGCTCATATGAAAGAGAAGAGAACAAGAAAATATGGAATCCTCTATGTCACAGTATAGAGATTCCTTGAGATGTCAGAGGAAAAGAAGAATAGAAGGAGGAGGTAGAAGAAGAAGAATTCGAACTTATCAAGAGAGATAGAGCTCAAATTGTTGATAGTGGATGAGTGTTAGTCCTTAAATAGAAGGATGTGAGAAGAGGGGAAGAATTTTCGAAAATAAATTAAAAGATTTTGAATAAATTTTGAAAAATTGAAGAATGATTTTCGAAAATTAAAGTTGGGAAAGAAATAAAGTGATTTTTGAAAAAGATTTTGAAATTAGAAATAAAAAAGATTGAAAATTATTTGGAAAAAGATGTGATTAAGAAGATATGATTGAAGAGTTATGGTTTTAAAAAGATATGATTGAAAAGATATGATTGAGAGACAATTTAAAGAGATTTGATTTTTAAAATTAATGACTTGGCTAACAAGAAATTTAAAGGATATGATTCAAACATTAAACCTTTCTTAACAGAAAAGGCAACATACTTAAAATGTTGAATCAAATCATTAATTGTAGGCAAGTATTTTTGAGAATGGAAAGAAATTGATTTTGAAAATATATGATTGAAAAGCTATGGTTTGAAAAAGATTTGATTTTGAAAAATTATGAAAACTTGAAAAAAAATTGAATTAAAAACAAAATCACCCCTCTTGTATCATCCTGGCGTTAAACGCCCAGAATGGTATCCATTCTGGCGTTTAAACACCAGTTTTTTTTCTTCATTGGGCGTTTTGAACGCCCAGCTTTCTCTGTGTAATTCCTCTGCTGCATGTTCTGAATCTTCAATTCTCTGTATTATTGACTTGAAAAGACACATATTAAAATTTTTTTTTGAATTTTTAATGATGAGGAATAATCAAAATGAAACTAAGATCAAATAGACAATGCATGCAAGACACCAAACTTAGAAGTTTGTATACTATTGACACTAACAAATTGAGAATGCAGATGAGAAACAACAAAACACTCAAGACAAGAGAATTTAAAGATCAGAGCAAGGAAATCATCAAGAACAACTTGAAGATCAATGAAGAACATAATGCATGTAATTTTCGAAAATTAGAAGAATAAAGACATGCAATTAACACCAAACATAAAATTAGACACTAGACTCAAACAAGAAACATAAAAATATTTTTTATTTTAAGATTTTATAAATTTTTTTGTGCTTTTTTTAAAATTGAGTGGAAAAGAAAAACAAGTGTTCAAAATTCTTAATGAGAATTCCAGGAATCATTACAATGCTAGTCTAAGACTCCGGTCCAGGAATTAGACATGGCTTCACAGCCAGCCAAGCTTTCAGTGAAAGCTTGATGAGCGGATAATTTGTATGCTTTTTGGCATTGTTTGTAGTATGTTTTTAGTATAATCTAGTTAGTTTTTAGTATATTTTTATTAGTTTTTAGCTAAAATTCACTTTTCTGGACTTTACTATGAGTTTGTGTATTTTTCTGTGATTTCAGGTATTTTCTGGCTGAAATTGAGGGTCCTGAGCAAAAATCTGATTCCGAGACCAAAAAGGACTGCAGATGCTGTTGGATTCTGACCTCCCTGCACTCGAAGCGGATTTTCTGGAGCTACAGAAGCCCAATTGGCGCGCTCTCAACGGAATTGGAAAGTAGACTTCTTGGGATTTCCAGCAATATATGATAGTCCATACTTTGCCCAAGATTTGATGGCCCAAACCGGCGCTCAAAGTCTCCCTCAGAAATTCCAGCGTTAAACGCCGGAACTGGCATAAAACTTGGAGTTAAACGCCCAAACTGGCATGAAAGCTGGCGTTTAACTCCAGAAAAGGTCTCTACACGAAAATGCTTCATTGCTCAGCCCAAGCACACACCAAGTGGACCCAGAAGTGGATTTTTATGTCATTTACTCATTTCTGTACACCCTAGGCTACTAGTTTACTATTAATAGGATCTTTTGAGATTGTATCTGTACCTCATGACACTTTACACGTTTCTTTGTGTACTTTCCACGGCATGAGTCTCTAAACCCCATGGTTGGGGGTGAGGAGCTCTGCTGTGTCTTGATGGATTAATGCAATTACTACTGTTTCTCATTCAATCATGCTTGCTTCCATTCTAAGATAACACTTGTTCTCAACCCGGATGAATGTGATGATCAGTGACAATCATCATCATTCTCAACTATGAACGTGTGCCTGACAACCACCTCCGTTCTACCTTAGATTAAGTAGTTATCTCTTGGATTCTTTAATCGGAATCTTCGTGGTATAAGCTAGAACTGATGGCGGCATTCAAGAGAATCCGGAAGGTCTAAACCTTGTCTGTGGTATTCTGAGTAGGATTCAATGATTGAGTGACTATGACGGGCTTCAAACTCCTAGCAGGCGGGGCGTTAGTGACAGACGCAAAAGAATCACTGGATTCTATTCCGGCCTGACCGAGAACCGACAGATGAATTCCGCGTGCTGTGACAGAGCATATGCAATCGTTTTCACTGAGAGGATGGGAGGTAGCCATTGACAACGGTGAAACCCTACATACAGCTTGCCATGGAAGGAGACTTGCGTGTTTGAAGAAGAAGACAGTAGGAAAGCAGGGATTCAGAAGATGGAGCATCTCCAAACCTCAACCTATTCTCCATTACTGCAAAACAAGTAATCATTTCATGTTCTTTTGCTTTTCACAATCGATCCTGATAATTTCTGACATCCTGACTAAGATTTACAAGATAACCATAGCTTGCTTCAAGCCGACAATCTCCGTGGGATCGACCCTTGCTCACGCAAGGTATTACTTGGACGACCCAGTGCACTTGCTGGTTAGTTGTGCGGGGTTGCAAAAGTGTGATTGCAATTTCGTGCACCAAAGCTCCGGTCCAAAACACTAGACATGGCCAATGGCCAGCCAAGCTTTAGCAGATCATTGCTCACAACAGCAAAATTGATAGAAATCAACAAGCTCTTGTGATGATAAGTTGAAACCTCGGTCCAAAAGATTAGACATGGCTTCACAGCCAGCCATACTTCAACAAATCATCATGAAACTCTAGGATCCATTCTTAAAAACTCTGAAGAACACAATGGAAATATTTTTTTTGTATTTTTGAAAAATTTTCGAAAAGTAAAAATCTTAAACATAAAATAAAATTACCTAATCTAAGCAACAAGATGAACCGTCAGTTGTCCAAACTCGAACAATCCCCGGCAACGGCGCCAAAAACATGGTGCACGAAATTGTGATCATCAATGGTGCCATCAACATGGTACGCTCAATTGCAATCTCAACTCTTTATCACAACTTTGCACAACTAACCAGCAAGTGCACTGGGTCGTCCAAGTAATAAACCTTACGCGAGTAAGGGTCGATCCCACGGAGATTGTTGGTATGAAGCAAGCTATGGTCACTTGTAAATATCAGTCAGGCAGATTCAAATGGTTATGGAGGATTAATGATTAAAAGATAAATAAAACATAAAATAAAGATAGAGATACTTATGTAATTCATTGGTGAGAATTTCAGATAAGTGTATGGAGATGCTTTGTCCCTTCCGTCTCTCTACTTTCCTACTGTCTTCATCCAATCCTTCTTACTCCTTTCCATGGCAAGCTGTATGTTGGGCATCACCGTTGTCAATGGCTACAGTCCCGTCCTCTGAGTGAAAATGTTCAATGTGCTCTGTCACAGCACGGCTATTCATCTGTCGGTTCTCGATCATCTCGGAATAGAATCCAATGATTCTTTTGCGTCTGTCACTAACGCCCCACAATCGCGAGTTTGAAGCTTGTCACAGTCATTCAATCCCTGAATCCTACTCAGAATACCACAGACAAGGTTTAGACCTTCCGGATTCTCAAGAATGGCCGCCAATTGATTCTAACTTATACCACGAAGATTCTGATTAAGGAATCCAAGAGATATCAACTCAATCTAAGGTAGAACGGAGGTGGTTATCAGGCACACGTTCATAGGTGAGAATGATGATGAGTGTCACGGATCATCACATTCATCAAGTTAAGGAACAAGTGATATCTTAGAACAAGAATAAGCTGAATTGAATAGAAGAACAATAGTAATTGCATTAATACTCGAGGTACAGCAGAGCTCCACACCTTAATCTATGGTGTGTAGAAACTCTACCGTTGAAAATACATAAGAACAAGGTCTAGGAATGGCCGAATGGCCAGCCTCCCAAAGAGGGTTCAATCATAAAAACATGATCAAAAGATGATCTGAGGATTGAAAGGATCCCCGCAAATGCAATAGCAAAAGGTCCTATTTATAGAGAACTAGTAGCCTAGGGTTTACAGAAATGAGTAAATGACAAAAAAATCCACTTCCGGGCCCACTTGGTATGTGCTTGGGCTGAGCATTGAAGCTTCCATGTGTAGAGACTTTTTTTGGAGTTAAACGCCAGCTTTTGTGCCAGTTTGGGCGTTTAACTCCCACTTTTGAGCCAGTTCTGGCGTTTAACGCCGGGAATTCTGAAGCTGTCTTGGAATGCCTGTTTGGGCCATCAAATCTCGAGCAAAGTATGAACTATTATATATTTCTGGAAAGCCCTAGATGTCTACTTTCCAACGCAATTGAGAGCGCACCAATTGGGTTTCTATAGCTCCAGAAAATCCACTTCAAGTGCAGGGAGGTCAGAATCCAACAGCATCTGCAGCCCTTTTCAGCCTCTTAATCAGATTTTTGCTCAAGTCCCTCAATTTCAGCCAGAAAATACCTGAAATCACAGAAAAACACACAAACTCATAGTAAAGTCCAGAAAAGTAAATTTTAAATAAAAACTAATAAAAATATAATAAAAACTAACTAAAACATACTAAAAGCATACTAAAAACAATGCCAAAAAGTGTATAAATTATCCGCTCATCAGACACCTTTCTAAATTGATAAGTTGATTTCTGGTGAGTTAAGAACTATACTCGCAGCGTACATATTTTAATAATTTTTAATTCACCAATTTCCACCGCATCAATTTTTTGGCGCCGTTGCCGGGGAGTTGCAACAGTGTGTTAATTTATTGATTGGTATTTATTTTTTTTGCAATTTTTTTCTTTTCATTCTATCACTATGAACTGTACGTTTCTTTCATTGAATGACGCGTTCACTTCCTGATCCAAGCTTTGCAGTATTTGACCCTGAGATTGAAAGAACTCTTTCACATATAAGGCAAGCTCGGCGTAGGCAACTCCTCTTTGAGGACAAACCTGAACCATCATATAAGGAAGAAATAAACCCCCTTTCTACTGATCCAGTTCATTTACGTGCAGGTGACATGGCAGCGCCCAGAAGAGTCACTATCCAGGAGGAAGGAGCCCCTAATTTTACGCTCCAACCATTCCAGGTGCACCACCCAGCAGTAGCTTTAGATTTTGAAATAAAGTCTTCACTACTCAACTTGATGCCCAATTTCATGGCTTACCTGCTCAAGAGCCTATCAAGCATCTTAGAGATTTCCAGACCACTTGCTCTACTGTTAAGCGTGATGGCGCTGATGAAATCTCTATTCTATTGAAAGCCTTCCCGTTTTCTCTGGAGGGAAAGGCAAGAGAGTGGTACTACACTCAGCCCCGAGAAACTGTTTCCAACTGGGATACACTTAGGAGAGAATTTCTGGATAAATTCTTCCCAGCTGAAGTTGCCGATAAGCTGAGGAAGGACATGCTATGATCGTTCAGGATGAATCTGAGACCCTCTATAAATACTTGGAACGCTTCAATACTCTTCGAGACGCATGTCCCCATCACATGATTGACAAGATAGTTTTGCTCGGTTACTTTACACAGGGTTTGAAATCTCAAGATAGGACCACACTGGAAGGTGCTGGCAATGGTTCTATGAAAAAGTACAAGACTACGGACGAAGCATGGCAATTGATCAGAGACTTAGCTGACTCTACTAGGAATCATAGGCAGAGACAAAGTCGGTCAAGAGCTGTTGTGGAGGTATCCACTAATACAGAGACTACTGCTATAGCCTAGAGTCTATGTGAAATGACTAACTTGCTAAAGCAGATGCAACTGAATCAACAACAACCTCAGTATGTTCAGCCTTCTCCACCACAGCACAGCCAGCAGTTAGTTCCACAAAGAGTGTGCAGAATCTGTGCAGATTACAGTCACTATACCGATGAGTGTCCGCAGCTCCAACCAGAAGATAACACTGTAGCAGCCACTCACAACTTTCATGACCGCCCCAATCAAGGGTACAATCAAGGTGGCAACTATAACCAAGGATGGCAGGATAACTCTAACCAAGGCTGGAGAGACAATTCTAACCAGGGTTGGAGGGACAATTCTAACAGAGGAGGAAGAGATAACAATGGAAATCAGAGGTGGAATAACAATAACAATTTCAGGCAGCAGAATCAGACTCAGTCCTACAGAGCACCTCATTTAAGACAACCTCAAGCCTCTCAGCAGACTTCTCAGACCACTTGCCCCTCTTCATCTCCTAATGATGAATTACTACAAGCCATTGATCGGAGACAACAGGCTATGGAGAATAATATTAATGCAACTATGAATGTTTTGACTTCTACTTTACAAACTCTTGTCTCACAGATTGGATCAATGAACAACTCCAACAACCAGTCCTCAAGCTCTGGTGGACTCCCATCTCAACCATTAACCAACCCAAAGGGTGGTATTAATGCCATCACCCTAAGGTCTGGAACCACACTGCAAGAGAAAAATTAGGAGGAGCCAAGCCCACCAAAACACGCCTCAACTGAAGAGGTAGTAGAAATAGAAGATGTTGAAGAGGAAGATGACATACAGGACATAGCTGAGAAAGAAGAAGCTCAACCACATGAGAAAGCACCAAAAGGCACAGACACTACAGAAAACACCGCTCCCATTCCATTTCCACAACTTGAAAGGAAGCCCAGGAAGCAGTTGGAACCTCACCCCAAAATGGTAGAAATCTTCAAAAAGGTTGAGGTAACTGTTCCCCTTTTTGATGTCATTCAACAGGTACCTAAATATGCAAAGTTTCTAAAAGATTTTATGTATACATAAAGACAAAATTAATGAATTAGAAACTATTCCTTTAGGAAGTTCTATATCTGCTTTAATGGGAAATTTACCTGAAAAATGTAGTGACCCAGGTCCTTGTATAGTTAGTTGTACTATTGGTGGTGTAGTAATTTATGATTACATGTATGATTTAGGAGCATGTGTTAGTATAATGCCTTCATCTGTATATGATGTCTTAAGGCTCCCTCCCTTAAAAAGGTCGGCAGCTCGTTTTGTGTTGGCAGATAAAAGCATTATTACAGTAGCTGGAGTTGCTGAAGATGTTTTGGTGAACATTAAAGGGCTCACATTTCCCACTGATTTCTATATCTTGGAGATGCCCAATAATGACTCAGATAAGCCATCATCAATCCTACTTGGCAGACCATTCCTGAAGACATCAAGATTCAAATTAGATGCTTTTTCAGGAACATATTCTTTTGAAATAGATAGCCGAATGGTAATCTTCAATTTTAATGGAGTCACAAAAAACCCTCCAGAAGATCATTCTATCTTCCAGTGTGATATCATAGATGAAACTGTAGCTGAAATTCACCAGGAAGAGTTGGAAGAAAGGTACACAGAACAAAGTCCAAGTGTGGGGACTCTATTAACTGACAATAAGGATACTTCGGCATTTTCACAAGCTCCAGACAATCCAGAGCTTGCCCATGACCAAAAGATAAAGTTGAAACCTCTCCCTCCACATCTCAAATATGCTTATCTTGAAGATGAGCAGAAGTTTACAGTTATCATTGCACAGGACCTCACTTCTGAACAGGAAGAGCAGTTACTTAATGTGCTGAGAAAGCACAAGAAAGCAATTGGGTGGAGTTTGGCAGACATAGTAGGCATCAACCCTCAAGTATGTGAGCACAGAATATTTTTAGAGGAAGGAGCAAGACCTATCCGCCAACCCCAAAGAAGACTGAATCCCACTATTTTGGAAGTTGTCAAAAAGGAAGTGACCAGACTATTGGAAGCAGGTATCATTTATCCCATTTCAGACAGTGAATGGGTTAGCCCAGTACAGGTGGTGCCCAAGAATTCTGGAGTCACTACAGTGAAGAATGAGCATGGAGAGCTCATAGCAACCAAAGTACAGAACGCTTGGAGAGTCTGCATTGATTACAGGCGTCTCAACCAAGCCACCCATAAGGATCACTACCCACTCCCATTCATTGATCAAATGCTGGATCGCCTGTCAGGTAAATCACATTATTGCTTTCTAGATGGTTACACAGGTTATTTCCAGATTCATATAGCTCCTGAGGATCAGGAAAAGACTACTTTTACATGTCCTTTTGGGACTTATGCTTACAAGAGAATGCCCTTTGACTTGTGCAATGCACCATCTACTTTCCAGAGGTACATGATGAGTCTTTTCTCTGATCTTATTGAGGACTGTATGGAGGTTTTTATGAATGATTTTAGCGTTTATGGTGATTTTTTTAGCCTTTTCTTAGATGCATTATCTAGAGTATTAGATAGATGTGTCAATACAAACCTTATATTAAATTTCAAAAAATGTCACTTTATGGTAAAACAAGGGATTGGACTAGGACATGTCGTATCTAATATTGGCATTTCTGTAGACCCAGCAAAGGTGAATGTTATTTCAAGTTTACCTTACCCCTCCTCTATGAGGGAGGTCCGTTCGTTCCTTGGCCATGCAGGTTTTTACATGAGATTTATTAAGGACTTTAGTAAGGTAGCAAACAAGTGAGGATATTGAGTTCGAGTTCAGTGAGGATTGCAAACAAGCATTTGATAAGCTGAAGACCGACCTGACTCGAGCTCCAATTGTGCGAGGACCAGACTGGAGCCAGCCGTTTGAAATCATGTGCGATGCTTTTAACCATGCAGTAGGAGCAGCGCTGGCTCAGCGTGAAGGTAAGGATCCTTTTGTTATTGTTTATGGGTCTAAGACTTTAGACGCTGCCCAGTCCAATTATACTACTACTGAGAAAGAGCTTCTTGCTATTGTTTTTGCTCTGGATAAATTCCGAGCTTATTTACTTGGTACTAGAGTAGTAGTGTATTCGGACCATGCAGCTTTAAAGTATCTATTAGCTAATAAGGAGTCCAAACCAAGGCTCATACGTTGGATACTGCTATTACAAGAATTTGATTTAGAAATAAAGGATAGGAGTGGTAACCAGAATCTAGTGGCGGACCACTTGAGTCGCCTTGAGCACATTAAAGATGATTCTACTCCTATAGATGATAATTTTCCATTTGATAACCTGCAAGCAGTATCTGAGGTAGCACCTTGGTACGCACCTGTAGCTAATTATCTAGTTAGCTGCACATTTCCTCCACACTTTTCTAAGCATCAAAGAGACAAGCTGAAAAGCGAGTCTAAATATTATATATGGGATGACCCATATTTATGGAGATGTGGCACTGATCAGGTAATTAGACGTTGTGTGCCTCAATCAGAATTCCAGTCCATTTTAGAGGCTTGTCACTCGTCTAAGAGTGGAGGACATTTTGGCCCTCAAAGAACAGCTAGAAAGATCTTAGACTGTGGATTCTGGTGGCCTACTCTTTTTAGAGATGCTGCTGAGTTTTGTAAATTTTGTTCCCCATGCCAAAAATTTGGTAATATATCCAGGAGGGATGAGATGCCTCAACAAATTATGCTTTTTTGTGAAATTTTTTATGTTTGGGGCATTGACTTCATGGGTCCGTTTCCAAATTCTAATGGTCTTTTTTATATATTGTTAGCTGTGGATTACGTTTCCAAATGGGTGGAAGCAATTCCTACCCGCACTGATGATGCTAACACTGTTGTTTCCTTTGTGAGAAACCATATTATTTGCCGCTTTGGATCACCACGAGCAACCGTGAGCGATCAAGGCACCCATTTTTGTAACAGGAGACTCACAGGATTAATGAAGAAGCATAGGATAATTCATAAGGATGCAACAGCATACCATCCTCAGACCAATGGGCAAGCCGAGGTGTCAAACAGAGAGATAAAGCGTATCTTGCTGAAGATAGTCAAACCTCATAGAAAAGACTAGAGCACCAGGCTACAAGATGCACTATGGGCATACAGGACAGCATATAAAACTCCCATTGGGATAAGTCCTTTCCGCTTAGTTTATGGAAAAGCTTGTCATCTCCCAGTTGAAGTAGAGCATAGAGCCTTTTGGGCAGTCAAGGAGTGCAACATGGGATTTGAGAAAGCTGGAGCTGAAAGAAAGTTGCAACTGCAAGAACTGGAGAGCCTTCGCCTAGAAGCTTATGAGAACTCACGGATATACAAGGAGAAGATGAAGGCTGTACATGATCAGCACATCAAGAAAAAGGAGTTCCAGCCTGGGGATTTAATCCTCCTTTAAAAATCTCGACTGAGGCTCATGCCAGGCAAGTTGAGATCAAGATGGGAAGGTCCATACAGAGTAGAGAAGGCCGAACCATACGGAGTTTATCACCTCAGCCACCTTTCAAGCTCTGAACTTATCAAAGTTAATGGAAAACGTCTGAAGCTGTACCATGGCGAGAAGATATAGAAAAATAAGGAACTTGAGATCTTCCTCTTGGAAGATCCCCACATGCCAGAAGATTGAGCTAGTGGAGCGTCCAACTTACGGACGTTAAAGCAAAGTGCTAGGTGGGAGACAACCCACCATGGTATGATCGTTCTTTTCTTCCTATCTTTAGTTTTTCCTAGTCAATAACTCTTCCCTTTATCAGTACCTTCATGCATCTGAATTTGCATACTTTAAAAAAAAAAAGCAGCGCGACGCGACCGCATCAGCGATGCGTCCGCATCGCAAGGAGATGTGAGAAAATAAAAAACGAACAGAGAGTTTTGCTGGTGCGTGGCTGGAGGCATGCCAATGGCACAAATTGTCCCACACGACCGCGTCGCTGATGCGTCCGCATCACATGGGATTCATGGCCTCCCAAGCGACCGCGTGCCCCACGCGGCTGCATGCCCTGATTTTCGATGTAAAAGGGGTGCACAATGAAATATTGTGCGAGAGTGGTGCTGGATTGGTGCTGGACGCACCATCCTTATCACGCGACCGCGTCGCTGACGTGTCCGCGTCATCCCTTTTGAAGCCCACTCACGCGATCGCATGCCCTACACGATCGCGTCACACCAAATTTGGCAAATATATCAATTTGAACAGAGAGTTGTGCAGGCGCGAGGCTGTACTCGCGCCAAAAGCATAATATGGGTCACGCGACCACGTGACCGACGCGACCGTGTCAACTAAATTATAGCGCAATCACATGAACGCGTACCCCACGCGGCCGCGTCGCTTGCGCTGCACAGCTCAATCAAAATAGCCAAAATATCTTATCTTTCTCTCCTCCAAATCCTAATTTTTCTTTTCCCTCCTTATTTCTTCCTTCTCCTTTCTCCCTTCTATCTCACCTTTCACTCTCTCTCTCTCTCACCTCCATTAACAAGGTTTTATTTTCTTCTTCCCTTCTTCCTTTTTTATCATTCTTCTTATTTTCTATGCTATTTTCTTTTCTTTTCTTTTCTTTTTCTTTTCATTATCCATATTTTCTTTCTTCTTCTTTCCTTTTTACATGGTGCTAGAAATTTATTTGAGTCATCATTCCACATTATTTGCTTGTGGATTGTTGCAAATTGTTTGGCAATTATATCTTATTTTCTTAAAAGGGTTTCTTGCATGTTTACTTTAATACTTTCTATGACTTATTTACCATGCATGCTATGTGTTTGTGAAAAAGCCCGTATGGCATCATGCACTTTTCTACATTATCCTATTCTACTACTCAATGCATGTTTTTCACAAATTTCCTTTACTATTTTATTAATTCAATTTAATTGCCAATACAAACATGTTAGTTTGTTATGAAGTGATGCTTGATCTATGCTACTCATGCCCTTGTCGGCATGCCAATAATCATCTTGCATCTACTTACCCTTTCATGCACTTGTTCTATTTCCTTTAATGATCTTTTCACATGTTGTCATGACCATGTGTTTATTTCATTCATCTTCACCGTGCACTGTTTATTACTCACTCCATCGTCTTCCTTGCTTTAATTCTTTGGATCTAACTTACTTTCTCTTTCCTTTTTCAGAATGGCCACCAAGAAAGGCAAAGAGAAAGCTACCCCTAAACCCACAGCAAGGAAAGGAACGAAGAGAGCATTAGTGGCAGAACCTTCTTCAACTGCAGTCAAGCCCTCAACAAAAAGAATTAAAAGGATTATCAAGGTTGATAAAAA
Source organism: Arachis hypogaea (assembly GCF_003086295.3). Classification (NCBI taxonomy): domain Eukaryota; kingdom Viridiplantae; phylum Streptophyta; class Magnoliopsida; order Fabales; family Fabaceae; genus Arachis; species Arachis hypogaea. The sequence goes on along the minus strand of NC_092041.1, from coordinate 75,733,800 downwards.
GGAGCGCGCTTTCCCAGCCAAGGACACTGCACGATTCCCAAATCGCTACTGTGAACAGATGTTTCCTATTCTAGCAGCTCAAAATTATAACAATGAACACCTTCTTATCCTTCTGCCCTGTATCGCTGAATTTGTTGAGCCACAAATTGCACAAAGACATTGGGGATTCTTACAGAGACAGCCACGACAGGTTAATCTTTCTTGGGTTGTTGAGTTCTACAACAACTTTCACCTGTCGACTCTGCAGTCCATCTATTTACGCCAGAAGCAAGTCCCCATTACAGAAGAGGCCATACAGCAGGCCTTAGATCTCCCACCTGCTCAAGAAGGGTTGGACGTTTTTCAGAGAGCCGCAATCAAGCGCCTGGCATACACCTTTGACTGGAACGCTGTTCTCAGAGCTATCGCTCGACCTGGCAGCAAATGGATCTTCGGATACCATCGTTCCCATCCTAAGGGAATCTCGGCTTCCGCACTTACCTTAGAGGTTCACGTATGGGCACAGATTATGTCCCATTACGTCTTCCCGAGTACTCATGAGTCTTCCTTCACCGCAGACATGGCCGTTCTACTATGGTGCATCCTCACAGACCAGCCTCTCAATTTACCAAGACATATCCGGAATGCTATGGAACATGTGCAGATCACGAGCAACCTACCTTTCCCCGCATTAGTCTCTGATCTTATCTCAGCAGCTGGAGTATCCTACAAAGCTGGGGACACCAAAGCCATTCTTCCACGGGATGATCAGTATGTCCCTAACGGGCGATATCTCAGGCCACAGCGTGCCACTACCAGCCAGTCCACAGAGGATGCTGCAGCTCCTCCACCATCTACTAGTCAACTGCTGCATCAAATACTGAAGCGGTTGGACCAATATGAAAAGAAAGAAAAGCTCCGAGAGCACCGCAATCAACGCCGATTCAAACACCTCAGGGAGCTGCTTAGAGAAGATTGCAGAGACTCAGACACCCTGGACTCCACTTCCTTCACCAACACAGGGAGCCATGACGGCCCCGACTGTGGAGACACTGTCACCAGGCCACCATTGTTCCTGACAGATGGCACCGAGGACGGTGCAAAGCTTTAAGTGTGGGGAGGTCGGTCAGTACCTGACTTCTGGAGGTAATTTCTCTTCCCTAGCACCAATAAATTAGGATATTTTAGTTAAATTTTCTTTCTTTTATAGAAAAGGTTAGTTGCATGCATGTTCTACTTGATTGAAAAGACAATAAGTTTCTTCTGAAAAGCTATCTTTGGAACAAATTTTCACTAATTTTAATCAAAACACTTATGTTGAAATTGCTTGAAGTTGTATTTAGAACATGATTTTTGAGCTAAAGAACACACAACCTGTGAAAATTTGAGCCTTTATGCATGGTTACATTATTTAACCATAATTATTTTATTCTTGTGTGTTTACTTCTCTATGATTGTAATCTATATTTTGTTTCATCCTATATATCCAATATTTATTATGTTTATATGCTTGCATGTGATTGATGCCATTATTTGTTTAAACTCACTTATCCAAATTAAGCCTACCCTTTTTAATTATCTTTGTTAACCACTTTGAGCCTTTAAATCCCATTTGTTCTATATTTTACCACATTACTAGCCTTAAGCAGAAAAACAATTGTATATCCTAAATTGAATCTTTGGTTAGCTTAAGATAGAATTGTGTATGCTAGTTAAGTATGGGAATTTGTGGGAATAAAAGTTATTAAGGGAAAATGTCATGATAATACAATGGGAATTTGGATACCTACTCATGTGAAGCTATAAGAATTAAAACTCTATGTGCATTAATAAAATAAAAAAAAGAAAAAAAATTCATCAATAAATAAATAAGGGGGCAAAATTACCCCAATGTTAAATTAAAAATTTTCAAAGATCAATGCACATATGATAAAATTGATACATGAGTATGAAATGTAAAGGGAAATTCTGGTATAGCTAGGTATGAATTCTAAAGTTATATAAAATATTTAGGTTGGGTTAAAGCTTAGGTTAATTAAAGATTCAATTTATAAGCTCACTTAACCATATATGTATCCCTACCCTTACCTTGCGCGATCTGCATAATCTGCAGATTCTGCTGGGGGCGATTTTGGGCCCTATTTTGACCCAGTTCTCAGCCCAGAACAGCAGACTAGAACCAGAGAACATGCAGAAACCAGAGACAACATTCATTCTATATAGTTTTAGTTTTTGATCTAGTTTTTACTCCTCCTCTAGGTTTTTCTCTCTACACATTGATAGTTTTTAGGATTTGATTTTTCTACCACTTTTTGCATTGGAAGACTGAGAAGAGTTATTACCTCATCAAGACTTCGTCATTCTAGTTCGTTTTCTTTACTTGGCTTTACTCTTCCATGTCCTTTGCTTTGTTAATTTTACCATTGGAATATTATTAGGATTTATTTAATACAAGGATTACTTTTATTTTTATTTGATTATTTTGATTTTTATTTACAATGTCTTTCTTTAATTCCTTTTCATATATTATGAATTTTACATTCACAATGAGCGAATAGTTTCCTAACTTGATGGAGAGTTGATTGAAAGGAACCATTGAGTTGGAAAGCTTGAAGGAAAGATTATAATTGGGTTTATTGTTGGCTTGTCCTCTATTCACTAATACCAATCCCTTTTTATTAAGTGGATTGCAACTTGTGAATGGACATAGCATTCTAATTTGTTTGACTTTCCCTTACCTAGTAAGAGATAACTAAACAGTATAACCTTTAACTATCAATTAATCTAGAGAGTTCCCCAACATTAATGAGGCTTCCAACTAATCAACTCCCAGTCAAGGCTTTTATTTACATTATTCAAATTCTCCAATTTAATTCCTTGTTTACTCAACTCAAACCTTTTTGAAAACATCTGATTAATAAAATAGCACACTTTTCTACAACTCGTTGGGAGACGACCTGGGATTCATACTCCCAGTATTTAAAATTTAAATTTCTGCGACACCTTTCTAAATTGATAAGTGGATTTCTGGTGAGTTAAGAACTATACTCGCAACGTATATATTTTAATAATTTTTAATTCACCAATTTCCGGCGCATCAAGCGGTCTTAGGAATATCCTCACCCCTCACCCTTATCTGGTGATAACCGGATCGCAAATTGATCTTGGAGAAAACTCCAGCTCCTTATAACTGATCCATGAGATCATCAATTCTCGGCAATGGGTACTTATTCTTTATTGTGACCTTGTTCAGCTGCCTGTAATCCACACAGAGCCGCATACTCCCATCTTTCTTCTTTACCAGTATCACTGGCGCACCCCACGGAGAGACACTTGGTCGTATAAAATTCTATCCCAACAAATCCTCTAACTGAGACTTTAGCTCGTCCATCTCTAACGATGACATCCTATAAGGAGCACTTGAGATTGGTGCCGCCCCGGGCACCAACTCAATAGCAAACTCAACCTTTCGGTTAGGTGAAAACTCATCAATATCATCGGAAAACACTTCCGGAAACTCACACACAACTGGAATCTGCTCCAACCTTTGATCATCACCCGAAACGCCCGCGGTTAACAACAGGATACCCTAACATTCGATTTCAGAACAGTTCACCATCATCGAATTCAAGTAATAATTATTCACCACGACCGGCCCTTCTGTATCCTCCGGCATAAAGTACACCGACTTGGTAGAACAATTAAGCAGGACATGGTTCTTAGATAACTAGTCCAATCCCAAGATAAGATCAAGACCGATCATCGGTAAGCAGATTAAATTATGAATAAAATCACGCTGCTTGAACCTAAAGGAAACTTTCGGGCATCCTAGCCTAGTTACCATGGCTTCATGGGTAGCATATATAATTTTAGGTCATAACCTAAGGTTACGATCTTCAATCCTAACTCATGGGCTTTCTCAAATGAAATGAATGAATGTAATGCTCCCGAATCAAATAAAGCATTTAAATTTTGACCAGCCATTTCACAGTTACCTCGAATGAGTGTTGATACGTAAAAATTTGATTTCACGTACAACCGGCAAGTATACCGGGTCGTATCAAGTAATAAAACTCACAAAGAGTGAGGTCGATCCCACGGAGATTGGTAGATTAAGCAACTTTAGTTAAATGGTAGATTTAGTCAAGCAGACATAGTTTTGATTTCATGAGCATTTTGATTTTTGGACATAATTGCAAGAATTTAAATGGCAAAGAATGTAAAGAACTAGAAGAGAGAAATAAAGTGAAAGTAAATAACGGAAACTTAAATTGCAAGAAACTTAAATGACATCAAAAGTAAATTGCAAGAAAATAAAGTGCTGAATTCTAAAGAGCAAAATAGTAAATAGCAAGAAATAAAGAAACAGAATGTAAATGACAAGAATAATAAATTGCAAGAGTGTAGAAGGGAATTGGGCAATGGGTATTCAAGCACTAAGAGCAAAAGAAATGAGAATTAATGATAGAGAGGATCATTAGGGATCAGAGATGCAAGTTTTCATGAATTGATGTTAATCAAATCCTTCTCAATCATGGGTATAGATCCATGGCAAGTGGGTAATTGAATCCCAATCTCTTGGTGATTCAATTTCTCTCAACATGACCAATTGCCACTCTCGTGATCTAATTGTTCATGAGAAGAGATGAAGCTCAAATCCAATCCAGCCACACAACTCCCATAATCTCAACCAAGGAGAGTTACATCTCACATACTAACCAAGGTGTATTGATTAAAGAAATCATGAAAGGATGAACTCTAAACTGAATTATGTGGCTCATTCCTCAAATTCACCACATAATTCATATAGATTAACCCCTCTCTCGATGGTGGTTGAATCTTTGAAGAACAAGAGTTCCCTCTTTAGATCAACCACTAGAATTGAGGAAGAAAAGATGAGTTCACCAATGCATTCCAACAAGCAGAGCTCTTCCCCCTAATGAAAGTGGGGTTTAGTGAGTCATAGCTCCAATTTCAACAACAATAGCCATAAACCAAAATTAAACTAAACGCAAAGAAAGATGAAGAAGAATAAGGAAATGCTTAAAGCTCAAGAGATGAAGAAGAGAAGTTCCAAGAAGAACCAAAAAATTGCTCTCCGGGTATTCTCCCGGAAGTGCTAAAAGAGTTCTCAAAATAAAGTGCTAAGAGTCTAAAATTCTAAGTGTCAAAAGTTCCCCCAAAAGTACAAACTCAATCTCTATTTATACTAGTCCCAAAACTCTTTCAAAGATCTTGAATTGGGTTAGCAATGGGCTCCCTCTCTGTTGAATTCTTGGCTCAATTAGAAGAAGTGTTGCTAGACTTAGAAAGGAAGAGTTCATTCATCATGCTTCTGGCCCAATGGCCTGGTGTTTTTGTCAATAACGCTGGCCTTAATGCACGTTGGCAACGTGCATCACAATTTCCTGGGAATGAACTTTCAGACTTGGGCGTTGCTAGCCCAAGTTGTTGCTAACAACTTGCTTTTCCTCTTCTTGGCTCTACTTTCATGCTAAATGTAGCCCAGAATTTGAGTGTCAACCTTCTGCTTCAATATGGACTATTATACATCATTGGAAAGCTCTTGATGTCTATTTTTCAATGCCACTGAAATCACCTCAATTGGACTTTCCTAGCTCAAGTTATGCTTCCTCAAAGAAGGTAAGGTCAAGCTGCCAAGTTGTTGCCAAAAACGCACCTATCCTCCCAAGTTGGCAACGTGCCCGTGCCTAGCCTCCCAAAGCAGGGAAATGAGGCTGGCATTGTTGCCAAAAACGGACCCTTGCTAGCACGTTGGCAACGTGCTCGTGCCCCCCTCCAGGGCTCATCTCTAGCCTTCTTGAATTTCAACTTCATATTCTTGTTTTTAGGGCCTAAAGATGACTCTGGTTTGGCTTCAATTTTGTGCTCCACCATAGACTATTATATATGGTTGGAAAGCTCTGAATGTTAGCTTTCCAACGCAACTGAAAGCATTCAATTTGGATCTCTGTAGCTCAGGATATCTTCCATTGAAGAAGGTAAGGTCAGGCTGCCTTGTTGGAGTTGTTGTGGATAACGCCCCTATATTCCAAGTTGGCAACGTGCTACCTCCATTCTTCACCATCCAAAGCTTCCTGGCGTTGTTGCCAAACACGCCAATGTTTTCTTGAGTTGGCAACGTGCCCGATGCTTCTTCAAGGCTCTAAACATTGCTTCCCACGTTGCCATTGAACACGCCTATAGAAGCTGGCGTTGGCAACGTGGTTAGCAGCTCTTCCTGGCGTTGGCAACGTGGTTGGCAGCTCTTTCTGGCGTTGGCAACATGGTTGGCACCAAGACTTGGCATTGGCAACTTGATTGGCACCAAGACTTGGTTGGCAGCACGTCCTGGCGTTGGCAACTTGGCTGGCAGCACATCCTGGCGTTGGCAACTTGGCTGGCAGCACGTCCTGGCGTTGGCAACTTGGTTGGCACCCAAGACTTGGTGCCTAGCCAAGCAACCATTTCTGGCGTTGCCAAGGAGCACGCCAATGATACTGGCATTGGCAACGTGCTCGAGGTTGTTTCCTATGGTGCCAAAGTTGCTTGCTACGTTGCCAAGGAACACGCCTTCATAACTTGGCGTTGGCAACGTGCACCTCCCTTTCCTGGGCCAAGTCTTCCATTCACTCCTACGTTGTCATCAAACACGCCCCTCATCTCTAGGTTGGCAACGTGCTCGAGACTCAAAACTAGCTCCCCAACATTGCTTGGCGTTGCCTTGAATAACGCCTATGGTTCCTGGCGTTGGCAACGCCCTCGATCTCCTCTTCAAGGTTTCATTCTTGTTGCTTGGCGTTGCCTTGAATAACGCCTATAGTTCTTGGCGTTGGCAACGCCCTCGAGCTCCTCTTGGGCCAAGCTCACTCATGTGCGTTGCCTTGAGACACGCCAATGAAGTAGCACGTTGGCAACGTGCTCGAGCTTCTTGGCTGGGCAAATTCTTCTAGCTTAGCGTTGCCTTGAACAACGCCTCTTCAGTCCCACGTTGGCAACGCCCTCGAGCTCTCCTTGGCTCAGCTCTTTGCTTGCCTGGGCGTTGCCTTCAAACACGCACCATTTTTCCAAGTTGGCAACGCCAACATATGCTCTTCCAAGGCTGCCTGGCGTTGCCTCCAACAACGCAGCCTTTCTCCAAGTTGGCAACGCCAACTTATGCTCTTCCAAGGCTACCTGGCGTTGCCTCCAACAACGCAGCCTTTCTCCAAGTTGGCAACGCCAACTTCTCTTCTTCTTGCCCAGCTTGCATCATTCTTGCTTCCATGCTTTCTTTTTTCATCACCTATCATCAACAAAGGAAATAGCTTCAAAGTCTCACCAATTCATGCAATAAATTTCATGAGATTCATTCATACTCATTCATGTATGTATTCCTTAAATCATTTGCATGAATTTGGCTAGAATCAACATGTTCCTTGGTATTCTCATGCATGAAGACAAAACTCATAAAAGAGCTTGTTTATTTAGAGAAAATGAGTGAAATTAAGCTAAAACCAACTAAACTAACTAGCTAATATAGTAAATATGCACTTGCATCAAGTGTCTCAAATCCCTCGGCACCTATAGCTGAGGTGGTGAACACCCGACCAGTCTGTTGTGCTTTCCCAGCACCTTGTTTCTGCTTCTTTGGACAACTGGTGGCTTTGTGCCCCGCTTATCCACAATTGTAGCACAAGCCCCATCCGGCCTTGCATGGTGCCCCTGGATGGTGATTCCCACATCTAGTACAAGCTTGATCATTCTGAGGCTGCTTCCCAAATTTCTTCCCTTGGGAGTTGTTGTTGTTGGGCCTCCTGAAAGAACTTCCCCTCTTGAAAGGCGGACCTCTAGGTGCAAAGCTCTTCCCTCGGTTCTGTGGGAATGATCCTTTGTGACTCCCTTTTTCAGCGGTTGCCCTTTTTACACACTCTTCAGCAACCCTACACTTGTTTACCAACTCGGAGAAAGTTCTGATCTCCATTGGTCCTACTGAACTGAAGATATCATTCTGGAGTCCTCCTTCATATTTAACACACTTCCATTCCTCATATTCCACCGGAGTCCCTTGACACATACGAGAGAACCTGAACAGCTCTTCAAACTTGTTAGTATACTCTGATACGGACATGGTACCCTGCTTCAGCTGTAGTAACTCAAGTTCCTTAGTTGTCCTGGTAGAAGTCGGAAAGTACTTCTTATAGAACTCCTCTTGGAAGACATCCCAGGTGATATAGTCATCACCCTGTTGCAGAAGACGTCGGATACCTTGCCACCAATGCGACGCTTCACCGGTGAGCATATAGGTAGCAAGCTCGACACGCTATCCTTCAGGTACCACTTGTGCTTGTAGTGCTTGCTCTATAGCCTGAAACCATGTATCAGCCTCAATCGGGCTAGCAGTTCCCTTGAACTTAGGTGGATTAACCTTCAAAAAGTTTGCAGTGTCATCGAGCCCTGAACTCCACCTCCATCATTACCATGGTTGTTCATCTGTTGACCAAGAGCCTCAGCAGTGGCTTGCATAGCAGCAGCCATATTTTCCAACGCAGTCATAAAGTTCACCGGATCATTAGGGTTAATCTCTGGCGCACGAGCATTAGTATGACCTCTATCACGGCCTCTACCGCGTCCACGAGGCGCCATCTGGTTCCTATACACACCAAACAATCGATATTAAGTTGATCAGTCTCAATATCGGAAGTCTAGTGCTTCAAAGTCCCAAATGCATGCTCATGAATGTTTATGCCAATTATATCAAGCAGATATACTAATAGCACATAACACACATACAGAGAATGCACAGAAGCATAGTCAGTCCATCCCTCAGGCTCTACAGGAACGACCTGCTCTGATACCATAATGTAACACCCACCATACAGAGTCTTATGCTTAAGTCATAATTTAGAGATGGCAAGGTATTACGACCTCAAAAATAAAAATTTAGTACGTATAGTAGTATGAATGATTGATTATAACTAGGAGCCTTTGTAGAAAAAGGGTAAACAAAAATCGCAACTCGAAAGCGTAACACTCCGATCGATAATGTAACGAACAAGGATAAACCTGCGCAAGATTATATATATACAAAGGAGTGTCAAAAATGGGAATATCAAAACTCAAAAGCCGGTTGCGAAGATAACCGGTCCGAGCATAGCAACATATATATATATATATATATATATATATATATACAAATAAATAAAATAGGAAACCCCAAAGAAAACCCAAAGGGACACAAATACAGAAACCTATTCTCCAAAATCTCCCATAAGAAGAGTCATCATAGTTTGTATTATTTAATGGAGATAAAAGTATCTAAGCAGAACATATAAACTAAAACATAGTCCCGAGAACAAAAGGATCTTCGCAAATCTAGAAGTCTCCAACATGCCTCAGCGGGAAACCTCACGTCCTGCATCTGAAAACCACAAAATCCGCATGGGTGAGAACCAGAGGTCCCCAGCATGGTAACAGCTTCCACATATATAATACATAATAATAGAGGAAAGCCGAAGGAAATCCTAGAACTTCCTCCAGATAATTCAAAGCTTATAAACAAGCTAAACCATAAAGGGCATCTGACTAAAGATTCTTCAGTCTAACTAACGCTTCCCTTTCCAATTCCTTCAGACCTCCTAACCACCAGCAGGAGTATAATGTAGCAAACACAGTTATATCAGATAAGAGATATACAAATAGAAACAAAAAAGGCATTTAGACAAATAGCAAGTAATATGCAGTCAAATAGGCAATCTCAAACAATTCACATAGTATGCATATGATGAATGCCTGTCCCTAGTGGCTGATGATATCATCTGTCGGTTATAGAGCCAACCCAACAAGTCCTGGTAGCTAACCATTGGACTGTCCCTCTGTCGCGCATCCCCAACTTGAGTTATACTCATCATAAACTTGATCATCATGATCTATATCCATCACCTTCACTGGTGAATATTTATGGGGGCGAGCTCATCCGGGGCTTTCACAGTGCCCGGCCACCCTTATGACATAGGGTCAAAAGAGCTTCGAGTCTCAACCTGGAGCACGTGGTGGCTAGCCACTGCTTCCTTCCAGGGAAACTCTCATCTCCGATAGTGGAAGTGCAACATTCACAATTCATTCAACAGCATATATGCATTTATACATAGCCATAATCATGGCTCCGCCGTAACACGGCAATAATATAGCCATCCGTCTCACGGTTAAATCCATAACTAGCCAATTCATCAACAATTACGGCCCTTCGGCCCATGGCTTAACAAGCACTTCCACCGCCATCCTCCGCATCTCGCATAATCATCTTTGATCCTTATTGATCATTCATTTTTCCCTTGCTTCACTCGCAAGTTACCACATTCTCTAGCCCATTTTCTCATAGCTAGGCATATCATAATGATTTAAGACATAAGTGGTGAGATCGGAGGCTTAGAAGTATGAAATTTGGCTTTTAAAACTCAAAAATCAACTTTGGGATGAAAACAGAGCCACGCGTACGCGCACGCGTGGATGGCCAGAAAACTCATCGACGCGTATGCGTCATGCACGCTAACACGTGGATTGAAAAATAGCCAAGTGACGCGCACGCGTCAGCCACGCGTACGCGTGGGTGCTCTCGTGCCCCAAGCACAAATCTGGCACAGTTTTGGCACAACTTTCTGGAAAATGGCTGGGCATTGGGTGCATCACATCGTCGCGCCCGCGCACACCACGCGCACGTGTGGATGGCGCTTTCTAGAAGAACGGCGCGTATGCGCCAAGTGCGCCTACGCACGGGGGTCATTCTGCTAAAAATTTTCTAAGTTAAAAACTGCAGAATTCACAAATTCAACCCCCAATCTTCCAACGGACATAACTTTCTCATTTTAAATTGTTTTTCACCCGTTCTTCGAACGGCATGGACATCCCGGATCCAATTTCATTTCTAAATAGATTTGGCACAAAACAGAGATCTGTAGTCCAAGTTATGTCCCACCAAAGTATGCCCAAAACCATGTTTTTCATACAAAACCACAAAGTGCCATTTTCAAAACAAGCCATTTTCAACTCTTTTCAAAATCAATCAAAACATGCCAATTTCATTCCTTTTCTTTGAAATCAATCAAAATATATTAAATGCAACATCAAGCCTCCTCAACTCACACATTGACACTTTACCACAATTCACCAAAATCACTATCCCATCATTTTAACCCACTTCACCCAAGTGGCTCAAACTCAAACACATTGACATATCATATACTCTTCCTCATGCCAATTTTCAACAATACCAATTCCAATAAATCATCATTGTACACAATCAATATCATACTCACCATCAAGATGGTTCCACCCACAATTCAACCATAATCAATCATCAAGCAAATATCACAACATGCATATTTCTCATACATCATACCATTAAGGCATCAATAATCATCATCACATATATGACCACATCATATATTTCAACCATTCAACAACATCAACAATTCAACGCCTATCTTAGGGCCTCTAGCCTAAGTATTTCCTACCACATTACATATTAGATACGAGAAACCGAGACCATACCTTAGCCGATTTCCCAAACTCAACCGGAGCACTTCCAAACCACTTTTCCTCAAGCTCTCAAGGCCTCAACACCTCCTAGAACAGATTTTTCACCACCAAATCCCTTTTCAAGCTTTTTAATATCACTAATCAAGCTCCAATATTCACACATAGACAACCTAAGCCACAATCATCATACCCATACACAACATCTCAATACCCAAACATCATAGAACAACAAATTACACTAGGGTTGAGAATCTTACCACACCCAAGGTCTAAGGAGACAAGATTAACCTTCTCCTTCAAGAGAGTTGGGTCCTATAACATCAAAGGGCCCAAAATCTCAATATTTTTGCTCATGAAACTCGAAAACAAGGCTGGAAATTCGAAGATCAAAACATGACTTACCTCAAGATTGATTGTATGGGTTTTGTAGAGCTCTCCGCGGTGAATGCGTGGCCGCAAATGGTGCGGCAATCGGAGCTCTAGATCAAAAGTTATGGTGGTTTGAAGATCAAGGGAAAGATAGAACTTGAGAGTGTTCTTCCCTCCATGGCCTCCATTTTAGCGTGTTTAGTGTCTCAAATGAGGAGAGAGAGTGCTGAAAACTTGGGTTTTGGTTTAGTTTAGTTAGGCCAAGGGCCCACTTTGGGTTCGGTTGGCCTGGTTTGGCCCGTTCGGTCCAATCTTGGTCCGATTTCTATAAAATTGGTACCAAAATTCTCGTCTCAATCTCCTCTATCACATTTAGCTCACATTTAGGGCTTTCTAGAATAAATTCTCATTTATGGGTTAATTAGTCGTTAATTAACCGGGTTTTACAAAATTAGTCGTTAATTAGAATTTAAGTTTTCGGAGAGCTTTCCTTTTGGAGTTTTTTTTTTAGTTTTGCTGGGTAGTTTTGGAAATCTTTTGGTTTGGAGTTGTTTGGAGATTCTGAGTCTTGAGGAAGGAGAATTGAATTCTCTCCCTCTTAGTTTTCTTGTTTCCATTTTCATTTACACTTGTCTTGAGTCTTGGGTGTTGAGAATTGAAGGAATTCTGTTTCAATCTCACCTTGAGTTCTCCCTCTGTTTTGATTTACTGCAACTTTTGGAAATTGAACTTTGAATTTACTTTTCTACATCGCTCTCTTCTTAAATTCTGCAATTGCTCTCTGAATTTGGATCTAGGAAGGCATTGAGATCTAGACTTAGTTATCAAGTCTCTTGGGTCCTGAGATCTGCCGGTTTCCACTTTCAATTCTTCTGTTGAATGCTTCTTCAAGCCAATTTACATTTTCTGTTTGAACCCTGCTGCAATTAAATTCATCTTTTACTTTCCTGCTTGTTGCAATTTACTTTTCTCTCGTTTAGTTTCTGCAATCCCAATTCCCAATTCCTTTTATAATTCAAGTAATTTACATTTCTTGCACTTTAAGTTTCAGTCATTTACATTTCTTGCAATCTAAGTTTCTGCAATTTATATTACTTGCACTTTAAGATTCAGCTTCTTTACTTCGTGTTCTCTTTAATTTTCTACAAATTACCCATTCCCTTTTACATTCTATGCAATTTAATTCTTGTCAAACACAAATTCACCCAAATCAATTTCTGTTTGCTTGACTAAATCAACCACTAAATTAAAATTGATCAATCCTTCAATCCCTATGGGATCGACCTCACTCCCGTGAGTTTTATTACTTGATGTGACCCGGTGCACTTGCCGATGAGTTTTGTGACGGATCGTTTTCCGCACATCAAGTTTTTGGCGCCATTGCCGGGGATTGGATTAGATTGACAATGATTAAGTGAGGTGGTAGTTTAGATCAAGCACTTTTTCTTTATTTTTTGACTAACCTACTAACTGTTTGAAGATTTGCCTCTATTAACCCACTAACTGTTTGAGGTTTTGCCTCAACTAACTACACTCAATTTTCAAAAGTACCACTGTGTGTTCCTTGTGTTAATTTGTATGTCACAGGAAAGAAGAGAAGCTAGAGGGAAGGCTATCATTGAAGAAGGAGCCTCTGAGGAAGAAGAATATCACGACATGAAACCGCAACTCATCACACTAATCAAGAAAAATTGTTCCTATGGCGGAAACCCATTGGAGGATCCTGAACAGAACATATCCATTTTTCTGAGGACTTGTGGTGCTGTCAACCCCGATGGTGTAAATTATGATACCTATAAGCTCTAGTTATTCCCTTTCTCACTAAGAGATGAAGCTGCACAATGGCTTGAAACCTTTCCCCAAGGGAGTATCACTAGTTGGGACGATTTGGTTGCCAAGTTTCTAGCCAAATTCTCCTCATCCCAACAGACCATCAAGCTGAAAGAGGGGACACATCCATTCATACAAGGAGAGAAAGAACCACTCTTCAAAGCATGGGAAAGATACAAGAAAGCAAGTGACAAAGTGGGTTTCCAAGCTTTCTATGAAGGATTAACCCCAGAAACAAGAAAAGCGGTGGATTACTTCTTAGATGGCCTACTCAAAGCGACAATAACCGCCCAAGGAACTACAAATTTCAATGACAAAGGAGTCAACAATCAACACTCGTTTGAGGAACCACAGAATGCAATTTCAGAAAAGGAAGTGATGAATCTTGAAGGAGTGAAGGCAGTCATGAATCAAAACAAGCAGCTACACCATCAAACTCAGCAACAATTGGAGTCAATAGCTAGACAAATTGATTTTCTACATTCTACTACAGTGAATGCACAATTTCCACCATGGAAGCCACATTCTTATCTAAGAATGGGGGAATACCAACATCAAGAACAAAGGGGTTCCAACATAGGCAAACCCATGATCACAAACAACCAAAGTCACCCATCCAATAATACCAATCAAAACCAATGCTCACAAAACATGCACCCTCAGTCTCATAACAACCCACAAAATCCACAGAATACCTTTGCAACACCCACATTTTACCCACACAATACATGTGGAATTCCTTCGCAAGGTTTTCCACAGCCACCAGTCCATCTCATACATTTGAACCATTCTCAGAAGATCACTAACTTGGAGATCTTAATAGAGAGAATGATGAAGCACCAAGAGGTGACAACAAAGAACCAGGAAGCTTCAATCAGAAGAATTGAGAGGCAGATGGATCAACTGGGTAAGCACCTTGCAGAAATGGGTGAGAAGAGGGCAAATACTTTCCCCAGAACCACTGAAGACAACCTGAAAGACAATGAAAAAGTTGCTAGGTGGGAGAAATGGAAAGCAATCATAGAAGGAAGTGAGAAGGCTATGGGAAAAGAAACAATCATCAAGGAGAAGCACCATAGAGAAGTTCCTCAATAAGAAATAGAGGAAAGAAAACCCACAGTAAGAGGAAAAACTCAAAGGCAACAGAATTCTCAACTTCCATGATCAGAGGATGGAGAATGTCAAGCTAGTGACAATAAAGAAGCGCTTGTTGGGAGGCAACCCAACCTAAGGTAGTTTTCTTTCCGTAGCTATTTCAATAAAGAGGCTAAGTAGCTTTATCTATATTGCAAGGAGCTAAGTTTGGTGTTGCACACCAAAACAAAGGGAGAATGAAGAATGCTAAGTTTGGTGTTCCACCAAAAATCTCATTTAAAAACACATTCTCACCTTCTGCATAAAGGGTTGCTAGCTCTAAGCAATCAGAGAAACTACTTAACCAATGTCTATTTTTTAGTTTTTAGTCTTATTGCCTTTAGCAAAGAAAAAGAGTTCCACCTATGGTCAATTTGATGTATGAGAACTATTGGCAAGGTACTAAGTTTGGTGTTCTCACACCAAAGTAAGTTCAAAAGCCCACAAATAATTCATGCATGCTGATCATTTTTCAAGTGCTTGGGGAACAAGCAACTTTCAAAGTTTATTGTAGGTAGTCACTTGAATCTAATGAAGGATTAAGCACCAACAACCAAAGAGATAAAGAGGGATGCAAAGATCAACAATGGTGCTGAGAAGGAGTGAAGCAAGTAAACTCCAACAACAGGTTGTATTGTTAAGTGATTGTCTTATATTCAAAACTGTTATGATTGAAAGTGATATTGTACCCCTGTTTAGTATAATTTCCTTGTAGTCAATAACTAAGATGTTTGGTATATCATAGCACCATATACTTAAAATTTTGCTTGCACCCATGGTTTGGAAAAATACGAATAGGAAACATTTCTTTGAAGAGAAGGATTGAGGAATCAAAAATTTAGCGTGAGGTAAGCAAAAGATTAAGGGAAGTGGTGGTTCTGGTTGTAAGAATGTGTATTGAGGTTGCATGTTTGTGAAAACCTGCATGGGAGCTCATAGGCAGGAAATAGAGTTCAAAGAAGTATTGTGGAGATTCTCAAACATCTCTTGAGCCAAGAAGCAGCAAAAAAAAATATGAGAGAACATGGCCCAAGGCTCTGAGCATCAATTACTAGGCATGAAAGAAGAAAGAAACAAGAACTCAAAGAGTTATTGTCCTAGTAAATGCTTGTGGTCGAAATGTGTCAAAGAGAGAGGCTTGAGCAAGTAAATCCTTTGGGGTGCTTTAACATCTAATACCTTAAAACCAACTGGTTTAGGAGTATTGATTGAAAGCTTATCTAAAGAGCCGCTTTGAGACATGACACTTAGATTCAAGGCCAAAACACAGAAATCATAAGCTGTTTCAAGGTGATTATCTATAAAGAGATCTCCACGGTATCATTTGGATGAAATTCCTAAGACCTAAGACTTTCAAGATGTGGGGACTAATAAACACTGAAGCCCTTACAAAAACATATGATTCAGAGTTCACCCCACTGTCAATTAATCACTTCACTCACAAAGCATTACATGTCATTCTCCAATCTATTCTAATCTGGTAAAAATTTTGAGCATAAATTCTTTTCTTGCTTGGGGACAAGCAAGCTTTAAGTTTGGTGTTGTGATGACAAGTCATCTTAGCCTAGTTTCACTAGTCTTTTTCCTTTGTTTTCAATAGATTTTATGCACTTTCTTGAGCCATAAGCAAGCCATTTGGGTAGAATTTCATGTTTCCTTCGATTCAATCAACCATGGATGAATTGATGCATTTTCATGAGTTTTTATGCCATAATTGCTTAACTTTCAAGAAGAAGAAGAACTCTCATGATTATAGCATAGCTTTGATGTTTTTGATTGATTGATGATAGGTGAAAAAAGCTTTGAAGAAGGTTGAAGAAAGAAGGAATGGCAAAGACCAAGATAGGACAAAAAGCTTGAGCTAAAGCTTGCCTCAAGCTTTAGCTCAAACGTGAGGAAGAGCTTGACTTCACCCTGGAGGCATCAAAAGCTTGCGCCAACGTTTGCCTCAAGCTTGAGGACAAACGTTGGCTTGCAAAAAGTTCATCCTGGAGGCCAAAAGCTTGCGCCAACGTTTGCCTCAAGCTTGAGGTCAAACGTTGGCGCCATATTAGCAAGGAAGAGCACTTTGTTTGAAGCCTTGGAGAAGCCAACGTTTATACCAACGTTTGCCTCAAACGTTGGGCCAAACGTTAGCCAAGAGAGATGCATTGAAGGAGCCATGTTTGAGCTCACATTTGACCTCAAACATTGAGCCAAACGTGGATGGCAGCAAAGAAAGGCAATCTGCTAAAAAAAGCTTGAGCCAAAGCTTGCCTCAAGCTTTGACTCAAGCTTAAAAGGTTCGTGGCCCGGTTCACAAGTGGATTTCTTCCTAACATCAAGAGCAATCAACGGAAGCTACTATCAACCCAATTCCATCAAGGCCAAGGCCCAAATTCAAGGCTTGAAGACCATTTGAAGAAAGTGTATAAATAGCTTAGAATTTAAGTTTTCGGAGAGCTTTCCTTTTGGAGTTTTTTTTTAGTTTTGCTGGTTAGTTTTGGAAAGCTTTTGGTTTGGAGTTGTTTGGAGATTCTGAGTCTTGAGGAAGGAAAATTGAATTCTCTCCCTCTTAGTTTTCTTGTTTCCATTTTCATTTACACTTGTCTTGAGTCTTGGGTGTTGAGAATTGAAGGAATTCTATTTCAATCTCACCTTGAGATCTCCCTCTGTTTTGATTTACTGCAACTTTTGGAAATTGAACTTTGAATTTACTTTTCTACATTGCTCTCTTCTTAAATTCTGCAATTGCTCTCTGAATTTGGATCTAGGAAGGCATTGAGATCTAGACTTAGTTATCTAGTCTCTTGGGTCCTGAGATCTGCCGGTTTCCACTTTCAATTCTTCTGTTGAATGCTTCTTCAAGCCAATTTACATTTTCTGTTTGAACCCTGCTGCAATTAAATTCATTTTTTACTTTCCTGCTTGTTGCAATTTACTTTTCTCTCGTTTAGTTTCTGCAATCCCAATTCCCAATTCCTTTTATAATTCAAGTAATTTACATTTCTTGCACTTTAAGTTTCAGTCATTTACATTTCTTGCAATCTAAGTTTCTGCAATTTATATTACTTGCACTTTAAGATTCAGCTTCTTTACTTCCTGTTCTCTTTAATTTTTTGCAAATTACCCATTCCCTTTTACATTCTATGCAATTTAATTCTTGTCGAACACAAATTCACCCAAATCAACTTCTGTTTGCTTGACTAAATCAACCACTAAATTAAAATTGATCAATCCTTCAATCCCTGTGGGATCGACCTCACTCCCGTGAGTTTTATTACTTGATGTGACCCGGTGCACTTGCCGGTGAGTTTTGTGTCGGATCGTTTTCCGCACATCAAAAATGTTATTACATGAGTTTCAAACTTCCAATACTAGTTCATCACTTTCAATACTAGTTCATCAGAGAGAACTTCCAATACTAGTTCATCAGTTTCAAACTTATCCTTGAGTTTCTTGATCAAGTCAATAGCAGAACTGATGCAAAATGCAGTCATGTATAAATAAATGGTGCATATAAGTGCATTACACATTGCAATTTAATTACAAAATGAATGAGAAATTAAATAGATATCGAAGGAGAAATAAATTAAACCTTAGTTGCTTGTTGTTAACACAATATATGATAACTCTGAAGCAGCCATCGACCCAATAGTCTAGATCACTCAATTCTGTAAGTAGCATAAGCATCCCGTCCAACTCTCCTTTGAAATTGGTGAACTCTTCCTAATATGTCCCTAAATTAGTTAAAGAGCTGAAGAAAGATATAGCAATACTGTGTATTCATAACCTTACGATAAGACTTATAACAGCTTTCGGTTCCAAATTGTATCCAGCTTTATTAATCTCCTCATATACTAAAAGTGCCTCAGACAACTTCCCATGTGATGCAAGAACTGAGACAAGGATGCTCGAGATTTTATTTAAGCTTTTAGCTGGTATGTTCGGATCCAAAATGACCTACAATGTAAAATAAATTTTGTTTAGTTGGATATTTGAAATTGTATCAGATATTTTAACTACTGTATCAATATCTGTCTACTTCTATATGCAAACACGAACTAAGGAAACGTTCAAAAAATAAATTTGATGTAGAGAAATCTAGGTTTATTTTTACAAAGTTACCCTTATTAATGCTCCCATCTTTTTATAATTGGAAAAGACATAATTAATATTATCTGGATTTCTAAAATCAGCAGTTATTATTTGTAGAAAATTAAAATTTCAAAACTAGACAGTTCTTCAACATGGAAGTATTATAAAGAATAAAAAGGAAAGGTGAGAAAAATTGTTGCATATTTACAGTTGATGAAGAAATCAAGTTTTTCTACTTTTAGTATTACTGGGTAAGCAAATATTTTGTGTATAGAACCTGCCGAAGCACTTATTCAAAGTTCATCTGCAAGAGCTAATTCTACAGTGTTTTATAAGCAAACATTATTTTACAATAAGTAAAATGGCGTGCTTGATGTTATATTGCCAATGTAAGATGGAAAGCAAAAACCATACATTTATTTGGAATATTTGGAAGACAAACAACTTCAATCAACTAACTGAATGAGGAGGATATGGTTCATTGGGGCAGTGAGGAAGCAGACTTGAATGGCCACATTATATCTGTCGTTTTCTTATTCTTAGGTTTTCCAGTTACCACCGGTGAGACTGACTGAGTTCTATTCCATGATTTTACTAGAATTATTCCAAGTTCTAAAAATAAAGTCTAGGTTCGTGACACTTTTTTTTATATTTGAGACTACAGTTGCTATAGGATTTTAGTTTTATTTATCGCTGTCCGGATCTTCCCCTCCCCCACCCCCCGTCTCTTTTTTTCTTCTCTCTAAACTTGCCTATAGAAGCTCTTATGTTTCTTTTGGGATAGATTAGGAGATTCTGTTGTCAACTACTGTTATACTGTACCCTAGCCAACCTAAACTTCATAGGTCGCGACTAGTGGCTATTTACTTATGTTATATATCTATATATTGCCCTTCTCTTATTCTCCTTTATGCCTTTATGTGTATATCGCTTTCGACTTCATGCTTTATCTTTTAGTTATCAAACGTGAGTGATATAACTTCGCGATTTTATTTTACTCCATTTTCAAGCTTCTCGATTAATACTCCTTTCAATTATACTTATATTTATATATTAAAAATCCACCTTAGAGTTGTACCACCGTAATATCATTGACTTATGACTCGAGCATAAGGATTTGAATATTAGGGTGTTACATTATGGTTTCAGAGCAGTTCGTCCTCGTGAGCCTGGGGGATGGAACTGCTTATGCTTAAATGCATACTCTGAGTCTGTGCCTGTGCTAGTTAGGGTATCTGACCGATACATCTAGCATGAAGTCCATGAGTGTACCTTTGGTAAATTGAAGTACTTAACTTGAGATATTATGTCTGATCGCCTCAATATCGCTTGTCTTGTGTGGACAATACCCGAAGAGTGGCTCATGGACATGAATGAAGTAATCAGAAAGAGGAATTCCCAAGAACGAACCGGTGAGGAAACGCCATGATAGGAATCTCGGCAGTGGTATAAGTGAGAATAGTGTGTTAATTTTGGATTGATGAGTGGAACATTGTAGGTGAATAGTTGCTTGAATGATTTGTTTAAGTAGGTGTGAGTTTATTGGAATCTAATTATTTAGAGCAGAAGGGGCTTGCAATTGACATTGGAATAGTTGGATTTGAATGGGGATGAAAGTTATTGAAATTGAACACTTGTGTAGGAATTGAGAAATGACTAATTATCAGAAACCTTATGCTGTGGGCCTTGAATAATTAAGACGTTAATTAGAATAACATTGGGTAGATGGCGAATTGTTAAGTGTTGAGGTAGGTAGAATATGAATTGGGCTTGGACTTGGCTGAGTTTGATATTGATCGGTCTGTGCATGTAGTTATGATGAATGTGATTCATCAGATACTTAGTATATAAGGTCGTGCCGATTGGGGTTAGGTGTATGCTACAAGTGTGGGAGATCAGGGCATATATCTTGGAATTGTCCCTACAGAGAAAGTCGGGATGCAACCGAATTCGATTCTCATACTCGAGGTAATTGTAAACTAGCAGTTGAATTTCTGACTTCTTGCATATCATTAATATGTAATATTCGTCCGTGATGCATGACAAGTATTGATAATCGTAGAGTCCAAGTCGATGATTAGTCGCGGACCATTAGTCGCTGAGACGAAGCGATATTTAGTTAACTTAGAAGATTAGCTAGACTCTTAAAGGTTAAGAATAAGAGAGACACAGCAGAAGTGAGTTGGATTATATATAAGGGATCAGAAATGTTGAGAACTGTACGGAGTTATTGTTTGAAACCCAGTGACAGTGAATTGCAAGAAAAGAGAATAGAGCTGATTCAACATTTACTTGCTCATCGTTTGAGGGGGCGAGTGAAGATGAGGCCAAATCCCTATATGAGAGATTTTTCAAGACAATTCCCGAAGGAACAACAACAACAACAATCACCCAAGGGATGAGGTATGGAAAGCAACCTCAGAATGAGATGGCTGATGCGGTGGAAATTGGTGAATTAAAAATTTTTAAAATATATACGTTGCGAGTATAGTTCTTAACTCACCAGAAATCCACTTATCAATTTAGAAAGGTGTCACAGAAATTTAAATTTTAAATACCGGGAGTATGAATCCCAGGTCGTCTCCCAACGAGTTGCAGAAAAGAGTGCTATTTTATTAATCAGATGTTTTCAAAAAGGTTTGAGTTAAGTAAACAAGGAATTAAATTGGAGAATTTGAATAATGTAAATAAAAGCCTTGACTGGGAGTTGATTAGTTAGAAGCCTCATTAATGTTGGGGAACTCTCTAGATTAATTGATAATTAAAGGTTATCATGTTTAGTTATCTCTTACTAGGTAAGGGAAAGTCAAACAAATTAGAATGATATGTCCGTTCACAAGTTGCAATCCACTTAATAAAAAGGGATTGGTATTAGTGAATAGAGGACAAGCCAACAATAAACCCAATTATAATCTTTCCTTCAAGCTTTCCAACTCAAGGGTTCCTTTCAATCAACTCCCCATCAAGTTAGGGAACTACTCGCTCATTGTGAATGTAAAATTCATAATATATGAAAAGGAATTAAAGAAAGACATTGTAAATAAAAATCAAAATAATCAACTAAAAATAAAAGTAATCCTTGTATTAAATAAATCCTAATAATATTCCAATGGTAAAATTAACAAAACAAAGGACATGGAAGAGTAAAGCCAAGTAAAGAAAACGAACTAGAATGACGAAGTCTTGATGAGGTAATAACTCTTCTCAGTATCCTAATGCAAAAAGTGGTAGAAAAATCAAATCCTAAAGACTATGAATGTGTAGAGAGAAAAACCTAGAAGAGGAGTAAAAACTAGATCTAAAACTAAAACTGTGTAGAATGAATGTTGTCTCTGGTTTCTGCATGTTCTCTGGCTCTTGTCTGCTGTTCTGGACCGAGAACTGGGTCAAAATAGGGCCCAAAATTGCCACCAGCGGAATCTACAGATTATGCAGATCGCGCACGTCACGCGATCGCGTCGTCCATGCGGACGCGTCATTCGCGTTTTTCCCTGCCACGCGTTCGCGTCGTCCACGCCTCCGCGTCACTTGTGCTTTTCCATTTCGCACGGTCGTGTGAGCCATGCGGCCGCATCACTGCGATTTTTCCTCTTTCGCGCAAACGCGTGAGCCATGCGGCCGCGTCACTTCTCGCTGATTATCTCCTCAATTTCTTGTGTTCCTTCCATTTTTGCTAGCTTCCTTTCCAATCTCCAACTCATCCATGCCCTATAAAGCCTGAAACACTTAACACATAGATCACGACATCGAATGGGATAAAGGAGAACTAAAATGCATAATTAAAAATTCTCTAGGAAGCAGTTTCCAACCATGTAATAATTTCAGGAAGGAAATATAAATGCATGCTAAATTAATGAATAAGTGGGTAAGGATCATGATAAAACCACACAATTAAACACAATATAAACCATAAAATAGTGGTTTATCAACCTCCCCACACTTAAACATTAGCATGTCCTCATGCTTAATTGAAGGAGATAAGATAAATAAGTATGAAGATGTAGAAACTCATGCAATGCAATGCAACCTATATATATGAATGCAACTATATGATTCTTGCCCACTTGATCAAAAGTAAATAAGCTCTTCAAACAATTACAAATCAAATTTCACTAATTCTATCATTATATAGTAAGACAGATAAAAGTGCAAGAAGATAGCTCATGAAAGCAGGGAACATGGAAATTCAAGCATTGAACCCTCACTGATGATGTATGTACGCTCTAATCTCTCTAGTGTATAAGGTAATCACTCTATCCTTCTCTAATTATGCTCTCTAACTTTTGTTTTTCTCCTAACCAATCAACAACAGTTAATATGCCAATGCAAACATCATGAGGTCTTTTCAAGGTTGTAATGGGGCCAAGGTAAGGATAGGGATATATATATATGGTTAAGTGAGCTTATAAATTGAATCTTTAACTAACCCAGCTTTATCCTAACCTATATATTTTATATAACTTAGAAGTCATACCTAGCTACCCAGAATTCATTTTTTTACATTCCATACTCATGTATCAAATTTATCATATGTGCATTGATCTTTGAATTTTTAATTCAGCTTTGGGGTGATTTTGTCCCCTTATTTATTTATTGATTTTTTTTATAGACATAAAAATAAACATAGCTTATCAATGCACATAGATTTTTAATTCTTATAGCTTCACATGAGTAGGTATCCAAATTCCCATTGTATTATCATGACATATTCCCTTAATAACTTTTGTTCCCACAAATTCCCATTCTTAACTAGCATACACAATTCTATCTTAAGCTAACCAAAGATTCAATTTGGGATATACAATTGTTTTTCCGCTTAAGGCTAGTAATTTAGTAAAATATAGAACAAATGGGATTTAAAGGCTCAAAGTGGTTAACAAAGGTAATTAAAAAGGGTAGGCTTAATTTGGATAAGTGAGTTTAAACAAATAATGGCCTCAATCACATGCAAGCATATAAACATAATAACTATTGGACATATAGGATGAAACAAAATATAGATTACAATCATAGAGAAGTAAACACACAAGAATAAAATAATTATGGTTAAATAATGTAACCATGCATAAAGGCTCAAATTTTTCACAGGTTGTGTGTTCTTTAGCTCAAAAATCATGTTCCAAATACAACTTCAAGCAATTTTAACATAAGAGTTTTGATTAAAATTAGTGAAATTTTGTTCCAAAGACAGCTTTTCAGAAGAAACTTATTGTCTTTTCAATCAAGTAGAACATGCATGCAACTAACCTATTCTATAAAAGAAAAAAAATCTAACTAAAATATCCTAATTTATTGGTGCTAGGGAAGAGAAATTACCTCTGGAAGTCAAGTACTGACCGACCTCCCCACACTTAAGGCTTTGCACTGTCCTCGGTGCCATCTGTCAGAAACAAGGGTGGGCTGGTGGCAGTGTCTCCACAGTCGGGACCGTCATGGCTCCCTATGCTGGTGAAGGAAGTGGTGTCTGGGGTGTCTGAGTCTCTGCAATCTCCTCTAAGCAGCTCCCTGAGTTGTTTGAATCGGCATTGATTGCGGCGCTCTCAGAGCTTTGCTTTCTTTTCATGTTGGTCCAACCGCTTCAGTATCTGATGCAGCAGTTGACTAGTAGATGGTGAAGGAGGTGTGGCATCCTCTGTGGACTGGCTGGTAGTGGCAAGCTGTGGCCTGAGATATTTCCCGTTAGGGACATACTGATCATCCCGTGGAAGAATGGCTTTGGTGTCTCCAGCTCTGTAGGATACTCCGGCTGCTGAGATAAGATCAGAGACCAATGCGGGGAAAGGTAGGTTGCCCGCGATCTGCACATGTTCCATATCATGCCAGATATGTCTTGGTAAATTAAGAGGCTGGTCTGTGAGGATGCACCATAGTAGAACGGCCATGTTTACGGTGAAGGAGGACTCATGAGTGCTCAAGAAGACGTAATGGGACATAATCTGTGCCCATACGTGCGCCTCCAAGGTAAGTGCAGAAGCCAAAATTCCCTTAGGATGGGAACGATGGTATCCGAAGATCCATTTACTGCCAGGACGAGCAATAACTCTGAGAACAGTGTCCCAGTCAAAAGTGTATGCCTGGCGCTTGGTTGCGGCTTTCTGAAAGGCGTCGTTTCCTTCTGGAGCAGGTGGGAGATCTAAGGCTTGTTGTATGGCCTCTTCTCTAATGGGGACTTGCTTCTGGCATAAATAAACGAACTACAGAGTCGGCAGGTGGAAGTTGGAGTAGAACGCAACAACCCAAGAAAGATTAACCTGTCGTGGCTGTCTTTGTAAAAATCCCCAATGTCTTTGTGCAATTTGTGGCTTAACAAATTCAGCGATACGAGGCGGAAGGATAAGAAGGTGTTCATTGTTGTAATTTCGAGCTGCAAGAATAGGAAACATCTGCTCACAATAGCGATTTGGGAATCGTGCAGTGTCCTTAGCTGGGAAGGCTCTCTCTTTTTCATCAACCTTGATAATCCTTTTAATTCTTTTTGTTGAGGGCTTGACTGCAATTGAAGAAGGTTCTGCCACTAATGCTCTCTTCGTTCCTTTCCTTGTTGTGGGTTTAGGGGTAGCTTTCTCTTTGCCTTTCTTGGTGGCCATTCTGAAAAAGGGAAGAGAAAGTAAGTTAGATCCAAAGAATTAAAGCAAGGAAGGAGATGGAGTGAGTAATAAACAGTGCACAGTAAAGATGAATGAAATAAACACATGGTCATGACAACATGTGAAAAGATCATTAAAGGAAATAGGATAGGTGCATAAAA
The DNA here is from genome assembly GCF_003086295.3 of Arachis hypogaea. Taxonomy (NCBI): domain Eukaryota; kingdom Viridiplantae; phylum Streptophyta; class Magnoliopsida; order Fabales; family Fabaceae; genus Arachis; species Arachis hypogaea. The sequence goes on along the minus strand of NC_092041.1, from coordinate 75,708,146 downwards.
GGGTAAGTAGATGCAAGATGATTATTGGCATGCCGGCAAGGGCATGAGTAGCATAGATCAAGCATCACTTCGTAACAAACTAACATGTTTGTATTGGCAGTTAAATTTAATTAATAAAATAGTAAAGGAAATTTGTGAAAAACATGCTTTGAATAGTAGGAAGTATAATAGAGAAGTGCATAATGCCATATGGGCTTTTTCACAAACACATAGCATGCATGGTAAAAAGGTATAGAAAGTATTAAAGTAAACATGCAAGCAACCCTTTAAAGAAAATAATATATAATTGCCAAATAATTTGCAACAATCCACAAGCATATAATGAGGAATAATGACTCAAATAAATTTCTAGCACCATGTAAAAAGGAAACAAGAAGAAGGAAAATATGGATAAAGAATAGAAAAAGAAAAGAAAAGAAAATAACATATAAAATAAGAAGAATGATAGAAAAAAGGAAAGAGGGAAGAAGAAAATAAAACCTTGTTAATGGAGGTGAGAGAGAGAGAGAGTAAAAGGTGAGATAGAAGGGAGAAGGGAGAAGGGAGAAGGAAGAAATAAGGAGGGAAAAGAAAAATTAGGATTTGGAGGAGAGAAAGATAAGATATTTTGGCAGTTTTGGTTGAGCTGTGCGGCGCAAGCGACGCGGCTGCGTGGGGCATGCGTTTGCGTGATTGCGTTCTAATTCAGTTGATGCGGTCGCGTCGGTCACGCGGTCGCGTGACTCGTGTGATGCTTCTGGCGCGAGTACAGCCTCACACCCGCACAACTCTCTGTTCAAATTGATAAATTTGCCAAAATTAGGGTGACGCGAACTTCAGAAGGGATGATGCGGACGCGTCAGCGACGCGGTCGCGTGATAGGGATGGTGCGTCCAGCACCAATCCAGCACCACTCTCACGCAATATTTCGTTGTGCACCACTTTTACGTCGGAAATCAGGACACGCGGCCGCGTGGGGCACGCGGTCACGTGGGAGGCCATGAATCCCATGTGACACAAACGCGTCAGCAACGCGGTCGCGTGGGACAATTTGTGCCATTGGCTCGCCTCCAGCCATGCTCCAGCGAAACTCTCTGTTCGTTTTTTATTTTCTCACCTCTCCTTGCGATGCGGACGCGTCGCTGATGCGATCGCGTCGCGCGGCCTCTTTTTTTTATATATATGCAGATGCAGATGCATGAAAGTACTGAGAAAGAGAGGAGTTATTAAATGGAAAAACTAAGAACAAAAGAACGATCATACCCTGGTGGGTTGTCTCCCCCTAGCACTTTGCTTTAACGTCCGTAAGTTGGACGCTCCACTAGCTCAATCTTCTGGCATGTGGGGGTCTTCCAAGAGGAAGATCTCAAGTTCCTTATTTTTTTGTATCTTCTCGCCATGGTACAGCTTCAGACGTTGTCCATTATAAACTCCGTATGGTTCGGCCTTCTCTACTCTGTATGGACCTTCCCATCTTGATCTCAACTTGCCTGGCATGAGCCTCAGTCGAGATTTGTAAAGGAGGACCAAATCCCCAGGCTGGAACTCCTTTTTCTTGATGTGCTGATCATGTACAGCCTTCATCTTCTCCTTGTATATCTGTGAGTTCTCATAAGCTTCTAGGCGAAAGCTCTCCAGTTCTTGCAGTTGTAACTTTCTTTCAGCTCTGGCTTCCTCAAATCCCATGTTGCACTCCTTGACTACCCAAAAGGCTCTATGCTCTACTTCAACTGGGAGATGACAGGCTTTGCCATAAACTAAGCGGAAAGGACTCATCCCATTAGGAGTTTTATATGCTATCCTGTATGCCCATAGTGCATCTTGTAGCCTGGTGCTCTAGTCTTTTCTATGAGGTTTGACTATCTTCTGCAAGATACGCTTTATCTCTCTGTTTGACACCTCGGCTTGCCCATTGGTCTGAGGATGGTATGTTGTTGCAACCTTATGAATTATCCCATGCTTCTTCATTAATCCTGTGAGTCTCCTGTTACAAAAATGGGTGCCTTGATCGCTCACGATTACTCGTGGTGATCCAAAACAGCAAATAATATGGTTTCTCACAAAGGAAACAATAGTGTTAGCATCATCAGTGCGGGTAGGAATTGCTTCCACCCATTTGGAGACGTAATCCACAGCTAACAATATATAAAAATGACCATTAGAATTTGGAAACAGACCCATGAAGTCAATGCCCCAAACATCAAAAATTTCACAGAAAAGCATAATTTATTGAGGCTTCTCATCCCTCCTGGATATGTTACCAAATTTTTGGCATGGAAGACAAGATTTACAAAACTCAGCAGCGTCTCTAAAAAGAGTAGGCCACCAGAATCCACAGTCTAAGATCTTTCTAGCTATTCTTTGAGGGCCAAAATGTCCTCCACTCTCAGATGAGTGACAGGCCTCTAAAATGGACTGGAATTCTGATTGAGGCACACAACGTCTAATTACCTGATCAGCGCCACATCTCCATAAATATGGGTCATCCCATATATAATATTTAGACTCGCTTTTCATCTTGTCTCTTTGATGCTTAGAAAAGTGTGGAGGAAATGTGCGGCTAACTAGATAATTAGCTACAGGTGCATACCAATGTGCTACCTCAGATACTGCTTGCAGGTTATCAAATGGAAAATTATCATCTATAGGAGTAGAATCATCTTTAATGTGCTCAAGGTGACTCAAGTGGTCTACCACTAGATTTTGATTACCACTCCTATCCTTTATTTCTAAATCAAATTCTTGTAATAGTAGTATCCAACGTATGAGCCTTGGTTTGGACTCCTTTTTAGCTAATAGATACTTTAAAGCTGCATGGTCTGAATACACTACTACTCTAGTACCAAGTAAATAAGCTCGAAATTTATCCAGAGCAAAAACAATAGCAAGAAGCTCTTTCTCAGTAGTAGTATAATTGGACTGGGCAGCGTCTAAAGTCTTAGACGCATAAGCAATAACAAAAGGATCCTTACCTTCACGCTGAGCCAACGCTACTCCTACTGCAGGGTTGGAAGCATCGCACATGATTTCAAATGGCTGGCTCTAGTCCAGTCCTCGCATAAGTGGAGTTTGAGTCAGGTTGGTCTTCAGCTTATCAAACGCTTGTTTGCAATCCTCACTGAACTCAAATTCAATATCCTTCTGCAGCAATCTGGATAAGGGAAGTGCTACCTTACTAAAGTCCTTAATAAATTTCCTGTAAAAACCTGCATGGCCAAGGAACGAACGGACTTCGCTCACAGAGGAAGGGTAAGGTAAACTAGAAATAACATTCACCTTTGCTGGGTCTACAGAAATGCCAGTATTAGATACAACATGTCCTAATACAATCCCTTGTTTTACCATAAAGTGACATTTTTCGAAATTTAATACAAGGTTTGTACTGACACATCTATCTAATACTCTAGATAATCCATCTAAGCAAAGGCTAAAAGAATCACCATAAACGCTAAAATCATCCATAAAAACCTCCATACAGTCCTCAATAAGATTAGAGAAAAGACTCATCATGCACCTCTGGAAAGTAGCTGGTTCATTGCACAAGCCAAAGGGCATTCTTTTGTAAGCATAAGTCCCAAAAGGACATGTAAAAGTAGTCTTTTCCTGATCCTCAGAAGCTATATAAATCTGGAAATAACCTGTGTAACCATCTAAAAAACAATAATGTGATTTACCTGACAGGCGATCCAGCATTTGATCAATGAATGAAAGTGGGTATTGATCCTTACGGGTGGCTTGGTTGAGACGCCTGTAATCAATGCAGACTCTCCAAGTGTTCTGTACTCTGGTTGCTATGAGCTCTCCATGCTCATTCTTCACTGTGGTGACTCCAGACTTCTTGGGCACCACTTGTACTGGGCTAACCCATTCACTGTCTGAAATGGGATAAATGATACCTGCTTTCAATAGTCTGGTCACTTCCTTTTTGACAACTTCCAAAACAGTAGGATTCGGTCTTCTTTGGGATTGGCGGACAGGTCTTGCACCCTCTTCTAAAAATATTCTATACTCACATACTTGAGGGTTGATGCCTACTATGTTTGCCAAACTCCACCCAATTGCTTTCTTGTGCTTTCTCAGCACATTAAGTAACTGCTCTTCCTGTTCAGAAGTGAGGTCCTATGCAATGATAACTGGAAACTTCTGCTCATCTTCAAGATAAGCATATTTGAGATGTGGAGGGAGAGGTTTCAACTCTATCTTTTGGTCATGGGCAGGCTCTGGATTGTCTGGAGCTTGTGAAAATGCCGAAGTATCCTTATTGTCAGTTAATAGAGTCCCCACACTTGGACTTTGTTCTGTGTACCTTTCTTCCAACTCTTCCTGGTGAATTTCAACTACAGTTTCATCTATGATATCACATTGGAAGATAGAATGATCTTCTGGAGGGTTGTTTGTGACTCCATTCAAATTGAAGATTACTATTCGACCATCTATTTCAAAAGAATATGTTCCTGAAAAAGCATCTAATTTGAATCTTGATGTCTTCAGGAATGGTCTACCAAGTAGGATTGATGATGGCTTATCTGAGTCATTATTGGGCATCTCCAAGATATAGAAATCAGTGGGAAATGTGAGCCCTTTATACAGATAAAGGCATTATACTAACACATGCTCCTAAATCTCACATGCAATCATAAATTACTACACCACCAATAGTGCAACTAACTATACAAGGACCTGGGTCACTACATTTTTCAGGTAAATTTCCCATTAAAGCAGATATAGAGCTTCCCAAAGGAATAGTTTCTAATTCATTAATTTTGTCTTTATGTATACATAAATCTTTTAGAAACTTTGCATATTTAGGTACCTGTTGAATGACATCAAAAAGGGAAACAGTTACCACAACCTTTTTGAAGATTTCTACCATTTTGGGGTCAGGTTCCAACTGCTTCCTGGGCTTCCTTGCAAGTTGTGGAAATGGAATGGGAGTGGTGTTTTCTGCAATGTCTGCGCCTTTTGGTGCTTCCTCCTGTGGTTGAGCTTCTTCTTTCTTAGCTATGTCCTGTATGTCCTCTTCCTCTTCAACATCTTCTATTTCTACTACCTCTTCAGCTGAGGCGTGTTTTGGTGGGCTTGGCTCCTCCTGATTTCTCTCCTACAGTGTGGTTCCAGACCTTAAGGTGATGGCATTAATACCACCCTTTGGGTTGGGTAATGATTGAGAGGGGAGTCCACCAGAGCTTGAGGATTGGTTGTTGGAGTTGTTCATTGATCCAATCTGTGAGACAAGAGTTTGTAAAGTAGAAGTCAAAACATTCATAGTTGCATTAATATTATTCTCCATAGCCTGTTGTCTCCGATCAATGGCTTGTAGTAAGTCATCATTAGGAGATGAAGAGGGATAAGTGATCTGAGAAGTTTGCTGAGAGGCTTGAGGTTGTCTTAAATAAGGTGCTCTGTAGGACTGAGTCTGATTCTGCTGCCTGAAATTGTTATTGTTATTCCACCTCTGATTTCCATTGTTATCTCTTCCTCCTCTGTTAGAATTGTCCCTCCAACCCTGGTTAGAATTGTCTCTCCAGCCTTGGTTAGAGTTATCCTGCCATCCTTGGTTATAGTTGCCACCTTGATTGTACCCTTGATTGGGGCGGTCATGAAAGTTGTGAGTGGCTGCTACAGTGTTGTCTTCTGGTATAGTGACTGTAATCCGCACAGATTCCACACACTCTTTACGGAACTAACTGTTGGCTGTGCTGTGGTGGAGAAGGCTAAACTTGCGGAGGTAGTTGTTGATTCAGTTGCATCTGATTCAGCAAGTTAGTCATTTGATAAGCGGATAATTTATACGCTTTTTGGCATTGTTTTTAGGTAGTTTTTAGTAAGTCCAAGCTACTTTCAGGGATGTTTTCATTAGTTTTTATGTTAAATTCACATTTCTAGACTTTACTATGAGTTTGTGTGTTTTTCTATGATTTCAGGTAATTTCTGGCTGAAATTGAGGGACTTGAGCAAAACTCTGATAGGAGGCTGACAAAGGACTGCTGATGCTGTTGGAATCTGACCTCCCTACACTCGAAATGGATTTTCTGGAGCTACAAAACTCCAAATGGCGCGCTCTCAATGGCGTTGGAAAGTAGACATCCAGAGCTTTCAGCAATATATAATAGTCCATACTTTATTTGGGAATTGACGACGTAAACTGGCGCTCAACGCCAGTTCCATGTTGCTATCTAGAGTAAAACGCCAGAAACACGTCACGACCCGGAGTTGAACGCCCAAAACACATTACAACTTGGCCTTCAACTCCAAAAGAAGCCTCAGCTCGTGGATAGATCAAGCTCAGCCCAAACACACACCAAGTGGGCCCCGAAAGTGGATTTATGCATCAATTACTTACTCATGTAAACCCTAGTAGCTAGTCTAGTATAAATAGGTTAATTTACTATTGTATTAGACATCTTTGGTCTCAGTTTTATTTTATTCTTCATCTGAGGAGACTATTGATCACGTTTTGGGGGGCTGGCCATTCGGCCATGCCTGAACCTTTCACTTATTTATTTTCAACGGTGGAGTTTCTACACACCATAGATTAAAGGCGTGGAGCTCTGCTGTACCTCAAGTTTCAATGCAATTACTATTATTTTCTATCCAATTCGAATTATTCCTATTCTAAGATATTTGTTGCACTTCAACTTGATGAATGTGATGATCTGTGACACTCATCATCATTCTCACCTATGAACGCGCGTGATTGACAACCACTTCCGTTCTACCCTAGACCGGGCGCATATCTCTTGGATTCCTTAAACAGAATCTTCGTGGTATAAGCTAGAATTGATGGCGGCATTCATGGGAATCAGGAAGGTCTAACCTTGTCTGTGGTATTCTGAGTAGGATTTCGGAATTGAATGACCGTGACGAGCTTTAAACTCCTGAAGGCTGGGCGTTAGTGACAGATGCAAAAGAATCAAGGGATTCTACTCTAACCTGATTGAGAACCAACAGATGATTAGCTGTGCTGTGACAGAGCATTTGGACCTTTTTCACTGAGAGGATGGGATGTAGCCATTGACAACAGTGATGCCCTACATACAGCTTGCCATAGAAGGGAGTGATAGAATTGGATAAAAGCAGTAGGAAAGCAAAGATTCAGGAGGAGCACAGCATCTCCATAGGCCTATCTGAAATCCCCATCATTGGATTACATGAGTAACTTTATCTTTATTTTATGTTTATTATTTATTAATTTTCGAAAATCCATAATCAATTACTATCCGCCTGACTGAGATTTACAAGATGACCATAGCTTGCTTCATACCAACAATCTCTGTGGAATCGACCCTTACTCACGTAAGGTTTATTACTTGGACGACCCAATACACTTGCTGGTTAGTTGAACGGAGTTGTGTCCACACATAGCAAAGAGCCATTATAATTATTCCATACAACAATAAAGAGTACAACATTGATGATCACAATTTCGTCCATCAAGTTTTTGGCGCCGTTGCCGGGGATTGTTCGAGTATGGACAACTAACGGTTCATCTTGTTGCTCAGATTAGGTAATTTTCTTTTTATTTTCTTTTCAAAAAAGTTTTCAAAAATCTTTCAAAAATTTTTCTTTATTGTCTTTTTCTTAAAATATAATTTTCGAAAAAAATAATAAAAATACAAAAAAAATCATAAAATCATAAAAATAAAAAATATTTTGTATTTCTTGTTCAAGTCTTGAGTCAACTTTTAAGTTTGGTGTCAATTGCATGCTTTAAAAAATTTTTCTTGCATTTTTCGAAAATTCATGCATTCATGGTGTTCTTCATGATCTTCAAGTTGTTCTTGACAAGTCTTCTTGTTTGATCTTGATGTTTTCTTGTTTTGTGTTGTTTGTTGTTTTTCATATGCATTTTTTGTTTGTTAGAGTTCATGCATTAAAGATTTCTAAGTTTGGTATCTTGCATGTTTTCTTTGCATCAAAAATCTTTCAAAATTATGTTCTTGATGTTCATCATGATCTTCATAGTGTTCTTGGTGTTCATCTTGACATTCATAGTGTTCTTGCCTGCATTCTTTGTTTTGATCCATAAAGAAAAGAGAAAAACACAAAAATGACGTTTTTAATTTTTCTCTCTCATCATTAAAAATTCAAAAATAAAAAAAAAATCTTTTCCTTTTTTCTCTCCAAAATTTCGAAAATTTGAGTTGACTTAGTCAAAAAAAATTTTAAAATTAGTTATTTCTTGTAAGTCAAGTCAAATTTTCAATTTTAAAAATCTTATCTTTTCAAAATTCTTTTTTTCAAAAATCATATCTTTTTCATTTTTTTCTTTTTTTCAAAAATTTTAAAAATCTTTTTCAAAATATTTTCAAAATCTCTTCCTTATCTTTATTTCAAAAATTTCGAAATTACACTAACAATTAATGTGATTGATTCAAAAAATTGAAGTTTGCACTTTCTTGTTAAGAAAGGTTCAATCTTTAAATTCTAGAATCTTATCTTGTAGTTTCTTGTTAGTAAAGTAATTAATTTTAATTTTAAAAATTAAATCTTTTTCAAACATATCTTATCATATCTTTTATATCTTATATTTTTATCATATCTTTTTCAAAATTTTATCTTTTTCAAAAATTTGATTTCAAAATATCTTATCTAACTTCTTATCTTCTTATCTTTTCAAATTTGATTTTAATATCTTTTTCAACTAACTATTTGACTTTTTATTTGTTTCTTATCTTTTTTAAAACCACCTAACTACTTTTCCCCCTCTAATTTTTGAAAATACCTCCCTCTTTTTCAAAAAAATTCTTTTTAATTGTTTAAATTTTAATTTTAATCATATCTTATCTTTAATTTTCGAAAATCACTAACCACTTTTTCAAAATTATTTTTGAAATTCTCTATCTCTCCTTCTATCTATTTATTTATTTATTCACTAACACTTCTCTTCATCTCTCTTCATCTCAGATCACCACCTCTATCCTTACCCATTCTTCTTCACTACTCTGCCCTTTTTTTTCTTCTACTAACATAAAGGAATCTGTATACTTTGACATAGAGGATTCCTCTTTCTTTTCTGGTTCTCTTCTTCCCTATATAAGCATGAACAAGGAAAAAGACACTCTTGTTGAAGCTGATCCAGAACCTGAAAGGACTCTGAAGAGGAAACTAAGAGAAGCTAAACTACAACAATCCAGAGGCAACCTTTCTGAAATTTTCGAACAAGAGAAGGAGATGGCAGCCGAACCCAACAACAATAATGCAAGGAGAATGCTTGGTGACTTCACAAAACCAACGTCCAAATTTGATGGGAGAAGAATCTCCATTCCTGCCATTGGAGCCAACAATTTTGAGCTTAAGACTCAACCAGTTGCTTTAATGCAACAGAACTACAAGTTTTATGGACTTCCATCTGAAGATTCTTACCAGTTTTTAACTGAGTTCTTGCAGATTTGTGAGACTGTTAAGACAAATGGAGTAGATCCTGAAGTCTACAGGCTCATGCTTTTCCCTTTTGCTGTAAGAGACAGAGCTAGAACATGGTTGGACTCACAACCTAAAGATAGCCTGGATTCTTGGGATAAGCTGGTCACGGCCTTCTTGGATAAATTCTTTCCTCCTCAAAAGCTGAGCAAGCTTAGAGTGGATGTTCAGACCTTCAAGCAAAAAGATGGTGAATCCCTCTATGAAGCTTGGGAAAGATACAAGCAGATGACTAAAAAGTGTCCTTCTGACATGTTTTCAGAATGGACCATATTAGATATATTCTATTATGGCCTATCTGGATTTTCCAAGATGTCATTGGACCATTCTACAGGTGGATCTATTCACCTAAAGAAAACGCCTGAAGAGGCTCAAGAACTTATTGACATGGTTGCAAATAACCAATTCATGTACACTTCTGAGAGGAATTCCGTGAATAGTGGGACGCCTCAGAGGAAGGGAGTTCTTGAAATTGATACTCTGAATGCCATATTGGCTTAGAACAAAGTGTTGACTCAGCAAGTCAACATGATCTCTCAAAGTCTGAATGGATGGAAAAATGCATCCAACAGTACTAAAGAGGCAGCTTCTGAAGAAGCTTATGATCCTGAGAACCCTGCAACGGCAGAGGTTAATTACATGGGTGAACCTTATGGAAACACCTATAACTCATCATGGAGAAATCATCCAAATTTCTCATGGAAGGATCAACAAAAGCCTCAACAAGGCTTTAACAATGGTGGAAGAAATAGGCTCAGTAATAACAAGCCTTTTCCATCATCTTCTCAGCAACAGACAGAAAATTTTGAACAGAGCCCCTCTATTTTAGCAAACTTAGTCTCTGATCTGTCAAAAGCCACTTTAAGTTTCATGAGTGAAACAAGGTCCTCCATTAGAAATCTGGAGGCACAAGTGGGCCAGCTGAGTAAGAAAGTCATTGAAACTCCTCCCAGTATTCTCCCAAGCAATACAGAAGAGAATCCAAAAGGAGATTGCAAGGCCATTGAAGTAATCAATATGGCCGAATGCACAAGGGAGGAGAAGGACGAAAATCCTAGTGAGAAAGACCTCCTGGGACGTCTCTCAAATAAGAAGGAGTTCCCCATTGAGGACCTAAAGGAATCTGAGGCTCATATAGAGACCATAGAGATTCTACTAAATCTCCTTCTGCCATTCATGAGCTCTGAAAACTATTCCTCCTCAGAAGAGGATGAAGATGTAACTGGAGAACAAGTTGCTCAATATCTAGGAGCTATCATGAAGCTGAATGCCAAGTTGTTTGGTAATGAGACTTGGGAAGGTGAATCCCCCTTGCTCATTAGTGAACTAGATACATGGATTCAGAAAACTCTACCTCAAAAGAGACAAGATCCTGGTAAATTCTTAATACCCTTTACCATAGGCACCATGACCTTTAACAAGGCTCTGTGTGACCTGGGGTCAGGCATAAATCTTATGCCACTCTCTGTAATGGAGAAACTGGGGATCATTGAGGTACAGCCTGCCTTATTCTCACTTCAATTGGCAGACAAGTCAGTAAGACAAGCTTATGGATTAGTAGAAGACGTGTTAGTAAAGGTTGAAGGCCTTTACATCCCTGCTGATTTCATAATCTTAGACAATAGGAAGGAAGAAGAAGAATGCATCATCCTTGGAAGACCATTCCTAGCCACAGTAGAAGCTGTGATTGATGTTAGCAGAGGAGAATTAGTCCTTCAATTGAATGGGGACTACCTTGTGTTTAAAGCTCAAGGACCTTCCTCTGCAACCATGGAGAAGAAGCATGAAAAGCTTCTCTCAGTACAGAGTCAAAAAGAGCCCCAACAGTCAAACTCTAAGTTTGGTGTTGGGAGGCCATAACCAAACTCTAAGTTTGGTGTTGAGAAGCCCCCTCATTCAAACTCTAAGTTTGGTGTTGGGAGGCCCTCATCATGCTCTGAATATCTGTGAGGCTTCATGAGAGCCCACTGTCAAGCTAATGACACTAAAGAAGCGCTTGTTGTGAGGCAACCCAATTTTTATATATCTAATTTTAATTTTATTTTATTGTTATTTTGTGTTTTATTAGGTTCATGATCATGTGAAGTCACGAAAAAAATACTAAAATTATAAACAGAATCAAAAATAGCAGAAGAAAAATCACACCCTGGAGGAAGGACTTACTGGCGTTTAAACGCCAGTAAGGTGCATCTGGCTGGCGTTCAACGCCAGAACAGAGCATGTTTCTGGTGCTGAACGCCAGAAACAAGCAACATCCTGGCGTTTGAATGCCAGGAATATGCCTTGAGGAAAGCTGGCACTGAATGCCAGTAACAAGCATGGAACTGGTGTTCAACACCATAAACATGCTACACATGGGCGTTGAACGCCCAGAGTGTGCATCACTTCGGTGTTTAAACGCCAGAATGGTATGCAAAGGCATTTTACATGCCTAATTGGTGCAGGGATGTAAATCCTTGACACCTCAAGATCTGTGGACCCCACAGGATCATCTCAGGATCTGTGGACCCCACAGGATCCCCACCTAACATATTCTCCCCTCTTCTCAACATTCATTCTCTCTTTCCAATAAACACACTTCCCCAAAAACCCTTCACCAATCACCTCAAACCACTCTTCCCAATTACCCCCTTCACCACTCACATCCATCCACTCTTCCCCATAAACCCCACCCACCTTCAAAATTCAAAAATCCTTCCCACCCAAACCCACCCTAAATGACCGAAACTACACCCACTCCCCTCCCTATATATACCCTTCCATTCTACTTCATTTTCACACAACACAAACCCCCTCTTCTACACCTTAACCGAAACACCTTCCCTCACTCTCCTCCATATTTTCTTCTTCTTCTTCTTCTCTTCTTTTTTCTCTTGCTCGAGTGCGAGCAATATTTTAAGTTTAGTGTGGTCAAAGCATAATCTTTTTGTTTTTCCATTACCATCAATGGCACCTAAGGCTGGAGAATCCTCTAGAAAAGAAAAAGGGAAGACAAAAGCTTCCACCTCTAAAAAGATTTATCTCCAAAAGCCATCAAGACCACTTCTATGATGTTGTGGAAAAGAAGAAGGTGATCCCTGAGGTCCCTTTCAAACTCAAGAAAAATGAGTATCCGGAGATCCGACATGAAATCCGAAGAAGAGGTTGGGAAGTCCTAACCAACCCCATGCAACAAGTCAGAATCTTAATGGTTCAAGAGTTCTATGTCAATGCATGGATCACTAGGAACCATGATCAAAGTGTGAATCCGTGTCCAAAGAATTATCTCACAATGGTTCGGGGGAAATACTTAAATTTTAGTCCGGAAAATATGAGGTTGGCATTCCACTTGCCCATGATGCAAGGAGATGAACGCCCCTACACTAGAAGGGTCAAATTTAATCAAAGGTTGGACCAAGTCCTTATGGACATATGTATGGAAGGAGCTCAATGGAAAAGAGACTCCAAAGGCAAGACAGTTCAACTAAGAAGACTGGACCTCAAGCCTGTGGCTAGAGGGTGGTTAGAGTTCATTCAACGCTCTATCATCCCCACTAGCAACCGATCTGAAGTTACTGTGGATCGAGCCATCATGATTCATAGCATCATGATTGGAGAGGAAGTAGAAGTTCATGAATTCATCTCCCATGAGTTCTACAAAATAGCCGAAAAGTCCTCCACCATGGCAAGGCTAGCTTTTCCTAATCTTATTTGCCATCTATGTTACTCAGCTGGAGTTATCATAGAAGGAGACATCCTCATTGAAGAGGATAAGCCCATCACCAAGAAGAGGATGGAGCAAGCAAGAGAGACCCTCCACGGATCTCAAGAGATGCATGAGGAAGCTCATCATCAAGAAATCCCTGAGATGCCTCAAGGGATGCACTTTCCTCCCAACAACTATTGGGAACAACTCAACACTTCCCTAGAAGATTTGAGCTACAATGTGGAACAATTAAGGATGGAACATCATGAGCACTCCATCATTCTCCATGAAATAAAAGAAGATCAAAGAGCAATGAGGGAGGAGCAACAAAGGCAAGGAAGGGACATAGAAGAGCTTAAGGACATTGTTGGTCCTTCAAGAAGAAGACGCCACTAAGGTGGATTCATTCCTTGTTCTTACTTTTCTGCTGTTCGGTTTTTATATTATATGTTTATCTATATTTTGTGTCTCTACTTCATGATCATTAGTGTTTAGTAACTATGTCTTAAAGTTATGAATAATTCCATTAATCTTTCATCTCTCTTAAATGAAAAATGTTTTTATTTCAAAAGAACAAAGAAGTACATGAATTCCGAATTTATCCTTGAATTTAGTTTAATTATATTGATGTGGTGATAATATTTTTTGTTTTCTGAATGAATGCTTAAACAGTGCATATTTTTTATCTTGTTGTTTATGAATGTTAAAACTGTTGGCTCTTGAAAGAATGATGAACAAAGAGAAATGTTATTGATAATCTGAAAAATCATGAAATTGATTCTTGAAGCAAGAAAAAGCAGTGAAAAACAAAAGCTTGCGAAAAAAAATAGAAAGAAAAAGAAAAAGCAAGCAGAAAAAGCCAATAGCCCTTAAAATCAAAAGGCAAGGGTAAAAAGGATCCAAGGCTTTGAGCATCAATGGATAGGGGGCCCAAGGAAATAAAATCCAAGCCTAAGCGGCTAAACCAAGCTGTCCCTAACCATGTGCTTGTGTCATGAAGGCCCAAGTGAAAAGCTTGAGACCGAGTGGTTAAAGTCGTGATCCAAAGCAAAAGAGTGTGCTTAAGAGCCCTGGACACCTCTAACTGGGGACTCTAGCAAAGCTGAGTCATAATCTAAAAAGGTTCACCAAGTCATGTGTCTGTGGCATTTATGTATCCGGTGGTAATACTGGAAAACAAAGTGCTTAGGGCCACGGCCAAGAATCATAAGTAGCTGTGTTCAAGAATCAACATACTTAACTAGGAGAATCAATAACACCATCCGAAATTCTAAGTTCCTAGAGAAGCCAATCATTCTGAACTTCAAAGGAAAAAGGGAGATGCCAAAACTGTTCAGAAGCAAAAAGCTACAAGTCCCACTCATCTAATTAGAATTAATATTCATTGATATTTTGGAATTTATAGTATATTCTCTTCTTTTTATCCTATTTGATTTTCAGTTGCTTGGGGACAAGCAACAATTTAAGTTTGGTGTTGTGAAAAGCGGATAATTTATACGCTTTTTGGCATTGTTTTTAGGTAGTTTTTAGTAAGTTCAAGCTACTTTTAGGGATGTTTTCATTAGTTTTTATGTTAAATTCACATTTCTGGACTTTACTATGATTTTGTCTGTTTTTCTGTGATTTCAGATAATTTCTGGCTGAAATTAAGGGACTTGAGTAAAACTCTGATAGGAGGCTGACAAAGGACTGCTGATGCTGTTGGAATCTGACCTCCCTGCACTCTAAATGGATTTTCTGGAGCTACAAAACTCCAAATGGCGCGCTCTCAACGGCGTTGGAAAGTAGACATCTAGAGCTTTCCAGAAATATATAATAGTCTATACTTTATTCGGGAATTGACGACTTAAACTGGCGCTCAACGCCAGTTCCATGTTGCTGTCTGGAGTAAAACGCCAAAAACACGTCACGACCCGGAGTTGAACGCCCAAAACACATTACAACTTGGCGTTCAACTCCAAAAGAAGCCTCAGCTCGTGGATTGATCAAGCTCAGCCCAAACACACACCAAATGGGCCCCGGAAGTGGATTTATGCATCAATTACTTACTCATGTAAACCCTAGTAGCTAGTCTAGTATAAATAGGATAATTTACTATTGTATTAGACATCTTTGGTCTCAGTTTTATTTTATTCTTCATCTGAGGAGACTATTGATCACGTTTTGGGGGGGCTGGCCATTCGGCCATGCCTGAACCTTTCACTTATGTATTTTCAACGGTGGAGT
Organism: Arachis hypogaea; assembly: GCF_003086295.3. Lineage (NCBI taxonomy): Eukaryota > Viridiplantae > Streptophyta > Magnoliopsida > Fabales > Fabaceae > Arachis > Arachis hypogaea. The sequence continues at coordinate 75,692,833 of NC_092041.1, read as the reverse complement.
TTCTACAAACCATAGATTAAGGATGTGGAGCTCTGTTGTACCTCAAGTTTCAATGCAATTACTATTATTTTCTATCCAATTCAAATTATTCCTATTCTAAGATATTCGTTGCACTTCAACTTGATGAATGTGATGATCTGTGACACTCATCATCATTCTCACCTATGAACGCGCGTGATTGACAACCACTTCCGTTCTACCCTAGACCGGGCGCATATCTCTTGGATTCCTTAAACAGAATCTTCGTGGTATAAGCTAGAATTGATGGCGGCATTCATGGGAATCCGGAAGGTCTAACCTTGTCTGTGGTATTCCGAGTAGGATTCCAGAATTGAATGACTGTGACGAGCTTCAAACTCCTGAAGGCTGGGCGTTAGTGACAGACGCAAAAGAATCAAGAGATTCTACTCCAACCTGATTGAGAACCGATAGAAGATTACCGTGCTGTGACAGAGCATTTGGACCTTTTTCACTTAGAGGATGGGATGTAGCCATTGACAACGGTGATGCCCTACATACAGCTTGCCATAGAAGGGAGTGATAAAATTGGATAAAAGCAGTAGGAAAGCAGAGATTCAGGAGGAGCACAGCATCTCTATATGCCTATCTGAAATCCCCATCATTGGATTACATGAGTAACTTTATCTTTATTTTATGTTTATTATTTATTAATTTTCGTAAATCCATAATCGATTACTATCCGCCTGACTGAGATTTACAAGATGACCATAGCTTGCTTCATACCAACAATCTCTGTGGAATCGACCCTTACTCACGTAAGGTTTATTACTTGGATGACCCAGTACACTTGCTGGTTAGTTGAACGGAGTTGTGTACACACATAGCAAAGAGCCATTATAATTATTCCATACAACAATAAAGAGTACAACATTGATGATCACAATTTTGTCCACCATCATTTCACATAGACTCTGGGCTATAGCAGTAGTCTCTGTATTAGTGGATACCTCCGCAATAGCTCTTGACCGACTTTGTCCCTGCCTATGATTCCTAGTAGTGTCAACTAAGTCTCTGATCAATTGTCATGCTTCGTCCGTAGTCTTGTACTTTTTCATATGACCATTGCAAGCACCATCCAGTGTGGTCCTATCTTGAGATTTCAAACCCTGTGTAAAGTAACTGAGCAAAAATATCTTGTCAATCATATGATGTGGACATGCGTCTCGAAGAGTATTGTCAAAATCTACAGCTACTGCTGGGTGGTGTGCCTGGAATGGTTGGAGCGTAAAATCAGGGGCTCCTTCCTCTTGGATAGTGACTCTTCTGGGCGCTGCCATGTCACCTGCACGTAAATGAACTGGATCAGTAGAAAGGGGGTTTGTTTCTTCCTTAGATGACGGTTCAGGTTCGTCCTCAAAGAGGAGTCGCCTACGCGAGCTTGCCTTATATGTGAAAGAGTTCTTTCAATCTCAGGGTCAAATGCTGGCAAGCTTGGATCAGGAAGTGAACGCGTCATTTAATGAAAGAAACGTACAGTTCATAGTGATAGAATGAAAAGAAAAAAATTGCAATAAAAATAAATACCAATCAATAAATTAACACACTGTTGCAACTCCCCGGCAACAGCGCCAAAAATTGATGCGGCGGAAATTGGTGAATTAAAAATTTTTAAAATATATACGTTGCGAGTATAGTTCTTAACTCACCAGAAATTCACTTATCAATTTAGAAAGGTGTCACAGAAATTTAAATTTTAAATACTGGGAGTATGAATCCCGGGTCGTCTCCCAACGAGTTGCAGAAAATTATGCTATTTTATTAATCAGATGTTTTCAAAAAGGTTTGAGTTGAGTAAACAAGGAATTAAATTGGAGAATTTGAATAATGTAAATAAAAGCCTTGACTGGGAGTTGATTAGTTGGAAGCCTCATTAATGTTGGGGAACTCTCTAGATTAATTGATAATTAAAGGTTATCCTGTTTAGTTATCTCTTACTAGGTAAGGGAAAGTCAAACAAATTAGAATGCTATGTCCGTTCACAAATTGCAATCCACTTAATAAAAAGGGATTGGTATTAGTGAATAGAGGACAAGCCAACAATAAACCCAATTATAATCTTTCCTTCAAGCTTTCCAACTCAAGGGTTCCTTTCAATCAACTCCCCATCAAGTTAGGGAACTACTCACTCATTGTGAATGTAAAATTCATAATATATGAAAAGGAATTAAAGAAAGACATTGTAAATAAAAATCAAAATAATCAAATAAAAATAAAAGTAATCCTTGTATTAAATAAATCCTAATAATATTCCAATGGTAAAATTAACAAAGCAAAGGACATGGAAGAGTAAAGCCAAGTAAAGAAAACGAACTAGAATGACGAAGTCTTGATGAGGTAATAACTATTCTCAGTATCCCAATGCAAAAAGTGGTAGAAAATCAAATCCTAAAGACTATGAATGTGTAGAGAAAAAAACCTAGAAGAGGAGTAAAAACTAGATCTAAAACTAAAACTGTGTAGAATGAATGTTGTCTCTGGTTTCTGCATGTTCTCTGGCTCTAGTCTGTTGTTCTGGGCCGAGAACTGGGTCAAAATAGGGCCCAAAATTGCCCCCAGTGGAATCTGCAGATTATGCAGATCGCACACGTCACGCGATCGCGTCGTCCATGCGGACGCGTCATTCGCATTTTTCCCTGCCACGCGTTTGCGTTGTCTACGCCTCTGCGTCACTTGTGCTTTTCCATTCCGCGCGGTCGCATGAGCCATGCGGCCGCGTCACTGCGATTTTTCCTCTTTCGCGCAAACACGTGAGCCATGCGGCCGCGTCACTTCTCGCTGATTATCTCCTCAATTTCTTGTGTTCCTTCTATTTTTGCTAGCTTCCTTTCCAATCTCCAACTCATCCATGCCATATAAAGCCTGAAACACTTAACACACAGATCACGGCATCGAATGGGATAAAGGAGAACTAAAATGCATAATTAAAAAGTCTCTAGGAAGCAGTTTCCAACCATGTAATAATTTCAGGAAGGAAATATAAATGCATGCTAAATTAATGAATAAGTGGGTAAGGATCATGATAAAACCACACAATTAAACACAATATAAACCATAAAATAGTAGTTTATCAATGGCTTATAGGCGATGTGAAAGCTATCATCCGGGAACTCCGTGTCGAGCTGGATTGGGACTTTGCCATAGTTGTGGATGAGCTGGACACATGTTCTAGAACTGTCCTGAGAAGGTCAACCGAAATACTGCCTAGAGCCAACAACAAGGTCGTGTGTTCACTACGACGACGAGGGATACCGCTAGATCCGACGGTTTGGAAATAGGTAAGTGAAAGATCGGTAACAATGTGTTAAAAGTACGATTAAGTTGGTATTTGGTTTTGGCTATTATAGATAGAAATCTAGTGGATGTCAATCATGCTAAGTTGTGGTTTAGTACTTGAGGAAATAAGTGATAAGACTAGTATTAGACGAGAAATCAGAGTGGCGCAGCGGAAATTGCAGAAGCAGTAACACAGGATAGCTATGAATAGGAGCTGTAAAAGTTTACTATAATATCCTAAGTTTGAATACTTGAAGGATTTAGTGGGTTACTGCAAGTAATGATCCCCAAATAATTGGAATTGATTGCGGCTGCGAGCTTTGATGGCTCCGAAATGGATGAGGAAATTATCATTGATGCATAACTGGATTTAAATGATGATTGAGTGTTAGTTGTCATGTTTGAGAGATGAGTACTATAATAATTGGTCATGGTGATCTTGGGTTTAGATTAAGATTCATGATGATTGGTTTCGAAAGATAAGTTTGGGAAGAAACACTAAATTGAAATGCTGATGTTGTATTGAGATTGGTTTGAGGGAACCTGATAAACCATTATTTTATGGTTTATCTTGTGCTAAATTGAGTGATTTTTATCAAGCCTTTGCCCACTTATTCATACTATTTGCATGGTTTTACAATTCCTTCCTGATTTTGTGCAACGATTAAAAACATGCTTCTTTGGTTTTTCTTTTCTTTTATTTATATCCTCTCTTATTACCATTAGATGCCTTGATATGTGTGTTAAGTGTTTCAGGCTTCATAGGACAGGAATGGCTTAGAGGATGGAAAGGAAGCATGCAAAAGTGGAAGGAATACAAGAAGTTGAAGGAACTGCAAAGCTATCAACCTGACTCTCTCGCACTAAAACGGTCATAACTTGAGCTACAGAGGTCCAAATGACGTGGTTTTAGTTGCGTTAGAAAGCTAACATCTGGGGCTTCGCAACGATATATAATTTGCTATAGCAGCCCCGAAGTTAAGTGACACGGATGCGTCATCCTTCAATCCACGCAAACGCGTGGACGATGCCTCCACGTCACTTTGCCGTGACTTGTACAGACCAGAAAGTGCTGGGAGTGACTTCTGGGCTGTTTTTGACCCAGTTCTCGGCCCAGAGAACACAGATTAGAGGCTGGGAGTGGAGCAGAATCAAATCATACAATCATAACTCACTTTTCATAGTTAATATGTAGTTTTTAGAGAGAGAGGTTCTCTCCTCTCTCTTAGGATTTATGATTAGGATTTTTAGAAATTAGGATTTATTTCTTCTTCATCACAGGTTCAATATTCCTTTTACTTTATATTTCTCTTCTACTTTTAGATACTCTAATGCTTTTATTTGTATTTGATTTATGTTGCCCAATTGGCTTATGAACTTTTCCATGTTAGAATTGACATCTCCATTCAATTTGAGGTATTCCAGATACATATGATTTTTATCTAGCTTTTTATATTCTTGGCTTTGGTTGATTAATTGGTGACTCTTGAGTTATCAAACTCATCATGATTGATAATTGTTATTTTTGCTAATTGAATTGAATTCCAATAACTCTAGTCCTTTCTTAGGAATAGGCTAGGACCTGAGGATCAAACTAATTAGTCCACTTGACTTTCCTTTGCTTAGTAAAGGTTAACTAAGTGGGATTAAAACTCAATTTTTATCACCATCGATAAGGATAACTAGGATAGGACTTCCAGTTTTCATACATTGCCAAGAGTTTTATTAGTTATTAATTTATTAATTCCTGCAATTTATTTCTCTTGTTCAAAATCTTTTTAAACCCCAAAAACATTGTTTTCCATAACCAATAATAAGAACACCTCCCTGCAATTCCTTGAGAAGACGACCCGAGGTTTAAATACTCGGTTATCAATTTAAATGGGGTTTGTTACTTGTGACAACCAAAACGTTTGTACGAAGGGATTTTCTGTTGGTTTAGAATCTATACTTACAACGCTACTATATTTTTTATAAAATTCTTTACTGGCAAAAATCCTAACGTCAAAATGGCGCCGTTGCCGAGAAATTGCAAACGTGTGCCTTATTATTGGTTATTGTAAATATTTTTCAAAAAAATATATCTTATCTTATTTTTTTCAAAGATATCTTATCTTTTTTTTCAAAAAAAAATTAAATCTTTTTCAAAATATTTTCTTTTTGTTAGTTTTTGTTTTTATTTTCTCCTACTACTATGAACTCTCACCCCTTTGGCTATGAGTCTGGTTACAACTATGTGGCAGGAAGAGAAAGCTATAACAGGAAGATGCATCATGGTCAAAGCAATCAAAGATGGACGGAGCCAAGAGGATCTGATCAACCCTTTAGGCAACAACACTTTCCAAGATATCATGAATGAAGACCATTCTACAATGCATACCAAAATGATAGATATGGTGGACCCCCTTGTAGTTACCAACAAGCCCCATCCTATGCTTATGAACCACCTCCACAACATACCTTTGAACCACCAAACTCACAAGCCCCTCTCTACCATTCACCTCTATATGACCCTAACCCATATCCACCATACCAACCACCCTATGAACCGTATGAACCATATATAGAACCACCCCAATTACTCCCAAGAACCACCACCTCCATATCCATCAATCCAAGAGCACTATGATCCTACTTATGATAGTCGAGCGCAACAAGAATCAACAGATCGTCTCAAGGAAACAGTGGATCAATTTCATGCAACCCTTCATCAATTGAATCAAGCGATAAATCAATTAGCTTCCCGACGTTCGGACACTCAAGGAACCCCCATGTCTTCATGTGGATAATCTAACGAAGAACGTAGCATGAAGGAGACATTAGAAACTCCGGTGGACAGTAAGGAGCATGAATTTATACTGGAACAAGTGGAGGAAGCCGGAATTATTGAAGAAGAAGAAGTGGTTGAAGACTTAGGAGATGCTGAACCTCCATTGGAAAGTCCATTCATAAAGCCTCCTTCCAAGATGCTTGAAATTAATGTTGAGGAGGGTGTACAACCTCCAAGGCATGTCATGGTTGAAGACTTGGAAGAGGTTGATCAAGAGATGGAGACTAAGGAAGAAGATGCACAACCTCCCATGCCCTTGGTGAGCAATGAAGAAGAGATTAAATTGGAAGAAAGCTACCAAGAGGAAGAGGTTGATATTGAAGAAGCTTACAAAGAGGTAGAAGTTGTCAGAAAAGAGCACAATGGAGTGGAGCTTGCAAATTCATTAGAAATATCTCTCCCAAGACCATTACCGTCTAACACAACATTCAAGTGGGTAAAATTCCTATCCTTATCCTTTACTTTCCCACTTGAATATGGGCTACTAGAGACGGATGGTCAGCTCAGAGCTCTTTTTGGCATTAAGAGTAAGAGGAAGATGGTCAGTGGTAAGAATTGTCCTGCAAGGTTCATTATGGTTGGAAGCTTTAAGTTTAAACACAAGGGTTGGTATAGAGCTCAATTCAATGGGTCTAAGATGTTGTTTGGCCACTTCAGTGAGAATTCAAACTGCTTGCCACCCGGATGGAATCATGATGATCAACAAGAAGACAGGTGTAGAAACAAGATTTGGGATCCGAGAATATGTGAGGATCAACTTTGGGAGCTCAAAGCTTGTGAAGAACCCCATCAAAGATTAAGGAATTTACTTAGTATGGATAGAGCTTATTGGAAGACCAAGCATTGGTGGAAGTTTCAAGATGAGTTCAAGCACAAGCCGCCATGACAAAGAGCTCACCAAATGTCCAACTTAAGGACTATAACTAAAAGTGCTAGGTGGGAGAAAACCCACCATGGTATGACCGTTCCTTTTTTTCAGTTTAAATTTTAGTCTGTTTTTTGAGTTTTGATTGAACCTGGAATTTTGCATAACATTTATTGCATTTTGCATACTGCATTAAAAAAAAAGAAGAAATCGCATGTGACGCGCCAGCGTCGCCGATGCGTTCGCATCATAGGTGCATTAGGGAGAAAAGAAAAGTGAACAGAGAGTCACGCGAGAGCGTGGCTGGAGGCGTGCCTTTGGCACAAATTGATCCACACGACCACGTCGCCTACGCGCCCGCGTCATGTGGGAAAAATGCCTCCCACGCATCCGCGTCACCCACACGAACGCGTGCCCTGTAAATCGACGTAAAAAGAGTGTATGGCCAAAAGTTGAGCTAGAATTGGGCTGGACTCGTGCTAGAAGCACAAGTCCTACCACGCGAACGCGTGCCCCACGCGAACGCGTGCCCCACGCGAACGCGTGCCCCACGCGAACGCGTGCCCCACGCGTCCGCGTCATTTTTTAAAATAGGCCATCCACGTGATCGCGTCCCCCACGCGACCGCGTCACCCAGATTTTTGGCAAAATGCATTTACACAGAGAGTTGTGCGAACGCAAGGCTGCACTCGCGCTACTAGCACAAATCGAGCACGCGTCCGCGTCACTTGAATTTATCACACCCCATGTATCGCGTGCACCACGCGTCCGCGTCATATGCGATTGATAAACCCATATTTTATGATATATTTTGTGCCTAATTTGAATGATTTATTCAATCTCTCACTCACTTATGCATGTGAAATTCCATGTTTTTACCTTCCCTTCCTTATTATGAGATGTATGTGAAAAACATGTTTTCTAGGCTTTAAAAATTTTAGTTATAATTATATTTTATTGCCATTCGATGCCGTGATTTTTGTGTTGAGTAATTTCAGATCTTCTAAGGCAGGAATGACTTAAAGGATGAAAAAGAAACATACAAAAATGGAAGGAAAGCATAAAATGGAGTTTTTGAAGAAACGGACAGCGACGCGACCGCATGGACGACGCGGCCGTGTGCCAGCGCGAAATGGCAATGATGCGATCGCATGATTAACGCGATCGCGCACCACAAGCGAAACGCATATGACGCGGACGCATGACTGAAGCGACCGCATGACACGGAAAACTCCAGACGACGCGACCGCGTGGCCCACGCGGACGCGTGACAGAGGCCACGCACCAGAAATTACAGAAAGCGATCCCAGCGATCTCTGAAGCCCTTTTTGGCCCAAATCCAACTCCAGAAAGCATAGACCAGAGGTTATGAAGTGGAGGAATACATCCGAAAGAAAGGGGAGCGAGCCAATTAGTTACTTTTCATAGTTTAGATGTAGTTTTAGAGAGAGAGGTTCTCTCCTCTCTCTTAGGATTTAGGATTAGGATTTTTAGAAATTAGGATTTATCTCATCTTCATATCAGGTTCAATATTCCTTTATTTTGACTTCTCTTCCACTTTGAGATACTTTAATGCTTTTATTTGTATTGGATTTATGTTGCCCATTTGGCTTATGAATATTGTCCATGTTAGATTTTATTGCTTTGAATGTATGTTATTTGAGGTATTTCAGATATTTATGATTCTCATTTAGTTTTTTATATTTTTGGCTCTAATTCATCAACTGGAAGCTCTTGAGTTATCAACTATTCATGATTGATTGTTATGTCGGCTAATTAATTTGAATTCCACTAACTCTAGTCTTTCCTTAGGAGTTGGCTAGGACTTGGGAATTCTAACCAATTGGTTCACTTGACTTTCCCTTGCTTACGCAAAGGTTAACTAAGTGGGATTAACTTCCATTCTCATAGGAGTAACTGGGATAGGACTTCCGAATTTTCATATCTTGCCAAGAGTTTATTTTATAGTTAATTATTTATTTTATTTGTCATTTAATTTACTTGTTCCTCACTTTCAAAACCCCAATTTACAAAACCCATAACCAATAATAAGAACATACCTCCCTGCAATTCCTTGAGAAAACGACCCAAGGTTTGAATACTCGGTTATCAATTTTAAAAAGGGTTTGTTACTTGTGACAACCAAAACGTTTGTAAGAAAGGTTGATTGCTTGGTTTAGTAACTATACTTACAATGAGAGTTTACTATAACTTCTAAACCATCAATCTTCAGTTCTTCAAAATGGCGCCGTTGCCGGGGAATTACAAACGTGTGCCTTATTATTGGTTATTATAAATATTTTTCAAAAAAAATTATTTTTCTTTTACTTATTTATTTATTTTCTCTCTTCCCTCTTATTTCTGATATCTATTATGAATTCTCACCCCTCTCGCTTTGAGTTTGGTTCTAATTTTGTTGCAAGGAATGGAAGCTATAATAGGACTATGCATCAAGGTCTAAGCAATCAAAGATGGATGGAGCCACAAGGATCCGATCAACCCTTTAGGCAACAACATCATCCTAGATATCATGGACAAAGACCATTCTACAATGCATACCAAGCTGATAGATATGGTGGACCACCTGATAGCTACTAACAAGCCCCACCCTGTGCTCAGAGACCATTCTTTCAACACAACCTCAATCCACCATACTCACAAGCTCTTTTTTACAATTCACTACCACATGATCCTTATCCACCCCAACGCCAATCCAACTATTCCCAAGAACCACCACACCCCCATGTCCATATCCATCAAGCCAAAAATCACAGGTTCGCCTTGAAGAATCAGTAAAACAATTTAATGCAACCCTTCATCAACTGGAGCAAGCAATAAATCAATTATCTTCCAGACATTCAGGCACTCAACAGACTCCCATGGCTTCATGTGGAGAATCTAATGAAGAACACAGCACGAAGAAGACACAAGAAGCTCCAGTGGACAGCATAGAACACAACTTCGTACTAGAACAAGTAGAGGACGCTGTCATTGTAGAAGAAGAAGAGTTGGTTGAAGATTTAGGAGATGTCGAACCTCCGCGTGAATCCAGATTTGTGGAGAATCCCGTCGAAGATGTTACAATTAATGCTAAGGAGGATAGTGCACAACCCCCAAGGCAGGTATCTTATGAGGAACTAGACAGAATTACCCAAGACACATGTTACCTTAATGATGATGATCACAAGTCAAGTCTTCTTAGTAATGAACTTGCATCCGTGAAGAGATGAAGATTGATGGTTTAGAAGTTATAGTAAACTCTCGTTGTAAGTATAGTTACTAAACCAAGCAATCAACCTTTCTTACAAATGTTTTGGTTGTCACAAGTAACAAACCCTTTTAAAATTGATAACCGAGTATTCAAACCTCGGGTCGTCTTCTCAAGGAATTGCAGGGAGGTATGTTCATATTATTGGTTATGGGTTTTGTAAATTGGGGGTTTTGAGAATGAGGAACAAGTATGATGAATAACAAGTAAAATAAATAAATGACTGTAAAATAAACTCTTTGTAAGGTATGAGAAATTGGAAGTCCTATCCTAGTTATCCTTATCAATGATGATGAAAATTGAATCTTAATTCCACTTAGTTAACCTCTGCTAGTGCAAAGGAAGGTCAAGTGGCTAATTAGTTTGATCTTCAAATCCTAGTTAATTTCCTAGAAAAAGATTGGGATTATTGAAGTTCAAGCTAATTGGCAAAGATAGCGATAATCGATCACGTTGAGTTTGATAACTCAAGAGTTACTGATTTCTTAACCAAAGCCAAGAATGTAGAAAGCTAAATTAAAACCATAAATATCTGGAATATCTCAAATAACATACATTCAAAGCAGTAAAATCTAACATGGAAAAGTTCATAAGCCAATTGGGCAACATAAATCAAATACAAATAAAAGCATTAAAGTATCTCAAAGTAGAAGAGAATTCAAAATAAAGGAATATTGAACCTGATGTGAAGATGAGATAAATCCCTAATTTCTAAAAATCCTAATCCTAAATTCCTAAGAGAGAGGAGAGAACATCTCTCTCTAAAAACTACATCTAAAACTAAAAATTATGAATTATGAAAGCATGATTATGAATGGATACATTCCCCCACTTTATAGCATCTAATCTGTGTTCTCTGGGCCGAAAACTGGGTCAGAAACAGCCCAAAAATCGCTGATTGTAAAATCTGGTCCGTACAGGTCGCGACAAAGTGACGCAGAGGCATCGTTTACGCGTCCGCAAAGATTGAAGTTCGGAGATGCAACACGGGCGCGTCATTCACGCGTTCGCGTTGCCTAACTTCAGGGCAGCTATGACAAATTATATATCAAATCGAATCCCTAGACGTTAGCTTTTCAATGCAACTAAAATTGCATCATTTGAACCTCTGTAGCTAAAGTTATAGCCATTTGAGTGCAAAGAGGTCAGGTTGGACAGCTTAGCAATTTCTCCAACTTCTTGTATTCCTTCCACTTTTGCATGCTTCCTTTCCATCCTCTGAGTCATTCCTGCCCTGTAATCTCTGAAATAACTTAACACACATATCAAGACATCTAATGGTAATAAGAAAGGATTAAACATAGGAAACTTAAGGCCAAAGAAGCATGTTTTCAATCAAAGCACATAATTAGGAAGGCAAATGTAAAACCATGCAAATAGTATGAATAAGTGGGTAAAGAGTTGATAAAAACTACTCAATTGAGCACAAGATAAACCATAAAATAGTGTTTTATCAATCTGCAAGTGAATTCTTTGAGACAGAAGAATCTTCCCCAAGTGAATATGAAGATGATGCTGAGGTCGACTTCTCTCAACCTCCTATTTATGACTCAAGTCATGAGAAAGATATCAATGACTTTGATCAAGACATGGTTGAAGTTGAAGAAATTTGCAAAAAAGTAGAGGAATTCACAGAAGACCACAAGGGAGTAGAGCTTGCAGAGCCACTAGAAACACCTATCCCAAGGCCATTACCACCCAACACAGACTTCAAGTGGGTAAAATCCTTCGCTTTTATCTTTACTTTTTCACTTGAATATGGTTTACTTGAAACAGATGGCCAGCTTAGAGCTCTTTGCGGCTTTAAGAGTAAAAGGGAAATGGCTCATACTCAGAGCTGGTGCACAAGGTTCAATAGGGTTCCACGCTTCAACTTGAAGTGCACGGATTAGTATCATGTTCAATCGAATGGATCTGGGAAAATGTTTGGTCACCATGGTGAGAATCTACTTTCTAAACCGCCCGGCTGGAGAAATGCAGATCAAGATAAAAACGGGTGTACAGGTAGAATATGGGATCCTGGAATCTATTCTACCATTCAACACTCCGGGAGCCTGCAAGCCTGTTTGAACTCACCTAAGGGCTTTACTTACCTTGTTTGGGACCCCGGAGGATGTTGACATTCCAAACACTGGTGGAGATTTCTGGATGAATTTAAGCATAAGCCACTATAACAGGAAGCTCATCGAATGTCCAACTTAAGGACTTTAACTAAAAGTGCTAGGGGAGACAACTTACCATGGTATGGTCGTTTCTTTTTCACTTTTGTTTCGTGTTATTTATTTTTATTCTCTTTTTCAATTGAACCTGAATATTATTCATTAGTATTGCATACTGCATAATTGCATAATTGCATAAAAAAACAAAAAAAAGTGAGAGGAGAGTGCACCCGACGCGACCGCATCACTGATGCGTCCGCGTCACAAGTGCAGTATAAGAAAAAGAAAGTGAACAGAGAGTTATGCTGAAGCACAGCTTGAAGTATGCCTTTGGCTCAAAATTGTTCCACGCGACCGCGTACCCCACGCAATCGCGTCATTTGCGGAGAATACTTCCCACGCGTCCGCGTCATTCACGCGAACACGTGATCTGGATATCGGCGTAAAGATCCAACGCCCAGAAAGTTGGGCTGGAATCATGCGGCTAGTGTGCGATTAGCACAAAACAACCCACGCGTACGCGTCACTTACACAACCCCCATCCCACGCGAAAGCGTGCACGACGCGATCGCGTCGCGCGGATTTTATGACCCCCTTTTATCAAATAGAGAGTTGCGCTAAAACGACGCTGGAATCGTGCATCTAGCACAAATTCTAGCGACGCGGTCGCGTGCTTCACGCATCTGCATCACCAATCTCATACCCAACCCACGCGATTGCGTTAACCACGCATCCGTGTCAACCCCATTTCACCTTAGTCACACGATCGCGCGACCCACGCATTCGCATGGCTTCGCGATCACTAACCCCATGTCACGCAAACCATCCCCCGTCGCGCCCCAAACCCTAACCCCCTTCCCTCTCAATCTCTGCAACTCCCTCTCTCAGCCACCATCCTACCACCAGCCACCACCGCGCTGCCGCCATCCACCCTCAACCACCCAGACACCACCGCAACCACCACCCCTCTTCCCTCTTCTCTTCTTTCTCTTCCCCCTCTCCCTCTCTCTCTCTCTCTTCCGCCACCATTCCACCACCGCAACCCACTTCCGACCGGCACTGCCCCCTCCACCGACCACCACCCCGAACCGCATCCCTTTTCATCAATCCCTACCAATCTCACCGCCCTCCGCCAGCCACCCCCAACCACCTCCGACGACCGAATCCGCACCGCCGTTTACCCAGCGCCGCCATGCCTCCCTCCCGGTACCGCCACATCACCACTACCTTCCCTCTGTCCTATCCCTTACTCTTTGCACACCAGGTTCCGCCATACGGTGATCCATCCCTGCGACTCTTTCGTTCGTTTTTCAATTTATGTTCCGAATAGGCTAGGTTGAGATGCATGTTTGTAGTGGATTCTAGGTGGTTAGGTAGTCTAGGATTTGGATAGAGGATTTAGGCCTGATTAATTGCGCTATTCGTGCTTCTTGTTTTATAATTTTTGCAATTCTGCTGTTGCTGTGATGTTAGTATTGTTCATATGCTGTTTTTACTGTTCATGCTGCTTTTGCGAATGTTCTTTCTTGTTCATACCTAATTGCAGTTTGTTCTATTTTATATGAACTATTCTGATTGCTGTTTATTTTTCGGGAACATCCATTTTTAGCCGAAATGCTGCCCAATTTTCTGTAGACTGTTTTGTTTCCTTTCATGTCTTGGTTTTGGCACTTGAACTCTGCTTTACTTTGCTTTTAACAAATCCATTCATGAATACCAGGGCAAGCTTTTTTATTCTTTTTTATTTCCTGGTTCACAATCTGCATTTTTGATGTTTAGATTCCAATTTTTGCTATTTCTATGTCTATCTGAATCTTCATCAACCTGATTTCCTTGTTTGGATATGAGTCCATTGTAGCTTTTATTTGTGAATGCTTGTTACTTAGAAAATGAATTCTAATACATTTTGGATTGTGAATTTTTCTTTTCGGACTTTTAACTCTTATACAATCCTTAATGCACATTCTTTAACTCATTTTCCTTACTTTGCTACCCCTTTGCCACTATGTGCTTATTTTGTTATTTGCCTACCTGTTTTCCTATTTCCATTATATCCTTGATTTCTATTTTTCAGGATGTCTGACACCCAACGCAAGGGAAAGGAAAGGCAACAACTAGCAAACGAAAAAGAGGAGAATCCTTTATGTCTCTCCTGGAACTTTTGCATGATGAATCCTGGCGGGACAAGCACTTTACCACACAGGAGAAGGCTGACCAGCTCCTCCCTGCCAATGATCCAATTAAGTTTGCAAACCGGTACTATGAGCTGAAGTTTCCTATGTTTGCTACCTCCAGAAATCTGTACCTAGAGAGGACTTTGAAAATTCCAGAAGAACTACAGCAGTACACCTCTGATCAGATCAAACAAAGAGGCTGGTTCTTCCTAGAGCGTAACTTGACTGAGGTAAATGCTTCCTGGGTAAGAGAGTTTTACTGCAATTACTTCAAGACTTCCCTGGATGCAGTGAACCTCAGAGGGAAATAGATACTGGTCACTGAAGAAGTCATTGAGGATATTCTGCACCTTCCACCTAAGTCTGATCAGCCTGATGGTTACCAAAAGGCTGAGGAGGACATGCGCTTTCTGAGATTTGATTGGGATGCTGTCAAGGAGAGGATAGCCCTTGACCCTACTGTCCCATGGGTCATGGGTACAAACACCACCATGCCTAAAGGAATCAAGCGAAAATACTTGAATGATGAGACTCGGCTCTGGCATCAGATCTTGAGTAACTTTATTATGTCAAGCACTCATGAGACCGAGTTACCTGCTGCCATGATCACCCTCCTCTGGTGTGTGATGGAGGGTATGGACCTGTACCTACCGTGATTCATCTGGCACTATATGTCTAGGGTACATATCCGAGGCACCCTCCCCTTCCCTTATCTGGTTACCCAGCTAGGCCGTCAGGCTGACGTGCCTTGGGAGGACGCTGATGAGAGGCCACCTGCTGCAGAGTATAGGAAAATTATTCCTCACAGCAGGAACTTTCTGGCCTTGGGCTACAAACCTGACTTCCTTACTGCTTTCGATGAGACAGCCACACCCTCAGCTGCCCCCTCTTCTTCCATTGCTACACCTACCCCGCCCACTGCTCCTCCAGCTACTCACAAGCCTATTTACCATTTGGTGCATCAACTGTTCGCCCACTTGGACTGTATGGAGCGTCGCAACAAGCGACGCTATGAGCATCTCAAGTTGTTGATCCGGTCCGGCGGCGACATTCCCTCTGAGCCTGACACCACTTCTGATACATCTGAGGCAGAGGCATACGATCATGAGGAGCAGGCACCCACTCAGGCTGAGCAGAGATGACCAAAGCAGGCTGCACCACACACTGCGGTGCCACACCAGATGCAGGCCATAGATCCTGAGATTTCTATCCAGTCAAACCCTCCTCTACAGCAGACAGAGCCTTCTACCCTCATCCAATTCGCAGATTCTCAGACCACCACCGCGACACCAGCAGCCCATCCTTCCGGAGATGACACTTCGCCACACCCTGCTTGAGTGAGCATCGAGGACGATGCTATTATTTTAAGTGTGGGGAGGTTGCCATCTCTGGCTTATATTTATTTTGGTGAACCACTACAAACTCTCTTCTTATTTTGTTCATTTTCTGTATTTTTGCATATTTTTCTCTTTTTGCTTTTTATTGTACTTTTTGCATTATGCACTTTGAGCTATATGTATACTATCTTGGATATTTTAGCTTGATTTGCACCTTAGTTTACTAGTTATATTTTAAGTGTATTAATTAGTATAGTTTACCCTTTTTAGCATATGATAGTTGATTTGATTGAAAATAAAAAAGGAAGTAAGCTAGAGACTTTAACAAAATAGAAACAATCCACACCTTGTATATATAGCATTACATGTTAGTTAGTTAACAACATTTCATCAAGGAGGAACACTAAAACTTTAAAGCCATCCAATATATTTTACATTGAGAATAATGGGAACTCTTGATTTCTACTTGCATGACATACATAACTGATATATGATTTATGAGCTTGAGAACACACAGCCTGTGAGTTTTGAGCTTAATTGCATGGTTACATTTAAACCATAATATTTTATTCCTGTGTGTTCTGCCCTTCTTATTTATTCTGGTGTTCTTTACTTTGTTTTAATCTATATGTCTGATTATAGAATATAGATACATACCAAGAAAGTGATTGAGGCCATTGTTTGATTCTAGCTCACCACTTCCAAATTAGCCTACCTTTTACATCACCCTTGTTAGCCCCCTTGAGCTTTTTAATCCCATTCTTCCTTATAACCACATTGCTAGCCTTAAGCAAAAAAAAAATAAAAATAAAAATAAAAAATAAAAATCCCAAGTTGAATCCTTGGTTAGCTTAAGATAAATATTGTGTAATTGTTTAAGTGTGGGAAAATTTTATGGGAACATGGGATGATAGAAAAGTAGGAAATTAAATTAAACAAGTTATGTGAAAATAATTTGGGAAGCATGCTCATGTGAAGTCAAAATAAATTAATTACTATGTGTAGAAAAAAAAATAAAAAAAAGAGAGAGTTTTTATTGTCAATAAGGGAACACAAATTCCCCAATTACAAAATAAAAAGATTTAATGCACATGGAGCAATGTTGAATGTTAATACATGAGTTTGCAACATAAAGTGGGAAAGTTTGGGCAAATAGGATTGAGAAACTTTGATTTTTGTAAATATATGTATGATAGGTGAGATCTTAGACTAATCAAGGATTCACTCATTAGCTCACTTAGCCTTATACATATACTCTTACCTCTACCTTGGCCCCATTACAACCATAAAAAGACCTCATGATTTTTGTATGTTGTATTCTATAATTATTGATTGGATAGATGAAAAACAAAGTTATGGAAAACAAGAATAAAAAGAAGAATAGAGTGATTAACCCAATAAACACTGAGTGACTAGAGAGTAAACACAAAATCCAGTGAGGGTTCAATAGCTCATCACCATATATCTCTACTTCTATTATTAATTGTCTTGCAAGTTTGAAAATTATTTTATTTACCCATCTCAATTGTAAAAGTGCCTTAACATTATCTAAGGTTGGCTATGCATATATGATTCCTTGAGAATGTGAATTAATTTAACTACATGTAAAGTTTCATACATAAGTGGATAATAACTAGATTTGCATGACTCATTTAGGTAGATGCATTTAGAATAGATTGCATTGCATGAGATTCCACCACTTCACCTTACTCTTTATCTTGGATTTAGCATGAGGACATGCTATTGTTTAAGTGTGGGGAGGTTGATAAACCCATATTTTATGATATATTTTGTGCCTAATTTGAATGATTTATTCAATTCCTCACTCACTTATGCATGTGAAATTGCATGTTTTTACCTTCCCTTCCTTATTATGAGATGTATGTGAAAAACATATTTTCTAGGCTTTAAAAATTTTAATTTTAATTATCTTTTATTGCCATTCGATGCCGTGATTCGTGTATTGAGTAATCTCAGATCCTCTAAGGCAGGAATGACTTAAAGGATGAAAAGAAAACATACAAAAATGGAAGGAAAGCATAAAATGGAGTTTTTGAAGAAATGGACAGCGACGCGACCGCATGATTGACGCGATCACGCGCCACAAGCGAAATGCATATGATGCGGACGCATGACTGAAGCGACCGCGTGACACGGAAAACTCCAGACGACGTGACCGCGTGACCCACGCGGACGCATGACAGAGGCCACGCACCAGAAATTACATAAAGCAATCCCAGCGATCTCTGAAGCCCTTTTTGGCCCAAATCCAACTCTAGAAAGCATAGACCAGAGGTTATGAAGTGGAAGAATGCACCCGAAAGAAAAGCGAGCGAGCCAATTAGTTACTTTTCATAGTTTAGATGTAGCTTTAGAGAGAGAGGTTCTCTCCTCTCTCTTAGGATTTAGGATTAGGATTTTTAGAAATTAGGATTTATCTCATCTTCATATCAAGTTCAATATTCCTTTATTTTGACTTCTCTTCCACTTTGAGATACTTTAATGCTTTTATTTGTATTGGATTTATGTTGTCCATTTGACTTATGAATATTGTCCATGTTAGATTTTATTGCTTTGAATGTATGTTATTTGAGGTATTTCAGATATTTATGATTCTCATTTAGTTTTTTTATATTCTTGGCTCTAATTCATCAACTAGAAGCTCTTGAGTTATCAACTATTCATGATTGACTGTTATGTCGACTAATTAATTTGAATTTCACTAACTCTAGTCTTTCCTTAGGAGTTGGCTAGGACTTGGGAATTCTAACCAATTGGTTCACTTGACTTTCCCTTGCTTACGCAAAGGTTAACTAAGTGGGATTAACTTCCATTCTCATAGGAGTAACTGGGATAGGACTTCCGAATTTTCATATCTTGCCAAGAGTTTATTTTATAGTTAATTATTTATTTTATTTGTCATTTAATTTACTTGTTCCTCACTTTCAAAACCCCAATTTACAAAACCCATAACCAATAATAAGAACATACCTCCCTGCAATTCCTTGAGAAGACGACCCGAGGTTTGAATACTCGGTTATCAATTTTAAAAAGGGTTTGTTACTTGTGACAACCAAAACATTTGTAAGAAAGGTTGACTGCTTGGTTTAGTAACTATACTTACAATGAGAGTTTACTATAACTTCTAAACCATCAATCTTCAGTTCTTCAGCGACGCACAGCTTATCCAGACCAGCGCCAATTATCTTATCTTTTCTTTTCTAATCCTAATTTCTTCTATCTTTTCTTCTTTCTTCTCCTTTCTTACTTTCTTTTTCTTTTCCATTGGTGTTAAATTTTCTTATTCAACTATTGTATCTTTTCTAGTATTATCTTTGTGCTTAGTGACTTGTTTTATTCTTGTTAGGTAATATTAATTAAATCAATGCCTATCTTTTATACCTGTATTACTTTTGCATTGACATGAATTTATATTATCTCTCTTTACCCAATCTCTTCCCCATTGTTGCAATTTTCGCACTCTTGATATGCCATTTGCTTCCACTATTTTCTCCCTTGCATGTTGTAGCTACCATGTAATTGAGACCTTTATTATTTGGCATTAACACCCATATTTCATTTATGTTTTTATGTTTACTTCTGGGTTACTTTCCTTCTTTTCCTCTTCTTTCAGGATGGCCACCGAGGAAGAAAAAGGGAAAGCTTCTAACTAAATGGGGAGACAAACAAGTCAATCTGCACAATCTATAGCGAAAGGCATCAGTTGGAGCAGCCGTCCACTTATACATCTTAGCATGCACCGAGGACGGTGCAATCTTTAAGTGTGGGGAGGTCGATACCGATCTCCATGGGCTAGTTATTTCTGACTCAACACCAATGTCTAAACTTCTCTGTAGTTAGTTCTTGCATTTGCATGTTTGATTGCATTATAGTTAGACTTTGTGCATATTTTACCACCACTTGGTTAAAGTAATAAATTTCTTTTCAAGACTTTATTTTATAATATTTCACTAATTTAAATTAAAAATTAAAATTTTCTATGTGTTAAATTTGTTTGAAGTTGTATTTGGAATATGGTTTTTGAGGCAAAGAACACACAACCTGTGAGATTTGAGCTTATTTACATGGTTACATTATTTAACTATAATATATTATTCTTGTGTGTTTTCTTCTCTATGATTGCAATCGTTGCTTTGTTCCATTCTATATGTCCATTATTTAGTGTATGTACATGCTTGCATATGATTGAGGCCATATTTGATTATTAACTCACTTATCCCAAATAAAGCCTACCCTTTTACGTCACCCTTGTCAGCCACCTTGAGCTTTTTAATCCCCTTTTGTTTTATAACCACATTACTAGCCTTAAGCAAAAAAATAAATTAAAAATCTCAAGTTGAATCCTTGGTTAGCTTAAGATAGATATTGTGTATAATTTAAGTGTGGGAAATTTTATGGGAACATGGGATGATACAAAAAAAAGGAAATTAAATTGAATAAGTTATTTGAAAATTTGGGAAGCATGCTCATATGAAATCAAAATAATTAAATTACCATGTGCATTGACAAAAAAAAAGAAAAAAAATTTATTAAGTAATTAAATAAGGGGATACAAAAAAATATATTACCCCAAATACAAAATAAAAAGAATCAATGCACATGGGACAAAACTCAAAAACAAGTTTAATACATGAGCGTGTAATACAAAAGTGGGAAAAATTTGGGTAGCTAGGTAAAGCATTTTAAATTATATAAAGTGTGTATGTTAGGTGAGATCTTACACTAATCAAGGATTCACTTTGTTAGCTCACTTAGCCTTATACATATATCCTCACCTTTACCTTAGCCCCATTACAACCTTGAAAAGACCTCATGATGTTTGTATTGGTACATTAAATATTTATTGATTGGTTAGATGAAGAACAAAGTTTAGAAAGAATGATTAGAGAAGAATAGAGTGATTACCCTATACACTAGAGAGACTAGAGTGAGACATACACTACCAGTGAGGGTTCAATGCTTGATTCTATGTTTCTTGCTTTCATGAGCTATCTTCTTACAAGTTTACTTACTTTTTATTGTATAATTTGAATTAGTGGAATTTGATTCATATTTGTCTTGAAGAACTTATTTACTTTTAACCAAGTAGGTAGAAACATTTTGCATGTAGTTGCATTCATATAGATAGGTTGTATTTCATACATTCTATCATTCCTCTTCACTCTCTTATAGCTTCTCTTGAGTTTAGCATGAGAACATGCTAATGTTTAAGTGTGGGGAGGTTGATAAACCACTATTTTATGATTTATCTTGTGCTCAATTGAGTGATTTTTATCAAGCCTTCGCCCACTTATTCATACTATTTGCATGGTTTTACAATTCCTTCCTAATTTCGTGCTACGATTAAAAACATGCTTCTTTGGCTTTTATTTTCTTTTATTTAAATCCTCTCTTATTACCATTAGATGCCTTGATATGTGTGTTAAGTGTTTCAGGCTTCATAGGGCAGGAATGGCTTAGAGGATGGAAAGGAAGCATGCAAAAGTGGAAGGAATACAAGAAGTTGAAAGAACTGCAAAGCTATCAACCTGACTCTCTCGCACTAAAACGGTCATAACTTGAGCTACAGAGGTCCAAATGACGCGGTTTTAGTTGTGTTGGAAAGCTAACATCCGGGGCTTCGCAAAGATATATAATTTGCCATAGCTGCCCCGAAGTTAAGCGACAGGAACGCGTGGATGACGCGTCCGCATCGCATCTGCGAACTTCAATCCACGCAAACGCGTGGACGACGCCTCCGCGTCACTTTGCCGTGACCTGTACGGACCAGAAAGCGCTGGGAGTGACTTCTGGGCTGTTTTGACCCAGTTCTCGGCCCAGAAAACACAGATTAGAGGCTGGGAGTATAGCAGAATCAAATCATACAATCATAACTCACTTTTCATAGTTTAGATGTAGTTTTTAGAGAGAGAGGTTCTCTCCTCTCTCTTAGAATTTAGGAGTAGGATTTTTAGAAATTAGGATTTATTTCTTCTTCATCACAGGTTCAATATTCATTTTACTTTATATTTCTCTTCTACTTTTAGATACTCTAATGCTTTTATTTGTATTTGATTTATGTTGCCCAATTGGCTTATGAACTTTTCCATGTTAGAATTGACATCTCCATTCAATTTGAGGTATTCCAGATACATATGATTTTTATCTAGTTTTTAATATTCTTGACTTTGGTTGATTAATTAGTGACTCTTGAGTTATCAAACTCATCGTGATTGATAATTGTTATTTTTGCTAATTGAATTGAATTCCAATAACTCTAGTCCTTTCTTAGGAATAGGCTAGGACCTGAGGATCAAACTAATTAGTCCACTTGACTTTCCTTTGCTTAGTAAAGGTTAACTAAGTGGGATTAAAACTCAATTTTCATCACCATCGATAAGGATAACTAGGATAGGACTTCCAGTTTTCATACATTGCCAAGAGTTTTATTAGTTATTAATTTATTAATTCCTGCAATTTATTTCTCTTGTTCAAAATCTTTTTAAACCCCAAAAATACTATTTTTCATAACCAATAATAAGAACACCTCCCTGCAATTTCTTGAGAAGATGACCCGAGGTTTAAATACTCGGTTATCAATTTAAAAGGGGTTTGTTACTTGTGACAACCAAAATGTTTGTACGAAGGGATTTTTTGTTAGTTTAGAATCTATACTTACAACGCTACTATATTTTTTATAAAATTCTTTACTGGCAAAAATCCTAACGTCAGAACCCGTGACGAGTGGTAAATTCCAATTTTCAGGGGAGGTGCTGTCAAAATTTTCCCCAAAAATTTGCAAGAGTGTTGGTTATGGTTTTGAAAATAATTTTTTTATTTGAGTAACTTTAACAAAAGAGATGTGTTTCAAATGCTTTTATAGATTATTAAAGAAAATCGTATTCTTATGATTTTGTTAACCTGTTATTTCAAACTCATTTGACTTCTAAAGAACGAAGAGAGTTTTGATTAATTATTTAAAGGTTTTAAAATAGAAATTTATATATAAATTCGAAGGTTTAGGAATAAGAAAGTAAGTCTAGAGGTTATGTTTGGAGTTGAGCTGTGATTAGTGGTAATTGGCTTGGTAGAGAGATAGGATAAGGATGGAGTATGATTAAGGTATGGTGATGATTTTTGGTTGATTATACTGATGTGGGATGATAACTATAATTAAGGATGATGGTAATATCATTAACTTATGACTCGAGTATAAGAATTTGAATATTAAGGTGTTACAAGAAAGCTGTCAGACCCGGCCTGATGGCACTTCCCAGCAACTCAGTCCACCTGAAATGTGTCAGCTACCTTTTGCAAACCGCCATAGAGGCCATTCTCAAAATACATACATGCCATACAAAATGAACATACAATTGCCATTAATTTGCAGAGTTCCATCTTAAAGTATTGATGCAGTCCCTTTTTCTCTCTTGGGTAATTTCCTTGATTATATTCTGTTTTGCGTCTTTATTTGTGAATCATTCTTCCCTTCCTGGTACCGTTTGCGTCACCTGTTGATGCCATAGAATATGTATAAGGAAAGGAGGATTTATAACATGCATGGAATGATGTAAGTGTTTAAAAGTTAAACAAAAATCAACCGATATATATATATATATATATAAGAATCGGATCAGGTGCTGGTGTAGTCTTATGAGTACGAGCTAAAATCTACATGGAAAATAAAATTCCTAACCCAAATTAAAGTAATAAACATAGTACAACAAAATCCTTCCTTAATGACATTCCATATTATATTCTAAAGATTATCGTGAGATACATTAAATATGCAGGATATACTGAATTTTTTCTGAGATATTCTGGCATTATTCTTCACGATCGAGTCTATATTACTCTTATATCTAGTAGGTACAATATAATCAACTAGAAAAAGTTCCTCTAAAAGGAGAATGGAAGGGTGTATCTGTAACGGGTAAAATATAGGCCAAAGCCCAATTAGGATAGTTTTATTAGTATTTGAATTACTATAAATAGATATAGTAGAAAAAAAAGGGGATCAGAAATTGAGTAAGGAATATAGTTCCTTTTCTCGAATTCTTTTCATGGAATTATCTCTCTCCCTCTTAATTCTCTCTAAATTTCCTCTGATTGATTAATTCTTCTCTATTCCTAAATCATCCCTCTTACAGTATCCACCGTTGAATCATTTTGAGTTATGATTACAATACTTTTGTTGATCTAGAGGTATATAAACATAACCCCTTGCCTTCATATTTGAAAAGAAAGCTGACTCTAGAATAGTGGTTAATACTTACGGGCATATTTGCCTTGCATGTTCATGCAATTTATACTGGAAGTATTACACAGTAATTAAATTTGGAAAATGTACTTGAATTTGGCTGATGAGGTTAAAAATCTTTAGTTATTATCTCGGTATTCAAATCCCAGAGATGAGAAACTCCCTCTACATGTTTATCTTGGATGATCTTATTCAGCATTTGCTGATTTTAAATATATTAATGAAAAATGTTTATCTAGTTCTCTCTGCATTGGCAAGTTGCTGTGTCTATTGGTCCTTTGATGTGCCATAATATTTCTGGCATTCCTTGGGAAACAATTAATTATTTATATATTTTCCTTGCAGGCAAGTCTTTCGGAGGGAGAAAATGACAGTAGTTTGACCAGGATTACCATTGCAGGTCTATGTTTAAAGTTTGTGTTGTATGCTCTGCCCGAATAACTACTATTGAAAGGATTAATAACTAATCTTGTTTTGCTCATGGGTCTTTCATATTATTTATCGGTGTTAATAGGACTTTAAGTTGAGTGGAAACTATATAAAAACTAATCTAAAAGTATTTAAATTAATATAGGGTGTTTTGATTTTAGTCCCTCAAAAATAATTTCTTAGCATTTGTTAGCAGGCTTTTCCAATATTTGGTTCTTAGTCCTACTGTTCTAAACTTTGATCATTGTAAGTCTAAATTCTCCAATATTTAGTCCTTACATATATTGGAAGTTTCTTTTTTGGTCCTTGTAAATATTTGATAAACCATCTTTTGGAATTAAGGATTCCTTGATGCTTTCAAGAATATAGTATTTTTTTTTCAATTCATTTTATCCAGATAGATCTACAGTTAATGATTTAATTAGTCTTGCTTAAATCACATTGAGAAATCTGGCTAGTTTATTTCTAAATTGAATTTGTGCCTTGGTATACTAAAATTACAATATAACAGAGTACTAAATTCAATCTATGGCTGCTTGGATGTCGAGTCAGTGGCTGCAATTTTTGTTTGTTCTGTGTGACATAATCTTGTCAAAAATCAGTTTAGAATTATTTCTTTTACTATGACTTAAATCATCTATTCATGTTAATAATATTCAATAACTTTTTTACACTAGTTATTGATTTCCTAACTCTTCTGTCCTGGAACTAGCAGTATAGAGGTTTGTAATAAAGCACGACATGGGAAATTAAAGTGAAATGGAAGAAGCTGAGTGATGCTATGAGTGTTATTTGTGATAAAAAAATCTACCATTCAAGTTTAAAGAGAAAAAATTTATGGCACAGCTAGACATGTGAGAAAAAGTTGGGTTAGTGGAAGTTCTAGTAAGTAGATTAAATTAGGCTAAGGGTAACTTAATAGTCAAAGATAGGGGGAGACCAAGCACACCTACATGAACAAGTATTTAGATGAATTTAGATTTTTACGATAAGACATGGTCCATAAGAAGACACTAGCGTAGTCCATGCAACTACACACTGAGATAAGGTTTGGTGGTGGCTGTGTTGATAGGGTTGTCAACAATTGTTTGCTTGCACTGGAAGTCTTAAAAATAAACTGAAACTCGGATACTAATTGATGATATCTCTGTGCAATTTGTCATTGTCTTTCCTGCTATTAAGGTGTGTTCTGTCGTACCTCTTACAGGTTGGAATCCAAGGGATGCAGATCATGAAACGGCAGAGACCGAAAGAGATTCATTTGTCAAAATCAATTGCAAATGGTGCTAAAAAAGTTAACGGTACTGCTACGGAAACTTGTCTTCAACTGGGTTTGGTATCAAGGGAGGATAATGTTGAAGTTGAAATGGCTAATTGGAAAGTGGAAAATCTAACATTCACTATTAAGCAACCGGTAATGGGAATTCCATATTTAATCATGATGTCATTGTCTCTCGCTTTATGATCATCGTGTGTGATTAAGATTTTACTATGCAGATAGAGGTGATTTTAACCAGTGATGAGGCTCAGCACCTTCCTTTTCTGTGCAAATCTGAAGTTGATTTCATGGGCATGTAGGAAGTGAAGGGATTGACAAGATTTTCTTTGCTAAGGACAGCAGAGATGATAATGTCCACAATAGAGGATTTTGTCCATCATCGAAGCTGGTAAACAAAAGCTTGCACAAATTGACGATGGAACCGACATTAACTTTGTTCGAGGAAGCAGCTGCAAATTCACAGGAAAAGATCAATGCCTTCATCAGTGATTTTGGTATTTTAGAGTCCTCTGGGCAGCAACTTACCATTGCTAAAGAACTCAGTCAAAAGATTGAATCAATGGAGGGTTTATTGAAGCAATTACGCAATAAAACTTAGTCCCATCCATATTTGTATGTAATTAGAATTTATGATTGTCCTTTTTCTTTATTGATATATTTTACATAGGTCACAATTCTTTTTGTATATAGTAAAGATCATATTGCCGAGTGTTGTATAAAATAGTTAGAAAATAGGATTCTTCATTATTATAAGAAAAATTTTGTTCGGTTGAGCTCGTACTCTGCGAAAAAACAATTTCGGTAGCTTGCCTTTATCTCATAAAATTTTCTTTTGGGTGTTTTAATTTGTTCATGTGTAATACTGTATTCAGGAAATGTTTAATTAATATTTATCAAGTTAAAATTGTTTTAGATAATGGATAGTGTTACGTAGGTAACCTAAAGATAGGTGGATTGGGCTAGAATAGAAGGCCCAAACTGTGGGGGAAGGTGATTTCCAACTTGTGTTTGCCTGGGAGTCGCTGTCCGAATTGTGTGTTTGAGAAAGGAGTGGGCGGTACCTGCAAAGATACTCCGACGACTAAGTTAGCAAAGGGATAAGCAAGCTTAAAGTATATTGAAACTTAGTTTTACCTGAGTGCTTCAGTGTATTTATAGGTGATGGACCAATAACCACCGTTGAAGTAGTTTCACTTTAGATGGTAGATAACCATTCCTTTATCTTAGGGTTGTTGGGATCTCTTTTCTAGAAGTGGGCAAGAGATTTAAGGAGGCAGTTACTTATTTGAATAAGTGTCACTTACCTTTGTGTGCTGATTCCGACCTCTTTGAGGAGGTCGGATAGACGGTGAGGGCAAATCCTTAAGATTTGAACTTCTTAGCTTAATTTGGGCCTGACTTGTTGCTTGAGGCAGGGTTGAACAGATAGCATATTCATTGTGTTCAGTTATATTGTGTGAATATGTGCCCTACAATAGTACAGTAGACTCTAGTTTTTGGCAAGTACATGCCAATTTTGAATTTTGTGAATGTTAGAGACACCGTAAAGAATAAAGAATATGCTGTAATACTGCACAATAGTATTAGGGGGTTAGGAAGTTTTGAAATTTGTAACCATCAATTAACCATTATTAATATTTTTAATGGTGTGATATTACTTCTAATGGTGTAAGATTATTCATTTTTTTACTGATTAAATAAATACTGACCTAATTTTAATAAAACTGCTGGCCTCAAAACTTTCTCATAAAATTAACATGTTTGCTAAAACTTCAAAGGCAAATGATAATGAAAGTCTGTTAAAAGCTGTTTCTAAACTCAAATATAAACTTGGTCTCTATAAGACAGATTCAAAAACAGAACCATGAAACAACTATTGGAAGTGTTATGAAACAAATTTGTCATATCCAAAAAACAACCATTCAAGTATTGTAAAATAATTGTCATATCCAAAAAATAACCCGTTGATACTACTTTGTAATTCACAGACAAAATGTTGATACATGAATAATCTAATGTATGATAATTTCTTTCAACTTAAGAGTATTAAGCTTTTGCAATTTTCAACCCAAAAAATACATTAACATACTCCCTAAACCCATTTCATTAGCCAAAAAAATAAATTTCTCTAATCTTGTGAAAGGTGTGGCAGGTGAGCAAGCTGTCAGACCCGGCCTGATGGCACTTTCCAGCAACTCGGTCCACCTAAAGTGTGTCAGCCACTTTCTCCAAACCGCCATAGAGGCCATTGCAGAACCTCATCACATGCTTCACATCATAAGCATTTCCCCCAAATAGCTCTTTTACAAGCACCAAGAACTCCCCCGAGCTTGTCGGATGTACACCCCTTCACCAAATATCCAATATCATAAGCACCATGGAATATGACCCATGTCAGTGCTTTGTTGAATAGCAACCCAGATGCTGCGGCCAACTTTGCAAAATGCACCGAAGAAACTCCAGCCACTGCATTGCGTGCAAAGTCAAGGCCCTGGCTGCGTAGGAGTTCCACAGAGTCCTTTGCGTGGATGTCACGCATGAGGTTAAAATCTCAGAAATTGAACTGCTAGATGTAGTGAGTTCTGTTGTTGGTTCCTAGGTCAGGGAGGTTGCCAGAGTGAGTCCAAGCTGAATGATTTTGAGCGCATCCACGTTGGCCTTCATGACTTGGTAAGTTTCTTATGGGACAAGATTCCGGTAGTTCTGGTTGCGGGCTAGGATGACTACACCGAGAAATTCAGTGTCAATGGAGACAAATTGATATTGGAACTCGGAATCAGCGTTGGCAGCCCACACTCGCCTGATCACAACCGAACTATTGGGACTAGGCTCTAGAGGCGGCAGTCGTTTCGGAATCCTTGGCTGAGCAGCACGATAAAATGGCGAAAAAACAACATCCATGGGCGGTGGCATCAGAAAAACTCTCGGTGGTTGTTAAAGTTGTTCTCCTTCATCATCGATCCTCGTCATTTTTTTATACATGGTCGTCATGCTTAGGGCTGAAAGTGAGTCAAACCAGCTCATGAGCCAGTTCGAACTCGACTCGTTAATAGCTCGATAAGCTAAATTTGTGAGCTGGTGAGCCAAGCTTGAGCTTGGAATTGAGCTCATAAATTAAATGAGTCGAGCTTGAGCTTGGATAAGCTCAGCTCATTAGCTCGTGACTTTTAATATTATATATATACATATGAAATAGTAATATATAATTATATATGTTAATGGTATTAATTATTTAAAAATTTTATATTTATTTAATACATATAATTTTAATGTAGGACATAAATAAAAAAATTATATTTATTGATAGATAAATAATATATAAAATTATTCTTTTCAAATATTTTTTAAAATAGATAAGTTATAATTTATTGATATAAAATTATAGATTATGTATTTGTGTTTCTATTATTTGAGCCAGCTCATGAGCTTGAGCCAGCTCGTGAACTTTTGGTAAGCCGAGTTTGAGCTTAAGAAATAGGCTCGATTGTTAATGAGTCGAGTTGTGAGCCAAGCTCAATTTTAGTGAGCCGAGCTTGAGCTTGGTCTAACTCAACTCAGTTCGGCTCACTTCCAACCCTAGTCATGCTCTTTCTAATTTAACCCTGAAAAACAACTCTGTTAAATCCTTAGAAACCGAAGAAAAAAATAGAACAAAGGAATGTAAATTGTGTGCTGTGTATGGTAAACTGAAAACGGTGCACTACCTTTTCTTTGGCCGAATTCTTCTCAGGAATGTTTTGAGGCTTGGGTGGATAATGGTATGAATAAGAAAAGGAGTTTGTTGCGATTTGAGAAAATCAGTTTTCAGAATGTTGTTTTTGGACAAAGCTCTTCTATTATTCTATCTTTTTGAGTCGTCTTTGAATTTGAATCATGAAAGCTATTTTTCTCTCTTGTCTCAGTTGTTGTGGACCACATATTTATTTGCATCGAAGATTCTGGTATATCTGTAACCTTTTACATTATTTGATTGTAATCTCCTTTATTGATGATCAAATATTAAAAAGCTAATAAGCCACGTTTCTATTATTTTTAAGAGAATAATTTTTATATTTTTATTTTTAAAATTATAAATTTAATAAAATAATTTAAATATTAAGAATAAAAAATTAAAAAATAAAAATATTTTGTTAAATTATTTAATTTTTAGAATATATAAAATTTATAAATTTAAATTAAATAAGATATTAAAAAATTTTATTATGTTGTTATTATGTGTAAAAAAATAAAAATAAAGATTTAAAATATTATTTACAAATTAAATATTTATAAATATTATTAGGTTTATTTATTTATTTTTAATAGTATTTAATTTTAATTAGAGATAAAAAAATTATATTTAAAATATTTTTTATGCATAATTTTAATTGATAAAAAATATTTTTTTAATTTTATTATTCAATTTTTAAAATTATTTTTAATTTTATTATTTTTTAAAAATTATTAAATTATATCTTTATTTTTGTCTCAACGCGATTGTGATATTACATTGTTCTCTTTTCTCGTCTTCTTCTCTTTTCACGTTCTCTTCACTCTATGGTTATTAATTATCACCAAATATCATTATCATAACTTTTAATTTTATCTATCACTTTGATTTATAACCAACTATTCTGTTAACTTTTATGAGTTGTTGAAGTTTTACTAAAAAAATTTTTTATGTCTTTTCAATATCTAAATGTATAAAAATTATAATTTTTTTCTTGATGTGCGTATTAGTTGTCTTATTTTGTTCTATTAAGAAGAAAGTTAAATAAAAAAATATTCAAAATTTTTGTTATATTATCAAAATTTGATGTGAATAATTTTAAAAATTAATATTAAAATATATTATTTTTAACTAAATATTAAAAATAATACATCATTGTAAATTTTTTAACTAATAATTATAAATTGAAGTCGTAGTTTAATATAATATCTTTGACAAAAGAAAATCATTGTTATCCACATTTGACTACTACTATGTAAGTTTCATGTTTATATCATTATACGCATTAATTAAACTGTACTTTATTTTGTTTTATATATTTTGAAATAATGTCACCTATCATAAAGGTGAGATGAATTTTCATAATCTAATGTGAACTTTATTACTATTTTGTTTATAATTTGAATATTATCCATAAAAAATAGTTATTTAAAGTAAAACACTGCATAAAAAGAAACAAAAAAACTTTTGGATTCATCGTTCTAATTTCTTTTTTAATCCTCGTTTGATATTACTCAAATTTAATAGGTTGATGATTCTGATTTTTTGTAATTAATTAGAAAGTTTTATCTCTCTCTTCTTTCTCTCTCTCTTTCCAAACTCAATTTTGTTATGAAATATTTTTTTATGTAAGAATTTTTTTTAATTCTTTTAGGTAAGAATATTTTTAATTTTCTATATAATAAGTATCTTTTAAATTATCTAGTGGATAAAATGTCACGTCTTTTTATTTATTCTAAAAGTTTAAAATTAAATGATAGTATTTTTTTTTAAAAACAAAAATCTATAACAATATAAAATGATAATATTAAGTTTCACGTTCTTATATACGAGAACATTATGGTTTATTATATTATATATTATCTTTGTATCACATAATAAAAATAAAATTCTATATCTTATTTTTGTTACTTATTTTAATTTCTTTTAGTTGTCCAAATTAGGCTATATATTATCAACTCATTTCTATTATTTATGCAATAATAGTTATCCATTAATAAATATTGAATTGCCCAAATTCAAACCTATTCTCTTGAACCACTTTTTAATTATACGATTGGAATCGTTTAAACAGGAAATTTAAGACCCTACAATTTTCAAAGTAAAAAAATAAAATAAAATAAAATAAAATAAAATACCTAATAAAATAATATAATTCAAAAAATAAAAGATATATAAGAAAAATAATGAATTAAAATTTACATACCCGATGAGATAGAAAAAAAAATAATTATGAATGTTGAAATAATGAAAAATATATATTTAGATATTTATTGGGTTGTCAGATTATTTAAAAAAATCAAAATTTATTAACAAAGTTCTTATCTTGTCATATTTTAATTATATGGAGTTTATTCATTCTATTAATGGTATGTGCATGTTTTTAGGTTCTTTGTATGTCAATCAAATAATCTTTTGCTATGTGTCAAATGCATCATATTAAATTAATTAATTTTTAAATTTTCGTAATATACTTTAAAAAATTAATAAATGACAAATTCAGTACTCTACAAAATTAAATATCAAATTCAGTACTCTAAATAATTAACAATTTGTTTATGGTTTTTTTTCATAGTTTATCCATCTTTTTCCTATCTAATTTTTCTTCATCCTTTATCTATCTCTTCGATATATATCTAATTTTATTCATCGTATACGATCTTCACAGTTACAGTAAATTCAATAAATTTCTTTATTATAATAATCAATTAGTTCATGAAAGAGTCTTTCATTTTATGTCCGTTTAAGAAATAATACATATTTTTATTCCAAAATTGAAATTAGTGAATAAAATTTTTTATTTTGTAATTTCTTGTTTTATTAGTTATGGCAGTTTTTGTCATATATTAAAAGTATATAGATATTATTTGAAGTATAACTTTTAATATATTAAAACTATTTAATTAGCCCGATTAAATAATTATAAAAATTACAAATTTTCAAAACAAAAATAAAAAATTTTCATGTTAGCAACGGTAAAAAGACACTCAGATAATGCTACATTTTTCTTCTTCAATTGTTTGCACTTCATACTCTGCTATTTTTATTATTTGTTCTTGTTTTTCTCCAATTTTTTTCTGGAATTTCTTTTTCTTTTTTTACCATGTTAAAGTGTAAATGCTTGAAAGTTACACTGAATGGAATACGAAGAGTAACAAATCAAATTGAATTAGAAATCAAACTTATTTTAGTCAGATTTATATATAGCCTTAACATGAGAATTGAAATAAGTACTTTTTTATTCCAAAACAAGAAATAGAATTCCAATTTTGTAGAGAATTCTATTTTAAGGGTTAATCAATATAAAACCTATTATTCTAAAAAATGCTAAAAAATTAAAAAAATTAAATGAGGATTAAAAAAATATCAATTTATGTCACAAACATCTAAAAAATAAAAATAACATTAATATATACAAACATATAAATAGAATGCAAACAAAATATTTTTTTATAAATAAATTAATTATATAAAATAAAATATAATTGACAAGACATAATATTTATATGACATGGTTGTTGAAATAATAAATGAAAATGACATTACTTCATATATATATATATAGTACCAATCGATTGAATACATAAAAAACTTTAATCACGTACAAATTTTAATCGATGGTATTATCATACCAATCAATTGAATAAGAAAATACCCTTGTTGTTTTGCAAAATTCAATCGATTGTGTGTAATAATTTCAATAGATTGAATTACAAAAAAACACGATTTTCTACCTCGTTGATTCACATTACCAAAATATTTATGAAGGTTACGATTAATAGAAGATATATTTTGTTATTTTTTTCTAATGGTTAATAAACATCATAAATGATTTAATAATTAAATAATATACAAAGGATTAAATTATAGTTAAAATTAATTAAGGATTATTTAGCATTATTAAAAGACTTAAAAAAATATATGTTGTTATTGAACCATTTAATAATCCAAACGTTTTGGAACAGTCAAATCCTATGCCGAATGAGTCCAAGTTGAATGATTCTGAGCGTGTCTACATTGGCCTTCATGACTTGGTAAGTTTCCTCTGTGACAAAACTCCGATAGTTCTTGTTCCGGGACTGGATGACTACGCCGGAAAATTCAGTGTCAATGGAGACAAATTGATATTTGTCAATCAGGCTACTTCGGAACTCGGAATTAACGTTGGCAGTTCACACCTGGGACTAGGCTCTAGAAGCGGCAGTTGCTGAGCAACACAGTAAAATGGCGGAAAACCAACCACCATAAAAAAATTCTCTGTCGTTGTTGTAGCGATTCTCCTTTATCATCTATCCTCGTCATTCTTGTATATATGGTCGTAATGTTCTTTCAAACATAATTCTAAAAAGCAACTACTTTAAATTCTTAGAAGCCGAAGAAAAAGATAGAACAAAAGTATGATTATTAATTAAGTAAGAAGAATAAAAGAAAAAACCAATGTTCTGCATATATAATATATGCACCAAAATTTATAAACTAACCGTTTCTTTAATGTAAACAATGACAGAATTAAAGATTTAGATTTATTAATTGTAAATTATGAAGCACGAATTTTCTCATAGTGCGGGCATATCTGACGCACACGCGATGGATACTTTAAACGAGTCGTAACGAACGAGTTCGATCTGATTAAGATGTTCATGAGATAGATTTTTTTGTTGGACTGCAAATCTTCAATTGATTTTGTGATTTTATGAGTCGATTAACCAATTTTTTTCTAATTTTAAAATATTATAAAATTAAAACAAATCAAAAATTAAATTTAAAAATAAAATAATTAATATAAATCAAAACCTAAATCTATTTACCGTTTGTCTTTGATAGCTTACTTACTCACGAGCTTAGCAGTTCTTGGTTATCTGCGATATATTGAAGAAGAAGAAGAATAGAAGATACCGAGGTTGAAGACGAACTGAAGAACTACATTGTGTGGTGCGTGGTGTTTGCAGATGATGGAAGCTGTGGTGTTTGCAGACGATGGATTTGAGGGAGAAGAAATTGATACATTTTCTGTTAGCCAGATGGCAAGAGTAGATTAAAATTTTTTATTTTTTTAATAATTGCATAATTTTAAGACTTTTTTATGCAATTATATTTACTCTTATATTTACAATATGATATTTTATTAATTTAATATATTATTTAAATTTTAATTCACAACGTATCCTAAATGTGTCGTATCCAATTTTTTTATAAAAAGAACTGTCAGCGTATTCGTGTTGTGTCATGTCCATATCGCGTGTCATATGGTGCTTCCAATTTTGACCATATTGGTAGAGGCGACGGAAGACTCAGTATCATCCTCCCCATGTAGATTGTAAACTGATTTTTTAGATTTTACCGTTACTAGACTTAGATTTGCTCTGATTTAATTTAACACAAATAACTTAGCCACAAGCTGCATATGAATTAATAAGGGCCATAAAAATCAGTTTCGCAAGTGGGATTTTATATTGCTCTATTTTAGCAACCTATAAAAAAGATAGTATACAGATTGGTTAAGACCTTTTGTTGGACAATACAGTATGAAAGAATCAAGGAGACCTAAGAGGATTACCAAATCTGAAAGACTTTATATCATTGAAATTTCTTAAAGAAGCAGAAGTTCCAAGAATAAAGAGTCAGGTTCAGTTAAAACAAACAAAGAAGTAAGTAGAAGCTGCCAAGTTATAGTTGTGAATTTTAGAATGCATGTTATAACATTAAGATACAAAATTCCTAGTAAATTTAGGATTTTCACTTACATATTATTGCAAAATTTATTTTAAAATTAAAATATTTTTTGTTTGAAATAAAAAATATATCACATAATATCTTCACATAATCTTTTAAATATAAAAGAGTGTTAGCATCTTTAAGAATCTAAAAGAGTATCAAATATTATCTAGATATAGTTTTGATTATATGATTATTTCCTTATTTAACTAGGAATAGGGTTTCACTATTATTATAAATAGAGGTTAGTGATCCTCTCTTATAAATTCAATTTATGGCTGCTTGGAAGTCAAGTCAGTGGCTGCAATTTTCGTTTATTCTGTGTGACATACTCTTGTCAAAAATCAATTTAGAATTATTTCTTTAACTATGACTTAAATCATCAATCCATGTCAATAAGATTCAATAACTTTTTTTACACTAGTTATTGATTTCCTAACTCTTCTGTCCTGGAACTAGCAGTGTAGAGGTTTGCAATAAAACACAACATGGGAAATTAAAGTAAAATGGAAGAAGCTGAGTGATGCTACGAGTGTTATTTGTGATAAAAATCTACCACTCAAGTTTAAGGAGAAAATTTATGGCACAGCTAGACGTGAGAAAAAGTTGGGTTAGTGGAAGTTCTAGTAAGTAGATAGCTTAATAGTGAAAGATAGGGGGAGACCAAGCACACCTACATGAAAAAGCATTTAGGTGAATTTAGATCTTTTATGATAAGACATTGTCCATAAGACACTAGCATAGTCCATGCAATCTACCTTACACACTGAGATAAGGTTTGGTGGTGGTTGTCTTGATAGGGTTGTCAACAATTATTTACTTGCACAGGAAGTCTTAAAAATAAACTGAAACTCAGATACTAATTGATGATATATATCTGTGCAATTTGTGGGAATCCAAGAGCTGCAGATCATGAAGCCGCAGAGATCGAAAGAGATTCATTTGTCAAAAATCAAATGCAAATGGTGCTAAAGAAGTTATTGGCACTGCTACAGGAATCTGTCTTCAGCTGGATTTGGTATCAAGTGAGGATAAGGTTGAGTTGAAATGGCTAATTGGGAAGTGGAAAATCGAAAATTCACTGTTAAGCAACCGGTAATGGGAATTACATATTTAATCATGACCTCATTGTCTCTCTCTCTCTCTCTATGATCATTGTATGATTAAGATTTTACTATGCAGATAGAAGTGGTTTTAACCAATGATGAGGCTCAACATCTTACCTTTCTGTTCAAATCTGAAGTTAATTCCATGGGCCGGATAGCAGCTGGAATTATAATTTTGGACCTAGCAAACTGTAACTTTGAGCACATTAATATCTTTTAATATTACAGTCTTTTTATTAAACTCATATATGTCTTCCATTATCCTTCTCTAGTAACTTTGTGATGGCATGTAGGAAGTTAAGGCATTGACAAGATTTTCTCTGCTAAGCACAGCAGAGATGATAGTGTCCACAATAGAGGATTTTGTCCATCACCAAAGCTGGTAAACAAAATCTTGCACAAATCAACGATGGAACCGACATTAACTTTGCTCGAGGAAGCAGTTGCAGATTCACAGGAAAATATCAATGCCTTAATCAGTGATTTTGGTATTTCAGAATTCTCTGGGCAGCAACTTACCATTGCTAAAGAACTCAGTCAAAAGATTGAATCAATGAAGGGTTTATTGAAGCAATTACGGAATAAAACTGATGAGTTTGGAAAACTCTAAATTAGTATTTGTGATGAGTAAACATTATTAAAATAATTAATTACAAAATTATTAATTTGATTTCCATTTAACATATGTTAATTAATAATTTTGTTTTGCAGAATTTTATAATGGGCTAAAAAGAAAAGAAAAATCCAGCAAGCCCAATAGAATATATTCAGCATTGATACAAATTATTTTGATCCTTATGGCTTAATTATTGTTCTTGTTATCGGGCCAGAATTCAAACTATCATAAGCCCAATTCATCTTGCATGCTTGGTCCGAAATCATAAGGCAATGGGGCACAACATTATTTTATTAACAAAAGAAACTCATTCCTTTGATCATGTTGTTGCATGCTCCAACCAATATCACTTTTGTTCCTTGATGGAATCCAAATTTTATTAATTGGAGTTATTGTAGACCTTGGAAACATGAGAGAGAGTGTCATTGATTGATTAGATGGCTAGCCTTAATGAAGACACGCTACTCAGCAAAGAGGGAAGCAAAAAGCAACCCACCTTTCTTTATTTTATTCAAACTAAATTAATTGCTTCTCTTTCTACTCTAACTACTCTCTCATTTTTCTTCTTCCTTCGGTCATGTCACAGCAACCATGGAAGCTACATTAAGCTACACTCAAGGTTGTCAAACTCGCGAGTCTAGGTAAACTCGTGGAGCTGACCTAGATTCGACTCGTAGACTCGTACGAGTTTACCTGTTATATAAAAAAATATATATATCATGTATAATATATATATTTACTCAGATATAGACATTCAAACTTAACAATTTCAATATCAAAACACATAATAAATTAACATAATACTACAATTACAAATTTACAAGTTACAACAAGTGCTCTAGATCACACATTTAAATCCTTCACAAGTATGTATCTAGTTCAACATAAAACACACAATCACACAATTAAAACTTCATAAGAATTAAGACACAACCAAAAAACAAAAGAAAACAACAAAATAAAGTCTAAAACTCAAATACTCCAATTTCTTCATCTTCTATGGCATCAACATCATCATCTTCACCATCTTCACCAGAAACATTCTCAGACATTTTGTATTTTTATCCCTAAAAATCAACAACCCAAATAACAAATTCAATTTCAGATTATCCACTAACTAAATTCAGATTTCAAATTCAGATTCAGTTGATAAATAACATTCAGATTTCAGCCTTCAATTGCCAAGTGATCCACTATCAAAGTTGAATTATTCATAACTAATACTAACTAAACTAACACTAACATTTCAGAGTTTCAGTCAGATATTCAGATTCATTAACAAAAAATCACTAACTAAGTAATTAACAGTTTAACATTAACGTCTAACAACTGACAAGTCCATTAATCCAGAACCAATCAACCTAGTATTATCTATTGATATCACATATCAGTAGTTTAGAAAAAAAAATTTTAACCAGACAACCAATAAAGTAGTAAACCACACATTTTAGTTCTTTTGATACATTACTAACTTATTAAAGCATGAAGCAACATCAGTTTAATTTTTTTTCCATCATATCAAATCTCATTAACCAATTCTGTGTATGATTTAAACTAAACTAATATCAGAAGTTCGAAACCAAAATTGCAGAATTCATACCACAACTAAATTCAACAACCCAGATAACAAATTCAGATTATTAAAGCATGAAGCAGCATCAGTTTAATTTTTTTCCATCATATCAAATCTCATTAACCAATTCTGTGTATGATTTAAACTAAACTAAAAAAATTTTAAAAAGTTAATATTAGAAGTTCAGAACCAAAATTGCAAAATTCAGACCAAATTTGTTAATATTTGAATTTGTTTAAAAAAATTACCTTTGAGAACAGGGATAGAATTGAAGTAGATCGGCAGTGCAGAACAGGGGCGACGAACAGGGGAGGTCGGGAGGCAAACGCAGTGAAGCAGAAGTAAAATTGGAAGTAGATCGCAGAACAGGGGCGATGGCCGACGAACGCAGAACAGGGGCGGTGATGAACAGCGTGCTGTGAATCGTTGAGTTCTCCGACGTGGGTGGTGGGCTGGTGTCGGCGATGTAGGCTGTGGCACGAAGAACCTTCACCAGTTTAGGACATCAGGACATGAACGATGGGGGTGGTGGGCTGGTGGGCGGTGTCGGCGATATACCACGACTCCACGAGGAAAACTGGTAGTGGTTAGGCGAGGCGACAGGCGAGGGATGAGGGATCCGTCCGCCCTCTGCGTGGCGGCGCAGACAACGGTGCCGGTGGATGGTGGCGGCCTCAGCAAACGTCGGAGAAGAAGAAGAGAGTGAGGGCTTGGTGGTGGTGGAGAGTGAGGGCGCCATTTTCGAATTAGGGTTACTGGGTTAGTGGTTTGGTTAGCTGTAGTTGATTTTGTTTTTTTTTTGGGGCCCAAAACGACGCCGTTTTGGCGAAAATGGGTACCCAATTCAAACTCGCTGACTCGCTAGTAAACTCGCGAGTTTGAGCGATTCCGTCCGAGTCTAGCCGAGTCTACCCGAGTCTACCCAGAAACGAGTTTGTGTCCGAGTCAACTCGATTCCACTACCTAAACTCGTAAACTCGTACGAGTTTACGAGTTAACTCGCGAGTTTGATAACCATGGCTACACTCACCGAAAAGAAGAAGCTGCATGCATCAAGACCATCAAGTTAGTGATGGCAAGAAAAAAAGGAAACCAAAAGTATGTTGTGGCTGAGATAATCATCAAATGTGGTAAGATTTGGTGAGGTAATCTCGGATCCCTGATACTCAAAAGGAAGAAGAAGATTCGGCCAGCAAGGTGAGATTCTTGGAGGCATGGCTTGTCTTTGATTCTGCTCAACCACCACAGGAAGTAGCTAGAGTGGCGAAGTGATGGTTGAGGCAGAGATTGAAACAGATGAAGTCATCATCATCATGAAGCATCAAGGGGCAGAAATCCATCTTGGAGAGGAAGTCAAGGATGGAGCGCTCGGATTGATGAAGAGTGATGATCAAGAAAGGACTAGAGGTATTTGCATGTTGGTTTTTGCATTAGTTATCTCTTCTCTCTCTGTAGCCGAACCGGTTCATTTTGAAGGAAAGGAAGCTAAGCTCGGGTGTGTGTTTCAACTGTGAAGGCTTCACTTCTTTATAAAAGGGTGAACAGTCATGGTTTGATTCAATGAGAAAATTTGAGAGTGCAAGGCACAGAGTTCTTAGAGCTACCTGAGCTAACAGATTTTTCTTCTCCTTCAATGTTTTCTATTTTGTAATTTTTCTGTTTAATTTTGTCATGTCTTGAGTCTCATGGAAAAAGACAAACAAGTGAGGTTTGTATGAAAAAGCCATAGAGCGGAAAAGGCAGAGAGTGCAAAATTAAAAGAAAAGGCCATAGATGTCTTAGAGTTCCTTTGTACATCTGTGTTGTGTTTCATGATTTTGTGGGAATCCCCTTGTAAGTTGGGTTAGCACTTTACAATTTGTAATCTAAATGATTATAGTGAAATTCTATCATTGTTGTGATGGAGACTGGATGTAGGCTGCACTGCACTTAGCAGCTGACAAGGATATATCTGGGTGTAATCTTCTATCTCTCTTCCTACTTCAATTCTGTTTTTACTGTTCAGATGAAAAATAAAAAATGTCTCGTGTCAAGTGACGAGACAAAATGAAAATGTCTCGTGATTAGGGACGAGCTAAAAACAGAAAAGTTTCTTCTAAGTCCAGCAAGTGTTAGCAAGCAAAAAGGGGGCTAAGATTCAACCCCTCCTTCTTTTAGCCACTGAAACCATCAAAAACTTAAGACTCACTCATATTTGTATATAATTAGAATTTAAGATTGTCCTTCTTCTTTATTGATATATTTTACATAGGTCACAATTCATTTTGTATATAGCAAAGAAGATCATATTGCTGAGTGTTGTATAAAATAGTTAGAAATTAGGACTTTTCATTATTGTAAGAAAAGTTTTGTTCGGTTGAGCCTGTACTGATAAATTACAATTTTGGTAGCTTGCCTTTATTTCATGAAATTTTCTTTTGAGTGTTTTAATTTGTTCATGTGTAATACTATATTCAGAAAATGTTTAATTAATATTTATTAAGTTAAAATTGCTTTAGATAATGAATAGCAAGTTCATTGTGTTCATTTATATTTTGTGAATATATGCCCTACAATAATACAGAGGTCTCTAGTTTTTGGTAAGTACTTGCCAATTTTGAGTTGTGTAAATGTTAGTCACTGTAAAGAATTTATTGTAATACTCGCCTCCTTAGTGACTCTCAGTAAGATGATGATGAAGCCAATAATAAGATCTTAACATGTTTGCTAAAACTTCAAAGAAAAATAATAATGAAAGTCTCTTTAAAGTTGTGTCTAAACTCAAATACAAACTTGGTCACTACGGAAAAGTCAAAGGTAAAACAATGAAACAACCAATTCAGATGTTATAAAACAATTGTCATATCCGAAAAATAACCAATTGAAATACACTAAGGATTGAAATACACTTCCCCTTCCCCTGCCCCCCCCCCCCTCCTTCTCTTTTTTTTTCTTTTCTCTGAAAAGGACTCCAAAGTCAAGTCTAGTGCCTTATAATGGTTCAGAAAATAACTTCAGTTTGATTAGATAGAATTTACTTTCAAGAAAATACAACATGGAAGATCAATTAGATATTAGTGCCTAATAATGCCTGATATTTTTATACCCTCAATGTATCACTATCAACATAATAACTACTTAAGCAAGTGTAATAGTTGGATTATACTTGATCAGCAGTGGATCCGTGTACTATATATTAGTGCAAGGGAATCCAAAACACAAAAAAGAAACAAATACATGCATGCATACATACTAACATACACTTTTATAAAGACTCCTTTTCAAAACAGAACAATGATCCTCTTCTTGTACTATTTCAAAGGAGCTTAATTAAGTATAAGGTCATAGTCATACCTCGTGCTCTCAAATCCAAAAATAAATTCTCGGCAAGAGTTTCCAACTGTAGCCTTCCTAATGATTGAAATACACTTGCTATAGATTTTGCAAATGAAAGCATTTCTATGTCTATATTTTTCAACACATCTGTAATCTGGATCTTCAGATCACTTTCACAAAGAGCTAATAAGTAATTTTCTGTAATAAGATTTGATTCCAATTAATGTATTTTGGTGCCACATGTAACAAAATTCCTTTTACCTTGGGACCTCAACATACACGATAAGCGAAATTACATCAGTATGTGTCAGGTTAGGCTGGGCACAATCACTTCTATTATCATGAAGCTAGATGCTAGATATGTCCTGGGAATACAATTTAGCATGAATTTTCAAACTGTTTCTAATATCTAAGACGTGAACAAAGACTAACTTGTTAATTGCAGTACAATGGCAAAGCACACCCATGTACAACCAAGATAACAAGTTAAACTAGAATATTTAGTATTTCCATTTCACAATGCATGTCACACAATCCCAAATCAAATGAAGGATCTCTTGTAAAAAGCATCAACATAGTCTCTACATTAAAATAAAGCAAATCATGAATGTCCCACATGGTACTGCTAAAAACTTGTGCTGTATATTCAAATATATGTTACTGTTATCTGAAAAAAAATCGCTACTTTGTAATTCAAGTGTTATAAAATAATTGTCATATCTAAAAAATAATCACTTGATACTACTTTGTAATTTATTGACAAAATGTTGTTACATGATTAGTCTAATATATGATAATTTCTTTCAACCTTATTAAGCTTTTGCAATTTCCAACCCAAAAAAATACATTAACGTATTCCCTAAACCCATCATCATTAGCCAAAAAATAAATTTCTCTAATCTTGTGAAAGGTGTGGCAGGTGAGCACGCTGTCAGACCCGGCCTGATGGCACTGCCTAACAACTCGGTCTGTCAGACCCGGCCTGATGGCACTGCCTAACAACTCGGTCTATGTGAAGTGTGTCAGCCACCTTCTCCAAACCGCCATAGAGGGCATTGCAGAACCTCATCACATGCTTCACGTCATAAGTAGTTCTCCCAAACAGCTCTTTCACAAGCTCCAAGAACTCCTCCAAGCGCGTGGGAAGAACACCCCACGTCAGAATCTTCACCAAATATCCAATATCATAAGCACCATGGAATGTGACCCATGTCAGTGCTTTGTTTAACAGCAGCCCGGATGCTGCTGCCAACTTCGTAAAATGCACCAAAGAAACTCCAGCCACTACGTGCAAAGTCAATGCTCTGGCTGCGTAGGAGTGCCACAGAGTCCTTTGCGTGGATTTCACACATGAGGTTGAAGTCTCGGATATTGAACTGCCAGAAGTAGTGAGTTCTGAGTTTTGTTGTTATTTCCTAGGTCAGGGAGGTTGCCGTGCTCATATGACAGAGTGAGTCCAAGTTGAATGATTTTGAGTGCGTCCACATTGGCCTTCATGACTTGGTAAGTTTTTTCTGGGACAAGATTCCAGTCGGTCTTGTTGTGGGGCAACATGACTACACTGGGAAATTCATTGTCAATGGAGACAAATCAATATTTGTCAATCAGGCTGTTTATCATTTGGAACTCGGAATCAGCGTTGGTAGCCCACACTTGCCTGATCACAACCGAACTATTGGGACTAGGCTCTAGAAGCGGCAGTCGTTCCACAATCCTTGGCTGAGCAGCACGATAAAATGGCAGAAAACCAACAACCATGGGCGGTGGCATCAGACAAACTCTCCGTCGTTGTTGTAGTCGTTCTCGTTCATCATCGACTCTTGTCATTCTTATATATACGGTAGTCATGTTCT
Source organism: Arachis hypogaea (assembly GCF_003086295.3). Lineage (NCBI taxonomy): Eukaryota > Viridiplantae > Streptophyta > Magnoliopsida > Fabales > Fabaceae > Arachis > Arachis hypogaea. The sequence continues at coordinate 75,649,051 of NC_092041.1, read as the reverse complement.
TTCTAACTTAACCCTGGAAAGCAACTCTGTTAAATTCTTAGAAACCGAAGAAAAGGATAGAACAAAGGAATGCAAATTGTGTGCTGTGTATGGGTGAACTGGAAATCGTGCACTACTTTTTCTTTGGCTGAGTTTCTCTAAGGAATGCTTAGGCTTGGGTGGATAGGAGTATGAGGAAGAAAAGGAGTTTCTTGCGGTGACGTGTTTTGTGTGGAAGGACAGGAATGAGATGATTTTCAACAATGTTATTGTTTGATGAAGAAAGAATGAAACATGATATAGTTGTTTCCTATTTGTGCTTCAAACTGGAACCGGGGGAGAGGGAGCAAAGAACAGCTAGTCCGAACCTTTCATGCAGGTGTGGTGCGACAACTGGTTCAGGAATGCTTAGGGTCCACGGGAGGAGTACTAAGTTTCTATGTTATTCAATGATGTATTTAAGTTTCTAATTTTGTGTTGCTTTGGTTTCTTTAGGTGCTGCCTTCCACCGTTCTACTAGTTCTTGTTTAGAATTTTGCTATGCGCGTGTAAAGTTGTATTCATTTAAGGAAAGTTTAGGAGATCAATTAATGGTGAAGTTAACTAGAGCCAATTAGTATAACACCCTACTATATTTAATCTTATGCTTAAGTCATAAGACTAAAATAGTATGGTATTACAACTTTTAAAAGTAAAATATATAATAATAATAATAATAATAATAATAATAATAATAATATTAATAATAATAATAATAATAATAAGAAAAAAGATACTCAACTAGGAGTCTTGAAAAACGGGTAAAACAAATGCTCAAAATAAAAAGCGCAACGTTCGAGGAATTGAATTTCTTGCGGGTTAAGAAGCCTAAAAGGAAGTGATAAAGATAAATAAGAGAGAAAGGAAAGCCAAGGAAACAACATAACTAGCTCCTGATTCAAATAATCGTGTCCCAAAAGTGTATAGGTTTCATCGGGTCTAGAGTCGGGTTCGGGTCTAATAAATAGGTCCGGTATATATTTCAGGCCGGGTCTGGGTCATATCAAACCCGGTTTCACCCGACCCATGCACACCCCTACATATAAACATACATAAGTATTCTCAAAATACACCAAAATGCCAAAGTAAACTCCTATCTCTCCCTCAACCTCTAAGAGGAGCAGCATACATAAGTTACTTGGAGAGTAAGCTAAATACATATATACACAAATATGAACAGAAACCCAAAAGACATCGAAGAACTACTTCGCTTCAAGATCCAGACGCCAAGCGAGGAGCTTCTCGACCTGCATCTGAAAAATAACAACACAATATGGAATGAGAACTTGAAGTTCTCAGCATGGTAAAAGTATCACACGTATAATAAATAAGGTCTTGAGAATGCCATAGGCAATCTTAGAACTCCGTTATTCAGTTATCCAACTTAATTACTAAACAAAAACTATAAACAGGGGTAGGTATTCTAAATCTACCTAACTTAATTTCAATCCACACCTATCACCAAACCATTTCTCCATTTTCTCCATCCCTCCATCATCCATAATGCAACAAGAACAAACAACTAAACAAGTTCAAGCACAAGTAATGAACAGATAATACAAGTAGCAAATATACAAGTAGTAGGTGATATATATCAATTAGGCATTCCCAATTAAGGCATAGCAAACAAAGCACACATATGCATATGATGAATGTCTATTCTACTGGCCATGAGCTCACGTGTCAGTTATTTTGTCAGAACCTGACACATTTGGTAGCTAACCCAGACATTGGTCTCTAGGTTGCGCATCTCCAGGAGGATCATAAACAAAGGAGAGTGCCTTTCTACATCGAAGGAGTGTGCCTTTACACCTTTTCCTGGAGGATATACGAAGGAGAGTGCCTTTCCACATCGAAGAAGTGTGTCTTTCTGCCTTACAACCAGAGAAGAATGTGGGGGAAATAATACGAAGGAGAGTGTCTTTTCACCTTCCCACACCTACATCACGACAAGAGAGGGAACTTCCGTCCTCAACTTGCCATATCGACCATTTTGGCCACACACAGTCATTCCTAAATCTCGTCATTTATCATCATCATTTCCTTACATTCGTTCTTTATAGCCATAGCAACAAGTATTCATTTAACTTCACATCATTCCCTTATAATTCATCACGTTTATCCTTTTTGGGTCCTGACTAAACCATTTATCAAACTCTTCTCAACCTTTTTAATATCGAATAACCTTAAAATCAACTCAACTTTAACATTAAATCAATCTCATAATACGAAGATTAATCTTTGACTTCTCGGACCCATGACTATCACTAAGACATCTTCGACACTTTATTTTCCTTTCTGTTTTTAATATAACAAATAAACTCGGAATTGGGCAAACTTTATGTCCAGACATTTATCTCGGAATAAGCTTTCTAACAAATAAAAAATCACAATTTTTGGATTTAACTAGCCTCAGAAACAGAGGAGAAACGTTGACTGCTCTACAGTGCTTAGAAGCCAGAAAACAGCAGCAGCATATGATATCTAAAATTTCATATAAAATTCAAATTAAATCCAATCGATTTAAAAATTAATGTGGTTCAACTTAACATATCCAGGTTTCTTTTTCAATTAGTTTTCAGGTCAAAATAATTTTTAATGAAGGAGTTATGTAACTTGGAAGTTGAGTAACTTTCTGCAGAATTCTGTTTTAAAAGCCAATAAACATGTCCTCTTCCAAGTCCCATAACTCACTCATTAAAACATGGACATCCCTAAAATTTAAATCACAACTGCTAAGCATAATTAATTTTCATCTCCAATTAGTTGCACCTGAATATGCATCCATAATCAGAAGTTATAAACTCTCAAAGTTGTTGATCTAAGAAAACAGAATCTGGCTTTTATTGTATAACGTATCGTATTTCAAAAATTCATATCTTTAAAACCACAAGTACAACCATTCTGAAATTTTACGATATTAAAATAATAGAACTAAAGCTTTATTTAAAATTGGTTTCATTTCAAAATTCATTTTGAAACATTCGCAGCAAAGCCAACAAGTTACTGCTGTTCTAAAAATTATGCAGTAAAAATTAGATTCCATGACTACAATTTGAAAATTCACCATAAATCATATATTTAACGAAAAGATCCCAAATTCTCTAGTTCAGTTCTAAATATTCTGAGGTTTAACCAGGACTTAATTTCACGCAATTCTAATCATCACAGAATTAGTTACAACATATGTAATACCACCACAACACAACTCTACATCCTTATTAACAAACACCAACCATAATCCATCATAAATAAATACAAGAGCATACCATTAATAACTTTCACACCTCATAATGCCAATATATATCCACCAACAAATCTATGCCAACAACATTACAAGGCTAATCATTAAATATAACAACAATTTAACTTATCATATAATTCCTCTAACCTAAGTTTTCACAACACCGTAAATATTAAAAGTGTGAAACTTAAACTATACCTTGGCCGATCACTTTGTATCACCCAAAGCAGCCTCACAACACAAATCACAGCCCCTCCAAACTCAATCAAAACAGCCCCAAAACAAGTCTTGACCACCAAAAAGCCTCCAAGTATTCCCATTTCAATTTCAATGCAGATATACCCACTTAATCTACACCTAATACATATACATATTCTAATTTCAATTTTTCCATTATAAATACAAGATTGGGCTAGGGTTTAGGTTGTCCTTACCGTGCCCACACGCGTAACAACTCGAGCTCAATAAGCTCCGCAAGCTAAATTAAACCTAAAACACCAAATTATATAAAATCTCAACACCAAAGCCCAATAAATTCAGAACTGGAAATGAGAAAATTGAGGAAGAAAACGTGGCTTCTTTATCTTACAATGTTATGAGCTTTGTAAAGCTCGACGCCGCGGTTGCGTAGCCGCAAACAGATCATCAATCGGAGTTCGGAGCGAGAAGTTATGTGGATTTGAATGAAATCAAGGATTTTGGAATCTTCAACATATTCTTCCCCATTTTGGCTCTGTCCAGCATGTTCTGCATGCTGAATGGAAATGAAATGAGCTTCAGCTCATTATATATAGTGAGTTGGTTGGGCTCACGGGCCCAGTTCGAATTCGGTTCGACCTGTTCGGCCCAATCTTAGGTCAAATTTTTTGAAATTGACGTCAAAATTCTGGTTTTGACAAATTCTATCCTATTTTGATATTAGTTTTACATTTTTAAATCTCCTAATTAAAATTCGAATTATTGACTAATTATTTACCATTTTAGCGGGGTTTACAATTAGGATAAAAATAGTTTCAAAAACAAAAACTAATGTAATGTATATTATACTGCACCAAGGTCAATTATTTAATGTGAACAATGACAATATTAAATATTTAGATTTATTAATTGCAAATTGATTTTTTTAGATTTTATAGTTACTAAACTTGATTTGTTTTGATTTAATTTTATACAAATATAATTATTTGATCTATTCTATTATTAAAAATGATTGTGTGAAAATATTTGACTGATTATTATTCCATTTATTAAATTTAAGTTAAAATAAAGATTTAATTTTATCGCAAAAGATTTATGCATAGCTTCTCCTAATTTGTAAAGTGTATGACTTTGACGCCACCATCTAAATTGTGAAATAAGAAAGAAGATAAAATTTTTAATTTATACTAATTAACAAATTTAATTTAAAATAAGGGTCTATTTTTTTTTTTTTTCACCAAATGAGATCCAGGAACTCAAAAGACAAAAGTATCGTTCTATTTTATTTATCAACCAAACTACACATTCAAGCATGTTTTTTATCCAAGTCCAATCAAGTATTTAAATTCAATGTGTGAGTTTTCTAGCTACAGTCAGTGAGCAATGTGCAGATAGAACCCATTTTTGTGCAAATTGATAGGCTGGATTTGGTTCTAAAGGAGAATTCTGATTATAAAAGGCCGCCCGAGAATCATGCTAGGTAGTGAAAATTCTTTTCTTGCTGAAAGTATCTGAGAAATCTTGTTGTAGGGTGATGGTATTTTCTCTTTAGCTAGTAATTTTTATACTATTGTTTGCAGCATCACGCCATCAAGTGCCTCTTCAAGGGGTAGTGGTTATGGTTTTGCTGATAAGGTTTGACACTATCACTACTAAGATTATGTTGTAATGTGTGGCTGAGTAACATCTACAATGTGTATTTTACTAGTTGTGTGATGCTTGTAGTTGTTAAACTTTACAATGGATGTACACAATTGAAAATGGAAATGAAGACAAAAAACTATTGTCTAACAAAGTTGGGAGATTTGAATTGATTCACTTCATGCCTTAGCTGGACTCCACATTTTTCTATCTTTCTCCGTCCTTTCAACTTTAACGTTGTTGCTGTTGATTGTTGAGAGTTCCTTATGCAGCATAAAAATAAAGATCTATGAAGAAATACTAGTTTAGGATATGGATTAATTGTTTGTTGCAAATAGAAATCATTTGTCTGATGCGCATGTTCAATTTGAATGTTCCTCATTGCTACTGACTGTGGACTTCCATCAGATATCCGATGGAATGACTATACAAATTCAAACAGTTAATTTATTACTTGAAACTCATGGGGGTGCTCGTCCCCAAGGGGGAGCAGCATGGTAAGTTCTTCTTACTAGTATTCTGAATTGGTTATCTACTTTAGTTTATTTATGCTCTGCAGTCATTGTCATTATCAATATATTGAATTGAAATCAATATTTATATCTTTTTTGCTAGGTTTGATCATTAGTGCAGTATTTAGTCTGCATTCATTGCAATAGAGTTTAATGATAGTGCATGTTTTTATGGGGTAGCTTTACAGATAAACCTGATGGATCGTCCTCTTTGACCAAAAAACTATGTTATAAATTTATCCGAAACTTATCCATAATTATCCCTATATCTCTGGCTGTAGGGCACCCCGCCTATGGCATCTGTCAGCATCGGCAATTTGTTGCTGTATACCACAAATGATAGCTGGGAGGTAATTATGTCTCGGCTCGTGCTTACAATTAATTTGGGACACTTGGTATAAATATTTTCCGTTTGCATTATCAGGTTGTAAATCTTAAGGAGGCAAGGGAATTCTCAAGTAATACGAAGTATATATATGTATTCAAAGTACTGCATTACGCCTTTCATTTTATATCTTATGTGTGTATGACCGATATTGGGATAAATTACCTTCTAAATATTGATATTCAATGTCATCTCTATCCATTCATTGGTATTTCTCACTATGTATAAATTCTTATCCCCACCTCTTTCTCTACAGAAACTCGAGTGGAAATCTGTCTATTGATCTTTTTCCTCATCCTGACATGTTGAGGGAAGAACTTTAGGCCGCTCTCAAGAGCGAGAAAACATAAGAAACGATGATGGTGCAAAACGAGTATTCTTTGGAGGGGAGTGTTTTCTAGAAGGAATATCGGGAGAAGCATATGTACAATTCCTCTAATTATTGTAATCTACTTTCTTCTAAATGGGCAAGATTCCTGACTCATGAAATATTACTGTGCTTGCTATTTCCCCGATCACAATTCAGAGAACAGTCTCCAACAGTCCACTTGGGCTTGAGGTTCAGTTGCACATCATAGAAGCTCTTTGCCCTGCATGAAGTGAGCCAGGTAATTAAAAGGACACTTTTTACATGTGTCCACATTGAATCGATATAAGTGGCATAGATGATGTATGAAGTTAATATATCATGTGTGCAGGACTTCGTGCACTTCTCCGCTTTATGACAGGATTATCTGTCTGTCTAAACAGGGGAGATGTAAATTTGAAGGCCCAGAAGGTTTCAATTGCCTTAACTTTTCCCACCTTTGAGAAAATCAGTTTTCAGAAGCTTGTTTTCGGACAAAGCTCTTCTATTATTCTAGTTTTTTGAGTCGTCTTTGCATTTGAATCATGAAGTTAATATATATATATGGAATGATGTAAACTCCAATATTTAGTCTTTACATATATTGGAAGTTTCTTTTTTGGTCCTTGTAAATATTTTATAAACCTTCTTCTGGATTTTATAATATCACCAGTTAATAGTGCTGGTCTAATAATAGAGACCAAAAACATAATGTTAGAACAAAACTCAGATCCAAAGAAAGAAAAGGTTGAGGGACAAAGACCAAAATGACTTATAGATATTAAAAATATTAAAAATATCTTTAAGCCATCTGGGACAGGGTTGGGTGTCTTGCTTCTACTTGGTGCATCTTGGAGAGTTTGAAAAGTTTTTATTGTTCTAATGAATATTGTCATGCTAATCTTTGTATTGAGGATCTCTTGTCTTCCACCTTGTTTGCATTATCCTGCTCCCTAACATTAATATTTCTTCCTTTAACAAGGAAATAAATGAAAAAGAAAAGGAAAAACATATTACTGAATGTGAAAAATATTGGGGAATGGGTGATGGCCTATGTGGCACCTATAACTTTTGTTGTTAGATATATTTGGTTGGCTCTTGAGCAAGTAATTTCATACAGAATGGGAAATAAGAAAGCAAACTATTAGCAATGTGCCCTACTTAGTTGTTTCAGTCTGCTATAGTCATAATGATGGTTTCTTTTTTCCATGCTGACTGTTGAAATAGTTTTCACTATTACTAAATTGTATATGTTTCTTGAAAATGCAATGACAAGTTTTCACACCCGCCATGTTCGTTAGTGCAGCCATCTTTGCATTCTGTTAAAAGAGAGTCTTTTCATGTGCCAGAATTTGGTAATGCTTTATTAATTTAATTTTGCAATACTGATAAGGATAATTTTGTTTCGGTGTTGTCCAGTAATGTGTTGTAAATTTATTGAAAAAGTTAGACAATGATGGCATAACATTTATTTAATATTACATACCTTCACAACAACAACAACAACAACAACAACAACAACAACAACAATAACAACAACAACAAAGCCTTGTCTTAATAAATGGGGATTATTACAAGGATCAAATGACACCATTGTGCCTATCACGAATGATGCCTGAACTCAGCCATATATTCCTTGCTTTATTTAATTTATTCAATCCCATTTTCTCCCTCCTGCAGCTAGAGCTTTTGCCCTCCAATATATCCACTTGGAGAACAGCAGTGGCAATTGATTGAGAGAATTCCTCTAATCTGCCTCCGTTCCCTTTAGATTGTGCCTTGTGCACTTCCACCATTTTTTGCTTCTCAAACCGTTATTGACTGTCAGCCTCTTATGGTATTGCAATTTATTTCAACAAGTAACTTGCCTGCTATGCCTATATATTTGCTACGGTAATAGATTATGTTCTTTATTGATCTTTCATTATTTTCCAGATTCATCTTCAGGAAGAAGCTTGCCTTGGAGTATCTTCTTTCTTAGCTGATAGAAGTATTGTCAATTCTGGTGATATTTTACCAGATTCCTCAGTAAACTCTCTTTTCTTCACTCTCAGTGTCAGTGGACTGGATCTTATGGTTCTTTTGGATAAGGCCCAGTTGGATATTTCTAAAAGCAACACAGATAATGTAATCCAAACCTCCTTTGCTGGTGCAAGGCTTCATATTGAAGACTTCTCATATATAGATTCACCCTCAATGAAACTAAGAATACTGAAAACTGGATAAGGATCCTGCTTGTTTCAGTCTTTGGAAAGTTCAACCAATTGATGCTATCCGGAGAAACTGGAGTGCCAGAGCAGCCCATATTACTTTATCTCTGGAAGCATGTACTGTCCCACCTGCACGTCACGATTCTCTTGGATGGACCCAGGACTATGGAGATGTATTGTTCTAAAAGGTGCTTGGATTGAAGTAGCAATGGCAACTGGCAATGGTAGTCCATTGTTAAAGGTTCCTCCTCTAGGAGGTATTGTGAGAGTTGATGTTGCTTGTGAACAGTTTCTGTCCAATTGTTTTGTTGAACAATTATTTTTTGTCTTGGATCTTTACGTGTATTTTGGGAGAGTTAGTGAGAAAATAGCAGTGGCCGGAAAAACAAACAATTGGAGGGCGTTAAGAACAAAGCTTCTAGTGAAAAGTTAATGGACATAACTCCTAGTGACAGTGTTGTAAGTTTGGCAGTTAAAGACCTTCAACTTCGATTTCTTGAGTCTTCACCATTGAATGTCGAGGGAATGCCTCTAGTGTAGTTTGTTGGAAATGATTTGTTCATTAGTGCCACTCATAGAACCTTTGGTGGTGTTATTGTTATTTCGTCCACCTCATAGCAGGAGAGAATGGCTCATTCTTAAGTTCTGGAGAAAATATTCCTTCAAGCAGTGATATTGGAAGCCGTCAATTGAGAACTGTATTCTGGGTACATAACAAGAGGAACCATCTATTGAACTGAAATGCTCCTTCAATCCCTTTTCTGGATGTAAACATGGTGCATGTCATACCATTGGGGGAACAAGATATAGAGTCTCATTGTTTGAACGGTTCAACTTCTATATCTGGTATTCGTCTTGGTGGGGGAATGAACTATGCTGAAGTCCTCCTACATCGATTTGGAATAATTGGTCCTGATGGTGGTCTTGGGAAGGGTCTTTGTAAAAGCTTTGAAAAGTTACAAGCAGGACCATTGGCAACAATTTTCAAGACAACACCTCCCGATGTTGATCATTCAGAAGATGGTATGAAACAGTGTTACCTGATTTTTCATACCAATATATTTACTATATGTTGTGATTTCTTCTTTGTTCATGTTCTGTGTTTGTTTTTATAAATTGTTTGCTTATTAGTCAATTTTATGCCAGTTGAAAGTTTGAGCAAAGGAAAAGAAACCAGATTTTCAAAATTGAATAAGCCAGATAATGTGGATATAACCATAGAATTGAAGGGAGATTCTATGATGCTGATCGTGATTGTCAGCATCCCATGCTTTCATGTGGTGTAAGGTTAAGAGAGTGACACGTGCAAATTGAGGTTAAATGGGGGGTAATAGATTCGTGTTGTGGTTTCGTTGCTTCCGTTTTGATTGTTTGATGAAGAATGATTAATTAACCGTTAATCATAAATTATGGATTGTGGATAATGGACTGAAAGTTGGTGGTCCATGTGAAGTTAGCCAAGAGTAATGAAAATTTAAAAATTGCCCGAAAAATCTACTAAAGTAGCTAGCTGAAAACTAAAGTGCATGAATAAACCCGTTTTTTTTTTTTCTCAACATGTAATTACAAAAAAAAAAGGCTCTCTTAAAAGTCCAAAACGAGAAAAATGATTTTTTTTTCTATTTATAAAACTTACATTTTTTCAATTACAAAAGTTAAATAATATTCGCTTTAGTCTATTTGATTAAAACATTTATTTATAATTATTTTACATATAAATTAACCATAATTATATTAATGTTTCAAAAATAGAAATAATAATACATAATATATACTTAATATTATTGTAATAATTTTTATTTATCTTTAATATTTTAATTTGTTATAAAAATATTTAATTAAAACATTTTTATATATTTTATTATTAATAAAAATATTAAAAATAATTAAAATTTTTCCGTCAATAGTAATATATATTTTATATTATTAATATTATTATAGTAGTAAAATTAATAATATGAAATATATTTATTATTATATATTCTATTTATTTTTTTATTTTATCATTAATCATGAAATATATAAAAAATTTAAATTTAAATTTTTTGTAACAATTTAAAATATTTAAAATAAATTCTACTAATTTTATTAATAATAAATATATATATATATTATATTTTATTACTAATATATAATTATAATAATAATTATTAAAAGTATTGTAGTCAAATAGACCAAAGTGTAGGGGTGGCAAAACAAGTCGAAACCCATCGGTCCGACCCACCGAACCCGTTAAAAAAGATAGGTCGGGTTAGGATTTAGAACCTGTTAACTTAAAAAAATTCGGCAAACCCGCACCGTCAAATTTGCGGGTTTTGGTGGGACAGGGCGAACCGGCTCGCCGGGCCAAAGATTTTTAATTTTTCTTTTTTATTAAATAAAATAATAATTATTACTACAAAATTAATAATTATATAATTTTGAAACACTTTTTTCATTTTTTATTTTTATTCTTCTTTTAGTTATTTATTTTATTTTATAATTTCATATATATGCTCAAATTATGTGACTTATTTTTTAAAATAAAGATGGTTCTATTGACAAATATTATTTTAAACAATTTTATTGAAGTTAAAAATAAAAAAATAAAAAAATTATATCATAATTTGACTATTTTTATTTGTATTTAATTTTTTAATTATTATTTTTTGGTTAATTTTAATTAATTTTATTTATCAAAAAAAAAAAAGAGTCAGGTGGGTTAGCTCACCGACCCGCCAATCCACCATACTATCATTTTGAACCCATTTTAGTTGGCGAGGCGGGCCGAACCTAGTGGGAGCGGGGCAGGTTGGGGCGGGCCATCCCCCTTTGCCACCCCTACTAAATTTATGTTATTTAACTCTTGTATATAGGAAAGTGTACATTTTAAAAATAAAAAGGAGGAGAGTGTGATTTAGACATTTCGCAGGTAAGTTTTTTCATGAATTAGTAATTAAAGTTATAAGATATTTTTTTAAAAAATTCTATATATTAGCTAATCATGCTAATCATGCTAAATAATAAAAAAGCTCGTTATAGCTAACGAGTTATAACTCAAATGATATAGTCTTTTTTCTTTATCTAGAGGTCTTAGGTTCAAGTTTTACTCTTAAAAAAAACAGTTCATTATAGTTTAAATGACAGTCTCCCTTTCTCACCTAAAAATTTTGAGTTCGAATCTCATTCCTAGCTTAAGAAAAAAAAAAAAAAAACAGCTCATTATAATCCTAATTCCTAGAGATATTTAAATCATTTCCTATTCCCTAAAGATATTTACATAATCCTAATCTTACAAAGTCATATTACAAAGCACATTCAACTTCACATATTTTGTGACCCATCTCTACAAAAACGAATGTCACCCTTATAACGTCTTTATTTCCGGCGTGTATTATTCAATTGTTTTGGAGCTCCATTCACATCGCAATTATTAAAGTATTATGAGCCCATACAAATACGGCCGATTTTTCCACCTACATTAAGATACTTCATTAGTCAAAATATGACCCTAATCAAGCTGGTAAACCAAACGAAACTTATTGCACACAGATGTTACCTGCTCCTCCATGCGTCGTTCGCTATTTGTGACACGAAATAACAACATACAATGCTCACAAATGAAATAAGCACGATAGATTTTTCCTTTTCGTTATAGTACAGTTCCTAGGTTGAGTTTTTTCTTTAAAAAATAATAAAGATTGACTTCAAAGAAACGGAGATTTGTGATTAAGTGTTACATCCCGGGGGATTTGTCATTGTGTCTTACATCCTAAAGCTGCGTTTGTTTATAAAGATAAGACATTGAGACAAAAATATTGAGATACAAAATCGTGTTTGGCAAAAATATGGACAGAGACAATGTGTCTAGAAATACTAAATTAGTATATTTTGTATCTATCCTGACAAGAAAGATACGAAAACACTAACAAGAAACACAACCTATTTTTTATTTTTTCTTATTATTCTTGTTAATTTTTCATAATTATATTTTTTATTATTATATTTTTCATCTCAAATTTTTTGAATGAAAAAAAATGAAAATAAATTGAATTTTCATAATTTATTCTAATTTATCACCAAACAGAATACAAGAACATAAAATTTTGTATCTCTATCCATCAATATCTTGTCCTATCCTGTTCTCGATGTTTTGTCCTGTTTTTAAAAACAAAGGCAGCCAAAGTGCTGTATAACTTATATCATTACAACTCACCAAAAAATATAAAACTATCACCAAAAAAGAAGAAAAGAAAGGAGCTAGATTAGATCCAAAATTATTGCTTCAAATTTCTATTACAAGCGAAAATTGGTGAGATCACTCACTGGCCGCACCACCTATTAAAAAGGAAAAAAAAAAAAGCATGTCATTATAACTATTTTTAGTGACCTTTCTTAACAGGAAATTCCCAGACATTGAGCACTCCAAAGCTATATAAATATACATATACATAAGCTAGTGCCCAGTGGGAATTGGAAAGTATTTCCTCTTCAGCCACCACCTCATTTATAAATTCCATGAGTTCCAAAGGAAGCTTAATTCATTTAGAAAACCATTAGGTATGAATAGTCCATCCACGCTGAGCAAGTGCGGCAATAACTTGATTGGCGGCTTCTGCAGTGTCATTTAGTGGAGGATAACTCCAACTTTCACTCATCTGTATAATCCAAAACACAAATAAGTAAAATGCAATGGCTGTTCAACAACAAAAAATATCACCAAGAACTGAAGATGACATGACAGCACATAAGAGGCCGTTCCCATCTAAAACCAGTCTACATTATTTCTCATAAGGCAACTTCGAAAGTTATATATAGGAAATGTATCACGAAATAAAAACCCAATTTCCATATCTAACTTTGCAATCTAATGATGAGAACTAATTGCAACTAAAAAAGAAAGAGAATATCATAGGACAGCTGCCTACTCACATTTTCTTGCCCAGTGAAGGGTCGAGTGACTCCTTGCTTCTGCAAAGAATTTTGGAAGTCCGCAAATTTCCATGTACAGAGTTCCGCTCCGATTACATACACAGGCTTCCTGTAGCACAATATACACAGTCATGGAACTATAGATATCCCATTAAGGAGTGAATGATGAAATGAGGTTTCTTTTTTCCTCTTTAATGGTAGATGCTAATCATCAGGTGATCTTACGTACCCGGTACTGCAGGCCTCACTTAACATACTAACGGAATCAGCTGTGATAACAAAGGCATCAGCCCAGGCCAGATGTCCCATATGCGGATTTGGACCTGAATGTAATAAAGTACATCACATAATGCCATCTTCAATGCTGGGACATGGTTTTATGGCTATGAACATTACAGGTATAAGTACCTTCACCATCCCAGATATGGACCTTAGGATTTGTGGCAAATTCTTTGACCAAAATGTTGGAGATCTGCAATAAGGATGGCAAAACTGAATTTGTTGAACAGATCAAAATATATCAAAGTATACAAATGAATGGGGTCTCCATCCCTTATGGCAACATCATCTGTATGTCGCGAATGCCAGCTTTCAAGGCTTACAAACAAACCCACCAACCAGAAGCATGCTCATGGTAGAAGCCAAAGCTTATTATAATCACGACCTATTGAATAAAAAAATATTCTTACTAATTGTGTAATATTTTATACCTTCGCAGGTGTTCTTCTAGAGAAAGATATTCGGATAGTTCCACAACTCCATAACACATTTTGAAGCATTACCACCAACTGCTTTGCGAGATCCACACCATAGCAGCAATTTCCTGATAAAAAGTTATCAAAATTTAATAATAATAATAATAATAATAATAATAATAATAATAATAATAATAATAATAATAATAATAATAAAAACAAGAGCAATACAGGGCACAGCAAAAGTAGGACTAGAAAAAGTAAATTCTACTCTACACATAACATAGATATAACCAACGGTAATGTGTTAACTGTAAAATACATATTATAATCAAGAAACATAGGGGGTAGGCCATAAAAATATTAAAAAGTTTCAAATTTTAAGCTCAGAATCTTTGAGGCTTTAATCAAACAAACCGTAATGTATGCAAAATTGGCCTAGTCAACTTCAGTAAATTTCCAACTATGCAGTATACAATGCAAACATTTGACAGTTAGTAATGCAATCAATCCAATGCAAACATTTGCCAGTTAGTAATGCAATCAATCCTGTAAACAGAAACTAGGCTATGGAGTCATTTAAGAGAGTCACCAATATGCAAGGGACGATCATCAATTCAGTAGGAATAACAGACAATAAATACTAACACACAAATGAAAGATTCTTGACCAGATTTCTACAGACAATGACAACAATCTCAATAATGATAAACACTAAAACATCAACAAGAAGAATTTTACTACAAATGTCAAACAATTACAAGGTGCAAGAGAACATCTAAAAATTGATTGATTTCTTACATACGAAAAGCAAATATTAATATGAACATATGATACTTTTTAAAACGTCCAACAGGCAAAGCATCTTAAGTTCCTCAGTGCAAAATAAAATACCTGTAGGACCCCAACATTAACAACAAGCAAAGGCTTGGGCAGAGCTGCTAACTCATCATGCCAAGCAGAAGCAGCAGCCCTAAGAGTAGTGGAATCAGCTAGATGAAGCGCTCCCACAGTGAGGAACTATTATAATGTAAAATCAGGGACTTGAAAGATGGGAAAAGGTGTATAACGTAAGACAACATCACAGGGAAGAGACAAATACTAAAGCAACAAACATCACACAACCACAGTACCCACCACATTGCTGCCAGGAGGTTCCCATGGAGTGACCCACTTCCGAAGAAACCATGGAATTTGCCGCCGGCCTTCCAGAGTCAGCGGATAATAATCATGGCGTGGAGTGATAACAAGATCAAATCGATTCAGGCGCACTCTCGGATGTTGTATCTGAAATAGGCATCACAGCATGTGAAACATTTGGAACTTATCACCCCAACAGGTATCATAGAAATAATATGTCCAAGCAATTTCTCAAAAATGCAAACAATATCCATTCTCTTTAAATATTACTATTTACCAAGAAACAAGTCTAATTCAATTTCCACTCAACCGATAGCAAAAAGATTATAATTTCACTCAAGCATACAACAGATATACATGTACTATGATCGCATTCAATCATGAAATGAACTTATGCGTCAAGTTACAAAAATAGAATAAGTACAAAGCATAACCTGAACAACAAAAACATTTTCTGGGGCTAACCGTTTAATGGAGCTTGCGACATGAATAGTGTCTCTCCCAGATGCAACCACCAACAAGGGACCATCCCTATGAATAAAATACAACCGCAATTCATTAGTCTTTCTAATACAAATTCACCACACCTCTGAATTTCACTTTCAGAAAGCACAATAAGACCACAACATACTTGTGGAACGTTTCACGCGCCATTGTTGCAATATGGTAAGCATCAGCTTCTAAAACGCTTGATATGCCTGAACTAAGCAACCATCATTTTCAAATACAACTTAGCACACGAATCAGCACAAACAGCAATCACATGAACAAAATAAAAGTTAGGAAAATATGATTGGCATACCAATCTTCGAAGCTTGAAACCGCGAATTCCCACAGAGCCTTCTGATAACAGAATCCAACATCTTATGAACCGAAACCGGAAGCCAATGAAGCCACCTATTGATTCCTCCATGGGGCCTCGTCACGCGCTGCACATAAAAAAATAATAATAATAAATCAATTTTTCTCAGCAACCAAACACAATCCAGTGATACAATTCAGCTTAGTTCCAAAGCTTACGTATAGGGAGTGAAGATTGGAGAGACCGAGAGCACGGACCAACCCGATGCACTGGTTCTCAGCGCCGGCGAAGCCGTTACCGATGACGACGGCTCGCCGGACGGCGCCGTCGAAGAACTTCGGCAAGCTGAAGAAATGGTTCGGCGGTTCGGGAAGGTTGATGGGTCTCATCGCCACGATTCCAATATTCAAATGGAAAAACCACAGTTTGGAGCTTTTCAGATGAAAGAGAAAACAAAATGGGCCAGGCGATATATGGGCCTAGGCCCATAAAAGGCCCCGCCCAGTATAAAACATTAGCAATTTTATAGTCACGGAGAGTCTTTCACTCTCTTGAATCTTGACGCTTTTCTTTCTTTGGCTCAGAGAGAGAAACGGAATCAACTTATTATTAGCATTTGCTTTTTGTGACTGACGAAGCGAAAATAAAAAAAAAATGTGGGCAAACGCAGAAGGTGGTGCTCCGGAGGTTACTCTAGAAACTTCCATGGGTTCTTTCACTGTTGAAGTACTTGTCTTTTTTTCAGTTTTTGTTAATTTTCCTTTTTTGGTTTGCCAATGGCAACAATTATTTTATTTTAATTTATTTTTTCAATGTTGGGTTCAGCTGTACTACAAGCACGCACCAAGGACTTGCAGGAACTTCATTGAATTGTCTCGCAGAGGTTATTACAACAATGTTAAGTTCCACAGAATCATCAAGGTACTTCAATTTTTCTCCCTCTGTGTATGAGTATGTGCCCCTTTTTTTTTTTTGAATGTTGATACATGGATTCATTTGGTTTAATTGTTGAGTAGGACTTCATTGTACAAGGAGGGGATCCCACTGGGACTGGAAGGGGAGGAGAGTCTATATATGGGTATGTCTTTTTTATTTTTAGTGATTATATTCTGTTTTATTTTTTCATGTTGATCGTAATGCACTTTTCATTGATGATTTATTGCATTGTTTCGCTTGTTCTTTGTCGCAGACCGAAATTTGAAGACGAGATTAGACAAGAGTTGAAGCACACTGGAGCTGGTATCTTATCAATGGCAAATGCTGGCCCAAATACTAATGGCAGTCAATTCTTTATTACTCTAGCACCATGCCCTTCTCTTGATGGTAATGTTTTCCTTTTTTCTGTATATTACCTTTAGAAATTGGAAATTGTAAGGCACTACTTCTGAAGTTTATGATTAAATTTGTTTTTGTTTTTCCAATATTTATAGTTTACCATACCTATTGCACTGTGAGGATTCTGTGCTTTAATTTGAATGTTTTTTCCCCACCAATATGGTAACTTGAAATTGTCCATGTACCGTGAGTAGTTTGGTTCAGTGAGAAGCATGCACAATTGCTGGATTGTTGACACAGTGGCACACACATTGTGAATGCAAACTGTCTTGTGCATGAAAATCAGATAATGATGAAATGTAATCTCTTTCCCATAGTAGAGTCATGGAAAGAAAATTGGTTTTGCAACTCTGTTCCATTCATGTTCCCTTTTTCCGTTTCAGCTTTTAGGTGAGAGGTAGATCGACATAATTCACCTTACAATTTGCTGTTGTATGACTGCTTATATCATGATCGGGTGTAGTCTCTCTAAGCCCTAAGGTCACTAGAGGCCAAAGGTATAGATGTATTCCAAGCATGCGAGCAAGGAGCAACTAGTGAAGTTATATCACAACATGTGGTCCTGTCCAAATGTGGAGGATTTAAGATGGATTAGAATCTCTCTTCGTGTGTTTTAATGATTGTGTCAACAAAGCTATGGATTAGGATGCAGCTTCTTGCTTATGTTTCTTAAATGTTATCATTTCTTGGTGGATACAAATGCATGCATAGTTTAGTTTGTTTCCTCATCCAACTAAATATTTCTTTTCTCTTTTAAGAGAGTTCTCTGATATATCTTTGCTTTAAAGGTTGACACATTTTCAGGCATAGACCGAGACTTTCTTGGTCATTTTATGATTGATTGTTTCAATTTTCATGAAAAATTTAGAATACCTATTGTTTCAATTTTCAGGAAAACACACAATATTTGGGAGAGTATGCCGTGGGATGGAAATTATCAAAAGACTTGGCAGTGTCCAAACAGATAACAATGATAGGTATGTCAAACATATATCAAGATAGCTATTTAAAGTAACATATGCTATACATAAACCAACAATCAAGGAATATGGGTGTGTTTGGTTTGCATTTTCATTTTTGGTTTTCATTTTCACTGTTTTCTGATTTTTGGATTTTGTGAAGGAAAAAGTGAAAATAGTAAAAACAATAGGATTTTATTGTTTTCACTGTTTTCACTTTTTCCTTCACAAAATTCAGAAAACAGAAAACACTGAAAATGGAAACAAAAATTGAAAACGCAAACCAAACGCATCCTAAAATTAGCAGTAAACCTCTGAATTAAACTGGTTATATGAATTACAAAGCTTCTACAGATATTGAGCTCGCCTATTTGCTGGGTATTCAGTGTTCTAGAATTCCACAACCTATGTTTTATCCTTTATTCCTTTTATCATATGTGGAACATAGCCATGAATTGATCCATTCATCATCATTTTGTTTTCATGTTTATTTTTGTGAATACATGGTCAAAGAGAAAGCTTTTCGGCTTTGGCCAATTAACATTCAGGTTCTATGATAAACCAAATTGAATTTGGATCTTGATACACCAAAAATTATCAGCTGCATCAATGATTGAAATGAAGTATTTTATAGAAATTCCTTAAGAACCACTTCAATTCTAATTTTGATCTTATACTTATTCAGGCCCATCCATGACGTGAAGATTTTACGGACATCAGTCAAGGATTGAGATGTATATCTATGACGTCAATAATTGTGGTTCTATTACCAGTTCCCAGCAAACAGTTGTGACTTGAAATTCCCCTATATTAAGCACTAAGATTTATCCGTAGTGCCTGCTTTGACCTGTAGACTGTAGTATTGCAATAATATCTAGAGATTCGGCTATAATGCAGAATGTAGCATCAATGGAAAGGATTAAGATTTTCTAAAGTAAAGAAGTTGACAAAGTGATAAAGTAAAGAGTTGATTATTTTTAAATTAAGATAGTTGGACATATTTCAAAGTTATAAAATCAATAATGATTAACTTTATTTTATTATTTTACCAATTTTTTTACTTGGGAGGATCTAAATTCCAATGGAAAAATTGGCCTGACAGTAGTTTTTTGTTCATCTTTTTTTTTATTAACTTTATAGTAGATTATTGATCGAGAATAGAGCTGTAATACAAAATTTGGTATGTTACCTCGAGCATAAACTACGTTACAAAGTCTGGTGAACCTTAAACCTTATCCATATAGTGGTACCATCAAAGATGTGAAATGTTTATCGTTTCTGATGTAGCTGAATATGCCAATACAGATAGCCTCATGCTCTACAGCTTCTAAAGCAGGTATATTGAATGAGTAAATAGCCAAAATCGTTTTTGAAAGATACTCCGATCTCTATTTTAAGAAAGATAAAGTTAATCAAAATCGTTCCTAAAAGATATACGATTGGTAACATTAGTCCTTCCGTCATTGGATGATGACGTGTCACAAGATGATTGGTTGATGTGTCAGATTAGTAACACCTGGCATGTCACGTGTCAGGTTAGTGATACGTGGCATTTGACATGTAAAAAAGTTGTTTATAATTAAAATAGTCCTCGAAAGTTCAGACGTAAATCATTTTCATCCCTAAAATTTTAAAAATTAATTAAAATAGTCCTTATATAATTTTTTTATTTTTTCTTGATAATATTAAATTTAAAATATTTTTTTATACTACTAATTTTAATAGAAATGTAATTGACAACAAAAAAATTAGTAATTGTATCTTTTCTTCTTAAAGATTTTTTTTAACAAAAATATCTCTCCTTATATATATATTCCAGTAAAATGTAATAATATAAGAAAAATGTTTTAGAATAGAAAAGAATAAGAGAGATTTTGACAAGAATTAAAGGAGAGAGATAACTTTATTGAAAAAATTTTTAAGAAGAAAAAATACAATTACTAATTTTTTGATTGTCAATTATATTTCTATTAAAATTAGTAGTATCAAAAAATATTTTAAATTTAATATTATCAAAAAAATGAAAAAATTATATAAGGACTAATTTGATTAATTTTTAAAATTTTAGGGTTGAAAATAATTTACGTCTGAACTTTCAAGGACTATTTTAATTATAAATAATTTTTTTACATGTCAAGTGCCACGTGTCACTGATCTGACACGTGGCATGCCATGCGTCGCTGACCTGACACGTGGCATTATCCCTCCACATCATCCTATGCCACGTGGCACTTAACGTGACACGTCATCATCCAACTGACGGAAGGACTAACGTGACCAATCATGTATCTTTCGGGGACGATTTTGATTAACTTTATCTTTCGAGAACCAAAATGGAGATCGATGTATCTTTTAGGGACAATTTTGACTATTTACTCTATATTGAATAGAATAATATTATACATCTATATTTTTTAATGAATGAAGTTTAACTAAATTAAACAATAAAATTTAAAATAATATTACTCATAACTGATTTTTATTATGTTAGATTAATTTAGTTGAATTTAATTAACAAAAGAACTTGAATTTATAGCAAAAGAACTTGAATGTACGATATTATTCTATTCAATATCCATTCCAACGAATAGGAAAAAGGGAAATAAGTAAATCACTATTCAACCAATCAAAGTAGTCAAATGCACAAGGAAGATAAAATTTTTAATTAATTAGGGATTTATGGGTGAGCTCGGAAAAAAAAATCACAAGCTAGCTTATAAATAGTATATAGGATACACATAATAAATTTTAAATTTAATTTTAATATATTAAAAATATAAAAAAATTTAACAAATATTTAATCACAATTTTAATAACAATAACTATTTTTAACAAATAACATATAAATAGCCATTTAAATAATTGAACGTAATTCAATAACTATATAAATTACATAATTATTGTATTAAAATTAAACTTTATATATATTCTTTTGAATAAAGAAGTTCAACACATTAAAATAGAATAAAAGATGAACTAAAAAACAAAAAAATATATAAAATAAAAACAGATGAAATAATAGTTTATTCACACCACTTCATTTTTTATAGCTAAAAAACATTTGTTAATAATTTTCTCTATATCTGTTTCGTTGTTTTGAAATATTTTTCTATTTCTTTTCACCCAGACATTTCAAATAATCACAAAAAAATGCATCAACCATTTTTATTTTTTCGCTCCTCCTTTCTAGTAAGAGCTCATGTCCAACTCTCAAAATATTCCTTTAACATCCAGAAAAAGGATCATAACCTGCCAAAATAAAATTAGATAACTATGTGCATCACACATGCCAATTAAATTCACATCCAAAAAAATAAGTGGTTAATAACATCTTTTTTACATAATACAAAGACATTATCTCCGAGATGAACAAGTCCTAGCTTGCTCAGTCTTTCCTTGATATTCACTTTGACTATCAAAAACAAACCAAGCACAAAATTTCACTCTTAGTAAAATCAAACCTCTCCAAATAGTTCTAGTGAAGCTTTAATTCATTACTTCTTTTGGTAGCATTTCTGCCTGCAACACCTATATAAATGAGTTAGTAGAAAATGCACATTTTTTTTATCAAATTTTCGTACAATTCTATCCTCTCTGTCAGTTGCTAATTTAACTGTCATTAGAGTATCATGTGGTTGGTTCAGTTTTCAACTCCCATTGGTATAACTCTCGCCTTCATTGGAAGTTTCAAATCTACTCTAACCCATCCCAAAAACCACAATCCTCTATGACAGATCCTCTTTGGTTTGAAACTAAGAAAAGTCTCAAAAATCTATCTTTCAAAGACTTGCATTGAAGCCAAATATTTTTCCAGAATCGAGTCTTTCTTCCATCACCTACCTCTAAAGACAAGTCAGAAATCATTTTATATCTCACATATTGTTCCTTAATCTGTAGCTAACAACTATCCTTATATGACCCCTCTAGTAGGTAACATTTGATTGGATAACATCTCATTGGGATTTAGATTATTACAAGAGCATACAATAATCTTTCATAACGGATGCTTTTCTTTTGAAAAATACCATCACCACTTAAATAGAAGTAATCATCACATCACCCACCCCAACACACCTAGCTTATTTGGAGT
This sequence comes from Arachis hypogaea, assembly GCF_003086295.3. Classification (NCBI taxonomy): domain Eukaryota; kingdom Viridiplantae; phylum Streptophyta; class Magnoliopsida; order Fabales; family Fabaceae; genus Arachis; species Arachis hypogaea. The sequence goes on along the minus strand of NC_092041.1, from coordinate 75,626,565 downwards.
CTGCACAACTTCCCACCTCACCATCGTCATGTCATTCCTCCCATCCTCCTTACTCAAAAGGAATCTTCTATGTAATGAGATTAACAACGAAGCTCTTAGTTACTGGTACGAAATTTATAACCCACAAACTAATCGGTAAGTGCACCAGGTCGTACCAAGTAATACATCAGGTGAGTGAAGGTCGATCCCACGAGGATATATAGACTAAGCAACAATGATTGAGTGATTCACTTAGTTAAACAAACAGAAAATGGTGTTTTGAGAGTTCAATTGTATTAAACAGTAAAATCAGAGAATTAATAAAGCAGGCAGTAAACGGGTTGTGAAATATATAGAGAAAACAGTTAAAGTTTCAGAGATATTTATTTTCCAGATTAACTTTTCTTACCAACTATTTTAATCATGCAAGATTCAATTCATTGCAAACTATATATGACTAAACCCTAATTCTTTAGACCTTTTTAGTCTCCTCTAACCTTCATCAACTGCCAATTTCTTGGTCACTTGATTCCAATTAGAGGGTTAAGTTCAATTCTAGTTTATATGCCAAAGAAACCCTAATTGCCCAAATATAAGAGGATTATATGTCACGTATCCCGTTAAGTCCAGATAATTAGAAATTTAGGAGAAATTATTTTCAAGCTATTGTTCAAGCAAAGAGCTTTTCCAAGTTTTACAAGAATTCAATTAGAACAAGGGTCATACTTCCGTTCCATCCAGATTCATAAGATAAAGAACGAAAATAATTCTTGAAATTGAAATCAATACTTGAATTAAAATAGAACAGTAATAGTATTAATCCATAGAATAAACAGAGCTCCTAACCTTAACAATGGAGGTTTAGTTTCTCATAGTTCAGAGAGAAAACAAGGATTCTGAAAAACTGTAAATTGCGGAATAAGGTAAGAGAAGAGAAGAAAGGCCCGAGCGGTTGAATCTTTTCCCTTTTATATCTAATCCTAATTAATGTAAAATATTTTTTCTAAAACTATAATATCTTTTTCTACTTGTAATTCAAATAAAAGTTTAATAAAAAATAAAATAAAGATTTTGTTGCCATCATTACATAGACACGGGACCACTTCTTTCTCCTTGGAATGGCACCTAACTTCAAGAGTTGTGCACCTAACTTTGCTGGCTAGGCCTTCTTGGCACCTAACTTGGAAAATTCTAAGTTAGGCACCATCTTGGCCATACAGAATGAAGGAGAAGGGAATACTATCATATATCGTTGGAAAGCTATAGAAGTTAGCTTTCCAATGCCACTGAAATCACATCAATGGACCTCTGTAGCTCATGTTATGTCCGTTAGAGTGCAGGGAGCTCAGGGTTGACAGTATCATTCACTTTCTTCTCTTCTTCTGCAAAAACTCCATCAAGTCCATCCGAGTACTACTTAAAATAAACAGAATTGTACACAACTCAAAGTAGCATTCATAATGGCTAAAAAATATTTAAATCTTGATTAAACTTAACAATTCAGATACAAATTCACTAGGAAAAGATAGGAAAGATGCTCACACATCACAACACCAAACTTGAATTGTTGCTTGTCCTCAAGCAACCAAAACTAATATAAACTTAGGATGTGAATTTGCATGAGAAGTGAGTGTTCAATTAAGCTCCTGTCTCTTCTTAAAGTGGGGTTTATACACTACAATTCTGAATAGTTTTGGCATCTCACTATCCTTTGAATCAGAGGAATGTCACTGTCATTTGGAGTTAGAGTCTGGATAGTATTATGAATTCTCTGGCCTTTTTACCTTGGGTTAATCCTTGAATACAACAATTTTTTTCATTCTCTTTTCTTTGGTGATTTGCACCTTGAGTCTAGCCGTGACTTTAAATGCTTTGTCTCAAGCCTTACTTGACACAAAAATACCACAACACTTAAATGGGGAACTCTCTTTTAATTTTGATTTTTCTTTCAATTACTCCCAGACAGTGGTGCTCAAAGCCTTTGGCATACTCTGTATTTGCAGTTGGCCTCGACTCTTAGTGCTCTGTCTCAAGAGTTACTTGACACATTTACACCACAAGCATATGACTAGGAAAACAACTCTTTGAGTTTTTAATCATATTTGACCTTTCTAACCATTGATGCTCAGAGCCCTGGACCTTGCTTTTATTTTTCTTTTGCTGTTTCTTTTGCTTTAAGGATTAAGCTTTTGTTTACTTCAGAGAATTCATAATAGTTCTCTAAATTCTTTTTTCTCATACATCAACATCCTTTGATTCAAATTCAAATATGCATTGTTCATATAATGTATTCAAAATTACAGATAATACCACCACATTTAAGTAAATAAGACTACTATTTAATATAAACTTATTTTTTCATGCAATACATCACTTCTTTTCTTTTTCTTTTTTGATTCAAGCTCAGTGAGCGGTACATGTGACATTTCTTCAGTTAAAAGATAAATAAATAAAATTTCAAACTAATGGAATTAAACTAAAACCTAGGACTCAGGATTACTAAAGATCATGCAGACATTCAAGTAAAATAGTAGAAAATTGGAATATAACATAATAAGAACGGAATGAAATATAGAATAAAAGGAACTCAACCACCTTAGTTATCCTAGTGGCCGTTTCATTCTTCAAGTTGTGCTCTTCCGTGAAAATGATTCGCCTCCCTTTGATGCCATTAAAATAAAAAAAAACCACAAGCGAAGCAATAACACCAAACTTAAAAGTTTGCTTGTCCTCAAATAAAGAAAAACTAAAAAGAGGGAGAGACATAAAAAGTGCACGGAAGAATAAAAAAAATTTATAAAAAAAGAAGACAATAATAAAAGGATAAGAAAAATTAAAATTATTTAAAATATATATATTATATATATATATATATTTATTTATTTTAAGGGGACGTATGTGATTGGGATGATGGGGTTTGGAATGGGGAAACGGGTGGGGTCTTGATTATATATATATACACTAGTGTGAAGACCCGTGCAATTGCACGGTCTTATACATGATATGAAAAATAAATAATTTGATATTTCAATTAGAATAAGTAAATATAATTAGTTAAAATAGAATGCGCATATTATTTTATACATTTATAAATAACCAAAAAAATATATATAACAAAATGCATACATATTAAAAAAAATAATGATTGAAAGGTATATTAAACAAAATAAAAAATAAAAAAATTAAAATATAGAAGAAGAAAAAGAGAAAAAAAGATAAAAAAATTAAAAGAAAAGGATGAAAAATAGTAAAATGTATATTTAGTAATATACATTCCATGAATTTTTTTCATAAATTCAAAAATTATTTAATTTTTTTAATTTGATCAATTTTAAAAAGTGTGAAAAGATTATATGTAAACATGTAATCCATTAATTTGCTATTTTTTATAATTATCTTTTTTTATTGTAAATAAATTATACTATAACATTCTAAAATGTTTTTCAATTATCTTTTAGCAATTTACCACAAAAATATAAATGAAAAATGAAACGGATAGAGAATCAAAATTAAAACGGTAATAATAATTGGTGGAGAGTGGCTTCTCTCTTTTCAATAATGTGGATGTAAGAGTGGGTTTAGGATTTCAGGATTAGATTGATTTGAAGGGATTTGTTTTGTTAATTATTTATTAGTTCATTAATTATTATTATTAATTGTTATACATATAATATTGATAAAAAAATTTTATTTAATGTTAAAAAAATGTGCATTGATATTAGGAAATTAATAGTAAAATATAATTTTTATTAAAGAAATTTTGGTAAAATTAAAATTTAATAAATAAAAAATTATTTAAGAGTATATTAAAAAAATATTTTACCAATTAAAAAACTTTTTAAAGATAATTTCATAAAAATACAATTTAGTAAATAGAAAAATAATTTGTTAAAACGTATTTGAATAAACTGAATCATATAAAATAAGTTAACATTTTAATTTATCTTTATATTTAATACAATAAAGCAGTATCATTACAAAAAATAACCACCACATAAAATTACATTAATATAAAAACAAAACAAAATAAATTATAAAATCTTATCAAATATTTCTTTAAATACGACATTATGAGTTAAAGTAGAATCATCATTTTCCTCGCCAGATACCAAAATTCTTAAACCATCTTTGCTCTTCACTCGAAAAATAGCGACATAGAGTTGACCATGAGAAAATACCGGTCGACGCAAGAACAGTCCAACACTGGATAGAGTTTGACCTTGACTCTTATTGATAGTCATTGCAAAGCACAAGTTTATAGGAAATTGTCTCCGTTGAAATTTGAAAGGTATCCCAGCGTCACTCGGAATTAAATTCATCCGAGGAATGAAAACTTTATCTCCAATGTGACTCCCTGAGACAATCTCAGCTCCAATCACATTTGTTCCTAGATCTCTAACAATAAGGCGAGTACCATTGCATAAGCCACCAGTTGGATCAATATTTCTCAACAAAATAATAGGCACACCTTTCTTCAATTTCAATGAGTGATTCGGTAACCCTGAACATTTTATTTGATTCAAAAACTCAGTATTTATCCAATCAACATCAACGTCACAATAAGCATCACTACCACATATAGAATCAGCACTTAGATACTCTTTTTCTGTCCCAAGTAGCAATTGAACAATGTGATCATTGATTTCTTCAACAATCTCTACTGTTGGAGCTAATATGGCTCTGTCTTGGAAAAAACCAGTATCATCAAAGTTTCTAACTATGTCAGGATAAATTGCATTTATAATATCATCAATTGGATTATCAGAAGGAAAAATCAGAAACTCATTTGGAATTTGAACTAAAAGCTTTTCGTTAATTATTGTCCCAATACGCCCTTCTCCAATCTGAAGAATCCAATCGGAAAACCTTTTCAATTCTTCCAGATTTGATTGATTTGTAGCACTTTCTAACCGCATATTTTTTGTCAACGTCAACACTTCAAAGTGCTTCCAAAGAATTGAAGAATTGATTGATGCCATAACAATCTCAGCACGAGAAGCTTTAGGAATAACAGGCAAAACCTGTCAAAAATCACCTCCAAGAACAATGATTTTTCCTCCAAAAGGTAGATCTTTGTTAGACACTGAAATCGACGTCATTATGTCTCGAAAACTTCTGTCTAAAGCTTCAAATGCCAACTTGTTAGTCATTGGAGCTTCATCCCAAATAATTAGCTCAGCAAGTCGAATTAAATCAGCCTTAGGACTATCTTTCGGAATTCTACAAATAGTATCTTCATTCAATTCAATTGGGATACCAAACATAGAATGAGCTGTCTTACCACCAGGTAACAATAATGAAGCAATTCCACTTGAAGCAACATTAATAACAATTCTTCTTTGAGAACGCAATTTGGCAGATAAGAGTCTATACAAAAAAGTTTTTCCAGTCCTACCAAACCCATAAATGAAAAACAACCCGTGTTCCTTGTTAGTAACACAATGTATAATCCTATCATAGATTGACTTCTGTTCTTCATTCAACTTTGGAAAATTTGAATCGTGTTCTTCAAGCATCACAGAAATGTCATATTCTAATTCACGCAACACCAAAGAATTACTAAATTGTGAGACCAAATTAACATTAGGAAGCGGCATACCAGCAAAATCTCTTAATGATTTTCCATTGGCCTGTAGCAATTTCTCTATCTCTATTAGACAAAATGTTTGTAACTCTTCGTCAGTCATTGTTATTCCTGCAATATATTTTTTTTCAGTTAGTAAATTCATCAAGATATCAAAAACTTGTATTGTTTGAAAATTTTTCCTATCATGCTATGTATGTATTCTAAACTTTCTGCATATCATTTTCGATTTATTTATTGTTAAGAGTTTTTCTTAATCCTATAAATAAAATAAAAAAGATAAACTAAAGATTAAGTAAATACTTGGAATATGAAGCTCACTTCGCCTGTAATAAATGATATCATCAGATAAATATTTCCAAGTTTGATTCCAAACTAAAACGGGCCTAGAGACAGAACCAGATATTAACAATGAAACAAAAAGTTTTCTCAATTGGGTGCCAGAAGATAACTCAGCCGCTTCATTAATGGCCAAGACAAACTCATTATCATCTATTAAAAGACCCATGGCAGAACATGCCTCTTGGAATGTATCATATAAAACAGAATCGACAGTCCTTATACTTCAAAAACTGGTGCATCCTCTTTGCACATTGAGAAGCATACGCATATAGAACAGCTCACCAGTTGAAGGATGAACAAAACTTAATCTTCCTATAGAAAATCCCCTTCTTCTTGGTTTCCACTGTCGAGATTGTAAATCATAAACGAATTTACTTGGGAACTCAACATATGTTAGTGTTCGTCCTTCAACATATGTTCGATTAGCCATCATCCAAGCAGTAAACATTGTCATCAAATCTCTATTTCTTATTAAAACAGAGCCAATAGTATCATGATCATCGAACACAACATGCTGCTGATTAGGTAAATGAAATCTGAGTCTTTGCACAGGTGGCCATCTATGATGAATTTCATATGCAAAAATTCTCCACATAGATTCACAAGGTGAAAGATACCGACAATCATAATACTGTTTGATCTCATCAACCACTTCAAAAGAATGAGTTGTCTCAGTTGAATGACTAATAGTTGCAGTTACACGATCTGGACCCTTGTTAATGTACTTGAAAAGATACTTTATAACATTTGACTTGTTGCAAAATTCCAAATTAATATGAGCCTGGTACTTCATCAACAATAATGGATTATATGGAACAACAAATCTATTATCAAGATCAACACCATGACTTTTAACTGTAACACCAATATCTCGACGCTTGTAAATAGGATAACCATCTTCATCAAAACTCGTATAATTAACAAACTGCTTCGGATAAAACTTGGAGCATCTTCCATCTTTCATGCATGGAGAAGTTGGTCTTACCCTACCACAAGGGCCATGAATCATGTATTTACTAACCACACTATACAAATGTGGAAACTTCATAGGATTAGGAAGTTCCGCACAAATCAACTCATCAACAATTTCAATATTCTGCAATCTATTCCTTCCATCAAGCCAAAGTAGAATATGTGCATATGGCAAACCTCTTTTTTGAAACTCAATTGTATACATACCTAAATAGTAAAAAAATATCGGTAAATATAGAAATTTAGCATAAATTCAATATAGAATTGTCTATATTCGATATACCTGCATTAAGAGGACCAAAAAAAACACCATTCTTAAGATCATTAAGAAGACACTTCATCTTAGCATGAAAGACTCGGCAAGCAATGTCTGGCCGATCAGCAATTGGAACTTGATCACGATTAGTATATCTTTGAAACTCAGGCCAGTTAGGATTGCAAGTAAGGGTAAGAAATAGATCTGGATACCCAAAATGCTTACAAATAGCCATAGCATCTTGGCAATTATTAAACATGTAACGTTTACCACCAGTGAAGGAAGAAGGCAAAATCACTCGAGTACCAATTGATGATGCTTCAGTATCACCGCGTCGCATAGCTTCTTCAATACCTTGTAAGACTTCTCCTCTAATTGTGCTCTGTTTTTTCCTGATTTCATAAAGCCTCTGTGACTCAATCATAGAGAATGAATCAACAACAAACTGTTGGAACAATCTTCTAGACTTATGAATAATGCTATCCTCATCCTCTCTCATTTGCAAACGAAAACAGATAAATTCTCGCATGGATACTCTAGTCCTTCTCCCTGCAACATTTATATCTTGAATATCTCGATAAGGAATACCCAATTGATAACCATCTTCCCCGTAAGGAAAAAGCAAGGGATATTGCAATGGCTAGTATAAAGCATGTGTCTCATATATTCTTTGAAGTTGGCCAGTTGCAGATTTAACAATGACATCACGACCAGTATCAGAAGAATCAAAATCACCAACAACCAAAGCAGCAACTTCATCGCACGAAGGATAATTATAAACTCTTCGATCACGTTCTCTTTGACTAAACAATTTCAAAGAAAACATCTGAGACGGGTGATTCTCATGGAATTCCCTCACTCTTCTAAATGATTGTGCTATGGGATTGTGTTGATCAATCATTTGGGTCAAATCAATTATCAGCTGTCTATCTATTTTTGAACTTTGCCTATAATTAAGAAAAATAATAACACAATATTACTAAGTAATTTTACTTAAAATGAAAAAAATGCATTTTTTATAATTAGAATGAATCTTAACAACAATATTTAAACAATAGGATACGAACATTTTGATTATAATAATCAAAGTTACATCCATATTAGTATCTTACTAACTAAAAATGAAATTGAAAATAAAAGAAACAAATTAAAATTACAAACAATCATAACAAATTTTTGTAAGAATTGACCTTACCCAAATATTCTTTCTCTATGCGTTAACTCATGTTCTGTGTCATATATGTATAATTGGGCAAATTTCGGAACTTGACCAGCCTGAGGTAATAAACTTCCAATCCTATGATAATTTTGACCACTTATGATGAATTGTGGTGGGCCAGTTCCATCATTCACTGAGTCTATTACTTTACCACCAAGAGAAGTGAAAGCAAACATACTATTATAATACCGAATTTTCTTCTAAAACTGTAAAGACTTACTATCATGACCATGAATCAAATTATATAATAAATCTGGAGCTTTCTGAAGATACGGTAATTGAATTTTTCCTTGAAAACAACAAAGTGTAAAAAGAGGTTGATTAATTCTTGACTGTTTTTCAACCCGCTCTAGTAACCAAAACGACGCACCACAATATAGACAAGTATACACAGGGTCACCAATATCGAGACAACCTACAAAAATGAATAAAAAATTTAAATAATAAACAAATCCTTACAAATTTAACTAAGTAAAAAAATTATATTAAATAAAGACTTAAATGCTTCTTAATTTTTTTTTTACTTAAGAAAATATACCAGTAAAACAATTAAAGATTCAGAAATTATTCACTGGATACTCATTGTCTACAAATTGAAAATATAAATATTTGATAATAATAATAATCTAACCAAATTTGAGACACTTGTATTGAAAGTATTTAAAATCAATGAATACTATTTTTTTCATATTATATTTGGTAAAAAATGTCATAAATTTTATTACGACCAGAATATTAAAATTATAAAAGGAACATAACGTGACTAAATATACTGAATGAGTAGATTATATCTAAATTAATACAAAAAATGCAAACTCCATAAATAAATCAATTATAAGTATATTGAAATATCTTGAACTTCACTTTGTGAAAAAAGTGGATGATCAACAGGAGACCGAAGCTCATTCCAAGAATTTACAGTAGGATCATATATTTCAGAGTCATCTTGATTTGGGTTTTTATTATGAAACAAAAAAAAACTTATTATAAATAAATCAAATATAAAGATATACACGTCAAAGAAATATTTAAACAGACAATCATGAAGTATGAAGTTATTAATAACTAAATGCATAATAAACAACATAAAAAAAATATACAAAAATTAATTCAATAATGAAATATATAAACCAAAATAAATAGACAAAAAATATAAACATGATAACAATGATTAGAAAAGAGTCCTTTTTATATTTTAAAATAATTGAAAAAATAATGTAAATAATAACTATACTTTCTAAGTTAACGAAGAAATTAAAAAATTTAAAACAATAAACTCATACCTGATAATATGAAATTGGCATTAATAATTGGAGTATCTTGCAAAATAATTGATCCCCCTAAAGAAAAAAAAAAGAACTTTAAACGTAAAATTAAAACTATGGGAAGAGCAAAAAAATTAAACAGGTAGGTTAATAAATACCACGTACCAATATATTTAAACTTAAAATAAGAGAAATATTAGAAGTAGGAACAACATCAAACAATAAAGCATAGAAATCCAACCAATAATATTAATTGAACACCGATTTTATAATAGTAAAAAGCATTTGTAATGAAAAGATGTAAATTTTAATTTCTTTCAAAAAAATCCAAAAGTGAATATAGCAAAACTGACCTCTTCTATCTTCAACTTGTTGTCCTCTCTTTCTCTTTAAATAATTTTTTCTATATAATCTTGCAGTAGCATAAGATTGAGACATTTTATGAAATTTTAACCAAGCTAAAGAAATTTAGAACCAACTAATGTTCACTATAATGGTATTTCGAATAAAATAGTACTTCCTTCTTAGACACCACTTCAGTTATATATAACCCAAAAAAAAAAAGAAATCAAAGAACCTCCATAAGTTCATTTGAAGAGAATGAATGAGAATGAATGAGTATAACTTATTTTCTCACTGCATACACTTGTAACCTTGACTTTCAGAAAATAAAATCAGAATAAGTAGAAAGGCTTTTCAGAATACTCTTAAAGCATGAAAGTAATGCAGCAGACTTGTGAAACTTAGGATCCAATTTATAGACAGAGAAATGAAACCAATTCAGGATTTAAATTAAAAAATTTGAACCATGGAGGAAAAAAAATAAAAGATCATTGTGTATATAACACTCACTTTGAAACCAATCGAAAGTGGAATTGATATATTCATTGGAGGGTATATTTCTTAAGGGAATATATACATATATAAGGACTACGCTGGAAAGAAGGATGAGCACTGATTATGAGGCAAAACAATATGAATGACCATCACATCATTGAAAATTTGACAGCAATCAACACCTACCAATCAAATCTGCAGAAGGAAGATAATCATCCATCGGAAGAATGAAGAGCAGGAGATCTGACGTGATTTGTAGAAGGGGAATGTTTTTCCTTTTTGAAAGAAAACCTATAACCAGAGAGGCCATAAAAGTACTTGCTGATGGGATTGATTTGCAACAAATGACAAAGGGGAGTTAGTCACAAGTAACGATACCTACTCTCATTAACCAAATAACTTTTTTGATAGAATAATAAAAGATAGTACTATTTGTTATAGAAGATGATGTCATTTCTCCCACCAAACCACCAAAATCTGATTTTTCATGTGAGGGTACACTGAAAAACAGGGAAGAGAATCACTTTCCCCACCTAACCACATCCAATCCATCTTTTGTTTTTGAAGAAAAATTCAAAAACCAACATCCCATCATAACTTCGAAAGTGACAAAATAAAAGGAGGAAGCAACAACTTTGACTGACATCAGAATCATGTATAAAAGAATGAGATGAGATCACAAATAACATCATTCAAACTAACATCCCATCATAACTTCAGAAGAATAGAATTCACATTATATTTTCAACAATTTGAAGCATATAATAATAAAAATACAACCTCACCTCCCTAGAACTGATTGAGAAACAATCTATACATACTATGATTTGATGAGCACTGATGAGCGGATAATTTATACGCTTTTTGGCATTGTTTTCATATAGTTTTTAGTAAGTTTGAGCTACTTTTAGGGATGTTTTCATTAGTTTTTATGTTAAATTCACATTTCTGGACTTTACTATGAGTTTGTGTATTTTTCTGTGATTTCAGGTAAATTCTGACTGAAATTGAGGGATTTGAGCAAAACTCTGAAGAAGGCTGACAAAAGGACTGCTGATGCTGTTGGATTCTGACCTCCCTGCACTCGAAAAAGATTTTCTGGAGCTACAGAACTCCAATTGGCGCGCTCTCAACGGCGTTGGAAAGTAGACATCCAGGGCTTTCCAGCAATATATAATAAGTCCATACTTTATTCGAAGAATGACGACGTAACTTGGCGTTGAACGCCAAGTACAAGCTGCTGTCTGGAGTTAAACGCCAGAAAAACGTCATGATCCGGAGTTAAACGCCCAAAACACGTCATAACCTGAAGTTTGACGCCAAGAAATGCCTTAGCTCGTGGAATGATCAAGCTCAGCCCAAACATACACCAAGTGGGCCCCGGAAGTGGATTTATGCATCAATTACTTACTCATGTAAACCCTAGTAGCTAGTCTAGTATATATAGGACATTTATCTATTGTATTAGACATCTTTGATCTCAGTTTTGTTTTATTCTTCATCTTAGGGGATCATTGATCACGTTAGAGAGGGCTGGCCATTCGGCCATGCCTGGACTCTTTGCTTATGTATTTTCAACGGTGGAGTTTCTGCACACCATAGATTAAGGGTGTGGAGCTCTGCTGTACCTCAAGTATTAATGAAGTTCTATTTTCTTTTATTCAAATCTCTCTTATTCTTATTCCAAGATATTCATTCGTACCCAAGAACATGATGAATGTGATGAGTCAGATTACCCTCATCATCATTCTCACTTATGAACGCGCGTGATTGACAACCACTTTCGTTCTAGATGGCGGCATTTATGAGGATCCGGAAAGTCTCACCTTGTCTGTGGTATTCCGAGTAGGATCCTGGGAATCCGGAAAGTCCAACCTTGTCTGTGGTGTTCCGAGTAGGATTCCGGTAATGAATGACCGTGACGTGCTTCAAACTTTAACCTGCTGGGCGTTAGTGACAGACGCAAAAGAGGGATTCTATTCCAGTAGGAGCGGGAACCAACCGGTGATTAGCCGTACTGTGACAGAGTGCGTTAGCATAGTTTTCACTGCGAGGATGGGATGTAGCCATCAGCCATGGGTGATGCCTCCAGACTGGTTAGCTGTGCGAGTGACAGCCGCACAGGTTATTTCCCCGTGAGGAATGAAAGTAGCCACAGTTGATGGTGAACCCCTATACAAAGCTTGCCATGGAAAGGAGTAAGAAGGACTGAGTAGAAGGAGTAGAAGAGCAGGCGTGCTTGAGCCATACAGCATCTGCATATACTTAACTGATACCTCTACTAATGAATCTGCATAAGTGTTCTATCCCTTTTATTATTTCTTCTTTTTATTATTACTTATTCGAAAACCCATAAACCATTTTTAATCTGCCTAACTGAGATTTGCAAGGTGACCATAGCTTGCTTCATACCAACAATCTCTGTGGATTCGACCCTTACTCACGTAAGGTTTATTACTTGGACGACCCAGTACACTTGCTGGTTAGTTGAACGAGATTGTGAAGGAAATAAACAATGTCATCAGAGTATACATCCTACAAGCAGAAAGAACAAGTGATCACAATTTCGTCCACCAAGTTTTTGGCGCCGTTGCCGGGGATTGTTCGAGTATGGACAACTGACGGTTCATCTTGTTGCTCAGATTAGGTAATTTTCTTTTCAAAAATCTTTTTTTTAAAAATTTTTCTTTTTATTTTTCGTTTTTCAAAAGATGTTTTTCGAAAAAAATTAATAAAAATACAAAAAAAATCAGAAAATCATAAAAATAAAAAAATATTTTGTGTTTCTTGTTTGAGTATTGTGTTAATTTTTAAGTTTGGTGTCAATTGCATGCCTTTAAAAAAATTTTTTTTCTCTTGCATTTTTTCGAAAATCTCATGCATTCATAGTGTTCTTCATGATCTTCAAGTTGTTCTTGACAAGTCTTCTTGTTTGATCTTGATGATTTCTTGTTTGGTGTCTTTTCTTGTTTTTCATGTGCATTTTTGCATTCATATTTTCCATGCATTAAAAATTTCTAAGTTTGGTGTCTTGCATGTTTTCTTTGCATCAAAAATTTTTCAAAATTATGTTCTTGATGTTCATCATGATCTTCATAGTGTTCTTGGTGTTCATCTTGACATTCATAGCATTCTTGCATGCATCTTGTGTCTTGATCCAAAATTTTCATGTTTTGGGTCATTTTTGTGTTTTTCTTTAAAAATTCAAAAATCAAAAATATCTTTTCCTTATTTTCCTCCAAAATTTCGAAATTTTGGGTTGACTTGGTCAAAAATTTTTAAAATTAGTTGTTTCTTACAAGTCAAGTCAAAATTTCAATTTTAAAAATCTTATCTTTTCAAAATCTTTTTCAAAAATCATATCTTTTTCATTTTTTTTTATAATTTTCGAAAATTTCAAAATTATTTTTCAAAATATTTTCAAAATCTTTTTCTTATCTTTTTATCCAATTTTCGAAAATTAGCTAACAATTAATGTGATTGGTTCAAAAATTTGAAGTTTGTTACTTTCTTGATAAGAAAGGTTCAATCTTTAAGTTCTAGAATCTTATCTTGTAGTTTCTTGTTAGTTAAGTCAATTTTAAAATTAAATCTTTTTCAAAATATCTTTTTCAAATATATCATTTTATCTTTTATTTTATCTTTTTCAAAAATTTTATCTTTTTCAAAATTTGATTTCAAAATATCTTATCTTTTTCTTATCTTCTTATCTTTTTCAAATTTGATTTCAAATCTTTTCAATCAACTAACTCACTCTTTGTTTGTTCTTATCTTTTTCAAAACCACCTAACTACTTTTCCCTCTCTAATTTTCGAAAATTCTCCCTCTCTTTTTCAAAATTCTTTTTGTTTTAAATTTTAATTTTAATTATATGTCATCTTTAATTTTCGAAAATTACTAACTTCTTTTTCAAAATTATTTTCGAATTTCTCCCCCCCTCATCTCTTTCTTTTATTTTATTTATTTACTAACACTTCTCTTCACCTCTCTTCATCTCCAATCACTGCCTCTACCCTCACCATTGTGATTGGATTCTCCACTTTCATTCCTCTCTTCTTCTACTAACATAAGGGAATCTCTATACTGTGACATAGAGTATTCCTCTTTCTTTTCTTGTTTTCTTCTCTTTCTTATGAGCAGGAACAAGGATAAAGGCACTCTTGTTGAAGCTGATCCAGAACCTGAAAGGACTCTGAAGAGAAAATTAAGAGAAGCTAAATTACAACAATCCAGAAACAACCTTTCAGAAATTTTCGAACAAGAGAAGGAGATGGCCGAAAATAATAATAATAATGCAAGGAGAATGCTTGGTGACTTCACAAAACCAACGTCCAAATTTGATGGAAGAAGCATCTCCATCCCTGCCATTGGAGCCAATAACTTTGAGCTTAAGCCTCAACTAGTTGCTTTAATGCAACAAAACTGCAAGTTTTATGGACTTCCATCTGAAGATCCTTATCAGTTTTTAACTGAGTTCTTGCAGGTCTGTGATACTGTAAAGACGAATGGAGTTAATCCTGAAGTCTACAGACTCATGCTTTTCCCTTTTGCTGTAAGAGACAGAGCTAGAATATGGTTGGATTCACAACCTAAGGATAGCCTGGACTCTTGGGATAAGCTGGTCACTGCCTTCTTGGATAAATTCTTTCCTCCTCAAAAGCTGAGCAAGCTGAGAGTGGATGTTCAAACCTTCAAACAAAAAGATGGTGAATCCCTCTATGAAGCTTGGGAAAGATACAAGCAGCTGACCAAGAGATGTCCATCTGACATGTTTTCAGAATGGACCATGTTAGATATATTCTATTATGGTCTCTCTGAATTTTCGAAAATGTCACTGGATCATTCTGCAGGTGGATCTATTCACCTGAAGAAAACGCCTGAAGAGGCTCAAGAACTCATTGACATGGTTGCAAACAACCAGTTCATGTACACCTCTGAGAGGAATTCTGTGAATAATGGGGTTCCTCAGAAGAAAGGAGTTCTTGAAATTGATGCTCTGAATGCCATATTGGCTCAGAACAAAATGTTGACTCAACAGGTCAACATAATCTCTCAAAATCTGAATGGGTTGCATCATGCATCCAACATTACTAGAGAGGCAGCTTCTGAAGAAGCTTATGATCCTGAGAACCCTGCCATGGCAGAGATTAATTATTTGGGTGAACCTTATGGAAACACCTATAACCCATCATGGAGGAATCACCCAAATTTCTCCTGGAAGGATCAACAAAAACCTCAACAAGGTTTTAACAATGGTGGACGCAATAGGCTGAATAATAGTAAGCCATATCCATCATCTTCTCAGTAACAGACAGAGAATGCTGAACAAAATAATTCTAATTTAGCTAATATAGTCTCTGATCTGTCAAAGGGCACTTTCAGTTTCATGAATGAAACAAGATCCTCCATTAGAAATTTGGAGGCACAAGTAGGCCAGCTGAGCAAGAAAGTTATTGAAACTCCTCCCAGTACTCTCCCAGGCAATACAGAAGAGAATCCAAAAGGAGAGTGCAAAGCCATTGACTTAGTCAACATGGCCGAATGCACAAAGGAGGAGGAGGACGAAAATCCCAGTGAGGAAGACCTCCTGGGACGTCCTCCAAGCAAGAAGGAGCTTCCTAATAAGGATCCTGAGGAATCTGAGGCTCATACAGAGACCATAGAGATTCCACTAAATCTCCTTCTGCCATTCATGAGCTCTGACTATTATTCATCCTCTGAAGAGGATGAAGATGTGACTGGAGAGCAAGTTGCTCAATATCTAGGAGCTATCATGAAGCTGAATGCCAAGCTATTTGGTAATGAGACCTGGGAAAGTGAACCTCCCTTGCTCATTAGTGAATTAGAGACTTGGATTCAGGAAACTCTACCTCAAAAGAAACAAGATCCTGGCAAGTTCTTAATACCTTGCACCATTGGCACCATGAGCTTTGAAAAAGCTCTGTGTGATATTGGGTCAGGGATAAACCTGATGCCACTCTCTGTAATGGAGAAGCTAGGGATCATTGAGGTACAACCTGCCTTGTTCTCATTACAATTGGCAGACAAATCCATAAGACAAGCTTATGGAATGGTAGAGGACGTGCTAGTAAAGGTTGAAGGCCTTTACATCCCTACTGATTTCATTATCCTAGACACTAGGAAGGAAGATGATGAATGCATCATCCTAGGAAGACCTCTCCTAGCCACAGCAGGAGCTGTGATAGATGTCAACAGAGGAGAGTTAGTCCTTCAATTGAATGGGGAATACCTTGTGTTTCAAGCACATGGAAATCCCTCTGTGACAAAAGAGAGCAAGCATGAAGAGCTTCTCTCAGTTCAGAGTCAAGAAGAGCCCACACAGTCAAACTCTAAGTTTGGTGTTGTGAGGCCACAACCAAACTCTAAGTTTGGTGTTCAAACTCCATATCCAAACTCTAAGTTTGGTGTGGAGACAACATTGACTTGATCACTCTGTGGCTCCATGAGAGCCACTGTCAAGCTATTGACATTAAAGAAGCGCTTGTTGGGAGGCAACCCAATTTTATTTATCTAATTTTATTTTATTTTGTTTCTTTGTTATTTTTGTGTTTAATTAGGTACATGATCATGAGGAGTCACGAAAAAATAAAAAAAAATTAAAAACAGAGTCAAAAACAGAAGAAAAAAATTTTTCACCCTGGAGGATGCACGGGCTGGCGTTCAACGCCCAGAAGGTGCATCTGGCCGGCGTTTAACGCCAGAACGTGCACCATTCTGGCGCTGAACGCCAGAAACAAGCAACAACCTGGCGTTAAACGCCAGGAAGGTGCACAGAGAGGACAAACTGGCGCTGAACGCCAGAAACAAGCATGAAACTGGCGTTCAACGCCAGAAACATGCATCACATGGGCGTTGAACGCCCAGAACATGCACCAATGGGCGTTTAAACGCCAGAATGGTGTGCCAAGGCATTTTACATGCCTATTTGGTGCAGGGATGGAATTCCTTGACACCTCAGGATCTGTGGACCTCACAGGATCCCCACCTACCATATTCCCACCTTCCCTCCTAATCCTATTTTTGTGATTTGAATTCCCCATGTCACAATTCCCAATTTTCTTCATCAATCACCCCATTCACCATTCACATCAACCTCCTCTTTCCCACCCAACCCCACCCATATAGCCGATTCCATCTCCCCTCACTCACCTCCATCTTCTTCTTCTTCTCTTCTTTCTTTTCTTGCTCGAGGGCGAGCAATATTTTAAGTTTGGTGTGGTAAAAGCATAGCTTTTTTGCTTTTCCATTACCATTAATGGCACCTAAGGCCAGAGAAACCTCAAAGGGAAGACAAAAGCTTCCACCTCTGAGTCTTGGAAGATGGAAAGACTCATGTAAGCTGGAATAGCTCAGCTGGTTAGAACATGTGGCTGCAAATCAAGAGATCCCTGAGATACCTCAGGGAATAAATGATCCTCCACACAACTATTGGGAGCAACTATGGATAGGAGCACCAAAATTACTATAAATCATTCAACAGAAGCAAGGAAGAGACATAGAGGAGCTCAAAGAGCACCATTGGACCTTCAAGAAGGCACCACCCTCACTCAGGTGGACTCATTCCTTGTTCTTATTTCTTTCTGCTTTTCGGTTTTTAATTAGTGTGTTTATCTATGTTTTGTGTCTCTACTTCATGATCATTAGTATGTAACCATGCCTTAAAGCTATGAATAAAATCCATTAGTCTTTCACCTCTCTTAAAAGAAAAATATTTTAATTCAAAAGAACAAGAAGTACATAAATTTCGAAATTATTATTGAATTTAATTTAATTATATTGATGTGGTGGCAATAATTTTTGTTTTCTGAATGAATGCTTGAACAGTGCATATTTTTGATCTTGTTGTTTATGAGTGTTAAAATTGTTGGCTCTTGAAAGAATGATGAACAAAGAAAAATGTTATTGATGATCTGAAAAACATCATGAAATTGATTCTTGAAGCAAGAAAAAGCAGTGAAAAAGCAAAAGCTTGTGAAAAAAAAAATTGGCGAAAAATTGAGAAAGAAAAAGAAAAAGCAAGCAGAAAAAGCCAATAGCCCTTAAAACCAAAAGGCAAGGGTAGCAAGGATCCAAGGCTTTGAGCATCAATGGATAGGAGGGCCCAAGGAAATAAAATCCAGGCCTAAGCGGCTAAATCAAGCTGTCCCTAACCATGTGCTTGTGTCATGAAGGTCCAAGTGAAAAGCTTGAGACTGAGTGGTTAAAGTCGTGATCCAAAGCAAAAGAGTGTGCTTAAGAGCTCTGGACACCACTAACTGGGGACTTTAGCAAAGCTAAGTCACAATCTGAAAAGGTTCACCCAGTTATGTGTCTGTGGCATTTGTGTATCCGGTGGTAATACTGGAAGACAAAGTGCTTAGGGCCACAGCCAAGACTCATAAGTAGCTGTGTTCAAGAATCAACATGCCTAACTAGGAAAGTCAATAACACTATCTGAAATTCTAAGTTCCTAGAGAAGCCAATCACTCTAAACTTCAAAGGAAAAAGTGAGATGCCAAAACTGTTCAGAAGCAAAAAGCTACAAGTCCCGCTCATCTAATTAAATTAATATTCATTGATATTTTGGACTTTATAGTATATTCTCTTCTTTTTATCCTAATTGATTTTCAGTTGCTTGGGGACAAGCAACAATTTAAGTTTGGTGTTGTGATGAGCGGATAATTTATACGCTTTTTGGCATTGTTTTCATATAGTTTTTAGTAAGTTTGAGCTACTTTTAGGGATGTTTTCATTAGTTTTTATGTTAAATTCACATTTCTGGACTTTACTATGAGTTTGTGTGTTTTTCTGTGATTTCAGGTAAATTCTGACTGAAATTGAGGGATTTGAGCAAAACTCTGAAGAAGGCTGACAAAAGGACTGCTGATGCTGTTGGATTCTGACCTCCCTGCACTCGAAAAAGATTTTCTGGAGCTACAGAACTCCAATTGGCGCGCTCTCAACGGCGTTGGAAAGTAGACATCCAGGGCTTTCCAGCAATATATAATAAGTCCATACTTTATTCGAAGAATGACGACGTAACTTGGCGTTGAACGCCAAGTACAAGCTGCTGTCTGGAGTTAAACGCCAGAAAAACGTCATGATCCGGAGTTAAACGCCCAAAACACGTCATAACCTGAAGTTTGACGCCAAGAAATGCCTTAGCTCGTGGAATGATCAAGCTCAGCCCAAACATACACCAAGTGGGCCCCGGAAGTGGATTTATGCATCAATTACTTACTCATGTAAACCCTAGTAGCTAGTCTAGTATATATAGGACATTTATCTATTGTATTAGACATCTTTGATCTCAGTTTTGTTTTATTCTTCATCTTAGGGGATCATTGATCACGTTAGAGAGGGCTGGCCATTCGGCCATGCCTGGACTCTTTGCTTATGTATTTTCAACGGTGGAGTTTCTGCACACCATAGATTAAGGGTGTGGAGCTCTGCTGTACCTCAAGTATTAATGAAGTTCTATTTTCTTTTATTCAAATCTCTCTTATTCTTATTCCAAGATATTCATTCGTACCCAAGAACATGATGAATGTGATGAGTCAGATTACCCTCATCATCATTCTCACTTATGAACGCGCGTGATTGACAACCACTTCCGTTCTACATGCAACAGAGCTTGAATGCATATCTCTTAGATTCCCCAACAGAATCTTTGTGGTATAAGCTAGATAGATGGCGGCATTTATGAGGATCCGGAAAGTCTCACCTTGTCTGTGGTATTCCGAGTAGGATCCTGGGAATCCGGAAAGTCCAACCTTGTCTGTGGTGTTCCGAGTAGGATTCCGGTAATGAATGACCGTGACGTGCTTCAAACTTTAACCTGCTGGGCGTTAGTGACAGACGCAAAAGAGGGATTCTATTCCAGTAGGAGCGGGAACCAACCGGTGATTAGCCGTACTGTGACAGAGTGCGTTAGCATAGTTTTCACTGCGAGGATGGGATGTAGCCATCAGCCATGGGTGATGCCTCCAGACTGGTTAGCTGTGCGAGTGACAGCCGCACAGGTTATTTCCCCGTGAGGAATGAAAGTAGCCACAGTTGATGGTGAACCCCTATACAAAGCTTGCCATGGAAAGGAGTAAGAAGGACTGAGTAGAAGGAGTAGAAGAGCAGGCGTGCTTGAGCCATACAGCATCTGCATATACTTAACTGATACCTCTACTAATGAATCTGCATAAGTGTTCTATCCCTTTTATTATTTCTTCTTTTTATTATTACTTATTCGAAAACCCATAAACCATTTTTAATCTGCCTAACTGAGATTTGCAAGGTGACCATAGCTTGCTTCATACCAACAATCTCTGTGGATTCGACCCTTACTCACGTAAGGTTTATTACTTGGACGACCCAGTACACTTGCTGGTTAGTTGAACGAGATTGTGAAGGAAATAAACAATGTCATCAGAGTATACATCCTACAAGCAGAAAGAACAAGTGATCACAATTTCGTCCACCAAGCACTTTAACAAAAACCAACTCCCATCACAACTATTAGATCTAAATTACTAAAAAATAACCATTAAATTTGTCTAGTTACCACTCAAAACTGATCAATGAAGTATAAAATGAGAAATTGAATTAACTATAATTTGATGAGCACTTTGACAATAACCAACTCCCATCACAACTATTAGTTCCAAATTACTAAGAATAAAAGAACACCAAATTTGTCTAATTACCACTCAAAACTAACCAATGAACTATAAAATGAGAAACTGAATTAACTAAGAAGCTTATACCCTAAACACCATAATACATATATACTAATGATATCAGCATGACAATGTGCAAAACCAACAACCTTATAACAATAATCCTAATCCAACCATAATTATCAAGAAAAACATAGGATATATAAAAGAACTGATTTTGAACAGATAGATAGTAAAACATATGATGATATGAAGGAACTACATTATTCATAAATGAAAATGAACATATAAACCACATTCATATCAATATCACATGATTGTAGCAATAAATCAATGAAGTTGTGGGAATCACAAAGTCATCTATGCATGGCTCCCGAATACAGATCCCAAAGCACCAAAACATGATGAAATTTCAAGAAATTGAATAAAATTACAAAGAGGGAGCTGAAATTAAAGAAAACAGTAGGAGAATATGACAGAACCATATTACATTTTTCTTTAATATTTTTATAAAAATAAGGAGAAGAGAAGGATGAAACTCTTTTCTCAGTCAAACAGAGAGAGGAAAAGTGAAGTACAATATGAAAAGAATGAATGAAGACATTCTCCTAATGCATCTAAAACAACTTTGCATAACCTAATAAATAGCATACATGCTTGAAATCACATGAACAGAATCCTCTCTCACACCAAAGACCATAACAATAATAAAATTCAACAAACGTGTACCTAACCAATCACATCAACTACACAATTTTCAAGGTTACTTTCTATCAAAATGAATTTGTATATATAGAGAAAAACTACCTACCTTAACTGTCCTAACCTCCTAAACTATAGTTGACAACTCTACATAAACACTTCTGAACACTGAGAATAAACAGTTACCCTAAGAATGACTTCATCCTAAATTTCACAGCAATCAACCACTAAAAATTTCAAAAGGCTATTCACTTAGCCATAGCTGATGAGATACTGGGTATGATATTCTCATTCTCATTCAAGAGGAAAGTACACTATTCATATATACTTATCTCAATTAATGTGATATATTAGCATATTTAAATAAATAAAATGACCTTTAACCCATGATCTGATTTAGCTCTTTCACTTAAATAAAAGAAAATTGCCTTCCAAGACACAAAACTTATATCCAACTGTATTTAATCTGTAATCTCTAGTATCTAATAAAAGATATTGATACATTGATATCAATGTCAGAGAAGGCATTTGAAAGAAAACTAATAGATTCCTCATAATTCTTGATATAAAGCCATGCAAGAATGATTAATATGGTAATACCTCTGATAAATAATCCAATATAATTCCTAATATTTATGTAAAAGCAAAACACAAGCCACAATAACCATAGCAAATTAGATTCAATTGGTAGAGAAAAGAAAATGCAGTTAACCCAGAAAAAATTGTTAGCTATCTTCTGTTAATTTTTTTCTGCAACCTACATGATTCATGAATGGTTCAACATTTATCAAACAGTGTTCTATTGTCTACCGATTTGAATTTTTCTAAAAATGAAAGATGCTTGCAGTAGCGACAAATCTATGAAATATGGATCCAGAATTTACAATGATGCTGCTCATGACACAATATTACACTTAATGAAGCAAAATTAAACAAAATGAAAATAAGAGTTGGTACCTGATGATCAAACTCAGCACGATCCATTGCCCGCACATCACTGTGAAGCTGCAGGTCAATCGGCTGTGTGATTTCTTTGACAGGAGGCTTTACCAAACACTGAAATATTAGCACAGAAGATAGTTGAGTAACTCAATACAGTCTATACAGCAAATGCAAGCATGTCACTGAAATGGAAAAAGTATGAGTTGTGAACTGAACACAAGATTTTGAGAGCAAAATGGGCACCTCAGGTTCATCTGTTGTCCATGGAAGCCCAGTATCCTTTGCTTCTCTTCCTCTGTCATCATTTCATGTATCTTCTTCACAAATTCTTCCTCTTTCACCTTCCCCCTTTCCTGCATTGAATTACAGTATCCATGTTATTATCCAATTCAAAAATCAATGGAAAATTGATTCAATCAATCAATTTGTTGCATCAGAATAGGCATTACCTCAATTCTTAGCTTGAATGGTTTTTGGCTGGTGACTCTCAGCTGCTGCTTCTTCTTCCACCTGCTTCCCCCAAAGGTGCTAGTTGATTCCAAACTCTGAAAAAAGCAAATCCATTCAATTCAAATTTAGAAAACCCTCATTTGAATCAAATCTTCATTTTTTTTCTCAAAAAAGGTAAGCATCCGGAAGACTTACATTTCTTCTGCTTCTTCTACCTCCATTAGAAGTCCTGTTAGATACACTGCAGTTTGAATAAAAAGTATAACAAACATCAACACAAACAGATAAATGCTACTATTAAATAAGTAGTATAACATAGATACATATATATCATTTTGCACACACATCTGTATATCATTTAATTGGTAGATATACCAAAGTGTCTCTCTGTTTTTAATTGGTAGATAGTTCCAATTGTATTAGGTACCCAAAAATCAGAACGCATGTAGAGCATATAGAATGAAAAAAAAATAAAAAATTAGTATATAGAAGAAGAATGTGATCCCTCCCAACAAAAATTAGTATACAGTCCGTGAAAAATTAACAAAAAAAAAAAAATAATAATAATAAAACTACAAAATCAGGTATGGCTCCTCTTATATATGTCTAAGCATGTGATCCCTCCCAAACTTCTTTTCATTTTACAAATCGAATCAAATTTCAATTAAATCCCACAAATCCATATTCCATAAAATGCTGCTAAGAATCTAAAATAAAAAATGGATTATAAGTGAGAAAGAAACATACCAGGAGCGGCGGCAGGTGTTTCAGACACTGCAAAAAATAAACAAAAAAAAGTCACATAAAAATGAAAACTTTATCTGAGAGAAGATTCGAAAACAGGAAGAAGGAAGTTATAATTTGACTGACATCCACAGTTGGAAGCGGAAGGGGCGGAGACTTTGCATGCAGCGGGGAGAGCGAGGGCCTTGGTGACATTGAGAACGACGCCGAACTGAGCACTGCTCTTGAAGGCTTCACACAGACACTGAGGCGCCGTTTTCAGAACCGATTTGAGCCCGGAGCAGCAGTTACCTTCCGGCTTGGTGGTGGTGCTGCCATTGGTGACGAAGGACAAGCAATCCGCCATGGTTAGAACCAGGGAGGAGCAATCCACGGCGGGGGCTGGGGCAGCGTTGTGCGAGTGGGACGGTGAGGCTCCGTTAGCTCCCAAGATGAAGACTGCACAGAGAACAATGAGAGAGAAACAGAAACGGGTTGGTGAGTGTGATGCCATTTTTGGGTACCTAATACAATTGGAACTATCCACCACAATCCTCTCCTATGGCTTCTTGTTGTTGTCGTTGTTCTTCTTCAATGATCACTCTCTCAATCTCAGCAGTTCCATCTTCTTGATCTTGCTCTTGTTCTTGTGCTTGCTTGTTCTTGAAGAACTCTTCCTGTGACTTCCTGAGATTCTGGTAAGCCACACAGAGACACTTGTTGTTCTTGTTGCTCTCTTTGCACTTACAAAACGACAGCGTTGAGTTTGAACCCTGATCACCATCACCACCACTCCCTTCGAACTTCTTGTTCTTATTCTTCTTTGCAACAACGAACTTCCTCTGCCTGATCTTGTTCTTCTGAACGGAATTCACGGAATTCACAACACCCTCCTTTGCTGCCGAGGATTGTGGCTTCTTCTGTGACTTGGAACACGATTTCTTCACAACAGGTGAAGGAGAAGGAGAAGAAGAAGAACCACAAGGATTGGATAAGGGTTTGGAAAATGGAGTGGTATTACTGTTAGGGTTGACATTCTCAGAATATTTGGAGGGTTCTTGATTCTTTGATCGGAAACCCTTGGCTGGAGTGGTTTGTGAAGTGAAGAAGAGAAACACAAGATTGGAACTGAGACTGATGTGAAAGGAAACCACTTTCTTTGACTCAGACCATGTGCTTTCTATTTTTTATTTTAAAGAAAACTCAAAAATCCAAAAAAATTCCACGTCAGTGATGTTTCCTCCTGAATTCTAGTATGTATATATATATATATATATATATATATATATATATATATATAAGTTGGGAAGAATATATAGGGAAAGGCAAGAAAGGATTGGCTAATGAGATTTGGGGACAAGAAAAAGAGGAAAGAGAATCAGACAGGTTATGGGAGAAGAGATCATAAGATATGGTTCACGAGATGGGTGATTTGGTTTGAAAGAATTGAACACAAATAAGCTGGCGCCTAATTTAGGGAGAACGGCGCCTAACTTCTGGGTGCCCGAATTGTTTGTTCCCGCCGCGCCTAACTTGTGAAAACCAAGTTAGGCGTGACCTCCGTTTTTCATTTTTTTTTTGTGTGGCTGGCGCCTAATTGTATAAAAGTGAAGTTAGGCGCGAATTAAGCAAAGGTAAAGGATGCGCACAACTGGTGCCTAACTTCAAGAAATGAAGTTAGGCACTACCCCTCCAACAGCTCTCCTTTAAAATTGGTCTTCATGTGGCGTCTAACTTCACCTTCTAAAGTTAGGCGCCACCCTGTTCGTAAGAACTTTCATTAGGGTGTCCGAAACTTTGTCTTAATGCACTTGTTTCTTTTCTAATCATTCTATATGATCAAAATTCACATAAAACAAAGGAAAAACAATAGAAACTCAAACAAAACTAATGAAATAAAAATCAAAGTAAAAATTAAACTTAAGTATACAAAAATATCGGGTTGCCTCTCGACAAGCGCTTCTTTACCGTCACTAGTTTGACAGTCAACTCTTCTAAGGAGGAGGATCATAGAGACTCAGCTCTTCACCCCTCACTGTAAACTTTTTCACTGTGCTCTCATGGATCAACTCTATATGCTTAAGAGACAGGATCTTGTTCACTGTATGAGGCAAAATTGGGCATGCAGTGAATACCACCTTTATTCCTGGGGTGAAGTCTTCAGTGGGAATCTTTTTATTTCTCCATCCCTTGGGTACTTTCTTCTTTTTGAGAACTTCCTCCTTGGTAGATGATGTATTCTCGACACCAAACTTAGGTGTGATGTCAGGAAAAATTTTGTTGATTGTCACCAAAGAAGGTTTGAGTAGCAAATTCTGTTGTGCATCATCAGAGGGTTCTTCAAGATTTGGATCAATAGGCTCAGTCTGTATGCACATCTCTTCTTCACCTGCTAAATGTATATCTTTGAAGACATAAAAGGCCAATTGCTCATTATGCACTTTAAGCACTAATTCACCTTCTTCCACATCAATCAGAGCTCTCCCAGTGGCTAGGAATGGTCTTCCCAGGATTATAGAGGCATTCTCATCCTCCCTAGTGTCAAGAATCACAAAATTTGTTGGGAGGAAGAACTTACCCACTTTGATCAAGATATTCTCTACTAATCCATATGCAGGCTTTAGATATTTGTCTGCCATTTGTAATGCTATCCTTGTGGATTGTGCCTCTTGGATTTATAATTTCTTCATCACAGACAAGGGCATTAGATTTATCCTTGCACCCATATCACATAGGGCTTTCTCAAAGGTGGTGCTCCTAATGGTACATGGAATTTGAAAGCTCCCCGGATCTGGCATCTTTCTTGGCAAGTTATTTTGAATTATGGAACTACATTCCTTGGTCAGGATCACTATCTCATCTCCCTTTTAAAGGCTTCTTCTTGAATAACAACTCCTTCAAGAACTTAACATAGAAAGGCATTTTCTCCAAAACTTCAGCAAAAGGAATATTAATTTGTAACTTTCTGAAAACTTCTAAGAACTTTGAAAACTGCTTGTCCTTGGTCTCCTTTTGAAGTCTCTGAGGATATGGCATCTTAGGCTTGTACTCAGGAGCCTTAGGCAATGTCAGATGTGTGTCAAGAGTGACTCGAAAAGGATTAAGGTGGTGCATGTTCAACCTCCTCCTTTTTCTCCTACGGAACTTCTTTTTCAACTGTCTCCTCAGTAACTTATGCTTCCATACTTGCTGCTTGTCCACTTATCAAGGTGATAGCCTTACACTCCTCTCTTAGATTTGAAATTGTGTTTTCAGCAACTTGTGTGGCTATTTGACCCATCTGAACCTCCAAGTTCTTGATTGATGCTCTGGTTTCCTGTATAAAGCTTGCCATTAGTGATTCCAGATCAGTGTTCTTCTGTGGTTGAGGAGTTGCTTGATGAGGTGGTTGTTGTTGTTGAGATGATTGAAACTAGCGGTTATTAAAATTATTCTGTTAAAAACTGCCCTGAGGATGATTATTAAACTTTTGTGGCCTCTGAGGTTGCTCTCTCTGATGAACGGATTTTTGTGTGGTCTAGAATTCATAAATAAATTCTCGTTGCAAGTATAGCTTCCAAACCAACTAAAATCCTTTCATATAAAAGATTGTTTGTCACAAGTAACAAACCCCTAAAAATAATAGTCGAAGTATTCAAACCTTGGGTCGTCTCTCAATGAATTACAGGGAAGTGTTCTTGTTATTGGTTATGTAAAGGTATATTTTGGGGTTTTGATATAGGAAACAAGAAAAGTAAATTGTAAGGAAATTCAAATGATAAAAAGGTCTTGGCAAGGTTTGGTGGTCAAGGATCTCTATCTTTATCACTAACCACAATATGAGAATTGGCAAGGATCAATCCCATTAAATCATCCTCTAACTAGTAGTAAAGGAAAGATAAATGAGCTATATCAATCCAAATTCATAAGTCCTAGCTCTCCAACAATTCAATTAGTGAGAACTAGATTTAATGGCTCCAAATAATCAATTAATTGGACATTAGTGACTCAAGAGTTCCCAAGTTACCATCCCAAGCCAAGAACATAAAATCCTACTCTAACATCCTTCCAAGTATTTTATCAAACACTTGGTAGGTACAATACAAAAGCATAGAAAAGTAATAAGAGATAATAAAATCCAAACAACCAATTGAAAGCATCAATACCATAAATCGAAGAAAGCAATCATAAATATGAAATACATCAAATTGCTTTAAATAGAAATTTGGATCTAACATGAGAATTCATAAACTAAATGAGAAGATAAAGTAATCAACAAGGGAAATAAATAAACTAGAATGCTAAGACAAATAAGAGTAGAAGAGAAACTAAATTAAAGGAACATTGAACCTAGATTTGAGAAGAAATAAACCTAAAACTAAGAGAATCCTTAAACCTAGAGAGAGGAGAGAGCCTCTCTCTCTAGAAAACTACATCTCAAACCTAGAATTATGAATAATGAGAAGTGTCATCCTTCATTCCTCCACTCTGTAGCCTCTAATTTGTGTTTTATGGGCAAAAAATTGGGTCAAAAATAGCCCAACAATCATTGGGGGCAATTTCTGATATGTACAGCACATGGCTCATGCGCGCGTACACGTCATGCACGCATACGCGTCGCTAAACTTTTGCACAATCCACGCGTACGCGTGCTTTGTGCATGTTCATCTTTAAACGCCAGGTCAACTATGTTAAATTGTATATCGTTGCGAAGCCCCAGATATTAGCTTTTCAACGCAACTAAAACCGTCTCATTTGGACTTCTGTAGCTCAAGTTATGATCGATTGAGTGCGAAGAGGTTAGGGTTGATAGCTTTGCAGTTCCTTCATCTTCTTGTATTCCTTCCACTTTTGCATACTTCCTTTCCATCCTCTAAGCCATTCCTGCCCTGTAATATCTGAAAACACTTAACACACATATCATGGCATTGAATGGTAATAATAGAGGATTAAAATTAGCTAAATTAAGACCAAAGAAACATGTTTTCAATCATAGCACAAAATCAGGAAGGGAAATATAAAACATGCAATTTACATGAATAAGTGTGAGAATGGTGGATAAAATCCACTCAATTAAGCACAAGATGTACCACGAAATAGTGGTGCATCACTCTCCACCCTAAATTTGGGTGATTTCTTCACCCTTGATTGAAGGTCTTGGAATATGGATCATTATTGGGGTTTCTTGGAGCATTTCCCATATAGTTGACCTGTTCAGAAGGAAATTGAGTATAATCATAATTTTTACCTTACATGAAGCTACCAGTCATGTTATAAGGAGTCTCTTGAGGGGCATTCTGAGCATTAACATATGAAACCTGCATCCCACTCAAGTGTTGAGTAATCATATTGATCTGCTGAGACATAACTTTGTTCTGAGCAAGAAGAGCATTCAAAGCCTCTACTTCCAAAATGCCTTTCTTCTGAGGGGTCCCAGAGTTCACAGGATTCCTGTTAGATGAGTTGAGATATTGGTTGTTAGCAACCAACTCAATAAGCTTAGTAGTCTCTTCAGGTGTCTTCTTCATGTGCAATGAATAACCTGCAGAATTATCTAAATATATTTTGGACATTTCACATAAGCCCTCATAAAAGATCTCTAGCTGAGTCTATTTAGAAAACATGTCAGGAGGGCATTGCCTGGTCAGCAGCTTGTACCTTTCCCAGGCTTCATAGAAGGTCTCACCATCTCTCTGCCTGAAGGTCTGAACCTCCACCCTTAGCTTAGTAAGCTTGGGAAGAATTTGGATAAAAATCCAATGACTACCTTATCCCAAGTGTTCAAGCTCTCATTGGGCTAAGAATCTAGCCACAGCTTTGCTCTGTCCCTCACAGCAAATGAAAAGAGCATGAGCTTGTCAATCTCAGGGTTCACTCCATTTGTTTTTCCAGTGTCACAAATCTGCAAGAAGTTAGAGATAAATTGGTTCGATTCTTCCTGCGGGAGTCCATGATACTGACAATTTTACAGTACCAGAGTGACTAACTGAGACTTCAGCTGAAAATTATTTGCAGCTATAGGAGGCACCACAATACTGTTTCCATAGAAATTTGGATTGGGAGCAGTGTATGAGCCAAGCACCCTTCTAGGTTTTTCATTCTCATTCTGATTTACCACATTGGCATTAATAGCATGATTACGATCCATAGTGGACTCTGCAGCTTTGTAAAGCCTAGCTTGTTGTAAGCGCCGCCTGAAGGTCTTATCAGGTTCAGGATCAAAATCTAGAAGAGGTTCCTTGTTTCTGTTCCTGCTTATAAACAAACAGAAAATAAAGGAAAGACGTCAGAGTGCAAAGAATTCCCAGTGAGGTAACCTGTGTAAGAAAAATAAAATAAAGCAACTAAATAAATAGCAGTAAAAATTTCAATTTTTATATAAAAAAAAACATAAACCAAAAGAAAAATAAAATTAACTAGGAAACACCAAACTTAATTTCAAAAATTAAGAAAAAAATTAATACTAAAAAATTTAAAAATTAAAGACAAAAATCAAATAAAACAGATAAAATAAAAAAATGATGAAAAAATCAAAAATAAAATAAAAAAATAAAAAAGAAAACAAAAATAAAAGAAAAAATAAAATAAAAAAGATATAAAATAATTAAGAAACTAATAAAAAATGGAAATAAAAAGGAAAGACAAGAAAAAGGAGCGAACGAAAGTTAAAACAAATAATCAAAATGAAGTTAGAAAAATTAAAAGTAAAAAAAGGAAAATAAATAGAAGATTCGGGGGCAGGGGGGATGTAAACAAAAAATAAACAATAAAAGAAAAAAATAGAAAATAAAATTAGAAATTGATAATACTAAACAAGAACTAATTAAAGAAAAAATTATCTAATTTAAACAATCAAACAATGAGTAGTTGTCAATCACAGTCAATCTCCAGTAACGGCGCTAAAAATTTGGTATAGAATTTATAACTCACAAATTAACTGGCAAGTGCACCGGGTCGTACCAAGTAATACCTCAGGTGCGTGAGGGTCGATTCCACGTAGATTTATGGACTAAGCAACAATGATTGAGTGATTCGCTTAGTTAGACAAACAGAAAATGGTATTTTAAGAGTTCAATTGCATTAAATAGTAAATTCAGAGAATTAATAAAGCAGGCAGTAAACGGGTTGTGAAATATATAGAGAAAACAGTTAAGGTTTCAGAGATATTTATTTTCCGGATTAACTTTTCTTACCAACTATTTTAATCATGCAAGATTCAATTTATGGCAAACTATACATGACTAAACCCTAATTCCTTAGACCTTTTTAGTCTCCTCTAACTTTCATCAACCGCCAATTTCTTGGTCACTTGATTCCAATAAGAGGGTTAAGTTCAATTCTAGTTTATATGCCACAGAAACACTAATTACCCAAATATAAGAGGATTATATGTCATGTATCCCGTTAAGTCAAGATAATTAGAAATTTAGGAGAAATTATTTTCAAGCTGCTGTTCAAGCAAAGAGATTTTCAAAGTTTTATAAGAACTTAATTAGAACAAGGGTCATACTTCCGTTCCACCCAAATTCATAAGATAAAAAACGAAAACAATTCTTGAAATTGAAATTAATACATGAATTAAAATAGAACATTAATAGTATTAATCCATAGAATAAACAGAGCTTCTAACCTTAACAGTGGAGGTTTAGTTGCTCATGGTTTAGAGAGAAAATAAGGATTCTAAAAAACTATAAATTGCGGAATGAGGTAAGAGAAGAGAAGAGAGGCGCCCGAAGGGCTGAATCTTTTCGATTTTATATCTAATCTTAATTAATGTAAAATATTTTTTCTAAAACTAAATAATATGTTTTCCTATTTGTAATTAAAATAAAAATTTAATCAAAAATAAATAAAGAATTTGTTGCCATCATCACATAGACACGGGACCACTTCTTTCTCCTTGGAATGGCACCTAACTTTGAAATCATGGCGCCTAACTTGGGAAATTCCAAGTTAGGTGCCACCTTGGCCATATAGAATGAAGAAGAAGGGCATACTATCATATATCGTTGGAAAGATCTAGAAGTTAGATTTCGAATGCCAGTTGAATCACGTTAATTGGACCTCTGTAGCTCATGTTATGTTCGTTAGAGTGCAGGGAGGTCAGGGTTGACAACATCATTCACTTTCTTCTCTTCTTCTGCAAAAACTCTGTCAAGTCCATCCAAATGCTACCTGAAATAAATAGAATTACACACAACTCAAAGTAGAATTCATAGTGGCTTAAAGATATTTAAATCTTGATTAAACTTAACAATTCAGATGCAAATTCACTAGGAAAAGATAGGAAAGATGCTTACGCATCAGTTACCACTTATCATTATTCAAAACTATGCTTAAAATAACTTAGCTCGCACTACTTCTAAAGAGTAAGCCTCCCCTGAACGAATGAAATGTACAACATTACAACATAGTTTCACATTTCAATACAAAACTCATTCTACAATCGACTAAAATAATGGAAAAAACCAAAAATCAAAAGGGTACTACAAAATTGTTAAAAAATGGCTAAAAAACTTCCACTTACCATCATAAGTTTTCT
This sequence comes from Arachis hypogaea, assembly GCF_003086295.3. Taxonomy (NCBI): domain Eukaryota; kingdom Viridiplantae; phylum Streptophyta; class Magnoliopsida; order Fabales; family Fabaceae; genus Arachis; species Arachis hypogaea. Next base: position 75,594,103 of record NC_092041.1, on the reverse strand, counting down.
CTGTAATTTTCAACTGTGAAACACTCTTCATTTTGCGCTTGATTTTGTTCTCACCCTCCACTAGCTTCTCTTTCCTCTTTTTTTCTTCTGAACCAATACCTTCTGTATCTAAATATCAAAGTTTTCACTTGCACGAAATATAGAGATATCTTTCATTCTGGTGTTCTTGGATATGCCAGCCTTACTGAGTAACCAAAGACAAATTTTCTTGCACTCTGATGAGAGGAGGGAGAACGGGAAGAGTTTTGAAATCAGAAAGGAGAATAAGAGGAAATATTTTGAAAAAAGGAGACTAATCACGAAAGTAAATTAGAGAGAAATTTAAGGAGAGAGATGAATATAGATTAAAATTTGATTTGTTAGTCAAATTTGGCAAAAAAAAAATCTTGCTCCTTTTTTTCTTCCCTATTTTGAGAGTTGGCACATCTTCCTTTCTTTCATCTACTGGACAAAATATGTTCTCTCCTTTTTAGTTCTAAATTTATATTCCAAAGAAAAAAACAATTTACAAATATGCGATATAGCAAGAGTTCAAATCACAGATAGAAGGGCAAAAGTAGCACATACTATTTCTTAAAATTACCTAATAATTCATATTTGGTTTGCTTAGGAGGGGTTTGCTCATAACCATAGGTTTCGAATTGAGACATTCCACCACTCAAATCAAAAGAAGGATTTTGGGTAGCAATAGATGACGCTTGTATAACTCCCGAGTGTTGAGTGATGATGGCAATCTGTTGAAACATAGCTTCGTTCTGAGCCAAAATAGCATTCAAGGCATCTAACTCCATGATATCTTTCTTCACGGTTCTCTCAAAAGAACAGAGGTACCGATTATTGGTCACAATCTCTATCAAGTCCAAGGCCTTATCAGTGGTCTTCATATGCAAAAAGCCTCTTGCAAAATTATCTAGAGAAAGCTTCAAAGCCAGAGTGATACCATCATAGAAAATCTACAATTGTACTCAATCCACAAACATGTCCGAGAGCACTTCCTGATCATAGCCTTGTATCTCTCACAAGCTACATAGAGAGACTCTCCTTCAAGCTATTCGAATATCTGAATATCAGTCCTCGACTTGGTCAACCTATGAGGCAGAAAGAATTTGGTTAAAAATTTACTAACCAAGTCTGTCCAAGTTGCTATACTCTTCTTAGGTTGTATCTCAAGCCACCGATTAGCTTGGTCCCTAACAGCAAAAGTGAATAACATCAACCTATTGACATTTGCAGGAATCGCATTGGTATTGACTGTATCACATATCCTCAAAAAATTGGATATAAAAAGATTAGGGTCCTCCTGCAGGCTTCCACCGAACTGACAATTTTGCTGAACGAAAGATATGAGTGGAGGCTTCCACTCAATGTTGTTCGCATGCACAACGGTGGTACAATACTTTCCACACAACTCTCGGAATTAGGGTTAGTATAAGAGCCCGGAGTTCTTCTGACTGGTGTAGCATTGTTGGGGTTACTGACCACTAGATGTTTAGTATTCTCAACCATACTGAATTCAGCTTCCTCCTCAGACTCGTCCCCAAAGACTTCTTAAACTTCTTGAGCTCTAACTTGTCTCCTTTACTTCTGAAGAGTCCTTTCAATCTCAAGGTCATATAGAAGAGGCTCTTTATCCCCGTTCCTCTACATAAACAATTCGAATAAGAAAAATTGGGATTCTCAACGTTACAGTGAAAAGATCCCAGTGAGGCACACGAAAATAGAAGAAAAATAACTAAAATAATAAAGAAAAAAGGCAAAATTTAAAGAAAAATAGGACTAGAAGAAACAAAAATTAAAAAGGAAGAGAGATAAATTAGAATAAAATAGCAACTAAACAAAGACTAAAACAAAGAAAAAGGTCTAATTTAGGCAAATAATCAACTAGTAGTTGTTAGTCACAATTAATCCCCGACAACGACGCGAAGAACTTGGCGAAAATTACAATCCACAACTTATCGGCAAGTGTACTGGGTCGTACCAAGTAATAACTCACGGTGAGTGAGTTTCAATCCCACGAGGATTAACGGACTAAGCAAGCAACGATTGATTAGCTATTCTAGTTAGACAAATTGGAATAAGAGTTGTGATTGTCAATTAGTAAATGGTTGAGAAAACAATATGAGAAGGGAGTTAAGGCTTCAGATATGTTTAAATGTCTAGATTAATATTCGATGTTGACCACCTTGATCACGCAATGATTATGTTTATGGCAAACCTCAAGTGATTAAATTCCTATTCCAAGGCAATCCAATCTCCTCTAACCTAACTGACCGTCAATTCCTTGATCACTCAATTACATTAGAGGGTTAACTCCAATTTCTGATTTATAAGCCATACAATCCTAAGAATCCCAAAGCATAATGCAGTTATATGTCATGTACCACACTAAGTCTAGATACTTAGAAGTTATGAGGAGTTGATTTCAAGCTGTAATTCTAATGATATAAATTTTTCAAGACTTAAATAGAATTCAAGTAGAATTAGAGTTATTTTCTAATAATCACTAATCCCTAAGATGAAGAACGAGACCAATCCTTGAACAATAACCAAGGCGTTAATCAAGGGTAGAAGAACAAATATTTATTATTCCATTCAAGTAAATAGAGCTCCTAACCTTAGCAATAGAAGTTTAGTTGCTCATGGTGTAGAAAATCCTAGCAGAGAAAAAAATGTAAAAATGCATAATTAAAATTAGAAAAAGAGAAGTCCCCGCGTGGGCAGATCCAAATCCTATTTATAGTCCTAATTAAAAAGAGATTTAAAACTCAAATAAAACCCTAAGAGATCTTTTCTAATAGATATTTGATTTACAAAATCAAATCTCCAAAAGCTTTATTGATTTGTTATAAATTCCAGGTACTGGACGTTTAGCACCACCTAGGCAGCGAGGCTTGCATGCAAAATATGGACTTGAGCACTAAACGCCAGTGGTTGGGCGTTTAGCACCAGGTTTCCTGAATTGTGGCACGAATGATGAAACTTTGGGCGCTAAATGCCGAGTTGTGGTGATTAGTGCCAACCATCCGGAGGAGAACTGTCTCACTCGGTGTTTAGTGCCAACCATCCAGAGGAAAATTGTCTCTTTTAAGCCTTTGTAGTCGTGTGTACGCACAACGCATGCGTACACACGATCTCCCTTTTTACTCCAGTGATGTGTACGCGTGCATGATGCGTACACATGGTCTTCCTTTGCTTCTTCATGCACTTTTCCATCAATTCTTCATTCGAATGCTACCTGAAATCTATCAAAAGTCACAAAACTCAAAGTAGCATCCAATGGGGGGATAATCCACTAAAATCCTCTAACAAATCAACAAAAAACCATATAAATCACACGAAAAATATTATGATGCTTACACATAATGGTGCACGAAATTGTGATCTCAATGGCGTCAACAACTTGGTACATACAATTGTAATCTTACTCTTTTTCACAACATCGCACAACTAACCAGCAAGTGTACTGGGTCATCCAAGTAATAAACCTTACGTGAGTAAGGGTCGATCCCACGGAGATTGTTGGCTTGAAGCAAGCAATGGCCATCTTGTAAATCTCAGTCAAGAGGATTCAAATGGTTATAGAGTTTTAATAATTAAAATTTAAATAAAACGAAAGATAAAGATAGAGATACTTATGTAATTCATTGGTGGAAATTTTAGATAAGCGTATGGAGATGCATTGTTCCTTCTGAATCTCTGCTTTCCTATTGCCTTCATCCAATCCTTCATACTCCTTTCTATGGCAAGCTGTATGTTGGGTGTCACCGTTGTCAATGGCTACTTCCCGTCCTCTCAGTGAAAATGGTCCTCTACGGTTTCTGTACGGCTAATCAACTGTCGGATTGCTCGTCTCAGATGAAAAATACCATGCACAGGTATCGTATGGCTAATCAGCTGTTGGTTCTCGATCATGTAGGAATAGGATTTACTATCCTTTTGTGTCTGTCACTACGCCCTACAGTCGCAAGTTTGAAGCTCGTCATAGTCATCCATTCCCAGATCCTACTCGGAATACCACAGACAGGATTTAGACTTTCCGGATCTCAGGAATGCTGCCAATTGATTCTAGCCTATACCACGAAGGTTCTAATCTCATATTCAGATGCCCCATTGTCAGAGGGGAGTGGATGTGAATCATTGATTAGAAATCCAAGAGATATACCTTCAAGCTTGTTTTCATGTAGAACGGAAGTGGCTGTCAATCACGCGTTCATATGTGAGAATGGTGATGAGTGTCACATAATCATCACATTCATCATGTTCTTGTGTGCGATTGAATATCTTAGAATAAGAATAAGCATGAATTGAATAGAAGAACAATAGTACTTTGTATTAATACTCGAGGAACAGCAGGACTCCACACCTTAATCTTTGGTGTGTAGAAACTCCACCGTTAAAAATACATAAGAACAAGGTCTTGGCATGGCCAAATGGCCAGCCTCCCCAAATGGCATATGAATTCAAAAATAGGGAAAAGACCTGATCCCAAGATCAAGGATGATTAAAAGATGTGAGTACAATAGTAAAAAGTTCTATTTATACTAAACTAGTTACTAGGGTTACAGAAATAAGTAAATGATGTAGAAATCTACTTCCGGGCCCACTTGGTGTGTGCTAGGGCTGAGCATTGAAGCTTTCACGTGTAGAGCCCTTCTTTGGAGTTAAACGTCAGTTTGTAACTTGTTTCTGGCGTTTGAATCTGGCTTGCAACTTGTTTTTGGCGTTTAACGCCAGAATAGAGCAGAAAGCTGGTGTTGAATGCCAGTTTGCATCATTTAAACTCGAGTAAAGTATGAACTATTATATATTTCTGGAAAGTCCTGGATGTTTACTTTCCAACGCAATTGAGAGCGCGCTATTTGGACTTTTGTAGCTCCAAAAAATCCATTTCGAGTGTAAGGAGGTCAGAATCCAACAGCATCAACAGTCCTTTTCAGCCTCTGAATAAGATTTTTGCTCAGATCCCTCAATTTCAGCTAGAAAATACCTGAAATCACAGAAAAACACAAAAACTCATAGTAAAGTTGATGAGCGGATAATTTGTATGCTTTTTGGCATTGTTTTTAGTATGTTTTTAGTATAATCTAGTTAGTTTTTAGTATATTTTTATTAGTTTTTAGCTAAAATTCACTTTTCTGGACTTTACTATGAGTTTGTATGTTTTTCTGTGATTTCAGGTATTTTCTGGCTGAAATTGAGGGTCCTGAGCAAAAATCTGATTCCGAGACCAAAAAGGACTGCAGATGCTGTTGGATTCTGATCTCCCTGCACTCGAAGCGGATTTTCTGGAGCTACAGAAGCCCAATTGGCGCGCTCTCAACGGCATTGGAAAGTAGACTTTCTGGGCTTTCCAGCAATATATGATAGTCCATACTTTGCCTAAGATTTGATGGCCCAAACCGGCGCTCAAAGTCTCCCTCAGAAATTCCAGCGTTAAACGCCGGAACTGGCATAAAACTTGGAGTTAAACGCCCAAACTGGCATGAAAGCTGGCGTTTAACTCCAGAAAAGGTCTCTACACGAAAATGCTTCATTGCTCAGCCCAAGCACACACCAAGTGGACCCAGAAGTGGATTTTTACGTCATTTACTCATTTCTGTACACCCTAGGCTACTAGTTTACTATTAATAGGATCTTTTGAGATTGTATCTGTACCTCATGACACTTTACACGTTTCTTTGTGTACTTTCCACGGCATGAGTCTCTAAACCCCATGGTTGGGGGTGAGGAGCTCTGCTGTGTCTTGATGGATTAATGCAACTACTACTGTTTCTCATTCAATCATGCTTGCTTCCATTCTAAGATAATACTTGTTCTTAACCCGGATGAATGTGATGATCCGTGACAATCATCATCATTCTCAACTATGAACGCATGCTTGACAACCACCTCCGTTCTACCTTAGATTAAGTAGTTATCTCTTGGGTTCTTTAACCGAAATCTTCGTGGTATAAGCTAGAACTGATGGCGGCATTCAAGAGAATCCGGAAGGTCTAAACCTTGTCTGTGGTATTCTGAGTAGGATTCAATGATTGGATGACTGTGACGTGCTTCAAACTCCTAGCAGGCGGGGCGTTAGTGACAGACGCAAAAGAATCACTGGATTCTATTCCGGCCTGACCGAGAACTGACAGCTGAATTCCGCATGCTGTGACAGAGCATTAGCAATCGTTTTCACTGAGAGGATGGGAGGTAGCCATTGACAACGGTGAAACCCTACATACAGCTTGCCATGGAAGGAACCTTGCGTGTTTGATGAAGAAGACAGTAGGAAAGCAGAGATTCAGAAGATAGAGCATCTCCAAAACCTCAACCTATTCTCCATTACTGCAAAACAAGTAATCATTTCATGTTCTTTCGTTTTTTACAATCAATCCTGATAATTTCTGATATCCTGACTAAGATTTACAAGATAACCATAGCTTGCTTCAAGCCGACAATCTCCGTGGGATCGACCCTTGCTCACGCAAGGTATTACTTGGACGACCCAGTGCACTTGCTGGTTAGTTGTGCGGAGTTGCAAAAGTGTGATTGCAATTTCGTGCACCAAGTTTTTGGCGCCGTTGCCGGGGATTGTTGAGTTTGGACAACTAACGGCTTATCTTGTTGCTTAGATTAGGACTGTTTTATTTTTGTTGGTTTAGAGTCTTTTAGTTGAGTCTAGTTTCATATTCTAAGTTTGGTGTCAATTGCATGCTTTTGTTTTTCTTTTAATTTTCGATTTTTGCATGTTCTTAGCCCCTTTTTGATTTACAAAAATTCTAAGTTTGGTGTCCTCTTTGTGTTTTTCCCTTAAAAATTTTCGAAAACTGTGTGTTTGATTTTCTAAAAATTTTAAGTTTGGTGTCTTTTTGTGTTTTTCTCTTTCCTCTTTTCAAAATCAAATCTTTTTCATAAAAATTTTTTTCAATCATATCTTTCTAATTGCTATTTTCAAAATCTTTTTAATTAACTCATTGATCCAGTTTTCAATTTGCTTTGATCTTATTTTCTTTTTGATTTTCGAATTTTTATTTTAATTTTATTTTGTTTTATTCTACTTTTTTTCGTAAATTCAAAAAAAAAAAAACAAAATTTATCTCCTTGCAATCATTATCATTTCCCTTTTGTCCATTATGGACTTAAGTGGGATTAATCAGTCCAAAAGGACTCTGGGGTCATATGCTAACCCCATTACAGCTGCATATGGGAGTAGCATCTGTACACCTCCCATCAAAGCAAGCAGCTTTGAACTAAATCCACAACTCATTATCATAGTGCAGCAAAATTGCCAGTATTTCGGTCTTCCACAGGAAGAACCCACTGAGTTTCTGGCACAGTTTTTACAAATTGCTGACACAGTACATGATAAAGAGGTAGATCAGGATGTCTACAGACTATTATTGTTTCCATTTGCTGTAAAAGATCAAGCTAAAAGGTGGTTGAATAACCAACCTACAGCAAGCATAAAGACATGGAAACAGTTGTCAGACAAATTCCTGAATCATTTTTACCCTCCTAAGAGGATGACACAGCTAAGGCTGGACATCCAAGGCTTTAAACAAGAGGATAATGAATCCCTTTATAATGCCTGGGAGAGGTATAGAAGTATGCTAAGGAAATGTCCCTCTGAAATGTTTTCAGAGTGGGTACAGTTAGACATTTTCTACTATGGGCTTACAGAAAAAGCTCAGATGTCTTTAGACCACTCAGCTGGTGGATCTATACACATGAGGAAGACAATTGAAGAAGCTCAAGAGCTTATAGACACTGTTGCAAACCAATATTTGTACTCTAACAATGAGTTTTCTCCAAAAGAGGAAGTCATGGCAGTAGTCACTGACCCTAGTCCTCAAGAACAGATAACCGAGCTTAATCAGCAATTGCTCCTGATGACAGAACAGTTAGCAGACTTTAAAGAGATGCTCCATGAAACTAAAGTTGCTAACAAGATCATAGAACTGCAGTTAAATCAAGCAAAACAGCAAATATCTAAACAGATAACAGAGGAATGTCAAGCAGTTCAATTGAGGAGTGGGAAGACCCTGAATAACACTGCTCAAAAGAGTAAAAAGCCAAACAAGGAACAATTGACAGAGGACAACCAAACCACTGTTCAAAATCCCTCTGAGGACAGTAAGAGCCCAGAGAGGAATGTCATTGGCGTTCAGACGCCAGAAAGGGAAGGAAAGCTGGCGTTAAACGCCCATTCCTTGCCCAGTTCTGGCGTTCAAATGCCAGAAAAGGGGGAAAAGTTGGCGTTAAACGCCCAATTTCCACCCAATCCTGGCGTTCAGACGCCTGGGGAGAATTAGACACCTGAGAGTGCTGACAGTAATCCCTCTAACAAGGTTTCTTCAACCACTTCTGTAAGGAATAAACCTGCAGCATCTAAGGTTGAAGAATATAAAGCCAAAATGCCTTATCCTCAAAAACTCCGCCAAGCGGAGCAGGATAAGCAATTTGCCCGCTTTGCAGACTATCTAAGGACTCTTGAAATAAAGATTCCGTTTGCAGAGGCACTTGAGCAAATACCTTCTTATGCTAAGTTCATGAAAGAAATCTTAAGTCATAAGAAGGATTGGAGAGAAACTGAAAAAGTGTTTCTCACTGAAGAATGCAGTGCAGTCATATTAAAGAGCTTACCAGAAAAGCTTCAAGATCCAGGAAGCTTTATGATACCATGCACATTAGAAGGTGCTTGCACCAAGACAGCCCTATGTGATCTTGGAGCAAGCATCAATCTAATACCTGCATCCACTATCAGAAAGCTTGGGTTGACTGGAGAAGTCAAACCAACCCGGATATGCCTCCAACTTGCTGATGGCTCCATTAAATACCCATCAGGCATAATTGAGGACATGATTGTCAAGGTTGGGCCATTTGCCTTTCCAACTGACTTTGTGGTGCTGGAAATGGAGGAGCACAAGAGTGCAACTCTCATTCTAGGAAGATCCTTCCTAGCAACTGGACGAACTCTCATTGATGTACAAAAAGGGGAAGTCACCTTGAGAGTCAATGAGGATGAGTTCAAGTTGAATGCTGTAAAAGCTATGCAGCATCCAGATACACCAAATGACTGCATGGGCGCTGACATTATTGACTCCTTGGTAGAAGAGATCAATATGGCTGAAAGCCTAGAATCAGAGCTTGAGGACATCTTCAAAGATGCTCAACCTGATCAAGAAGAACTAGAGGAGGCAAAGGAATTTTCGAAAATTCCTCAGGAGGAGGATAAGCCTCCCAAGCCTGAACTCAAACCACTACCACCATCCCTGAAATATGCATTTCTGGGAAAGGGTGACACTTTTCCAGTGATTATAAGCTCTGCTTTAAATTCACAGGAAGAGGAAGCACTGATTCAAGTGCTAAGGACACACAAGACAGCTCTTGGGTGGTCCATAAGTGATCTTAAGGGCATTAGCCCAGCTAGATGCATGCACAAGATCCTATTGGAGGATAATGCCAAACCAGTGGTCCAACCACAGAGGAGGCTAAATCCTGCCATGAAGGAGGTGGTGCAGAAAGAGGTCACTAAATTACTAGAGGCTGGGATTATTTATCCTATTTCTGATAGCCCCTGGGTGAGCCCTGTCCAAGTTGTTCCCAAAAAGGGAGGCATGACAGTAGTTCATAATGAAAAAAATGAACTGGTTCCTACAAGGACAGTCACAGGGTGGCGCATGTGTATTGACTACAGAAGGCTCAATACAGCCACCAGAAATGATCATTTTCCTTTACCATTCATAGACCAAATGCTAGAAAGACTAGCTGGCCATGATTATTACTGCTTTTTGGATGGCTATTCAGGCTACAACCAAATTGCAGTAGATCCTCAGGACCAAGAGAAAACAGCATTCACTTGCCCTTCTGGCGTGTTTGCCTATAGGAGGATGCCTTTTGGTCTGTGCAATGCACCTGCAACCTTTCAGAGGTGCATGCTCTCTATCTTCTCAGATATGGTAGAGAAATTTCTGGAAGTCTTCATGGATGACTTCTCAGTATATGGAGACTCTTTCAGCTCTTGTCTTAATCACCTAGCACTTGTCCTGAAAAGATGCCAAGAGACTAACCTGGTTTTAAACTGGGAGAAATGTCACTTTATGGTGACTGAAGGGATTGTCCTTGGGCACAAAATTTCAAGCAAGGGAATAGAGGTGGATAAGGCAAAGGTAGAGGTAATTGAAAAATTACCACCACCTGCCAATGTTAAGGCAATCAGAAGCTTTCTGGGGCATGCAGGATTCTACAGAAGGTTTATAAAGGATTTTTCGAAAATTGCTAAACCTCTGAGTAACCTGTTAGCTGCTGACACACCATTTGTGTTTGACACACAGTGTCTGCAGGCATTTGAGACCCTGAAAGCTAAGCTGGTCACAGCACCAGTCATCTCTGCACCAGATTGGACATTACCATTTGAACTAATGTGTGATGCCAGTGACCATGCCATTGGTGCAGTGTTGGGACAAAGGCATAACAAGCTTCTGCACGTCATTTATTATGCCAGCCGTGTTCTAAATGACGCACAGAAGAATTACACAACCACAGAAAAAGAGTTACTTGCAGTGGTCTATGCCATTGACAAGTTTAGATCCTATCTAGTGGGATCCAAAGTGGTTGTGTACACTGACCATGCTGCTCTTAAATACTTACTCACAAAGCAGGATTCAAAACCCAGACTTATAAGATGGGTGTTGCTTCTGCAAGAGTTTGATATAGAAATAAGAGACAGAAAAGGGACAGAGAACCAAGTAGCTGATCATCTGTCCCGAATAGAACCAGTAGCTGGGGCGTCCCTCCCTTCTACTGAGATCTCTGAGACTTTCCCAGATGAGAAACTCTTTGCCATTCAGGAAGCTCCATGGGTTGCAGATATTGCAAATTATAAAGCTGTGAGGTTCATTCCCAAGGAGTACAGCTACGTACAAAGAAAGAAATTAATTTCAGATGCCAAGTACTACCTCTGGGATGAACCATATCTCTTTAAGAGATGTGCTGACGGAGTGATCCGCAGATGTGTACCCAGAGAAGAAGCACAAAGGATCCTATGGCACTGCCATGGATCACAATATGGAGGACATTTTGGAAGTGAGCGAACAGCCACTAAAGTCCTCCAATGTGGCTTCTACTGGCCTACTCTCTATAAAGATTCCCGAGAGTTTGTGCGTAACTATGACAGTTGCCAAAGAGCTGGTAACCTGCCTCATGGATATGCCATGCCTCAACAAGGGATATTAGAGATAGAATTGTTTGATGTATGGGGAATTGACTTCATGGGGCCATTCCCACCATCATACTCAAACACTTACATTCTGGTGGCAGTGGACTATGTATCTAAGTGGGTAGAAGCAATTGCTACACCCACTAATGATACCAAAACTGTGCTAAAATTCCTCCAGAAATACATCTTCAGCAGATTTGGTGTTCCCAGAGTGCTAATCAGTGACGGGGGCACTCATTTCTGCAACAAACAGCTATACTCTGCTATGGTTAGATATGGAATTAGCCACAAAGTGGCAACTCCGTACCATCCACAGACAAATGGGCAAGCTGAAGTCTCTAACAGAGAACTAAAGAGAATCCTGGAACGGACTGTGATAGCCCGAAGAAAGGATTGGGCAAAGAGCTTGGATGATGCTCTGTGGGCATACAGAACAGCATTCAAGACTCCTATAGGAACCTCTCCATACCAACTGGTGTATGGGAAGGCCTGTCATTTGCCTGTGGAACTGGAACATAAAGCCTACTGGGCAACCAGATTCCTAAACATGGATGCACAGTTAGCTGGTGAAAAAAGACTGCTCCAGCTAAATGAGCTAGAGGAGTTCAGACTCAATGCCTTTGAAAATGCAAAAATTTATAAGGAAAAGGCAAAGAAATGGCATGACAAGAAGTTGTCAACCAGAGTCTTTGAGCCAGGACAAAAAGTCCTGCTCTTCAACTCTAGGCTCAGACTGTTTCCAGGAAAACTCAAATCCCGGTGGAGGGGTCCGTATGTGATTACAGAAGTGTCACCATATGGATATGTTGAGCTTCAGGATATTGATTATGACAAAAAGTTCATTGTTAATGGACAGAGAATCAAACATTATCTTGAAGGCAATTTTGAGCAGGAATGCTCAAAACTGAGACTTGAGTGATTCTCAGTGAAAGTCCAGCTAAAGACAGTAAAGAAGCGCTTGCTGGGAGGCAACCCAGTCATTTGGAAGTTGTATGAATTGTTCTTACAGAGGCAAGTATCAAAAATGAAGGAATTCACAGAGTTACAGAAGGATTCAGCTCAAAAAGTAGAGAAAAAGAGCTTACTGGCGAAAAAACGCCAGTAAGGGGCATTTTGGGCATTAAACGCCAGAATGGGTACCATTCTGGGCGTTTAACGCCAGGAATGGTGCCATTTTGGGCGTTAAACGCCAGAATGGGCACCATTCTGGGCGTTTAACGCCAGGTGTGCAGCATCCTGGGCGTTCAGAAAAACGCCCAGTGATAAAGGATTTCTGGCGTTTAACGCCAGCCAGGGCACCTGGCTGGGCGTTAAACGCCCAAAAAGGGCACCAAATGGGCATTAAACGCCAGAATGGGTGCCATTCTGGGCGTTTAACGCCAGAAAGGTGGGGGGACCACAATTTTGTTTTCAACTCAGATTTTTTCAAACTTTCCTTTTCTCTCCCATATTTTTCTACAAAAACACATTTCAATCTCTCATCATTCACTTTCAAATTTTCAAAAAATTTAAAATCATTCCCAAATTTTGTTCAAAAACTCACCCTTCTTTCAATTTCTTTCCATATCTCCTCAAATCTCCTTTCAAATTTTTCTTTTTTTTCGAAAATCTCTCCCCCCACTCTATAAATAAACGTTTGCCACCCCTCATTCCCCACACCATTCGAATTTCCTCTTCCTCTCTCTCTCTTCTTTCCTTTCTTTTGCTTGAGGACAAGCAAACCTCTAAGTTTGGTGTACTTTTCCGTGATCACTAAGCCAAGATTCATCAAGATCATGGCTCCTAAGGGAAAACAAACCAATTTAAGAGGAAAGAAAGAGAATAATCCAAAGAATCTTTGGAATCAAGAGAAGTTCTTAACCAAAGAACATGAAGACCATTATCACAAAATAATGGGTCTGAGGTCAGTGATCCCGGAAGTTAAATTTGATCTGAAAGAAGATGAATATCCGGGGATCCAAGAGCAAATTCGAAACAGAGGATGGGAAGTTCTGACCAATCCTGAAATAAAGGTTGGAAGGAACATGGTTCAGGAATTCTACTCTAATCTGTGGCTAACAGATAAGCAGAGAATGACTGGAACTGCTTACCATACCTACAGAACTATGGTCAGAGGAAAAGTTATGTACTTCCATCTGGACAAAATAAGAGAAATCTTCAAACTACCTCAACTGCAAGATGATTCTGAATCCTTTAATAGGAGGATGGTGAGAGCAGATAAAGGGTTGGATCAAGTTCTAGAGGACATATGCCTCCCTGGAACTAAGTGGATAACCAATTCAAAGGGTGTCCCAAACCAACTCAAGAGGGGAGACCTCAAACCAATTTCAAGAGGTTGGCTAGACTTTATTGGGCATTCCATATTCCCCACTAGCAACCGTTCTGAGGTCACCATCAAGAGAGCAGTGATGATTCATTGCATTATGCTTGGAAAAGAAGTGGAGGTCCATCATGTGATTGCTTGTGAGATCTACACAATTGCAAATAAGAATTCCACTGAAGCCAAATTGGCTTATCCAAGCCTGATCTCCTTGCTCTGTAAAGAGGCTGGGGTGAAGATGAGAGTAGATGAGTTCATACCCATTGAACACCCAATCACCAAGAAGTCAATGGAAGGACAAGTGCAAGACAACTCTATCAAGAGGAGGGCGCAGGAATTCCTCCCTGAATTCCCAAGAATTGACTATTGGACCAGCCTAGAAGCATCTATCACCAAGTTGCAAGAGACTATGGAGCAAATGAAGGAAGAACAGCAGAATCAGAACTGCATGCTCTGCAAATTGCTGAAGGAACAAGAGAAGCAGGGGCGTGAACTCCAAGAGTTGAAACGCCAAAAGCTCTCCTCTCAAGCTGAGGGAGCATCCACTTCTCAAAATCAAGGTTGTTGAGTCCTAACTCTGTGAAAATCTCTATCATTAGGAGCCTATGTTTTTGCGTTTTCTTTTTCTTTTGTTTTGTTTTCTATTTTTATTTTTTTTTAGTCTTATATCTATTTTTGAGTCTTGTTCTTAATTCATAATTAATAAAATTGAAATTTTATGCCTTAAAGATATGAATGTCCTATGAATCCATCACCTCTCTTAAATGAAAAATGCTTTAATCACAAAAGAACAAGAAGTACAGGATTTCGAAATTCATCATTGAAACTAGTTGAATTAGTTTGATGTGGTGACAATACTTTTTGCTTTCTGAATGAATGCTTGAACAGTGCATATGTCTCTTGAATTTGTTGTTTTGAGAATGTTAAAATTGTTGGCTCTTGGAAGAATGAGGAAAAAGAGAACTATTATTGAGGATCTAAAATCATTAGACTGATTCTTGAAGCAAGAAAAAGCAGTGGATACAAAAAAAAAATTCGAAAAAAAAAGAGAAGAAGAAAAGAAAAAGAAAAAGAAAGGAATAAAGTTGTGATCCAAGGCAAAAAGAGTGTGCTTAAGAACCCTGGACACCTCTAATTGGGGACTCTAGCAAAGCTGGGTCACAATCTGAAAAGGTTCACCCAATTATGTGTCTGTGGCATGTATGTATCCGGTGGTAATACTGGAAGACAGAGTGCTTTGGGCCACAGCCAAGACTCATACACTAGCTGTGTTCAAGAATCATTATGCTCAACTAAGAGAATCAATAACACTATCTGAGTTCTGAGTTCTTATAGATGCCAATCATTCTGAACTTTAAGGGATAGAGTGAGATGCCAAAACTGTTCGGAGGCAAAAAGCTACTAGTCCCGCTCATCTAATTGGAGCTATGTTTCCTTGATATTTTGGAGTCTATAGTATATTCTCTTCTTTTTATCCTATTTTGATTTTTAGTTGCTTGGGGACAAGCAACAATTTAAGTTTGGTGTTGTGATGAGCGGATAATTTGTATGCTTTTTGGCATTGTTTTTAGTATGTTTTTAGTATAATCTAGTTAGTTTTTAGTATATTTTTATTAGTTTTTAGCTAAAATTCACTTTTTTGGACTTTACTATGAGTTTGTGTATTTTTCTGTGATTTCAGGTATTTTCTGGCTGAAATTGAGGGTCCTGAGCAAAAATCTGATTCCGAGACCAAAAAGGACTGCAGATGCTGTTGGATTCTGACCTCCCTTCACTCGAAGCGGATTTTCTGGAGCTACAGAAGCCCAATTGGCGCGCTCTCAACGGCATTGGAAAGTAGACTTCCTGGGCTTTCCAGCAATATATGATAGTCCATACTTTGCCCAAGATTTGATGGCCCAAACCGGCGCTCAAAGTCTCCCTCAGAAATTCCAGCGTTAAACGCCGGAACTGGCATAAAACTTGGAGTTAAACGCCCAAACTGGCATGAAAGCTGGCGTTTAACTCCAGAAAAGGTCTCTACATGAAAATGCTTCATTGCTCAGCCCAAGCACACACCAAGTGGACCCAGAAGTGGATTTTTACGTCATTTACTCATTTCTGTACACCCTAGGCTACTAGTTTACTATTAATAGGATCTTTTGAGATTGTATCTGTACCTCATGACACTTTACACGTTTCTTTGTGTACTTTCCACGGCATGAGTCTCTAAACCCCATGGTTGGGGGTGAGGAGCTCTGCTGTGTCTTGATGGATTAATGCAACTACTACTGTTTCCCATTCAATCATGCTTGCTTCCATTCTAAGATAATACTTGTTCTTAACCCGGATGAATGTGATGATCCGTGACAATCATCATCATTCTCAACTATGAACGCGTGCTTGACAACCACCTCCGTTCTACCTTAGATTAAGTAGTTATCTCTTGGGTTCTTTAACCGGAATCTTCGTGGTATAAGCTAGAACTGATGGCGGCATTCAAGAGAATCCGGAAGGTCTAAACCTTGTCTGTGGTATTCTGAGTAGGATTCAATGATTGGATGACTGTGACGTGCTTCAAACTCCTAGCAGGCGGGGCGTTAGTGACAGACGCAAAAGAATCACTGGATTCTATTCCGGCCTGACCGAGAACCGACAGCTGAATTCCGCATGCTGTGACAGAGCATTAGCAATCGTTTTCACTGAGAGGATGGGAGGTAGCCATTGACAACGGTGAAACCCTACATACAGCTTTCCATGGAAGGAACCTTGCGTGTTTGATGAAGAAGACAGTAGGAAAGCAGAGATTCAGAAGATAGAGCATCTCCAAAACCTCAACCTATTCTCCATTACTGCAAAACAAGTAATCATTTCATGTTCTTTCGTTTTTCACAATCAATCCTGATAATTTCTGATATCCTGACTAAGATTTACAAGATAACCATAGCTTGCTTCAAGCCGACAATCTCCGTGGGATCGACCCTTACTCACGCAAGGTATTACTTGGACGACCCAGTGCACTTGCTGGTTAGTTGTGCGGAGTTGCAAAAGTGTGATTGCAATTTCGTGCACCAAAAGTCCAGAAATATGATTTTTGCTTAAAAAGTAATAAAAATATACTAAAAAGTAGCTAGATCCTACTAAAAATTACCTAAAAATAATGCCAAAAAGCGTATAAATTATCCGCTCATCACAACACCAAACTTAAATTGTTACTTTTCCCCAAGCAACTGAAAACAAAATAGGATAAAAAGGAGAGAATATACAATGAATCTCACAATATCAATGAAACTTAGTCCCAATTAGATGAGCGGGGCTAGTAGCTTTTTGCCTCTGAACAGTTTTGGCATCTCACTTTATCCTTTGAAATTCAGAGTGATTGGCATCTATAGGAACTCAGAATTTTGGATAGTATTATTGATTCTCCTAGTTCATTATGTTGATTCTTGAACACAGCTGCTTTATGAGTCTTGGCCGTGGCCCTAAGCACTTTGTTTTCCAGTATTACCACCGGATACATAAATGCCACAGACACATAACTGGGTGAACCTTTTTAGATTGTGACTTAGCTTTGCTAAAGTCCCCAATTAGAGGTGTCCAGAGTTTTTAAGCACACTCTTTTAGCTTTGGATCATGACTTTAACCACTCAGTCTCAAGCTTTTCACTTGGACCTTCATGACACAAGCACATGGTTTGGGACAGTTTGATTACCGCTTAGGCCTGGATTTTATTTCCTTGGGCCCTCCTATCCATTAATGCTCAAAGCCTTGGATCCTTTTTACCCTTGCCTTTTGGTTTAAAGGGCTATTGGCTTTTTCTGCTTTTTTCTTTTTCTTTATTTATCTTTTTTTTGCCATTTTTTTCACTGCTTTTTCTTGCTTCAAGAATCAATTTTATGATTTTTCAGATTATCAATAACATTTTTCTTGTTCATCATTCTTTCAAGAGACAACAATTTTAACATTCATAAACTTCACTATAAAAAAATGCACTGTTCAAGCATTCATTCAGAAAATAAAAAGTATTGCCACCACATCAAAATAATTAAACTAATTTCAAGATAAAATTTGAAATCCAAGTACTTCTTGTTCTTTTGTAATTAGGCACGTTTTTCATTTAAGAGAGGTAAAGGATTTATGGAGTTATTCATATCTTTAAGGCATAGACACTGGACCCTAATGATCATGTAATAAAGACACAAACATGGATAACACATAAAGCATCAAATTCGAAAATAGAAAAATAAGAACAAGGAATTTAAGGAACAGATCCATCTTAGTAATGGTGGCTAGTTCCTCCTCTTGAAGGTCCAATGGAACGCCTAAGCTCCTCTATGTCTCTTCCTTGCCTTTGTTGCTCCTCCTTCGTAGCTCTTTGATCTTCTCTAATCTCATGGAGAATGATGGAGTGCTCTTGGTGCTCCACCCTTAGTTGGTCCATGTTGTAACTCAAGCCTTCCAAAGAGGTGTTGAGTTGCTCCCAATAGTTGTGTGGAGGAAATTACATCCCTTGAGACATCTCAGGGGCTTCATGAGGAATTTCCTCATGCTCTTGTTGAGGTCCATGAGTGAGCTCTCTTGTTTGCTCCATCCTTTTCTTAGTGATGAGCTTGTCCTCTTCAATGAGGATGTTTTCTTCTATGTCAATCCCAGCCAAATTGCATAGGTGACAAATGAGATAAGGAAAGGCTAACCTTGCCAAGGTAGATGACTTGTCAGCCAACTTGTAGAGTTCTAGAGGTATGATCTCATGAACTTCCACTTCCTCCCCAATCATGATACTATGGATCATGATGGCCCGATCCACAGTTACTTCAGATCGGTTGCTAGTAGGAATGATGGAGCGTTGGATGAACTCCAACCATCCTCTAGCCACAGGCTTAAGGTCCGGTCTTCTCAATTGAACCGGATTACCTCTTGAGTCTCTTTTCTATTGAGCTCCTTCCACACATATGTCCATGAGGACTTGGTCCAACCTTTGATCAAAGTTGACCCTTCTACTGTAGGGGTGTGTGTTTTCTTGCATCATTGGCAAGTGGAACGCCAACCTTACATTTTTCGGACTAAAATCTAAGTATTTGTCCCGAACCATTGTAAGCCAATTCTTTGGATTTGGGTTCATACTTTGATCATGGTTCCTAGTGATCCATGCATTGGCATAGAACTCTTAAACCATTAAGATACCGACTTGTTGAATGGGGTTGGTGAGAACTTCCCAACCTTTCTTCGGATTTTATGTCGGATCTCCGGATACTCATTTTTCTTGAGCATGAAAGGGACCTTAGGGATCACCTTCTTTTTGGCCACAACTTCATAGAAGTGGTCTTGATAGACTTTTGAGATGAATCTCTCCATCTCCCATGACTTGGAGGTGGAAGCTTTTGCCTTCCTTTTCCTCTTTCTAGATGTTTCTCCGGCCTTAGGTGCCATAAATGGTTATGGAAAAACAAAAATCAATGCTTTTACCACACCAAACTTAAAAGGTTTACTCATCCTCGAGCAAAAGAAGAAAGAAAGAAGGGGGAGAAGAAGAAAATGGAGGAGATGGAGGGAGATAGAGGTTCGGCTAAGGGGGTAGGAGAGTGTTTGTGATGTGTAAAAATGAAGGAGTGAAGAGGGGTATATATAGGAGTAGAGAGAGAGAGTGGCCGAATGGAATTGGGTGGGTTTGGGAGGGAAAAGTGTTTAAATTTGAAAGTGAGGTAGGTGGGGGGTTTTTGGGGAAGAGATATGGAGGTGATTGGTGAAGAGAATATAGGGAAGAGAATAGAATTTGATAGGTGAGTGGTGATTTGGGTAGAGTGTTATAGAGATGTGTGAGGGGGAGAGAGAGAGGTGGGGTTAGGTGAGGATCCTGTGGGGTCTACAGATCCTGAGGGGTCAAGGATTTCTCATCCCTGCTCCTGTTAGGTGTTCAAAATGCCCCTATTATGCAATCCTGGTATTTAATGCCAGACTGCTGCTTGTTTCTGGCGTTAAACGCCAGCTTTTATTCCTTTTCTGGCGTTAAACGTCAAGCTGCAACCTGTTTATGGCGTTTAACGCCAGTTTGTTGCTTCTTTCTGGCGTTTAACGCCAGTCTGGTGCTTCTTTCTGGCGTTTAACGCCCAGAATAGTGCCAGACTGGGTGTTAAACGCCCATTTTGCTACCCTTACTGGCGTTTAAATGCCAGTAAGTTTCTCCTCCAGGGTGTGCTATTTTTAATGCTATTTTTTATTTTTCTTGAATTTTTGCAGTTATTTTTGTGACTCCACATGATCATCAACCTAAAAAAGAAAATAACATAAATAAAATTGGCTTGCCTCCTGTTCCAGGGGTTTATCTGAAACTGTAGGTCGATCTCGGACGAGATCTTCTGTGCTGGTCGGGGCTGTTGTGTCCAACTTGGTGATGGTGCTTATCCTTCGTCCCCGGAGGGTGGGGGTACCTGCAAGGACTCTGATGCTTAAGTTAGCAAGGGTATTAAGAAGGTATTGAGTAGAATCAGAGTATGAGTTATACCTGGGTGCTCCAGCGTATTTGTAGTAGAGTGACCTTTTTAGATAAGTTAGTTATCTTATCTTTATCTTTTATCTTTTGAGTGGGGTCATCTTATCTTCAAGGGAACCGCCTTTATCTCTACGGGCATGGGCTTCCCTTGGATTTGGGACGTGTTCCTCTGTTTGGGCCCTTTATTGGGTTTTCCCGTGACTTGGCCGAGCTCCTTGAGAAGAGGTCGGGTCGTCCTGACCTGAAGAGGTCGGTCGCTTTGTCTGTAGAACATCCCGGGTCGGAGAGCTCGACCCAGGGTATGAACAGTGCCCCTGCTCGAGTTCGGTCTTTATTTGGAGGTAGAGTCTTAGTTTTTAGGACTTTGAACCTTCTCGGGTGAAACCGAACTCGAGAATTTTGTCGACGTTATCTTTGTAGAGTTCCTTTTAAATGCGGAACGTTTTCGCTTCCTTTGTGAGCGCGCGCTTTTGTATTAGCGTCCTAGTCTTGGAATGTGCGAGGGTTTTAATGCCCTCATTAATTGGTTTTTAATGCCCCGTTTCTCTTGGTTTCCTTTATTTCAAATTTTGTATCCAAGAGACGGTTTTCTTTTCCCTGTAACTTCCCCTCTTTTTCGCTGCTTTCATCGTTTTTTCTCTGTGACGCTTTTGGTATTCGCTTGGTGCTTCCGCTTTGTGGTCGATTTTTCGCTACTCCTTTTCAAAGCTTTCTTCCTTCTTCCAGGTTGGTTTTTGCTTTCTCTTCATTGTTTATTTTTGCTGCTTTCGTTTTTTATTCTTTTAATGATGTTCTTGATTTTGTGTGTTGGGAAGCTTTGAATTTTTTCCTCGCTTCTGTACTTGGTTTATTACTGTGATGCCATGTTTCCTGATCTTCTTTCATTCTTATGTATGCTTTGGGTGATCTTCTTGGTTTTGGTTTCTTTTTAGGGCTTCTTGTGTTGTCATTGATTTCCGTACTGCTGTTTTGAAAAAGATTGCTCCTTTGATGACTTGTTTGCTCCATTGATGATTTTGTTTTTGTTGATGACTTTTCTTTGATAGTGACGATGGTTTTTGATGACTTTCCTTTGACTTTCGCCTTTTTCTCCTCGGAATGCTTGTTTTGTTTGAAAGAGAGTTTTATCTTTGTAGTTTTTTCTGGGACTTCACTCTGTCATTGCCTCCAAAGGATGCCCCTAGACCCTGGTGCGCATCTTGGGGTTTTCCTTTTACTGTTTTTGTGTGCTTAAGGTCGCATTTGTTCGAGTTGCTTTCTTTTTGTCCGAACTTGCTTTTTAGGGTTAGTAACTGTTCCGAGGGTTACCTGAAACTGTAGGTCGATCTCGGACGAGATCTTCTGTGCTGGTCGGGGGTGTTGTGTCCAACTTGGTGATGATGCTGATCCTTCGTCCCCGGAGGGTGGGGGGTACCTGCAAGGGACTCCAATGCTTAAGTTAGCAAGGGTATTAAGCAGGTATTGAGTAGAATCAGAGTATGAGTTATACCTGGGTGCTCCAGTGTATTTATAATGGTGTAGAGTGACCTCTTTAGATGAGATAAGTTAGTTATCTTATATTATCTTTATCTTATCTTTGACTGGGGTCCTCTTATCTTCAAGGGAATCGCCTTTATCTCTATGGGCTTGGGCTGCCCTTGGATTTGGGACGTGTTCCCCTATTTAGGCCCTTTGTTTGGGCTTTCCTGTGACTTGGCCAAGCTCTTTGAGAAGAGGTCGGGTTGTCCTGACCTGAAGAGGTCGGCCGCTTTGTCTGTAGAACATCCCGAGTCGGACAGCTCGACCCAGGGTATGAACAGTGCCCCTGCTTGAGCTTGGTCTTCCTTTTTGAGGTTGAGTCTTTAGTTTTAGAACTTCGATCCTTCTTTGGTGAAGCCAAAATCGAGCATTTTGTCGATTTCTTTTTGTAGAGTTCTCCTTTTTTGAATGTGGAACGTTTCTGTTTCGTTTCCTCTGAAAGCGCGCGCTTTTGCGTTTATTGCCCTGGCCTTGGGAATGCGCGAGGGTTTTTAATGTCCCCATTAATTGGTTTTCAATGCCCCGTTTCTCTTGCTTCTTTTATTTTGAACTTCACATACGGAGACGGTTTTTTCTCCTTTCTATAACTTCCCCTTTTTCTTTCTCACTTTTGTTTTCCCCTGAAAGCTTACGTTTCTTGGTGTCTCAACGTGGTTTCGGCGATCGTGAGTGCTTCCGACGGTAGCTTCTGGCCTCTTCGTCTTCAACCCTCTTCCGCATTCTTCTCCTTTTTCAGGTTGGTTTTTCTTTTTCTTCTGTCGTCTATTTTGCTGCTCCGTATCTGTTTTTTTGAAGTTTTGACTGAGGTGCATATTGGAAAGCTTGGATCTTTGTATATTATCACGCTCGGTTTATCACTGTGATGCATGCCTTCTAGTCTTCTTATTGCCTTTATGTATGCTTCTGGGTGTTTTCTCCTGTTTTTGCTTTTTAGGGCTTTGTATGCTACTCCTGTTTTGCTGAACTTTGTTTGTTTTGAGGGAGTTTGCTCCTTTTGATGGCTTTTTTGATCTTCTTCGCGTTTGATTTTCTTGGAAAGGGTTTCTGCTGAAACGTTAGTTTTTTCTTGGAAAGGGTTTTTGCTGAGACATTAGTCATGTGGATTTTCCTGAATCTTTATTCCCTGATTGCCTCCAAAGGATGCCCTTGGACACTGGGTTGTGTCCTGGGGTTTTCCTTTTTATATGCTATACCGCGCTGGAATGTGCTGTCCGAGTTGTTTTGATTTCGTTTGGGATGTCTTTACCTTTTTAGTAACCCAATCTTTTTTCTTGCTTTATAGGATTAGTTGGCCATGTCTTCCCAAAAAAATATTGTCGAGGCGTCTTCTGAGGTTCCCGAAGGGATGTCCGATTGGCTGGACTCTCTTGTCTTACTGTGTGTTTCTTTAGTCGATTCAAAATTTTGTGCGGCGCTTAGAAAGCATCATCATGTCTATAGCAGTGCAGATCAGGAGGGCAATTATGAATTGGTAGCACCTGATTCTGGCGATAGAGTTTGCTTCCCAGTCCTGATCCAGGGGGAGCGTCCCTTCTTCTATGCTTATGACTTCTTTTTTAGCCAAATGAACATCACCTTTCCTTTTACTTCTTTTGAAACTGACCTGTTATGGTCTTGTAACATAGCCCCTTCACAGCTCCATCCAAATTCATGGGGCTTCATCAAGATTTTTCAGCTTGCTTGTCAAGAATTTGGTGTTACGCCTTCTCAAACTCTTTTTCTGTATCTTTTTGTGTTGACCAAACCTGGGACTACTAAGAAGAAAGATTCTTGGATTTCTTTTAGGTCTGCCCAGAGGCACAAGGTTTTTTCCATGTATGACGAATCTTTCCGGGATTTTAAGAACTACTTCTTTAAGGTCTGGGCTGTTGAAGGAGCCCGACCTTTCTTTCTGGATGAAAATAATGAGCCCTGCTTTCCCTTAGAGTGGCAGAGGAACGTAGTGGTATCCCGATATACTTGGGATATGTTGAGCAAGGTCGATCAGTCCTTTGTGAGTGTTTTGGAGGATATTTGGGGAGAACCTCCTCACTTGGATACTAAAAAGTGTTTGGGAGATCCGTCCCTTATTCGAACTGCTTTGGGTACTGCCTTGATATATCTTGTTATCTTGTTTTTCTCCTGCTTTCTTCCTGGCATGATAAATTGTTATTTTTCATTTTGCAGAGATGGCCAAGAATAATGATGCAATGAAAGCCTTCAAGAAGGCGAGGAAAGCTACTGCGGCTCAAAACATCTCGGCCCGGGCTGATGGGGAAGGAACTTCCCAAGCTCCTTTGAAGCCATCCGTGCCGAGCTCTCCTGGCCCGAGGAGAATGATCCCTACACCTCAGGTCTATTTAGTGGATCTCCCTCAATCTTTTACTGCTGCTGTGGTTTCTTCTTCGACCGCTCCTCCTCCAAAAAGACCTCGAACTATTGAACCTTTCAATCTAGATGCCTTAGATTTTGATCTTATTGGTTTTGTGGACCAGCAGATTGCACCTTATGGTGCTCTTTCAATGGATGATGTATCTCTCATTCATCACTTGGATTTTATAACTTGGAGTAGTGTCAAAATGGCTCATATGGGAGCTGCTTTGTATCGTACTGCCCAAAATCTACCTCTGCATGCTACCAAAGCTTTTATGGAGGAAGCTAAGCGAGAATTTGATCGGATGAAGCGTCTCAAGAAAGAGTTTGAAGTGGAGGTGACTAAACTGAAGAAGGAGCTGAAAGGGGAGAAGGCCAGCTCTCTTGCCCTGGCAGCCTCTATGCAATTGGCTGAGGATGTGGCTTTGAAGCACAAAGAAAGCTATGTGACGTCCTACCGAGAAGTTATGCGTCTTTGGGGGGGGCTAGAGTCGGTCCGAGTTGATTATTCTGAGCTCCAGGGTCATCTTGTGGGCAGCGTAACTGCTGCCTATAAGAACCTAAAGGATCAGGTTCGGGTTATTGCCCCAGAGGCTAACCTTGCCTTGTTTAGCTTGGATAATGTTGTGAAGGATGGCAAAATCGTTCCCGAGGACCCTGATGATGATGATGTTGAGCCTCCTCCTGTTCCTTCTACCAAAGTCTCCGTTGTACCGCCCTCTTCTTCTAAGGCAGCTGAAGTCGTTCAGCCTGAGTTCGATCCTGATGTCCAGATCCTGAACCGGGATGATGGGACAGTAGATGCAGTGCCTCTTCAGACTCGTCCTCCTTCACCCCAGGATGCTGCTACTGGGAAACCTTTGGACTCTCTTTGATTATTTATGATGTATTTGTGTATAGCCCAGCCTGTGGGCTTTGAACTCTTTTATTTTGTAAATGGTGTTTTGTTTGACTGTTGATACTTCTGTTGCTTGTTTAGCAACTTTGTTTTGAAAAACAAAGTGACTTTCGAGCTTCCTGGGCTGATTTGGGTGGCCTCTGAAGCTTGCTATTATCATAACTTAGTAGTTTTTATATCCTGTCTGCTTTGCACTCGTCTTGGCACCTTCGTAGGTTTTTGTCTGACATGATCAACTTGATTCTTTGGCCCGACGCTGCTCTCATCAATCTTAAACTGTTGTTTATCATGATACTGAGATTGCCGATTTTTCAACTTGGTTTTTGTTTGTTTGTAGCCCTTCTTTTTTGGACCTTACTTTAAGGTCTCTTCCATGGGTAGCTTTATCGTGTCGGTTCCTGTCAATTTACTCGGTAATCCTCTTTCTTGGACTTTGTTCAGGGCTTTTTCAGGGATTACCTTTGTAGCTTTGTATCTTGGACCGACTTCGTCATGTCGGGCTTTGTCGAGTTACTTGATAATCCTCTTTCTTGGACCTTGTTCAGGTCTCTTTCAGGGATTTATCTTTTGTAACTTTATCTTTCTGGGCTGACTTTGTCACGTCGGGCCCTGTCGAGTTACTTGATAATCCTTTTTCTTGGACCTTGTTCAGGTCTCTTTCAGGGATTTATCTTTTGTAACTTTATCTTTCTGGGCCGACTTTGTCACGTCGGGCCTTGTCGAGTTACTTGATAATCCTCTTTCTTGGACCTTGTTCAGGTCTCTTTCAGGGATTTATCTTTTGTAACTTTATTTTTTCGGGCCGACTTTGTCACGTCGGGCCCTGTCGAGTTAATTGATAATCCTCTTTCTTGGATCTTGTTCAGGTCTTTCAGGGATTATCTTTTGTAACTTTTTTGTAGGAGTCCGACTTCCTCATGTCGGGCTCTTCGAAGTTATAGTAATCCTCTTTTATAGGGTTGGCCAGACCTCTTACCAGGGCTTTACTTATAACTTGGATTGTTGTGGCTGGTCCGACTTTTTGTGCCGGCCAGTCTTTAAGTTATTTTATAGCAATCCATTTTATTAGGACCTCGTCAGGTCCTTTCTATGGATCACTTTCTATAACTTCTTGCATTATTCTGTTTTCATCTTTGCCGATTTTGTAGAATTTGGGTTTTTAGCCCTCGTTTTTATCGTGATCGCGCAGTGAATTCGGTTTTCACTTTCTGTCGATATGTAGCTTTACAATCGGGCGATGAATGTTTTTAGAATAATACGACTTGAGTGTTTGTAGAGAATCTGAATAAATTTTATTAAAAGAAAATGCAAATATACATGAGGAGTTAATTTCTTAAGTCGGGTGATTTATAGGTCTTGGTGGGGCACCTCGTTAAAAAACCTTTTTCAGGAAAAAGAGTGTGCTTTGTCCAAGATCTTTTATCATCCCTAGCTATAGTACCTTCTTAGGTTGCAGGCGTGCCATGATCTACGAAGCTCTCGCCCGTCGAGTTCGGAAAGCCTGTAGTAACCCTTTCCCAGTACTTCTATGACTCGGAAGGGTCCTTTCCAGTTTGCTGCCAGCTTTCCTTTTCCAGGTTGAGTTGTTCCTATATCATTTCGAATTAGGATGAGGTCATTTTCAGCAAAGGCCTGTTGTATTACTTTTCAGTTGTATCTGGAGGCCATTCGTCGTTTCAGCACCTCTTCCCTTATCCGAGCTTTTTCTCAGATTTTTGGAAGTAAGTTGAGCTCTTCCCTTTGAAGTTGGGAGTTGGCTTTTTCACTAAAATGGATTACTCTGGGTGATCCTTCTTCGACCTCCACTGGGATTATTGCCTACATTCCGTAGGCTAATCGGAAAGGTGACTCCTTTGTCGTGGAATGTGAAGTCGTTCGATATGCCCATAGGACTTGCGGGGGCTCTTCAGCCCAGGCTCCCTTTGCATCCTGTAATCTCCATTTTAACCCTGCTAATATAACTTTGTTAGAAGCTTCAGCTTGCCCATTGGCTTGGGGGTGCTCAACAGAGGTGAATTGTTGTTTTATATTCAGGTCGGTCGCTAGTTTTCTGAAGCCTGCGTCTGTGAACTGGGTACCATTGTCTGTAGTGATGGAGTATGGAACTCCGAACCTTGTGACGATGTTTCTATATAGGAATTTCCGACTTCTTTGAGCTGTGGCATTGGCTAGGGGTTCTGCCTCGATCCATTTTGTGAAGTAGTCTATTCCTACTATGAGGAATTTGACTTGTCCTGATCCTTTAGGAAAAGGTCCGAGGAGATTGAGTCCCTATTTTGCGAATGGCCAAGGTGAAATTACGCTGATGAGTTCCTCTGGTGGAGCGGTGTGGAAGTTGGCATGCTTTTGACATGGCGAACATATCCTTACAAATTCTGTGGCTTCTTTTTGTAGAGTTGGCCAGTAGAATCCTGCCCGAAGTACTTTTTTGGCGAGTGCTTGCGCTTCGAGGTGATTGCCACAAATGCCACTGTGTATTTCTTCTAGGATATCCTTAGTGTTGGAAGTCGGCATGCATTTTGGCAATGGTGTTGAAATCCCTCTTTTGTATAAAGTATTATTTATGATAGTGTAGTATTGTGCTTCCCGTTTTAACCTCTTTACCTCTTTTTCGTCTATAGGGAGGGCTTCTGTTGTGAGGTAATTAATTATGGCGGTCATCCATCCCTGATCGCGACCTGTTATGGCTAGGACCTTTTTTTCTTCTGAGATTGATGGATTCTGTAGAATTTTTTGAATGAGGCTTCTATTGTTGCCTCCTGGTTTGGTGTTGGCTAGTTTTGAGAGTGCATCAGCCCGGGCATTCTGTTCTCGGGGTATGTGTCGAATCTCATACTCTCTGAGTTGTCCGAGTTGTTCCCTAGTTTTGTCCAAGTACTTTTTCATAGTGGGATCTTTGGCTTGGTAGCTTCCTGTTATTTGTGAAGTGACTACCTGTGAGTCGCTGAAGATGATAAGTTTTTGAGCTTCAACATCCCTAGCCAGTTTCAAACCAGCTAGTAGTGCCTCATATTCCGCTTGATTGTTTGAGGCAGGGAACCCGAATTTGAGGGAGAGTTCGATTTAGGTCCCCTGGTCGCTTTCAATTATTACGCCTGCACCACTTCCCGTTTTATTTGAGGAGCCGTCCACGTATAGATTCCATTCTGTAGGGATTTCCAGTGTGTCCGTAAATTCCGCAATAAAGTCGGCCAGATATTGAGATTTGATGGCTGTCCGAGCTTCGTATTAAAGGTAAAATTCGGACAACTCGACTGCCCGTTGCAAGATTCTGCCTGCCAAGTCTGTTTTCTGTAAGATTCCTTTTATGGGCCAGTTGGTCCGAACTTTAATAGTGTGAGACTGGAAATATGGGCGAAGTCGACGAAATGTTATTATGAGAGTGTAAGCAAACTTTTCTATTTTCTGGTAGTTCTGCTCGGACCCTTATAACGCTTTGCTGATAAAGTATATGGGTTGTTGCCCACTGTTGTCTTCTCAGACCAGTGCTGAGGCTATTGCCCGATTTCCCACTGCGAGGTACAAGATGAGTGGTTCTCCTTCCCGTGGCCGACTTAATATAGGTGGCCGTCCCAGAAATTTTTTGAAGTCTTGGAAGACTTGCTCGCATTCAGATGTCCATTCAAACTCTTTTCCCTTCCTTAGAATGGCGTAGAAGGGGAGAGATCTTATTGCTGATCCAGCCAGGAATCTGGACAAGGCTGCCAATCGCCCATTGAGTTGTTGTACCTCTTTGATACAAGTCGGACTTTTCATGTCGAGTACGACCCTGCACTTGTCCGGGTTTACCTCGATTCCTCTCTGTGTGATCATAAAACCCAAGAATTTACCAGCTTCTACTGTGAAGGTACATTTTGTGGGATTGAGTCGCATGTCGTGTCGTCTTATGGTGTTGAATACTTGTGTCAGGTCGAATAATAACATCTCTTCGTTTTGCGTCTTCACTAGCATGTCGTCTACGTAGACCTCTATGATCTTTCCGATGTGATCCGAAAAAATTTTGTTCATTAATCTTTGGTAAGTGGCTCCCGCATTTTTGTGACCAAAGGGCATAACAATGTAGCAGTAATTTGCCTTTGGGGTTAAGAAAGAGGTTTTTTCTTGGTCGGGTGGGTACATTGGGATTTGGTTATATCCCGAGTATGCGTCTATAAAGGAAACATATTTGTATCCGAAGGAGGCATCTACTAGTGCGTCGATATTTGGGAGCGGATAAGGATCTTTCGGGCAAGCTTTGTTGAGATCGGTATAGTCAGTGCACATTCTCCACTTTCCATTTGACTTTTTTACCAAAACGATATTAGCAAGCCATAGCGGGTATTTGTCTTCTCTTATGAAGCCTGCCTCCAGTAGAGCTCGTACATGTTCTTCCACCGCTTGAGAGCGTTCTGGTCCTAGCTTTCTACGCCTTTATTGTACCGGCCGAGATCCTGGGTAGACTGCTAGCTTGTGGCACATTAGTTTGGGATCTATGCCTAGCATGTCTGCGGCCTTCCACACAAAGAGGTCGGCGTTGTCGCATAGGAACTATATGAGTGATTCTTTTATGTCCCCTTTTACGAGTGTGCCGATGTTGATTGTATGGTCCGGGGTGTTTCGGATCTGGATTTTCTCTATTTCTCCTTCAGGTTGTGGGCGGAGCTCCTCCCGCCTCCGAACTCCACCGAGCTCAATTGTGTGGTGTTCTTCTCCTCTACCTCTGAGGTTTAGACTTTCGTTGTAACAGCAGTGCGCCATCTTCTGATCTGCCTTTACTGTGGCTATTCCACCTGCAGTTGGGAACTTCATGCATAGATGCAGAGTCGAGACTATTGCGCCGAGCTAATTTAACATTGCCCGACCTATTAGGGCATTCTAGGCTAAGCTTATGTCGACGACGATGTAATCTATTTTGAGTGTTCTTGACTGACTTCCTTTTCCAAAAGTTGTGTGGAGCGAGATGTATCCCATCGGTTGAACTGGGGTATCTTCTAGCCCAAACAGGCTGTCCGGATAAGCTCTGAGTTCTTTTTCTTCCAAACCGAGTTTGTCGAAAGCGGTTTTGAATAAGATATTGGCAGAGCTCCCCTGGTCTATCAACGTGCGGTGAAGATTTACGTTTGCCAGTATAATAGTGATGACCATGGGATCGTCATGCCCTGACGCGACGCCGGATGCGTCTTCCTTGGTAAAAGTGATCGCCGGGATGTCGGGTGCTTCCTCCCTTTCTGCGACGTGATATACGTCTTTGAGATGTCTCTTGCGGGATGATTTGGAGATTCCTCCCCCGGCGAATCCGTCGTGTAACATGTGGACATGTCTTTCTGGCGTCCGAGATGATCGCGTGGTTGGTCCGACATCTTCTGTTCTTCTTCTTTTCCTTTGTTCATCATCATGGGTGGCCAGGTATCGATCTAGCTTTCCTTCTCGTACGAACTTTTCTATGACATTTTTTAAGTAAAAACACTCATTCGTAGAGTGCCTGCGGATCCAATGGTATTCACAATATTCAGCCCGGTTTCCTCCTCCTTTTTTGCCTTTGAGTGGTCGAGCTGGTGGTTTTTTTCTGTGTTACAAACCTCTCTGTAGACATCCACAAGAGACACCCAAAGAGGGGTGTAATTGTGGTATTTTTTTATTTTCTCTCAATGGCGATCGTCCTTCTTTCTAGAATCTTTGTCTTTATCCCGAGAAGTGAGCCCAGCCTTTGAGGTCTCTCCTAATCGGGAGTTTTCTTCCATATTGATGTACTTTTCCACTTGTTCTTGCACCTCGTTCAGAGACGTGGGGTACTTCTTTGATATAGATTGACTAAAAGGCCCTTCTCGCAGGCCATTAATGAGGCCCATAATAGCGGCCTCTGTTGGCAGGTTTTGTATATCCAGGCATGTCTTGTTGAATCTCTCCATGTAGTTGCGTAGGGTTTCCCTTTCTCCTTGTCTGATTCCCAGTAAGCTCGGCGCATGTTTAGCTTTGTCATTTTGGATGGAGAATCTGGCTAGGAATTTCTTGGCCATGTCATCGAAACTCGAGATGGATCTAGGAGGGAGGTTGTCAAACCATGTAATTGTTATTTTTGTTAAAGTAGTTAGAAAGGCTTTGCAACGAACTGCATCTGAGGCGTCGGTGAGATACATTCTGCTCCTGAAGTTGCTGAGATGATGGCTGGAATCCATAGTGCCGTCATACAAGGTCATGTCTGGGAGTTTAAAGTCCTTTGGGATTCTTGTCTTCATGATCTCCTTGGTGAATGGATCTTGCTCCTTGCGGGTGCTATTTTCGGGAGTGGATCGGCTGGCTTTAGTTTTGACATCGGCTTCAAGTTTTAGGAGTTTGTTCTCCAATTCCCGGGGTCACCTTATTTCTCTTTGTAGATCTTCTTCGACCTCTTGTTGACGTAGAGCGTCTTCCTCAAGTTGTTTTAACCGATCTTGAAATGCATCCAGGGCTCCCTCGTTTGGGGAGTTCTTATTGTTGATTTGGGGAGTATCTTTTGGTGTGGAGTCCGCGTTTTTATGCAGCGTTCTTTCTTCTAGATCTGAGGTGTGATTGTTGTCATGATCGTCCGCCATGGTAATGGGATGACTTTTGGGTCCCCGGCAACGGCACCAATGCTCCAGAGGTTTATCTGAAATTGTAGGTCGATCTCGGACGAGATCTTCTGTGCTGGTCGGGGCTGTTGTGTCCGACTTGGTGATGGTGCTGATCCTTTGTCCCCGAAGGGAGGGGGTACCTGCAAGGGACTCCGATGCTTAAGTTAGCAAGGGTATTAAGCAGGTATTGAGTAGAATCAGAGTATGAGTTATATCTGGGTGCTCCAGCGTATTTATAGTAGAGTGACCTTCTTAGATAAGATAAGTTAGTTATCTTATATTTATCTTTTATCTTTTGAGTGGGGTCATCTTATCTTCAAGGGAACTGCCTTTATCTCTACGGGCTTGGGCTGCCCTTGGATTCGGGATGTGTTCCTCTGTTTGGGCCCTTTATTGGGCTTTCCTGTGACTTGGCCGAGCTCTTTGAGAAGAGGTCAGGTCGTCCTGACCTGAAGAGGTCGGTTGCTTTGTCTATAGAACATCTCGGGTCGGAGAGCTCAATCCAGGGTATGAACACCTCCCAATAAGCGCTTCTTTAATGTCAATAGCTTGACAGTGAGCTCTCATGGAGCTTCACAGATGTTCAGAGCATTGTTGGGACCTCCCAACACCAAACTTAGAGGTTGACTATGGGGGCTTGGTTTGACTCTGCATTGAGAGAAGCTTTTCTTGCTTCCTCTCCATGGTTACAGAAGGAGATCCTTGTGTTTTAAACACAAGGTAGTCCTCATTCAATTGAAGGATCAACTCTTCTCTGTGCACATCAATCACAGCTTTTGCTGTGGCTAGGAAAGGTCTTCTAAGGATGATGGATTCATCCTCATCCTTCCCAGTGTCTAGGATTATGAAATCATCAGGGATGTAAAGGCCTTTGACCTTTACTAGCACGTTCTCTACCTGTCCATAAGCCTTTTTCATGGATTTGTCTGCCATCTCTAATGAGAATTTAGCAGCATGTACCTCAAAGATTTCCAGTTTCTCTATTACAGAGAGTGGCATTAAGTTTATGCTTGACCCCAGGTCACACAGAGTCTTCTCAAATGTCATGATGTCTATGGTACAGAGAATTAAAAATTTACCAGGATCCTATTTCTTTTGAGGTAATGTCTGCCTAACCAAGTCATTCAGTTCATTGGTGAGCAAGGGGGGTTCATCTACCCAAGTCTCATTACCAAATAACTTGGCATTCAGCTTCATTATTGCTCCAAGGTACTTAGCAACTTGCTCTTCAGTAATATCTTCATCCTCCTCAGAGGAAGAATATTCATCAGAGCTTATGAATGGCAGAAGTAGGTTCAATGGAATCTCTATGGTCTCTAGATGAGTCTCAGATTTCATAGGTTCCTCAGATGGAAACTCCTTTTTGTCCAGAGGACGTCCCATGAGGTCTTCCTCCCTAGGATTCACATCCTCTTTCTCTTCTCTAGGTTCGGCCACACCAAGTAATGTTATGGCCTTGCACTCTCTTTTTGGATTCTCTTTTGTATTACTTGGGAGAGTACTAGGAGGAGTTTTAGTGACTCTTTTACTCAGCTGGCTCACTTGTGCCTCCAAATTTCTAATGGAGGACCTTGTTTCATTCATGAAACTTAGAGTGGCCTTAGATAGATCAGAGACTATGTTTGCTAAGCTAGAGGGGCTTTGCTCAGAATTCTCTGTCTGTTGCTGAGAAGATGATGGAAAAGCCTTGCTATTGCTAAACCTGTTTCTTTCACCATTATTAAAGCCTTGTCGAGGCTTTTGTTGATCTTTCCATGAGAAATTTGGATGATTTCTCCATGAGGGATTATAGGTGTTTCCAAAGGCTTCACCCATGTAATTCACCTCTGCCATTACAGGGTTCTCAGGATCATAAGCTTCTTCTTCAGAAGATGCTTCTTTAGTACTGTTGGATGTATTTTGCAAACCATTCAGACTCTGAGAAATCATATTGACTTGTTGAGTCAACATTTTGTTCTGAGCCAATATGGCATTCAGAGCATCAATTTTAAGAACTCCCTTCCTCTGAGGCGTCCCATTACTCACAGGGTTCCTTTCAGAGATGTACATGGACTAGTTATTTGCAACCATTTCAATGAGAACCTGAGCTTCTGCAGGCATTTTCTTCAGGTGAATAGATCCACCTACAGAATGGTCCAATGACATCTTAGATAATTCAGACAGACCATCATAGAATATATCCAGGATGGTTCATTCTGAGAGCATGTCAGAAGGACACTTTTTGGTCAGTTGCTTGTATCTTTCCCAAGATTCATAGGGGGATTCACCTTCTTTCTGTCTGAAGGTTTGAACATCCACTCTAAGCTTGCTCAGCTTTTGAGGAGGAAAGAACTTGGCTAAGAAAGCCGTGACCAGCTTATCCCAAGAGTTCAGGCTATCTCTAGGTTGAGAGTCCAACCATATTCTAGCTCTGTCTCTCACAGCAAAAGGGAAAAGCATAAGCTTGTAGACCTCGGGATCAACTCCATTGGTCTTAACAGTATCACAAATCTGCAAGAATTCAGTTAATAACTGAAAAGGATCTTCTGATGGAAGTCCATGAAACTTGCAATTCTGTTGCATCAGAGAAACCAATTGAGGCTTTAGCTCAAAGTTGTTTGCTCCAATGGCAGGGATTGAGATGCTTCTTCCATGGAAATTGGAATTTGGTGCAGTAAAGTCACCAAGCATCTTCCTTGCATTGTTGTTGTTGGGTTCGGTTGCCATATCCTTTTTCTGTTCAAAAATTTCAGTTAGGCTCTCTTCAGAGTACTGTGCTTTAGCTGCTCTTAGCTTCCTCTTCAAGGTCCTTTTAGGTTCAGGATCAGTTTCAACAAGAATGCCTTTTTTCTTGTTCCTGCTAATATGAGAGAGAAGAAAACAAAGAAAGTATGGAATCCTCTATGTCACAGTATAGAGATTCCTTTAGGTGAGTAGAAGAAGAAAAGAATAGAAGAATGATGTAGAGAGAAGAGATGAAGAATTCGAATACAGAGAGGGAAAGAGGGTTCGAATTATAAGAAGAAGAGAAGAGTGTTAGTGATTAAATAAATAAATAGAAGAAGATGATGGGGAGAAAATTTCGAAAATTAATTTTAAGAAAAGGAAATTATTTTTGTTTTTATTTTAATTTTAAGTTAGAATTCGAGATTTAAGAGAAGAAATAAAATAAAAAATTGAAACAATTAGTTAAGTAAAAAAATTTTGAAAAAGAGGAAGGTGATTTTCAAAAATTAGAAAGAGAAAAGTAGTTAGGTGGTTTTGAAAAAGATAAGAAATAATAAAACAAACCAAAAGTCAATTAGTTAGTTGAAAAATATTTGAAAAGATAAGAAGTTAGAAAAGATTTTGAAATTGATTTTGAAAAAGATATGATTTGAAAAAGATATATTTGAAAAGATATGATTGAAATTTATTTTGAAAAAGATTTGAAAAAGAAATTTAGAAAGATTTGATTTAGAAAATTAAAGTTAATGACTTTACTAACAAGAAATCAAAAGATATGATTCTAAAATTTAAATTTTGAATCTTTCTTAACAAGAAAGTAACAAACTTCAAATTTTTGAATCAATCACATTAGTTGTTAGTAAAGTTTTCGAAATTTTGAAATGAAATTAAGAAAAATATTTTGAAAATCAATTTTTAAAATTTTTGAAAATATTAAGAAAAAAATGAAAAAGATTTGATTTTTGAAAAAGATTTGAAAAGATAAGATTTTTAAAATTGAAATCTTGACTTGACTAACAAGAAACAACTTATTTTAAAATTTTTTGATTAAGTCAACCTAAAGATTTCGAAATTTATGAATGAAATAAGGAAAAGATATTTTTTGATTTTTTGAATTTTTAATGAGGAGAGAGAAAAACCACAAAAGACTCAACACATAAAAATTTTGGATTAAAACAAATGATGCATGCAAGAACACTATGAATGTCAAGATGAACACGAAGAACACTTTGAAGATCATGATGAACATCAAGAACTTATTTTTGAAAAATTTTCAAGAGAAGAAAAAACATGCAAGACACCAAACTTAGACATTTTTCATGTTTAGACACTAATAATTCAAAAATACATATGAAAAATAACAAAAGACACAAAACTAGAAAATATGAAGATCAAACAAGAAGACTTTTCAAGAACAACTTGAAGATCATGAAGAATGCAATGCATGAATTTTTTGAAAAATGCATAAATTTTAAAAACATGCAATTTGCACCAAACTTAAAAATTGACACTAGACTCAGACAAGAAACACAAAATATTTTTGGTTTTTATGATTTTATTAAAAAATTTTTGGATTTTTTCGAAAATTATTTTGGGAAAAACGAAAAAAAAGAAAATTTTTGAAAGATTTTTGAAAACTTTTTGAAAATAAAATAATGGTTAAAACAAGAAGAAAATTACCTAATCTGAGCAACAAGATGAACCGTCAGTTGTCCAAACTCAAACAATCCCCGGCAATGGCACCAAAAACTTGGTGCACGAAATTATGATCTCAATGGCACCAACAACTTGGTACGCATAATTGTAATCTCACTCTTTTTCACAACTTCACACAACTAACTAGCAAGTGCACTGGGTCGTCCAAGTAATAAACCTTACGCGAGTAAGGGTCGATCCCACGGAGATTGTCGGCTTGAAGTAAGCTATGGTCATCTTGTAAATCTCAGTCAGGCAGATTCAAATGGTTATAAAGTTTTAATAATTAAAATTTAAATAAAATAGAAGATAAAGATAGAGATACTTATGTAATTCATTGGTGAGAATTTCAGATAAGCGTATGGAGATGCGTTGTTCCTTCTGAATCTCTGCTTTCCTATTCCCTTCATCTTATCCTTCATACTCTTTTCAATGGAAAGCTGTATGTTTGGTGTCACCGTTGTCAATGGCTACTTCCCGTCCTCTTAGTGAAAATGGTCTTCTACGGTTTCTGTACGGCTAATCAACTGTCGGATTGCTTGTCTCGGATGAAAAATACCAATGCACAGATATCGTATGGCTAATCAGCTGTTGGTTCTTAATCATGTGGGAATAGGATTTACTATCCTTTTGCGTCTATCACTACGCCCTACAGTCGCGAGTTTGAAGCTCGTCACAGTCATCCCTTCCCAGATCTTACTCGGAATACCACAGACAAGGTTTAGACTTTTCGGATCTCAAGAATGCTGCCAATTGATTCTAGCCTATACCACGAAGGTTCTAATCTCAGATTCAGATGCCCCATTGTCAGAGGGGAGTTGATGTGAATCGTTGATTAGAAACCCAATAGATATACATTCAAGCTTGTTTTCATGTAGAACGGAAGTGGTTGTCAATCACGCGTTCATAAGTGAGAATGGTGATGAGTGTCACATAATCATCACATTCATCATGTTCTTGTGTGCGAATGAATATCTTAGAATAAGAATAAGCATGAATTGAATAGAAGAAAAATAGTACTTTGTATTAATACTCGAGGAACAGCAGGGCTCCACACCTTAATCTATGGTGTGTAGAAACTCCACCGTTAAAAATACATAAGAACAAGGTCTAGGCATGGCCCAATGGCCAGCCTCCCCAAATGGCATATGAATTCGAAAATAGGGAAAAAGACCTGATCCCAAGATCAAGGATGATCAAAAGATGTGAGTACAATAGTAAAAAGTTCTATTTATACTAAACTAGTTACTAGGGTTACAGAAATAAGTAAATGATGCAGAAATCCACTTTCGGGCCCACTTGGTGTGTGTTTGGGCTGAGCATTGAAGCTTTTGCATATAGAAGCCTTCTTTGGAGTTAAACGCCAGTTTGTAACTTGTTTCTGGCGTTTGACTCTGGCTTGCAACTTGTTTCTGGCATTTAACGCCAGAATAAGGCAGAAAGCTGGCGTTGAACGCCAGTTTGCATCATCTAAACTCGAGCAAATTATGGACTATTATATATTTCTGGAAAGCCCTGAATGTCAACTTTCCAATGCAATTGAGCTTGCACCATTTGGATTTCTGTAGCTCTAAAAAATCTATTTCGAGTGCAGAGAGGTCAGAATCCAACAACATCAACAGTCCTTTTTCAGCCTCTGAATTAGATTTTTGCTCAGGTCCCTCAATTTCAGCCAGAAAATACCTGAAATCATAGAAAAACACACAAACTCATAGTAAAGTCTAGAAATATGATTTTTGCTTAAAAACTAATAAAAATATACTAAAAAGTAGCTAGATCTTACTAAAAACTACCTAAAAACAATGCCAAAAAGCATGTAAATTATCCGCTCATCACATCACAATACAAAACTTAAAGTATTGTTTGTCCTTAAGCAACTTGAACAATGAAAACTAAGAATGGTTTCGTTAGAAGTTGAATTTTTCTTGAAGCTCATGCTTGTCCTAAGAGTTGGGTTTAACAATCCTTGTGACCATGAATGCATCCTTACTCTTTATTGTTCCTTGAACTTGGAAATGTCAACACCTCAAAGGAACTAAAACCCGGATGATGTTATGTAACCTCACTTTCATTAAGTATGGGTGGATCCTTGAATTCCTTTCTTTGAACTTTAGAGAGAACTATTTTGTTGACAACTCTAAATGCTCCGTCTCAAGGCAACTCTTGATAGTGAGCATTTGATCGGTAATCCCGAACCAATTGTCCAAGTTATTGGGTGATAAGGCACCCCACGAATCTAGTGACTCAAACCTCTCCTTGACATGGTCACACCACAAGCATATAGTTGAGATTTGATTCCAAATATCAATGCCCAAAGCCTATTTGAACTGCTAAATGTCTTGCCTCAAGGTGGCTTGTGTAGCAGGTTTTCAATCAGCAATCTCAGACCAGTTGGTCAAAGTTGTCGGGTGATGAAACACCCCATGGATCTAATCACCCAAGCCGTCCTTGGACAATAAACACCACAGGCACATATTTGGATCTCAACCATTGATGCTAAGAGCTTTGCAACTTAGCTTTCTTTTTTATCTTTTTATCATACTTTTGTTTCTTTTTCTTGCTCTTTCTTTTTTTCTCTTTTTCTTGTTTTTCTTTTCAATTTGTTCAAGGATCAACTTCTTTCTTACTTATGGAGGTTTTATAACACTTCTCTAAATTCTTGTTCTTTAAGAGTCAACATTTCTCTTGTTCAAGGGACTTTACATATCATTGCGATCGCAATCATAGTCACAAGTATAAGTACCACCACATGTAATGTAACAAGCCAATAGTAAAATAAACTCAACTTTTAATCATAAACACAATTTTTTTTCTTTGTAATTACTATGTGAAGACGATACATGAGACACCATTTGAAATAAAAAACATAAACTAAAAGTAAACTAGAAACTAAAGAAAATAGAAACTAAGAGCCATGCATTAACAATAAAACAAGAAAATACAAAACAGGAATAGAACATAAGGAATGGAAGCGGAAATAGAATGAAAAGAACTCAACCACGTCAGTTATGTCGGTGGCCATCTTCCTCCTTGGGATGTGCTCCGTACGATCCTCTCAGATGCCCTATGCCTTGCCTCACTTGGCGAAGCTCGTGACACTGACTCTCTTGCTCAGCCATAATCTGGTGGAGGAGAACATTGTAGCTATCTTGAGTGACCCTCATCTGCTCAAGTGAGGAGGTCAACTATTGCCAGTACTTTTGAGGTAGATAGTAATGCTCTTAAGGCATGAAAAGTGGTGGAGGTGCTTGCTAAGCCTCTTCCTTGGCTCGTCCTCTCAAACCCTTACGTATTCTCATCCATACTCCATGGTCTTTCTTGAGATATGATGCTCAATGGGGATAGGAAAATCAATATCAATATGGACCCAAGCAGCCTTACAAAGCCAGTAAATGAGATGAGGAAATGCCAACTTGGCATGTGTCTTGGCGTTGGAGGCGATATGATAAATCTGTTGTGGAATGATGTCCTCCACCACCACCTCATAGCCAATCATAATACAGTGAATTATAATACAGTGAATTATAATAGCTCTATCCACTGTACACTCCGAGTGGTTACTAGTCGGGATAATAGAGCGTTGGATGAACTCCAACCATCCCTTAGCAAATGGCTTAAGGTCATGCCGACTCAATTGGTTCGGCTGTCTATCCGAACTCAACCTCCACTAAGATCCCGGGAGACAGATGTCGGCAAGCACTTGGTCGTGCCTCCGGTCCCGGTTCACCCTCTCACTGTAAGTCTCTGAGCCATAAGCTGGAGATGGTAGTCGAAGGACAGTTCTAACCATTCTTGGACTGAAATCCAAGACCTTCCCCCTCACATGCGTCTGGTAGTTACTTTCATTTACTCCCTGAACATGGTCTTTATAAGTGATCTATGTATTACCGTAGAATTCTTGGACCTTCAACTGGCCCACATCGGTTATGTGGCTTACACAGAACTTGCCAACCTTTCCTCTCGATTTAGTGCCGAATCTCTGGATATTTATCCGGTTTGAGGTCGAACTTCACTACCTCTAGTATCACCTTCTTTTTTCCATCAATTCTTCATATGAATGCTACTTGAAATCAATCAAAAGCCATAAAACTCAAAGTAGCATCGAATGGGAGATAATCCACTAAAATTCTCTAACAAATCAACAAACAACCATATAAATCACACAGAAAAGATACTAATGATGCTCACGCATCATCAGGTTGGGAGGTTTTGCTCAGGGCTGTATATGGTTTGGTTAATCCAAAAACCAAGCCTGTTTTTGGGATAACCAAAAATATAATTTGGTTAATTAACCAAATTAGTTTTATATGATAAAATTGGTTATTAACCGGTTAGAAAATTCAAAAATCGATTTTTATCCGGTTATAAAAATAAAAACCAATTTTAAAAAATAACCTGTTTTTACATTAAAAAATTGAATTTTTCAAAAATCAAAATTAAAAACTGGTTTTTAACCGGTTAAAAGCTGATTTTAACTGATTAAAAACTGATTTTAACCGGTTAAAAACCAATTTTTACAAAAATATCAATTAACCAATTTGATCACAAGAGTTACATAAAATTTTATTTTGGTTTTGATTTTGGTTAACCGGTTAAAAATCGATTTTTAAAATTTGGTTTTGATTAACTATTTAATAATATGAATATAATTTTTAAAATTATTTTATTAAATTAGTTAATCAAAATGTAGTTATAATTTTTAATATGAATATAATTTTTAAAATTATTTTATTAAATTAGTTAATCAAAATGTAGTTATAATTTTTTAATCGGTTAACTATAATTTGATTATTTTACGTACACTCCTAGTTTTGCTTGTCATGAATGAAAAACGCTCTTGACATTTTTTAGAATTTTCTTTTTTTATTGTTTTTTAATGTGTTTTGATTATTTGAGTTTATGTTTTGTGCCTATCCATGTATACATTGTATAGTACAAGATTAATGCAATTTTGGGAGAATGAAGCTTATATTCATACTTGGAACTGTGATGTCTCCTTGTGTCTTTGTTGTGTGTAAAACAGTAGAGAACTACTTCTTAAGGGTGTTAATAATGTGAAATAGTGTGCTCTATAGGTGGTTCACTTGTGAAATCCATGCTTCATTTGGATCTGTAAAGCACCCTTTGAACTGTTAGGGCTAGCTACTAGATGTCCTGAATTTTTATTCTTGATTGACTTATAGAATATAAGATATTGACTGATTAATTATGTTATGTTATATACAAAATATATTTTCGTTATGTCTATGAATCTTATAATACAATTCACAAACCAATTGTTGTAACCTACAAAAATAAGGTTTCGTTTACCAGGTAGGAGTTTAAGTACTGGCTTAACTACTTAAGCCCTTAAGTAATCCAGCCCTTAGCCATTGTGTACATCAGCATTAAGTAGAGATTATATATAATGAAAACTAACTATAAACATTAGTTGGAATGATTTTCTGAATGATACATGAATCGTTCTTTGCATTTTCAGTATTGTGTGCTAAGGATTTTTCGAATAATGTAGTTGTTAGCACAAAAATTTGATAGTTTAAATAGTTTAATTATGAGCACTTAACTTAAAGGTGAGTTGATAATATGTAATTAGTCGAGAGGTCATAGCACTTTATAGAATGTGGGGTTTGAAGATCAAGGTAAAAGGAGACGTGGGACGTCAAACTTAAAAGTCAAGATTCTTTATGGTCAAGGCAATATCATGACCTAAAAAATAGAAGAAAATTAGACCGTAGAAAGAGAAAAATACTATGCAAATCTATTCTTGTGGTCTATAAATAGAAGAAAGGCAAAACTGAAAAGGAAACTTCAATTTGAAACGCTATAACATCACACAAAATGCTACAAAATCCACAGACCACAGTCACGCTAACGCCAAAGAGATCTATAGAGTGCAAGTGCATGTCAATGTTTGGAGTCAATTTTCTTGCGTTAATTTTGTCTTCATTATTTTAACTTTCTTTTTTATTTCATTTTATCGATTCTAATTCCCTTTTAATTTATTTTGTTCATTTACTTTAAACTTCAATTTGTTTGTTACTTCAGTTACATTTCTTATTTATCCCATTTCTTTTCCTTCTTATTATTTTGTTTTACGTTGTTTATTTTTTATCCGTTTCTTTCAAGCATTTTATTTTTAGACTTTTACTTCGCTTTATTTATTTTCTTATTTTACAATTTATCATAAATATTTTAACATACACAGTTTCGAAATCTACACTAAATAATTTCTGGGTCAAGCTCACTTTTTTTCTCAAAAGAGTTGTATCTGCTCCTCGAACTGATATCTTGATACAGGCTTAATTCGAAACCCTGTCGAGGTTACCAAAAATCAAGTGAAACAGTAGCTTTGTACTTGTAGAGACCACTTAAAATAGTGTTATTACAAAACAGAGAATGAAAAAAAAAGATTAATTAAAAGAAGAATGAGAAAGAGAAAAAAAGGACACATAACAAAATTTAGTGGAATTTGATTATTAAAAAAACTTGATCAATTAGTGTGTTTTAAAAGGAAAAGTATAGGGTGCCAAGATATAAATTTGCCAACTGTTACCAACAATAATTAAATATAGTTTTTTATATCAAGAGTAAAGGACAAATAGGTTCCTGACCTTTTTTTTCGTGGACATTTTCATCTCTGACCATTGAAAAATACTTTTAAGTCCTTGGCGTTTTTAAAAGTTTGACGGATTAGTCATTCTGTCCAAATGCCTCCATCAGACCCAACGAAAAAATATGATGTGGCTCCCGTAATGCTTGTCACGTACACGTCGCTTGACAGACTTCCCTCTCACACGCGTACGCGTCGCCATGAATTTAGCAATCCTCATTTCTTTATGAATTCTCCACTTTGCATGCTTTTTTTTATTTCTTTCAAATCATTCCTGCCTTCAAAACTTTAAATCACTCAAACAAATATATCAAGGCATCGAATGAGAGAAAAGTAAGAATGATATAACCTCTACATGATTAAAGAAAGTTACAATGATGAAACTGCTCTCAAAGTTAAAAGTGACTGTTAGTAATAGTTTTTTTTTCTTTTTTATTTTTTGCATCATCATAGCCTTGCATTGCGAGTTTTGACATCAAAATGTTAATTTAGTATTCTTTTACATCGTACTCTTATTCCAGTACTCTCAATAATCTTATTCTGAATATTATTTTGGAATCCAACGTTTATGATTATATTATTACCTATGATTAATTTTTTATTTAATTTGTCTTTTTTAATGAGATCATAATTTATATTATAAAAAAATTATACTAAAATAAAGTACACGAGAATTACAATTATAAAAGAGAGTACTAAAAATAATAAAAATTAAGTATTTATCTTGATATTGATGGAAATAAATCTAAAAATTTTTTTATGATATTTTTATATAGATATTTTTAGTACTCTTAGTACTCTCTTTTAGTACGCTATAATTTTACTATTATTATTCTATACAAAAAAATAATAGGTAAAAAATGTACAAAAAAAAGAATTCTATAAAGAATAATAATATCTATGAGAGAGTATTAGAGAAAAATATTATAAAAAAAGCAATATAATTAATTATATGAACAATGAAGGATAAAATTAGAAGATAGAAAATAAACTCCAATCTAACATGAAAATGTAAACGCAAAAGCTATCATTTTTAGCTTTGGCTAAACTTGGGTTGAAGAGCAAAATCACGTTTACGTTTAGAAGAAGAAAAAATAGCCAAATTAAAAAGGTGAAACTTTCAAAAAAACTAAACCTACGTTTAATGCTTCAAACGCTAAGCCAAACAACCCTAAATTGGTATATTTAATTTACTTTTCTCTCATTCGATGCCTTGATATGTTTATTTGAGTGATTTAAAGTTTTGAAGGCAAGAATGGCTTGAAAGAAATGGAAAAAAAGTATGCAAAAGTGGAGAATTCATGGTGAAGTGGAGAATTCATGGCGACGTGTACGCGTGTGTCATGCGTACGCGTGAGAGGAAAGTCTGCCAGGCGACGCGTACGCGTGACCCACACGTACGTCTGACAAGCATTACAAGAGCCACGTCAGCCTTTTTCGTTGGGTCTAACGGAGGCATTTGGACGGAGGGATGGATCCGTCCAACTTTTAAGGACGCTAGGGACTTAAAAGTATTTTTCAATGGTCAAGAACGAAAATGTTTGCGAAAAAAAAGGTCAAAGACTTATTTGTCCTTTACTCTTATATCAATTAGGAATTTAGTAAAAAATCAGAATTTGAATAATCCTATTCAAATTTTACCCTAATTCTATTTTTCTTCCACCCACCCATTACTCTCTCTGCATTGTGCCTCCTTCTCCTTCCCTCTTTGGCGTCGACGTTGCCTCTTCGAGAACGCCACCTTACTCAGCCTCGGCATTGCCTCTTTCTCCCTCGCTTCGCCATTCTCCATCGCGCCGCACCCCGCCCTCGCGTCACTCGCCGTTCTTCAGATTTATTCATCGCGCCGCACCCCCACCCCCACTCAAACCACTCTCGCTGTCGTTGTCCCTTGAGAGTGCCTTCTTCCCTCGCGTTTTGCACTGTCTCCAACCACCACAGTGCCTCCCTTGCGATTTGCAATGTCGTCCACCATCGCAGAGCCATTCTCGTCGCGATTCGAAGCTCCACTGACTACCACGGCACCATCCTCATCGCGATTCGCAGTCCTGCCATCACATTATCGCCGTTCTTGTCGGGATTCGCAGTGTCACAGCTCTCCTCCCCTCGTGGTTCGTAGATCACCGCCGTAGCCCTCCTCCCTTACCACCGCCGTAGCCCTCCTTTTCTTCCCCTCAAACAAAATAAGGAGAAAGTGTTGGTTTATTGTTAAAGCATGATTTAATCATCTAATATTTATGGTATTTTTTTTCTCCAAGTTATTTTATCTCAGTTGATTTTTATACGAATTTGCAAGTGCATGTTCTGAATCATTCCCTATTTGTTTGCTATTGTATAGTTTACTCATGTTAGTATTCTTAGTTCCTAGCTACTGACATTATTTTTTTTGTGTGGATGGATCTTTTTGTAGCTTGTTAACACTAAAGAATACATTGAGGGATAATTTACTAAAAATTTGAAAAAAATTTTAGTCAAGTATATACGATTCAAATTTTGTATCTGTGATGCATTTACTTGTTTTGTTGTAGCACATATATATTAATTTTATCTGAGATTATGAGTTGTGACTTTGTATATTAATGCTTACTTTAATATACAAATTGTGGGTCTTTGTAGAATTTGTAATATTTGTTGATTTTGGGGCTTGTGTTCTTTT
The DNA here is from genome assembly GCF_003086295.3 of Arachis hypogaea. NCBI lineage: Eukaryota > Viridiplantae > Streptophyta > Magnoliopsida > Fabales > Fabaceae > Arachis > Arachis hypogaea. The sequence goes on along the minus strand of NC_092041.1, from coordinate 75,549,107 downwards.
GTTGCAAATGAAGATTATTCTTGTTTTGTTGATTTAGTGATTTTCTGCATTTACTTTGATAATACTTGTAACATCCTATTTTTTTCTTGTGATCTCAAACTTTTAAAGTTGAAAATAAAAAATGATTTTGAGGATATGTAATCACAATAATGATTTTTTGCATTTGCTATGATAATGTTTATAATATCTTTTGTTGCCGATGAAGATTTTTCTTGTTCTGTTGATTTGTGAAATTTTGTGGTCTGATTGTTGCTGATGGTTTTGGTGATGTTGTGAATGAAGCTTTTGGAGATGGTGTTGTTCCTGAATTAGTGTAAGAATAGGAGGTAGCAAATATGAGTAGAAAGAGGGATAAGTACAACTGATCATGCTTCATTTCTTGTATAGTTGGTAGTTAAAAGATGAAAGTGAATTTATTTAGTTTGATTCTTATGAATGAAAGGTAGTTAATTTAGGATATAACTCATCTATCATAGAGATAATAGATCTTTTATTTTATTATTTTTTTAATTCAATTTTATGCCAAACCTTGATGGATATGCTCTAAATTATTACATAAATCGGCTTGTGGTGAGTTATGAATTATGGACCAGTAACATTTTGTATGTTACATTAGTAAAGTATGAGCCTTGTAATAACTGAAGAGCATATACAAAACGTTAAGGTAGTTCTTGTTACAATTTTGAATTATTATTATTATTATTATTATTATATATGTTTAGTAATCTGTACTTGTATACGTTTTTTATAAATAATTTAAGATTGTAGAAATGATTGGGAGGCAAAAAGTTTGTTAATTAGTTATGAAATTAATGACACATTTAATAAAGACACACTCAAGCAAGTTTTAAATAGAAGACAAATTTATTAAAGACACATCTAACGAAAGATACATTTGAATAAGTTTTAAATAGAAGACGTATCTATTAAAAACACATTTAAAGAAGTGTAAAACAAAGGATATATTCATTAAAGATATTTTCAACAAAAGACACATTTATTAAAGACACTTCTAATAGAAGACACATTCATTGAAGACATTTCCAATAGAAGACACATTCACTAAAGACATATTCAAACAAGTTTTAAACAGAAGACATAGCAGAAGACACATCCATTAAAAATAGAGTCCTGCTAGGGAGACAATGAGGTATCTATACAATATATACAATGGACTATTTATTTAGCCCAATATGTATTAATAATGTAAATTAAACATCATTATCCATAATTTCTAGTTGTTTTTTGTGATATCTACCCCCAATTTACCCCAAATTCTTTTACATTAACCCTTCATCACCCACCATTACCTACCCTCCAAAAAATCCCATTGTTTGTTCCGCAGAAAAATCCCCCCTTCTCCGCTGTGTGCGTAGCAACCTGCGTCCACCGCTCTGTTTCTGTGCGACGTGTAGCCTCCGTTCCTGGTGATCGGAACTGTCGCGCTCCGCCTCCTCGCGCCAACACCCTCGCCGGAAGAACCTTCGTCACTCCTCACGCAGCCGAACATCCGTGACCTGCAACTGTCAACGTTGTCGACGTGAGTTGTAGCCCCAAACCCCGCGCTCGCATCATCCCAGCGCTGCTGCCTGGGTCTTGTTGAATTACTCGAATAATAAACATCCACAAAAACTGAGAAAGTGAACATCAAAAATCATACAAAAACGAATATCCAATGTGAACATGTATAAATCATAACCAGCAATCATCATCTACAATTAAACACCTAAGAATAACCATCCACGTTCACAGAGAAAGTGAACATCTGGCGACAGGAAGAAGGCACAAAGTGGTTGCGATGGAAGCGCTGGACTTCCGGGTTAGTGCGGTGCTGCGAGCTCGACTCACACAATATGCGCGTCCTCCCTACATACGGTGGCCTGTGCGGACGACGGCGCCAGTCAGAAGAGTGTCGGTGCGATGTCCGACGGCGACTGGTAACCGTGGTAGCACTGTACCGGCTTTTGCTTCGAGGAAAGAGTGAGAGAAGAGTTTACACCGTATTAAGAGAGGGAGATAATGCTAATTTGATTCTGACGGGAATCATGATTTGATTCAAAATTTTAAATGGGAAACTACTCAAAATTAATTAATTGTCATAACTACTCAAAATTAATTAATTACCATAACTAACGAAAATCATGATTTGATTCAAATTTTAAATTCGAAACTATTCAAAATTAATTAATTGTCTCTAATTTAATTCTAATGTCAATTTAACTCTATTGTACACATTGTCTAAAATATACATTAGTTTCTCGTATTTTTTCTTAAAAATAAAGTAGGAGATGTGGCTGCACGATGAAAGTTTTGGGTAAATTAAGTTTACAATAGTAAATATGAGATATTAACCTTAAATAATTAAGAATGTGACTTTTTTAATAAAATGGACTTTGAAGTCCAACCCAATTAAAGTTGGTAGAAATTGACAAAATTTATGTTGGTTATTTAGCGAAATTATTTTTAAAATTTATAAATAAAGTTATTTTAGAGGTTGAAATGTAACCAAACTTACATAACTATGTCCTCTTTAGTAATTTTCTTATGAAACTCTCTATATCTCATGAATTTAGAAATAAAGAATGTTAGAGAGTAAGTTAATAAAATTTATTATTTTTTATTAATAAATAATTATTAATATTTAAAAATATGAATTAAAAATATATTATTAAAATACTAAAAATAATTAGATTGATAACTAAAAATATAATAAAAGATAATAAATTATGATAATCCTTCAGCATTTTTTTTAAATTACTTTAATTACAAGAAAATTTATATTTGTAAGCAATGAATATGTGTCGACTGCAGCATTCTTGGATTATTACTGTTAACATTCTTTCTACCATTGACCTTACAAAAAGAAGTAACTACACCTTGAGTAGTTGCAAATTATTTAAGAGTGTAAGTGCAATCCAGTCCCACTGCATAGGAGACCAACACACGTGATTGATCTCAGCCGTTGATCCATACCACATCAAAGGCTCTACATCACCACAACCACCTTGAACCCCCGTTTCCATCACCTCCCAAATCAAGGCCGTTGAATCATCACCTACAGAGCACAAATGTCGTCCGATATCCGGGGACCACGATACACCATTAACACTCATCCTATGCTTACTTAACTCCATAAAAGGCGTTGTTGGTTGCCTAATATCCATAACCACCACCTTACTGCTGTTCATTCCAACCGTCGCCATAAACCTGGGATCCCCTTTGTTCCATTCGAGACGCAACAAGGGACAATCTTGAACCGGATTCTCATAAATGATGGTCGATTTCTCCTTGTCTCTCAGATCAAACACCCTAACAGAACCATCACCAGAGACAGAAGCAAAGACGTTAAGCCCACCCCATGAAATATCATACACCTCTTTATCGTGCGCCACAAGCTGCGCATTCATGGATTCCCTTTCAATGTCCCAAATGGTGCACGTGGTGTCGACGCTAGAAGTGGCCACAAGACGAGGATCAAACCCTGCCCAGTCAAACGACGTTATTGCAGAGTGGTCACTGACTTTGTTACCAATTAAGAGGGACTTGAGTTGAATGTGGTCGTGGTGAATTTGCCAGAGTCTGAGGTTGTCGCCGGAAGTGGCGAGGAGGTCGGGGTTGGTGTCGTTGTCGGAGGGGAAGAACATGAGGTTGGTTGGGGCGTATGGGTGGTCCAGCACCAAACGAGGATCGGTGGTGAAGTTGAAGGTGTGGTAGTTGAAGTGAATGAGTTCGACTTTGTTGGTGTAGTCTTCCAAGTAGCTGCCTATGGCCAGGCGCGGGGCTTTATCACGGCGGACTGACCATGCTAGACAGGAAATTGGCCACTCTGCAACGTAGCTGTGAACGCCCTCTGCTTGCATTTTATCTGATTGGCTTTCAATGCTCAACTCTACTTCAATTGAATCCATATATAGCAGAACCCAACAACCTTCTGTACTTCAGAAAATAAAAAACAATTTAGATAGATGTTTGATGTGCGTACATATTCATTATGTTTGCCGTTCAACAATCTTCTTCAGTTTTTAAGCCGTTAATTTGTCAGAGTAATTCTACCAACTGATAGAATGCGAGTAAATTTCAACTAATATTATAAGAGAAATGTGAGAGGTAATAAAATTTATTATTTTTGTAGATATAATTTTTAATTATCAATTTAATCTTTTTAGTTTAATCATTTATCAACATATTTTAGTTAATATTTTTAAATATTAATGATAAAAAATAATAAATTTTGATAGTCATTTAGTATTTTTCATATTATAATACTCTAATAAATTGTCAAAAAACTCTAATCTAATAAAAAGTTCACTAAAAATAAGAGTATCAATTTCGACTATTTCTTTTAATTGAGTTTTAAATATTTTTATTTTTTAGAATTTTAAATTTTTTTTAGTCTCCTAAGACTTTTTCTTTCTGAAATTTTAAATTATGGAAGACAAATTTGGAATTTTTTGTGATTTATGGTAAATTATTTTAATTGAGGGACTGATGTATTATAATTGACATATAACAAATATGAAATGTTACAATGGACATTCAAAGAAAGTTTAAATATCTATTTAGGGATTTTAATTGTTTGAAATTTGCATTATAAGTTAATCCAATTATAATCTAAAAATAATATATACTTTACATATTGCTTTTTCTTTTGATTTTTTAGGGTATTCTCCAATTCGGCAAGTAAAGGACTAATTCATCGCAGTACTGAACTCCATTTAAAAGTTTGCCGTTGATCAATGAGTTATTACATGCACAAGGCGATATTTACATATTGCTTTTTTATTCATTTATGACTAAAATGATAGAAAAATATTATTTTTTAATAAAAAGGTTATTTTTTATTTTTTAAAGTATTTGATAAATTTTTAATAATAAAAATAAAAATACTGAAAAATAAAAAAAATTTTGAGAAGGTACAATTTTTATTTTTTTTAAAAGATTTTTTTTAAAAAGAAAAGATTTTTTTCACATAATAAATAAATAAAAAATACTTTTATATTATTATACCTAAATATAATTGATAGATAAAAATATTTTTTTGTATGAGATGTACAAATATAAAATTATTTTTACTTTTTTACAATATCTTTTAAAAAAATAACTCGAAAAAAGATCTTTTCTTAGAAGTTTATCGAAACAAATTCAAGTACTTGTTTTGATATCATTAAATTAATAAAAAAAGTATTTTTTCAATGAAAAGTATATTTTTTTATTTTTTAGCGTATTTGATAAATTTTTATTAGTAAAAGTAAAAATACCAGAAAAATAAAAAAAAACATCTTTTTTGAAATGTTACAATTTACATTATTTTTAAAAAGATTTTTTCTTTAAAAAAATATTTTTTATATAATAAAAAAATTATGTTGTTATATTCAAATATAATTAATAGATAAAAAAATTTCTTACATAAAATATCTAAACATAAAATTACTTTTAATTTTCTATAAAATATTTAAAAAAATTAAATTACTCAAAAAAAGATTTTTTTTTAAATTACTCAAACAAATCTTTAATGAGATCCAAACAAACAATAGGTTGAATATATTATTTCGTAGTAACAAACACGCCTAGATTTAATTATATATTATTTAATAATAAAAATAAAATGTGATTATTAGTAGGATGTTTTACATCTCATACACACAATTTCTTTCTTTTACAGTAATAGAATGTGACACGATAATTAGTATATTTTCATTTGGCTTTATATTCTCATAACACCAAATAACTTTTGCTGAAAATAAAGGTTACTTATCAGTTACCACCTACACAAATTACGATAAATTCTACCAAATTATCTTAAGATAAATGATATAAGTCCTTAATTCTCATTCTATATATGTATTTTCACTAATTTCTTTTTATATAATTGTATCATTTCTTCCCTTTCATGGATTCTTTAAACAAGGGGGTGATTTTCCTTCTTTCATCCTACTTTCCTATTCAAATCATAATACGAGACTTTTATTCCATATAACGTCATTCCCGTTTGTTAGTATTATAGAGAATTAACAGAATTTATTATTTTTAGCTAATAATTAATTAAAAATATTTAAAAATATAAATTAAAATATATTATTGAACTGTTAATAAATTAAAAATATCGGTAAAAAATAATAAATTTTATTAATTTTTGAACCTTTGTTTTTGTAACTTGTCTTCGAGATGCATTTTAATGTTTTTTTATAGATATCTAAATATATATTTTGTTTATGACACAAAAAAGTCAAAAACATAAAATCAGTTATAATTTAGTGATTAAAATTAAAAATATTATATGACTAATAATTTTTTTCAATATTTATCTAACTCTAAATTTAAAGATTAAATTTTAAATTTTAAACTCTAATTTAATAAAAATAAAATGTTTATTTCTAACATTTATCGAAAAATTATTTGTAAAAGGCATAACTTGAAGGTTTTATTCCCACTTAATTTTATAGTATATATTTATATATGTATATGTGTGAATATTAAATATGGGTCACATAGATTTTAGTTAATATGGGCCTCAAAGTTTTGTTAAAATTATTAATTAAAATTTTTTTTATAAAAAATATGTAAAGTTTAATGTTGTGTATTTATTAAAATAAAAAATTTTAAATTTTTACTAATAATAATCTCAACGTGTGTTCTTAACACATCTATTAGTTAAATTCTAAAAAATAAAATAAAATGTAAAATGACGAGACCTGAGATTTGTAATAGTAAATGAAAGGAACCTGACAAATATATTAACACTATCTAATTATAAATTTGAACATTACATACAAATGTATATATTATTTTGTTTGACTTTTTCCCCTCTCTTTTTTTCTTTATCACAGAAAACAATACATAAGTTCTTTTAGTACACCACTTCTTTTTCACAGCAATACAACACTTCTAACAAAATAACACCGAAATTATGGCAAAATCCAACAGATATTTTACAAAAACAATGCAAAAATTTCACCAGCATAATACAAAAAATCCTATATTTATTTTTTCAATATTTTATTTTCTCTTAAACAAAATTTTCCATTCTGATCTCTTTCTTTTCAAACATTTCTACAAAATTCTTCATCCCAATCTCTTCCTCTTAATCCATAAGAAATAACACCTAATGTCACGTCTATCACACAATTCAAATTCAAAAGTGAAAATCCCAAATTTCCAATTTTATCACATTCAAGAAGAATAAGAAGGATACAACGTGACGGAAGAAGAAAAGGAAATTTTGCTGGTGGAAGAAGTAGAAGAGATGAAGGGGAAAAAAAGGGAAAGAAGAAGAAAAAAAGTGTTCTTATATTTGACTACTATTTACTTGATCATCAGACACTACTCTCAAAAAAATATTCATCTTATTTAGATACATATATATTTCTACTTATGGTGAACTCTATGATACCTATGTAATAATTAAATAATAATACTTATAGTTGATAGTTTAAAAAATCATAATTATTGTAATATGTATCTTCAAATAAAGAGAGGCCATAAAAAGGACTACTTACATAATTCAGAAGTCAGAACCAAAATTAAAGCCTCCTATATTAGCTTCGTTTAGTGCAGATCAGAGTAGTACAATGGCAATGCTAGTGGAATGAAAATTCATTGATAACGGAGATAATATATACGAGGGCGCCATAAATGAGACGAGAGCAAAGTATACATCCAAATTAAATTTTCCAAAAATATGAGAAGGGAAGGTAAGTGAAGGCGTGAAGCTAATGGTCAATCTTTACTATATATCCTTGATAGTTTGGTCAGCTTATATCAGATGTTCAATCACGTTATTTCAAATTTATCGTTATTCTCCTTTTCTGTTCTTTTTATCAAAATGAAAATTCTTTCTCTAACTTTCTGAGTAAAGCCTCAAAGTAGTCTTAAAGTTATATTTGAGTTTTAAAATAATTCTTAAAATTAATAATTTTTTAAATTTGTCTCTAAAATTATACTCCAAAATTTATAATAGTTCTTGAAATAATTTTTGTCCATCCTTACTACTGAAAAATTGAATTGGACTGAAACGACGTTGTTTTATATTTATTAAAAAAAATCCAATGCGACGTCGTTTTATATATATATATATATATATATATATATATATATATATATATAAACTAATCTCCAATTATCTTCACCAATTCTCTTCTTGATACGGTTGTTCTTCTTCTTCTTTTTCAATTTCATAGTAACAACAACAACAATATCATTAAAAACAGCAAAAATCACAGAGTTAAGAAAACTAACAATTACAAAAAATCACAAAAAAATCAGTAACAATCAGAAAAGATCAATTAACCTAAATAGCAATAATCACAAAAAAACAACAATAATTACAGAATCAAAAAACAACAAAAAATCAACCATGGCAACTACATTAAAACACAATTATCAGCAGCAATAATCATCCAAAATATTAAACAATAATGATTAAATAACTAAAAAATTTTAAAAAGCTCACATTGGCCGCAGAGAAGAGAAGAAGGATGCAGAGGGAGACAGAGAGGAGAATAGAGAGCAGACGGCGACAAGTAGAGAGGGACTACCAGCCGGGACAGTGGAGAGCTCCTGGAGTTGGCCGTGAGAGACATTCTGTTTGTAGTCTGGAGCGCCTGCCACGTTGTGAAGCTGTTGGTGGGCCTTGGAGTCGCCGGTGAGTGCGGCAAGCTCGAGAGCGATGACGGTAATGACAGAGGAGTGGGGCGGTTGATGGAGCTCTTAAAAACAATGGGAAAATGTAAAATTTGGACGGCAAGGTCAAAGAACACATCGATCTCGTGGTGGTGAGAAGAAGCAGATTGAGAGTGTGAAAGACTAAGTTGGGGAAGGATGATTGGCGCGGCACAAAAATAGAGGCCGGCGACAGAAAGGGTTGAAGAAAACTTACCTCTACAGTTGTGAGTGAGATAAGGGAAAGGGAAAGGGCAGGGTGGGGAAGGCTCGGGGAAGGGTTGGGGAAGGAAAAGGGAAGGCTCAGGAAAGGGTGGGGCTTTAGGCTTTAGCATGTTGTGTTTTGTTTTTTTTTAATAGACATAAAATTACGTCGTTTGCTGCTTTTTTTTTCTCTTTTTTCTTTTTTTTCTCTCTAAACGACATCGTTCTAAGATTCTGATAAACGGAAAATGTCTCAAGGACTACTATGAGTCTCGAAGTGCAACTTCGAGGATGAATTTGAATAATTATTAATTTTGAGGATTACTTTAAAGCTCGAGTGCAACTTTAGAGACTACTTTAAAACTTAACTCCTTTCAACATTCTAGTTCTACTTCTACTACATTATCTTGTCCTTCCAGAAAAAACAGACTTCTAATTTCTAAGTGCATGTTTGGTAGGATATTTTTGAAATTATTTAAATATTTTATATACTAAAGTTTGCAATAAATCGAATAAAATATTTATATTTTTCAATGTCATTACACAATTCAAATATACAGAATAGAAGACAAATAAATTAGAAAATTATTATATTTATGGATAATACATATATTAATTATAATCACAAATTCAGCTTTTCATATTAAATGACTTGTATAACAGTGATTTCATTCATTATCATAAATACTAAGTTGAATAAGTTATTATTATTTTTTATTTGAAATTAAATGAATAGAATAAAGACAGACATACTATTTTATTTAGATTCTAGGATTTAATAAATGTCACACTCAAATATAAATAGTAATTTCAGAGTTTTGATCCCCAACACATTAAAGCCACTTTCATAGCTTTTTTTTTTCCAGAAAAGGAGTTACAATTCAACCCTATCAAGGAGACAAAAGATTTTCGTTGAGGAAGATAAAAAAAATCAATCTCTTTCAATTATACTCACGAATTTAGGTACGCTTTCACGTCTCAATTATATTTCTTAATGATTTAACATGGATGGTCTTGGCATTGAACACTACAAGAAACATCGTTAAAATGGATGGTAAAGTTGTCAATAATATTAAAAATCGACGGCAAAATCGATAGCGGAAACGGTCACTTTTAAATTTGTCAATTTTTAAAATTCTAATAAAATCAACGGCTTGGTTTACTGTCGAAAATATTTCAATAAAATTGACAACTTTTTCGTCTATAATATGAGTTTAAGATTTTTACCTATTTAGCAAAATCAACAAACTTGTCGTTGATAATATTATATAAATCAACAACGTGTCTGTCGATATTTGATTCATTAGAATTGATAAAATAGCCATTGATTTTAATAATATCAACAAGTTCATCATCTATATTTTATTTCCTTTTGTTTATTTTAAATTTAAAAAGCGACAATAATGCCGTCCATTTTCATAGCCATGTTTTTTTAATTTTTTTATTTAAAAATTAGTAGACAATTAATGCAAACAAACTTTTAAATATGGAAATAAAATTTATACTAAGTATTAGATAACGAGGTAAATAAGCTTTGAAATATAAAGATAAAATTTATACTAAATATTAGATAATGAGTTTACAAACTTATCAAAATGATAAATAATTTTCTAACATAAAGATTCAACATAAGATAAATAACTAAACTCAAACTTATATTCGTCTAAATTGCAATCCACTAATAAGACAAAATATTCAAAACAAAGTAAATAACACTACTTATACTCGTCTAAATAGTTCTAATCTGAGTCATCGAGATCGTTAGAATCATCCTCCATCTAAAAATTCTATGACTGTCCTGGTGGCTGCAGGTTAAGTAGGAGTTTTCTATCTAGGGCTGTATTTTTTGAGAGCTTGAAAAAGCAAAAGGAAGAGGTGGGTGGATGATAAATAACTATTTTATGGTATATCTTGTGCTAAATTGAGTGGTTTTTATCAGTGCTCCGCACACTTATTCATACAAATTGCATGGTTTTATAAATCCTTCCTAATTTTGTTCCATGCTTGAAAACTTGCTTCCTAAGCCTTTAAATTGTCAAATTTTAATTCTGCTTTATACCATTCGATGCTATGATCTGTGTGTTAAGTGTTTTCAGGCTTTATAGAGCAGGAATGGCTTAGAGGATGGAAAGGAATCATGCAAAATTGGAAGGAACACAAGAAACAAAGGAGCTGACCAGCGAGGATCGACGCGCACGCATGGCTTACGCGTGCGAGCGCGTTGGCACAAACGACCAGTGATGCATACGCGTGGCCGACGTGTACGCGTGACAATGCGTCACGTGATGCACTGATGATGATCGGTTTTTCTATCGGTAAAGAAATATAAAAATATGATCGCGTTGTAAGTATGGTTTCTAAACCAACAGAGAATCCTTTCGTGCAAAAATTTTGTTTGTCACTTAAGCAAACCCAATAAAAATAAATAACCGAAGTATTCAAACCTCGGCTTGTCTTCTCAAGGAATTGCAGGGAGGTATGTTTTATTATTGGTTATGGAAAACAATATTTTTGGATTTTTGAAATAAGGAGCAAGTAGTTTGAATGACAAAAAAAATCTCTTGGCAAGATATGAGAACTGAAAATCCTATCCTAGTTATCCTTATCAGGTATGATGAGAATTGGATTTTTCTCCCACTTGGTCAACCTCTAACTATGAAGGTAAGTCAAGTGGACAAATCAATTTAACACCTAAAGTCCTAGTCAACTCCTAAGGAAAGACTAGAGTTATAGGAATTCAAATCAATCAGCAATTGCCAATTTCAACCACTGCTGAGTTTGATAACTCAAGTGTTACCAATTAATTAACCCAAGCCAAAAGGGAAAATAAATCATAAATAGAGTAAAACAATCATGAGTCTGAAATACCTCAAATTATATTAATTAATAAAATCCTAACATGAAAAGTTGATAAACTAAATTGAGAAAATAAATAAAAGAAACATTGAACCTGTGATTGAAGAAGATGAAATCCTAATTCCTTTAAGAGGAATCCTAATCCTAAATCCTAAGAGAGAGGAGAGAACCTCTCTCTCTCTAAAAACTACATCTAAATTATGAAAAGTGAATTATGAGTCGTATCCATTGTTTTTTTATGAATGGATGGATTCCCCATTTTATAGCCTCTAATCTGTGCTTCTGGACTTGGATCTGGTCTAAAAGATGGTTCAGAAATCGCTAGGAGCATTTTCTACAATTTCTGCTCATGGCGTCTGTCGCGCGTACGTGTGGGTCACGCATTCGCGTCATCTGGAGTTTTGTTCATCCGCGCGTCCGCGTTAGTCACGTGTCCGCGTTAGTTGTGTTTTGCGCTAGTCATGCGTCCGTGTCGTTCACGCGTTCGTGTCGATGCCATTTTACGCAAGGCACGCGGTCGCGTCCTCCATGCATTCGCGTTGCTGCCGATTCTTCAAAAACTCCATTTTGTGCGTTCCTTCCATTTTTGCGTGTTTCCTTTCTGTCCTCTAAGCCCTTCCTGCCTTATGAAACTTGAAAAATACTTAACACACAAATCACGGCATCGAATGGTAATAAAGGATAATTAAATTTAATATTTTTAAAGCATAGGAAACATGTTTTCTCATATATCATAAAACAAGGAAGGAATAGTAAAACCATGCAATTTACATGAATAAGTGGGTGAAGACTTGATAAAAATACTCAATTTAAGCACAAGATGAATCATAAAATAGGGGTTTATCAACCTCTCCACACTTAAACAATAGCATGTCCTCATGCTAAATCCAAGAGAAAATAGTAGAGGTAAAATTGTGGAATCTTATGCAATGTAATCTATTCTAAATGAATCATGCAATTCTAATTATTATCCACACACACACACACACATATATGGCCAAAATATGTTCATAATTGAGTTGGGTTAAGATAGGTCACAAACTTGCAAGACAATTAATAATTAAACATGGATATATGAGAATGCGCTGTTGAACTTTAATTGGATTTTGTGTTTACTCTTTAATCACTCAGTGTTTGGGGTTAATCACTCTTTTCTTTTCTAGTCATGCTTTCTAAAACCTTGTTCTTCATCTAACCAATCAACAAATATTGAATATAGACATACAAACATCATGAGGTCTTTTCCCAGGTTGTAATGGGGCTAAGGTAAGGGTAAGGGTATATATATATATGGCTAAGTGAGCTATAAATTGAATCATTGATTAGTCTAAGATCTCGCCTAACATATACATACTTTTATATAATTTCAAAAGTTCTTTACCTAGCTACCTAAATTTTTCCACTTTTGTATTGCATGCTCATGCACCAAATTTATTTTTGAATTTTGTCCCATGTACATTGGTTCTTTTTATTTTGCATTGGGGTAATTTTTGTATCCTCTTATTTAATTACTTAATATATATATATATATATATATATATATATATATATATATATTTTTGAATGCACATGGTAATTTAATTAATTTGATTTCACATGAGCAGGCTTTCCAAATTTTCAATTAACTTATTCAATTTAATTCCCTACTTTTTCTATCATCCCATGTTTCCATAAATTTTTTCACACTTAAATTATACACAATATCTATCTTAAGCTAACCAAGGATTCAACTTTGGATTTTTTATTTGTTTTTCTACTTAAGGCTAGTAATGTGGTTATGAATTAGAAGGGGGTTAAAAGGCTCAAGGGGGCTAACAATGATCGCATAAGAGGTAGGTTTATTTGGGATAAGTGAGCAAAAATACAAATAATGGCCTCAATCATCTCTTGGTATGTATCTATATTCTATATTGGACATATAGATTAAAACAAAGTAAAGATTGCAAGCATAGAAAAGAAGTACGAAATACACAGGAATGAAATTTATGGTTGAGTGTAACCACACAATTAACCTCAAAACTCACAGGCTGTGTGTTCTCTAGCTCAAAAATCATATATCAGTTATGTATGTCATGCAAGTAGAAATCAAGAATTTCCATTCAACTCAATGTAAATCTTAAGGAGGCCCTTAAAATCTTAGTGTTCCTCCTTGAAGAAATGTTGTTAATTAACTCACATTTGTTGCTAAATATATACAAGGTGTGTGGATTATTTTAATTCTGTTAGTTTCTAGTTTACTCTTTTATTTTCAATTAAACCAACTTATCATATGCTAAAAGGGTAAACTCTACTAATTAATCCACATATTCTATAACTAATAATCTAAAAGTACAAATTAAGCTAAAATATCTAAGATATATACAACCCAAAGTGCAAAATGAAAAAATAAAATAAAAATACAGCAAAAGCAAAAGAAAAATGTGCAAGTCTAAAAGATAAAATAAAATATAAAAAATGAACAAAATAAGATAGAAGAGTCTTATAGTGGTTCACCAAAAATATGCCAGAGATGGCGACCTCCCCACACTTAAAATATAGCATCGTCCTCGATGCTCACTCAAGCTGGGTGTGAAGAAGTGTCATCTCCGGAAGGATGGGTGACGTTAGGATTTTTGCTAGTAAAGAATTTTGTAAAAATATAGTCGTGTTGTGAGTATAGATTCTAAACCAACAGAAAATCCCTTCGTACAAATGTTTTGGTTGTCACAAGTAACAAATTAAACCTCTTTAAAATTGATAACCGAGTATTTAAACCTCGGGTCGTCTTCTCAAGGAATTGCAAGGAGGTATGTTCTTATTATTGATTATGCAAAGGTATATTTTGGGGTTTTCAAAAGGGTTGAACAAGTAATATAAAATAACAAGTCGTCAAAATAATAACTAGTAAAGCTCTTGGCAAGGTATGAGAACTGGAAGTCCTATCCCAGTTATCCTTATCAATTGTGATGAGAATTGGATTTTTCTCCCACTAAGTCAACCTCTAACTATGAAGGTAAGTTAAGTGGATGAATTAATTTTAATTCCTCAAGTCCTAGTCTTTCCTTGGGAAAGGCTAGAGTTAGTAGAACTCAAATTAATTCTTGAAGAATTCCAATTTTCAGTCAACAATGAGTTTGATAACTCAAGAGTCACCAATTAATCAACTTGAGCCAAAAGATAGAAAAATCCAAATTATTTATATCATAAATAAAAGAAACAAATCATAGATCTGAAAATACCTCAAATTATATTGAATGAAGATGTCAATTCTAACATGGACAATATTCATAAGCCAATTGGACAACATAAATCAAACACAAATAAAAGCTTCAGAGTAAACAAAAATAGAAGAAAAACATAAATTATTGAACCTAGTATGAAGAAACAATCTTAATCCTAATAGAAATCCTAATCCTAAATCCTAAGAGAGAGGAGAGAACCACTCTCTCTAAAAACTACATCTAAAACCTAAAATTGTGAGTAATGATTGAATTGATGTCATGAGTCTCTGCATGTTCCCGGACTTTAATCTGTGTTTCTGGGCCAAAAACTGGGTTGAAATGTGGCCCGGAATCTGTGCCAGCAACTTCTGTAATTCTGCAGATCACGCTCGTCACGCGTCTGCATCGTCCACGCATTCGCGTCACTCAGCATTTCTCGTACCACGCGTGCGCGTCGTCCACGCTTTCGCGTCGTTCGTGCATCTTCCAATCTGCGCGGTCATGTTAGGCACGCAAGCGCATCACGGTAATTCCTTCTATTTTGCATGGTTGCGTAAGCCATGCGACCGCGTGACTTCTCGCTGGTCATCTCCTCAATTCCTTGTGTTTCTTCCATTTTTGCATGCTTCCTCTTCATTCCTTACGCCATTCCTGCCCTATGAAGCCTGAAACATTTAACATAAAGATCACGACATCGAATGGTACGAAGGAAGATAAAAATATACAACAAAAAGGTCCTTAGGAAGCAAGTTATTAATCATAGGATATTTTTAGGAAGGAATTATATATACATGCAAATCATATGAATAAGTGGGTGAAAAGCTTGATAAAACCACTCAATAAAACACAATATAAACCATAAAATAGTGGTTTATCAACCTCCCCACACTTAAACATTAGCATGTCCTCATGCTAAACTCAAGGAGACTAAATAAATGAGTAGGGAAAGGCAAGACTCATGCAATGCAACCTATGAATGTGAATGCAACTACATGCTAAAATGATTCTACCTAGTTGGTGAAAAAGTAAATAAATCCTTCAAGAATAAATATGAACTGGATTTCACTAATTCAAATCACAAAATACAATACAAATAACTTGCAAGAAAAAGATAGCTTATGAAAGCAGGGAACATAGAATTGAGCGCTGAACCCTTATTGGTAGTGCATATCACTCTAACTCTCAAGTGTCTAGGGTCAATTCTCTCAATTCTCTACTAATCTTGCTTTCTATAGCTTGCTCTTCATCTAACAATCAACAAAAATTTAATGCACCAATACACAAATCAAGAGGTCTTTTAAGGGTTGTAATGGGGTTAGGGTCAAGGTAGGATTGTATTTGGCCAAGTGGACTAAAATCTGAATCCTTAATTAATATAAACTTTCCACCTAACTTAGGACAATCCATGTATATAACATCAATAACTACCCATTAACTGCTTTTACTACATATTTATGCATTCCAAGTTTTGAGTACAGCTCATATGCATTGATTTCACTATTTATTTTTGGGCATTTTGTCCCCTTTTTATTTTTCTGCTCGTTTTCTTTTCTTTGTCTCTCCCTTTTTTTTCTTTTCTTTTGTTTTTCTCAATGCATACGATTAAGGTATTGAATGCATAAATATGTTCTCAACATTTTTCACATTTTCACAGAAAGTCTAACATACTCAATTCCTAAACCAAACGTTTCCAAATCCACTTTTCCCACACTTAATTCATGAGCACTCTCACTAGTCTAAGCTAATCAAGGATTCAAATTAAGGGCATTATTGTTTTCCGCTTAGAGTTAGTGATGAGCTAAAGTGAAGAACAAGGGGTAAAATAGGCTCAACATAGGTTTGCAATGGATAATAAAAGGTAAGGCCATATGGGTATGTAAACTCAGTGAAACAAGGTCTCAATCATATAAGTGCATGCATACATCAAATAATGGAAATATAGAATTAAGCAAGACAAAGATCACAATTTTAGAGAGAAAAACACACAAAAATAAAATATATTGGTTGATAAAATGCAACCAATCAAATAGGCTCAAAATCTCACTGGTTTTGTGTGTTCGAGCTCTAAACTATATTCCAAAATAATATTTCTTCTTACAAGTTTTTCAAAAAGTTTTATTCAAATTAGTGAAATACTATAAAAATTTTCTTGAAAAAGAAAATATTACTTCAACCAAGTGGTAAAATATGCACAAAATATAACAGACATGCAATCAAACATGCAAATGAAACAATGAAAAACAAAAATTATCTTGAGAAGGGACTAACTAATCCGTGGAGATCGGTATCGACCTCCCCACACTTAAAGATTGCACTGTCCTCGGTGCATGCAAAGATGTGCAGGTGGCGGGGTTGTGGTTCCTCAGCCAGTGCTCGTTGTAGAGTCTTTCTCTTTACTCTTCCTGGTGGCCAGCCTAAAAAAGGGGGAAGAGAAAGGGACATGAAGTCAAAGGGATAGAGCAAGGGAGAGGGCAGTACTAGTAAGAATCATGCCAAAATAAAGAAGAATGTCGTTAACACATGGTCGCGATTCCATGAAATTAGGACATCAATGGAAGCATAGCATGATAAATTGAGGCAATTAAATGCAAGATGTTTATTGGCATGCTGGCAAAGGCATGAGTAGCGTAAATCAAGCATTAAAAGCCTTAATGTATTATTAGGCGTGAGAAACTAACAATAACGTTTGTATTGACAATTATATTTAATTAATAAAATATTGAAAAGGGTTTTGTGAAAAACAAGCATTAAAGTAGTAGGATAACTTAAAAGTAGTGCATGATGCCATACGGGCTTTTTCACAAACACATAACAAGCATGGTAAATAAGTCATTGGAAGTATTAAATTGAACATTCAAGCAACCTTTTAAAAAGTTATATAATTGTCAAACAATTCTTTGAATAATCCACAAGCAAAATAAATAAATTTCTAACACCAATGAAAATAATACAATGAATGAAACTATGAAAATAAATTAAATAGAAGTGACGAGGGATGAGAAGAAGAAAGTAAGAGAAGGAAGAAGAAAGAAAAAAAGAAAAAGGAACGGTCATACCATGGTGGGTTGTCTCCCACCCAGCACTTTTAGTTATAGTCCTTAAGTTGGACATTTGGCGAGCTCCTTGTCATGATGGCTTGTGCTTGAACTCATCTTGAAACTTCCACCAATACTTGGACTTCCAATAAGCTCTATCAATACCAAGTAAATTTACCAAGCGTTGATGAAGTTCTCCACAAGCTTCGAGCTCCCAAAGTTGATCCTCATATATTCCTGGATCCCAAATCTTGTTTCTACACCCATCTTCAAGTTGATTATCATGATTCCATCCGGGTGGCAAGCAGTCTGAATTCTCACTAAAGCGGCCAAACAACTTCTTAGACCCATTTAGTTGAGCTCTACACCAACCTTTGCGTTTAAACTTAAAACTTCCAACCATAATGAACCTTGTAGGGCAATTCTTACCACTGACCATCTTCCTCTTACTCTTAATACCACAAAGAGCTCTAAGTTGACCATCCGTCTCCAGTAGCCCATATTCAAGTGGAATTAGAAAGCTAAGCGATATGAATTTTACCCACTTGAATGTTGTGAAGGGTGATGGCAACTTAGGGGGAGGGGTTTCTAATGAACTTGCAAGCTCCACTCCTTTGTGCTCTTTTTTGACATCTTCCACCTCTTTGCAAGCTTCTTCAATTTCAACCTCTTCCTCTTGGTAGCTTTCTTCTGATTCAATTTCTTCTTTATTGTTCACCAAGGGCATGGGAGGTTGTGCTTCTTCTTCTTTAATCTCCATGTCAAGTTCAATGGGAGAGGATGCAATTGTAGATAAGAATTCATTAATGATTGAATCCATCTCTTGATCATCCCTTTCAAAGTCTTCAACCATGAGATGCCTTGGAGGTTGTACACCCTCCTCAACATCAATTTTAGACGTCTTTGAAGAAGGCTCTATGACTTGAATTTCCAATGGAGGCTCAGCATCTCCTAAGTCTTTGACCACTTCTTCTTCTTCAATGATTTTGGCTTCCTCCACTTGTTCCAGAACAAAGTCACGCTCCTTATTGTCCACTGGAGTTTCTAGTGTCTCCTTCATGCTACATTCTTCATTAGATTCTCCACATGAGGCCATGTAGGTTCTTTGAGCGTCTGAACGTCTGGAAGGTAATTGTTTTATTGCCTGCTCCAGTTGGCGAAGGGTTGCATGAAACTGATCTACTGTTTCCTTGAGACGAGCCTGTGAGTCCTGGGTCGATGGATATGGACATGGTGCATATGAAGGTAGTGGTCCTTGGGAGTAACTAGGTTGGAATTGGGGTGGTTCTATATATGGATCATATGGTGGTTGGTGTGGTGGATAAGGGTTAGGGTCATATGGAGGTGAATGGTGGAAATGGGCTTGTGAGTGTGGTGGTTCAAAGTTATGTTGTGAGGATGGTCTCTGAGCATACGGTGGGGCTTTATGGTAGCTACTAGGTGGTCCACCATATCTATCAGCTTGGTATGCATTGTAGAATGGTCTTTGTCTATGATATCTAGGAGGGTGTTGTTGCCTAAAGGGTTGATCAGATCCTCTTGGCTCCGTCCATCTTTGATTGCTTTGACCTTGATGCATATTCCTATTATAGCTTCCTCTTCCTGCAACATAGTTGTAACCAGACTCATAGCCAAAGGGGTGAGAGTTCATAGTAGTGAGAGAAAATAAAAACAAAAACTAACAAAAAGAAAATATTTTGAAAAAGATATAATTTTTGAAAAAGGATAAGATAAGATAAAAATTTTTCAAATCTGAATTTTTTTTGCAAAATATTTACAATAACCAATAATAAGGCACACGTTTGCAATTCCCCGGCAACGGCGCCATTTTGACGTTAGGATTTTTGCTAGTAAAGAATTTTGTAAAAATATAGTCGCGTTGGGAGTATAGATTCTAAACCAACAGAAAATTCCTTCGTACAAACGTTTTGGTTGTCACAAGTAACAAACCTCTTTAAAATTGATAACCGAGTATTTAAACCTCGGGTCGTCTTCTCAAGGAATTGCAGGGAGGTATGTTCTTATTATTGATTATGCAAAGGTATATTTTGGAGTTTTCAAAAGGGTTGAACAGGTAATATAAAATAACAAGTCGTCAAAATAATAACTAGTAAAGCTCTTGGCAAGGTATGGGAACTGGAAGTCCTATCCCAGTTATCCTTATCAATTGTGATGAGAATTGGATTTTTCTCCCACTAAGTCAACCTCTAACTATGAAGGTAAGTTAAGTGGATGAATTAATTTTAATTCCTCAAGTCCTAGTCTTTCCTTGGGAAAGGCTAGAGTTAGTAGAACTCAAATTAATTCTTGAAGAATTCCAATTTTTAGTCAACAATGAGTTTGATAACTCAAGAGTCACCAATTAATCAACCAGAGCCAAAAGATAGAAAAATCCAAATTATTTATATCATAAATAAAAGAAACAAATCATAGATCTGAAAATACTTCAAATTATATTGAATGAAGATGTCAATTCTAACATGGACAATATTCATAAGCCAATTGGGCAACATAAATCAAACACAAATAAAAGCTTCAGAGTAAACAAAAATAGAAGAGAAACATAAATTATTGAACCTGGTATGAAGAAACAATCCTAATCCTAATAGAAATCCTAATCCTAAATCCTAAGAGAGAGGAGAGAACCTCTCTCTCTAAAAACTACATCTAAAACCTAAAATTGTGAGTCATGATTGAATTGATGTCCTGAGTCTCTGCATGTTCCCGGACTTCAATCTGTATTTCTGGGCCAAAAATTGGGTTAAAATGCGGCCCGGAATCTGTGCCAGCGACTTCTGTAATTCTGCAGATCGCGCTCGTCACGCGTCCGCGTCGTCCACGCGTTCGCGTCACTAAGCATTTCTCATACCACGCGTGCGCATCGTCCACACTTTCGCGTCGTTCGTGCAGCTTCCAATCCATGCGGTCGCGTCAGGCACGTGAGCTCGTCACGGTAATTCCTTTTATTTCATGCGGTCGCGTGAGCCATGCGACCGCGTGACTTCTCGCTGGTCATCTCCTTAATTCCTTGTGTTTCTTCCATTTTTGCATGCTTCCTCTTCATTCCTTACGCCATTCCTGCCCTATGAAGCCTGAAACACTTAACATACAGATCACGGCATCGAATGGTACGAAGGAAGATAAAAATATACAACAAAAAGGTCCTTAGGAAGTAAGTTATTAATCATAGGATATTTTTAGGAAGGAATTGTAAATACATGCAAATCATATGAATAAGTGGGTGAAAAGCTTGATAAAACCACTCAATAAAACACAATATAAACCATAAAATAGTGGTTTATCAATGGGCTGCCGGTGTCACTGTGGTAGGCTGAGGGTCTGCAGTCTCTGTGAGTGTAGGAGGAGCTGCCTGCTGAAGTGGAGGCTCTGTCTGTAGAGGAATATCTAGATCTGCGGCCTGTAACTGGTGGTGCTCGTCATGGTGTGGTGCAGCCTGCTCAGGTCCTCCCTGCTCAGCCAGGGCATGTGCCTCCTCCTCATGTTCACTCGCCTCCACCTCAGATGTCTTAGAAGGTGTGTCAGGCTCGGAGGGGATGTTACTGCCGAATCGAATCATCAACTTGAGGTACTCATAGCGTCGCTTGTGGCAACACTCAGACCTCTCATAACGTTGCCTGTGGCATTCCATCTGATCCAGGTGGTCAATGAGTCGGTGCACCAGATGATAAACGGGCGCAGGAGCAGGTGGAGGTGCAGGGGATGGAGCTGGGGCTGTAGATGCTGAAGGGGCAGCTGAAGATATGGCTGCCTCAGCAGAAGCAGTAAGGAAAGGTGGCCTGTAACCAATGGCTTGGAACTTCCTGCTGTGAGGGATAATCTTGTTGTAGTCTGTAGTAGTTGGCTTCTCATCAGTAAGCTCCCAAGGCACGTCAGCTCGACGACCTAGCTAGGTGATTAGATAAGGGAAAGGGAGAGTGCCTCTGACATGGACCCTGGCCATATAATACCTGATGAAACGTGGAAGATAGAGGTCCTTTCTCTCCATCACACACCAGATGAGGGTGATCATAACAGTGGGCACCTCTATCTCATGAGTGCTCGGCATAATATAATTACTCAGAATTTGTTGTCAAAGCCGAGCCTCATCATTCAAATACATCAGCTTAATTCCCTTAGGTACCACTGTACTCTTTCCCATGACCCATGGGGCACTAGGATCAAGGGTGATTCTCTGTTTGACTGCATCCCAGTCAAATCGCATATACCTCATATCCTCTTTAGCCTGTTGGTAACTGTCAGGCTGATCTGACTTAGGCTGAAGTTGGAGGATGTCCTCAATAGCTTCCTCAGTGATCAAGATCTGCTTTCCTCTGAGGTGCACTGCATCCAGAGAAGTCTTGAAATAGTTACAGTAAAATTCTCTGACCCAGGAAGTATTGACCTCTGTCAAGTTTCTTTCCAGGAAGAACCAGCCTCGGTGTTTTATCTGGTCGAAGGTGTACTGGGCGAGTTCTTTTGGAATTTTAAGAGTTCTTTCCAGGTAGAGGTTCCTGGAAGTCGCAAATACTGGATACTTGAGCTCACAGTATCTGTTGGCAAACTTAACGGGGTCTGTAGCAGGTGCTAATTGATCGGCCTTTTCCTGCGGAGTAAAATTCTTCTCCCGCTAGGAATCATCATGCAAAATATCGAGGATGGTCATAGAGGATTCACTTCTCTTCCTTTTTCCTGTAGTGGCCTTAGCCTTTCCCTTACTTTTGGGATCAGACATCCTGAAAAGCAGAAGTAGTAGGATATAATTAAAGAACAAAAGCAGGAAAATAAGTAGGCAAGTAGGAATTATCAATATAAACATAAAAGCAAAAGAGCAGTGGAAGCATGAATTGAGTCAAATATATGTACATTTTGGATTGTATTTGAGTTAAAAGTCTGAAAATAAAAAATCACAATCCAAAATATAGGATAACTGGAATTCAAGTTAATTAGGAAAAATAGTAATCATTCCTTGAGTTAGAAAGTTAAATTAGTTAGGTAAAGAGAGAAGTCAGAAAGTTAAAATGGTTAGTAGGTAAAAAGGAAATTAAAAAGTGAAAGCAGTTAGTTAGTAAAAAGAAAGTTAAAGTAACTAGCATGATAATGAGTTTCCTAGTTAACAATAAATTCACAAATTTAAAGAACAATAAACTCATATTCAAGCAAAGATTTCAGTTTATTGATGATAATTCAGATAGATAAATGAAGTGTAAAATGAGAAGGAAATCATCAATAAGCAATTTATTACGCATGGAACCAAAAGGAATAAGAATGCTAGCCCGTGCATTCATGAATTGGTTTGGTTGTAGCTAAGTAATGCAAAATACTAAGTTTCCAAACTCAATACATGAATGGGGTAGAATGAAACAATTTGTAGAAAATTGGGCAGCATTTCGACTAAAATTGGAATTTCCCAGGTAATAAACAGTAGGAAAAATCAGTTCATATGAAATTAAATAGGGCTGCAGAGAGTCACAAATAGCAAGAACATTAAAGAATAGTGTAACAGCAGCATCAAACATGGAAGAGCAGCATATGAACAGCATCAACATCACAGCAAGATCAAAATTGCAGAACAGATAAAACAAGTAACAAGAACGGCGCAATTATCAGGCCTAAATCAACTAACCACATCCTAGCTACCTAACCACCTAAAATTCACTAAAATGATGCATCTATAACTATCCTAATTTGAACAGACTCTGAAAAATATGCAACTAACTAACTAATGATATAGGAATTGGCGTTCGGCAGAACCTGGTGTGTGTAGGATCAGAAATTGAGACAGAGAGATGGAGGGAAGGTGGTGATAGTGTTGCTGACGCGACGACGATGGGAGAGGTAATGCGGCGGCGGTCTGAGGTGGTGGCAGGGGTGGGTTTGTGGTGCTGGGTTAGGTTTAAGGGAGGGGTAAGGAAAGAAGAAGGGGGCGAGGGTTGTGGGGCTGTGGTGGTGGTCGGCAGTGCTGGGAGGCGGCGCGACAGTGGAGGGATTGAAAGGGAAGAAGAGGTGGGGGAGGAGAAGAGAAGAAAGAAGAGAAGAAAGAAGAGAGAGGGGCTGTCGCGGGGTAGTGCAGCAGTAGGGGTGGCTCGGCGCGGCGGCGGTGGTGATGTGGTGGTTGGGTCGGGGAGAAGAGAGGGTGTGATGAGCGGATATTTTATACGCTTTTTGGGGTAATTTCATGTAGATTTTAGCATGTTTTAATTAGTTTTTAATATAATTTTATTAGTTTTTAAACAAAAATCATATTTCTGGACTTTACTATGAGTTTGTGTATTTTTCTGTAATTTCAGATATTTTCTGGCTGAAATTGAGGGAGCTGAGCAAAAATTTGATTTAGGCTGAAAAAGGACTGTTGATGCTGTTGGATTCTGACCTCCCTGCACTCGGAATAGATTTTTTGGAGCTACAGGAGTCCAATTGGCGCGCTCTCAATTGGGTTGGAAAGTAGACATCAAGGGCTTTCCAGAAATATATAATAGTCCATACTTTGTACGAAGATAGACGACGTAAACTGCCATTCAATGCCAGTTCCATGTTGCAGTTCTGGCGTCCAGCGCCAGAAACAGGTTACAAGTTGGAGTTCAACGCCAAAAACACGTTACAACTTTGCGTTCAACTCCAGAAACAGCCCAGGCACGTGAGAAGCTTAAGTCTCAGCCCCAGCACACACCAAGTGGGCCCCAGAAGTGGATTTCTGCACTATCCATCTTAGTTTACTCATTTTCTGTAAACCTAGGTTACTAGTTTAGTATTTAAACAACTTTTAGAGACTTATTTTGTAACTCATGACATTTTTAAATCTGAATTTTATACTCTTTGATGGCATGAGTCTCTAAACTCCATTGTTGGGGGTGAGAAACTCTGCAGTGTCTCGATGAATGAATGCAATTATTTATATTTTTCCATTCAAACATACGTGTTCCTATCTAAGATGTTCATTCGCGCTTAACTATGGAGAAGGTGGTGATCCGTGACACTCATCACGTTCCTCAATCCATGAATGTGTGTCTTACAACCACCTCCATTCTACATCAGATTAAATGAGTATAAATGGCACCGTTGCCAGGGAACTTGCTTAGTGTGCCATGTTATTGTTTGGAATAAATGTGTATATATGTACATAGTTGCATTTCATTGTAATTTGTTCAAGTGACTAACCCCTCATCGTTACCATGAATCCCACTTCCCCTTCATTGCATGATGCGTTCACAACCGAATCTGAGCTTAGTCCCCTTTGATCCGGAAATAGAACGAACTTTGTTTCATATTAGATAAGCTCGGAGGCGGCTAAAGTTTGGGAAAGGTGAAGAGGTCTTCACCACCTCAACCACCTTACTAAAAGTGAACATTGAACCGTCACTCAAAGAAGGCATTAGTCATACTTCCATCAATATCACTAACAACTCATCTTTCGTTTTAGGTACCAACACCATGGATGCTCCGAGGAGGGTTACCATCAAGGAAGCGGGTGCACCGGATTATGTCCTTCAACCCCTTCATGTAACTCACCCCAACTTGAATGCAAACTTTGAATTGAAGACCGCTTTGATCAACCTCTTACCTAAGTTTCACGGGCTTCCCGCACAAGACCCTATTCGACATCTCAAGGACTTTCATCGTATATGCTCAACCACTAGATGGGAAGGATCCGATGAAGTTGCTATATGGTTGTTTGCTTTCCCTTTCTCTCTTGAGGACAAGGCAAAAGAATGGTTCTACACTCTATCTAGTGAAGTCACCTCCGATTGGGACTTACTTAGAAGAGGATTCTTGGATAAATTCTTGCCCCCGGAGAAGATGGATAGGCTAAGGAAGGAAATGTCTTGTATTGTGCAAGGTGAAACGGAACCGCTATACGAGTATTGGGAACGGTTTCGTAAGCTACTAGACGCATGCCCTAATCACATGCTTGACACTCAAGTATTGCTTGGATACATATGTCAAGGGATGCGAGAACAAGATAGAACTCTCTTGGACACCTCTAGCAATGGTTCTTTGTTTAAATATAAAACAGCGGAGGAGGCATGACAACTTATCATTGACTTAGCCGAATCCAATCAACATATGAGACGAAGAGTCAACCGCCCGAGAACCGTGAATGAGGTATCAACTAGTAGTGAAACCACCGCTCTAACTCAATCCTTGAGCGAAATGACATCCATCTTGAGGCAACTCCATCTGAACCAACAACAACCACAACAACCTCAATCATACCAATAACACCCCCACCCCCTCAACAACACAACCAACAATTGGTCCCTCAAAAAGTGTGTGGCATTTGTTCTTGCTATTCCCACTACACGGATGAGTGCCCAAGCCTTCAAGAAGATAACACCTTGGCGGCTACCCATAATTTCTATGACCGCCCAAATCAAGGATACTACCAAGGCGGTAATTCTAACCAAGGGAACCGTTATCAAGGAGGAAGCTACAATCAAGGGAGTGGGTACCATAATCAAAATTGGAGAGACAATCATCAACAAGGGAATAGGGACAACAACAACAACGGAGGAGGTCAAAGATGGAACAACAACTCACAAAATTTCTCACAAAACCGCCCACCATACAACTAACAAAATTAACCATACAACCAACAAAACCCACAAAGAAACTACCAAACATACCAACCACCACATCAAAGACCACCACCCAACCAATCATAAACCCCTCAACTTACATATGCAACCACCCCCTCTAACCAAGACCAAACACTCCGGACCATCATCCAAGGCCAAAAGGAACTACAAAACACACTTGCTTCCGGCCTTACCAGCCTCACCTCTACACTACAAGCTCTTCTTGCACGCATGGATACACAATCAAATTCCAGTCCTCAACCCCCAATCCAAAGCGTCATTCCCTCTCAACCTCAACCAAATCCTAAGGGGGGCATTAATGCCATCACCCTTAGATCTGGAACACAATTAAAAGAGAAGGGAGCAAAAGACTCAAATCCTATCACAACCGCCCAAGAGGAGGAGAGAATAGATATAGAAGAGGTAGAGGAAGAGGAGACACCACAAGTTATAATTGAGGATGAAGCTCAACCAACAAAGGAGACCCCCAAGGCCAAGAGAACCTTGGAAGAAGAAATTGCTCAACCACTCCCATTTCCAACACTTGCAAAGAAAGCTAGGAAGCGCATAGAACTCGACCCCAAAATGGTAGAAATGTTCAAGAAAGTTGAGGTAACCATCCCCCTCTTTGATGCTATCCATCAAGTTCCTAGATATGCAAAATTCCTTAAAGATCTATGCATGAACAAGGATAGAATTCTTGAATTGGAAACCATCCCATTAGGGAGTTCTATTTCCGCTTTAATGGGAGCATTGCCCGAGAAGTGTGATGATCCGGGCCCTTGTATGGTCACTTGCACCGTCAATGGAGTTCAATTTATCGATTGTATGTGTGACCTCGGAGCATGTGTTAGCATCATGCCGCTCTTCGTCTACCGGGTATTGAAGTTGCCACCACTAAAAAGGTCGACGGCAAGATTTGTCCTAGCGGATAAAAGCATAATAACCGTTACGGGTGTTGCGGAAGACGTATTGGTGAATATCAAAGGGTTGGTGTTTCCAATTGACTTCTATGTCCTTGAAATGCCATCAAGTGAAACCGAGAGAGCATCATCTATCCTACTTGGAAGACCATTTTTGAGAACTTCTAGATTTAAGCTAGATGCCTACTCGGGAACCTACTCATTTGAAATAGATGGGAGAGTCGTAAGCTTTAGCCTAGAAAAAGCAATGAAGCATCCACCGGAGAATCACTCTCTATTCCGGTGTGACCCAATTGACAACATGGTTGCCGAAGTGCACCTTGCAAAGTTAGATGAGAAGTACATGATTGAAGAAGCAAATGAAGGTCCAAGCAAATTAAATACCACACACCATACAAACCATCCGGAAACCCAAACTGCAAAGAATGACAAAAAGATAGAATTGAAGCCACTACCACCCCATTTAAGGTACTCATATCTTGATGAAGCCCAAGAGCTCCCCGTGATAATTGCAAAAGATTTAACTCCTCAACAAGAAGAAAAATTGCTAGATGTATTGAGGAAAAATAAAAGGGCAATCGGGTGGAATTTGGCGGATCTAGTGGGAATAAGCCCCCAAGTATGCGAGCATCGCATATTTCTTGAAGAATGAGCAAAACCGGTCCGATAACCTCAAAGGAGACTTAATCCAACCATTCTTGAGGTTGTGAAAAAAGAAGTCACTAAGCTACTTGAAGCGGACATCATCTATCCTATCTCGGATAGCGAGTGGGTAAGCCCGGTCCAAGTGGTGCCAAAGAAATCCGGGGTGACCACAATCAAAAATGAAAGCGGTGAACTTATAGCGACAAGAGTGCAAAATTCTTGGAGAGTATGCATAGACTACCGAAGGTTGAATGCGGCCACAAGAAAAGATCACTTCCCACTACCGTTCATCGATCAAATGCTTGATCGACTAGCCGGTAAATCATATTATTACTTTCTTGATGGTTATTCCGGACACTTCCAAATTCACATTGCTCTAGAGGACCAAGAAAAAACCACATTTACTTACCCCTTTGGAACGTACGCTTACAAGCGTATGCCATTTGGCCTATGCAATGCACCGGCAACGTTTCAAACATGCATGATGAGCTTATTTGCGGACTTTCTAGAACAATGTATGGAAGTTTTTATGGACGACTTTAGTGTGTACAGTGATTCATTTGATCATTGCTTAGGTAACTTTGAAAAAGTCTTAGAAAGATGCACCAAAACAAACCTTGTTTTAAATTTTGAAAAATGTCATTTCATGGTCAAAAAAGGCATTGTTTTGGGACACATAGTCTCAAAAGAAGGCATCTCCGTAGATCCGGCAAAAATAAATGTCATATCTAGTTTACCTTACCCCTCCTCTGAGAGGGAAGTCTGTTCTTTTCTTGGACATGCAGGATTCTACCGGAGATTCATCAAAGACTTTAGCAAGGTAGCCTTACCTCTCTCCCGACTACTACAAAAGGACACTGAATTTGAGCTAAGCAAAGAACGTATGGAAGCATATGACAAACTTAAAGTAGCATTGACACAAGCCCCTATTGTGCGAGGACCGAATTGGACTCAACCATTTGAAATCATGTGCGATGCCTCAAATTATGCGATAGGAGCCGTGTTAGCACAACGCGAAGGTAAGATTCCCTACGTCATAGCTTATGCTTCCAAAACACTAGACGGTGCACAATCCAACTACACTACTATCGAAAAGGAACTCCTAGCCATTGTTTTTGCTTTGGACAAGTTCCAAGCCTATCTTCTTGGTTCCAAGGTTGTAGTGTACTCGGATCACGCGGCACTAAAGTATTTGTTGGCCAAAAAGGAATCAAAACCGAGATTAATTCGTTGGGTGCTTTTGTTACAAGAATTTGACTTGGAGATCAAAGATAGGAGTGGTTCCCAAAACTTAGTGGCGGACCATCTAAGTCACCTCGAACACACAAAAGGCAACACCACTCCTATCAATGACTCCTTTCCTCTAGATGGTTTGCAAGCAATCTCGGAAGTAGTTCCTTGGTATGCCCCAATAGCAAACTACTTGGTTTCACGCACCCTCCCTCCCAATCTCAGCAAACATCAAAAGGATAAGCTGAAAAGTGAATCCAAATACTATGTTTGGGACGATCCTTATTTGTGGAGGTGTGGAGCGGACCAAATAGTGCGACGGTGCATACCTCAAACCGAATTCCAAGCAATCTTGGACGCTTGCCATGCTTCCGAAGGAGGTAGCCACTATGGCCCCCAAAGAACGGCAAGAAAGGTCCTTGATTGCGAATTTTGGTGGCCAACACTTCTCAAAGATTCTTCTCTCTATTGCAAATCTTGCCCCCAATGCATTCGGTTTGGAAATACTTCTAAGAAGGACGAAATCCCCCAACAAAATATGCTTTTTTGTGAAATCTTTGATGTATGAGGAATCGACTTCATGGGACCATTTCCAAATTCTAATGGCTTTCTCTACATCTTGTTAGCCGTCGATTATGTGTCAAAATGGGTGGAGGCAATCCCCACCCGAACGGATGATGCTCATGTTGTTTATTCTTTTGTGAGGAACAATATCATTTGTCGCTTTGGCTCCCCAAGAGCAATCATAAGTGACCAAGGATCCCACTTTTGCAACAAAAAAATGGACGGCCTCATGAGAAAGTATGGTATCATACACAAAGTCGCCACGGCCTACCACCCTCAGACAAACGGCCAAGCTGAGGTTTCTAACCGGGAAATCAAACATGTGTTGGAAAGGGTTGTGAAGCCGAATCGGAAGGATTGGAGCGCTAAAATCTCCGATGCACTATGGGCATATCGAACGGCTTACAAAACACCCATTGGCATGAGCCCCTTTAGGCTTGTATATGGTAAAGCATGCCACTTACTGGTAGAAATCGAACACAAAGCTTATTGGGCAATAAAGGAATGTAATATGAGCTTGGGTGGAGCCGGAGTAGAGAGAAAGCTTCAATTAGCGGAATTGGAATGCTTAAGATGAGAAGCTTATGACAACTCTAGACTTTACAAGGAAAAGATGAAAGCCATCCATGACAAGAACATTAGGAGAAGGGAATTCCGACCCGGTGACCTAGTCCTTCTTTACAACTCAAGGTTGAGATTACTACCCGGAAAACTTAGATCAAGGTGGGATGGACCCTACCAAGTGGAGAAAGTAGAACCTTATGGGGTTTACCACTTGCGCCACCCATCAAGTCCGGACATTTTCAAGGTAAATGGGCACCGTCTCAAATTGTACCATGGTGAGCAAAGAAGGAACTCCAAGGAATTTGAAGTATTCCTCTTGAGGGATGCCTCTCTTAAACAAGAACTTTGAGCTAGTGGAAGTCCAACTTAAGGACGGTAAACAAAAGTGCTAGGTGGGAGACACCCCACCATGGTAAGATCTTCCTTTGTACATAACCATTGCATCATTCCTTGATTGACACTTGCTTAACACTTGACTTCATGATTGGTACCTAGGCAATAGAAATAGTTGTAGTTAGATTTCAATTCTAATTTTGCTTCATTTGTTGAGTTCATTTGGTAGTATCAAGTTCAAACATCCTTCTATAGTGCTTAGGTGGCTGCTTAGAGGGTTGGAATGCTATAAGTGGTGCGAAACCATGCAAACTTTGGAAAAGGCACCCTTCTACGCGTGCGCGCACCTGGCGCTCGCGTCTTTGAAGCATTTGTCGACCATCCGCGCGGACGCGCACCGTGCGCAGATGCATGAATCGACAAAAGCGACCCTCCATACATTTTCCAGAGAGTTGAGCCCACCCTACGCCAGCCCTATGCTTGAGGCACAGGCCAATCACGCGTGCGCGCACATGGCGCGTACGCACGCTTTCACAAATCTGCAGATCGACGCGCTAGCGCACCGTGCGCGCGCGCGCCGATTACCCTTGTGCACTCCTGGCACATATTCCAGAGATTTAGGCCACCCTCAGGCCTGCACTAAGCCACCAGCCCACCACCTCTGCCGCGTGCGCGCACCTGGCGCGCACGCGTCCATATGCTCGCAACACGATGTGCACGCGTGCGCCTAGGCCGCGCACGCGTCCCTCGTCCTGCACCCTCCTCTAGGCCACTTCACAGAGAGTTAGGCCCACCCCAGGCCCATCTCATGCCTGGGGCATAACCACATTGCCGCGCACGCGCACCGTGCGCGCGTGCGCCAATAACCCTGCAGCCAACTTCTGGTACTTCGTCCAGAGAGTTGTGCCAACTCTAAGCCACCCTTGTGCTACCAGCACAAGTGCATGGGCGCGTACGCGCAACGTGCGTGCGCGCGCCCCCAATCCACCTCGCTTCTTTGCGCGAGCGCGCACCATGCGCGCACGCGTGGGTGATCGACGCCAATTTAATAGGGAGCACACTTGCCCCCTTCAGTCTTCTTCCCCTTTTTTCTTCTTCTCACCCCCTCTACTACCCCTCCCCCTCTTACCCTTTCTCCTCCCTCCCAACCACCTCCGACCACCTACCGCCGGTGGCCCCTACATTGGCCCTCCATCCTCCATCATTCCACTTTACAACCCCCTCTCCCATACCCATTTCCATCTCTCTCAAGGTACTTTACTAGGCTCCCCTCTTGCTCTACTTCTCTCTTTTTGATTCTTAATCTTCAATTTCAATTTGTTTTAGGTAGTCCCTTTCTTTTCCCCTAAATCTTTTTAGCTACTTCTTTGGGGTGTTTTCATTTTTTTCCATTTAACTCTTCATAGGCATTTGGGTCCTACATTCTCTTGCATTGATAGATGAGATGTGTTGCTTGATTCTCTTACACCCACTGTGCACTGTATTCATTAATAATGGATTGTGGAATGTTACATTGATTTCACCTGCATCTAACTACATACTACAAAAAGGATGCACGCCAAGTGTTTGATGAAAGGCATACTTGAGTTTTGAGCTCATTTTGACTAATTGCCTCTTAACTAATCACTTTTGGGTGCATCCCCACATTCTCCAATCCATCCACTCACCTTTTCATAAATTGACTCCCACTTTGGTATTCGAGGGTGTATGCCTCTCATGCTTCTTACTTGCATGCTTAAACTACCCTTGCACCACATGCAAATGATTCGCCTTGCTCATCACATGTTATCTTAGTTACATGTTGCAGCTGTCATGTAATAATGATACCCATATTCTTATGGCACAACTCTTCGTTTGCATAATCGCATTCATTACGCTTCTTTGGGTTTGATGTTATCCCCTTTCTTTGCTATCACAGGATGGTAATCAAACGGAACAAAGGGAAAGCCCCGAAGAAGCCAGCTTCCAATAGAGCACGCCAAGAACTAACGGCCAAGCCACTCCTGAAGAAGGCTAAGGGCCCCGTTGATGTTCTAGAGAAGGACAACCCTCCAAAGGATTCAAATAAGTTCCCTAACCGCTACTGCGAACTTGTTTACTCAAGAATGATTGAAAGGAATTATCACCCGGAGCCTCTTCTAGTCCTACCGGCTCACCTCGCTCCGATAGTGATGCCACACATTGACCGGAGGCAATGGAGGTTCCTCTTGAGGCAACCAAAGGAGGCCAATCTCTCGTGGGTGGTGGAATTCTACTCCAACTACCACTCACCCCTTCTCACATCAATATTTGTGCGCCGGAAGCAAGTGTCAGTCACAGTGGAAACCATCCGAGAAGTCCAAAATAGCTATTGAACTCATTTCTGAGGCTATTTAAGCCAAGGATTGAAGGGGGAATGAGGATACTTTCATACTTTAGAATTTAGTTACCATTAGTCATAGTTTAGTTTTAGAAGTAGTTTCTAGAGAGAGAAGCTCTCACTTCTCTCTAAGATTAGGATTAGGATTAGGTTTAGTTCTTAGATCTAGATTTTAATTCATCTTCTTCTACTTCTATCTTCTCAATTCCTTGTTGTTACATTCATTCTTCTTCCATTCTTTTATTGTAATTTCCTTTATGTTGTTCTTATATTTTGTTGTAGATCTACTATTGTTCCTTCCATTTTCTTTCAATTCAATAAGAGGTAATTCATAATAATTGTTCTTCTTTTTTTTCTATTGTTGATCTCTTGCCTTTGTAGTTAGATCTCTCTTTAATTCTTGCACTTTATGTTGTTTACTTTTATTGCCTTTTATGTGTTTATTGAAATGCCTCTTCTAGATATAGTATAGATTTTGTTCCTCTTGGCCTAGGTAGAGTAATTAGTGACACTTGAATTATCTAATTCCTTTGTTGATTAGTAATTGGAGAGATTGCTAATTAGTTTGGAGTGCACTAAAGCTAGTCTTTCCTTGGGAGTTGGCTAGGACTTGTGGCTCAAGTCAATTCATCCACTTGACTTTCCTTTATTTAGTAAGGGTTAACTAAGTGGTAGCAATGAACAATTCTCATCACAATTGAGAAGGATAACTAGGATATGACTTCTAATTTTCATACCTTGCCAAGAGCCTTTTATAGTTGTTAGTTTATTTTCATTGCCATTTACTTTTCATGCTTCTTATCCAAAACCCCAAAATAACTCACAACCAATAACAAGACAGTTTATTGTAATTCCTAGGGAGAACGACCCGAGGTTTGAATACTTCGGTTTATAAAATTAGGGGTTTGTTACTTGTGACAAACAATCTTTTGTATGAAAGGATTATTGTTGGTTTAGAAACTATACTTGCAATGAGAATTCATTTGTGAAATTCTAAACCGTCAAAAATCTAATCATCAAAATGGCGCCGTTGCCGGGGAATTGCAATGGTGTTATGTTATTGGTTATTGTATATATGTGAATATTGTGAATAGCTTGCTTGTTAGTTTTTGTTAGTCTTAGTATTTTTGTTTCATTATTTCTTATTAGTTTTTGTTTCTTATTTTCGCTTGCTACCATGAATTCTCATTTTGGCTATGAGTGTGATTACAATTATGTTGTAGGTGATGAGAACTATAATGAGAATGTGTATCAAGGATGGAATAACCAAAGGTGGGAGGAGCCATATGCATATGATCAATCTTCATGGCAACAACCTCCACCAATGCACTATGAAGAAGAGCCATTCTATGATGCATACCAATCAAATGGCTATGGTGAATCTCCTTGTGACTTTCAAGAACCACCACCATATGCCTATGATCCATACCCTCAATATAACTCTCAACCATACTCACAAGCCCCTTCTTACCAACCACCTTCATATGACCCTAATCCATATCCATCACACCAACCAACTTTTGAGCCATATGAGCCATATATGGAACCACCACAATATCAACCCTTTCAAGAGCCACCCCCTCCATATTATTATCAAGATGAACCACCTCCGTTATATGAAAATTTCCAACAACAAGATGAATACTACTTTCCAACATAACCTCCCATGGAAGAATACTCATGTCCTTCAATCCAAGAGCCATATGATCCCTATCATGATATCCAAGTGGAACAAGAGTCAAGGGATTGTCTCAAGGATGCATTGGATCAATTTCAAGCAACCATGAAGTGTGTTGTGCAACAAGTGGAAAGAGTGGAGAATATTGAACCACCACAACTCTACCAAGAAGAACCATTTTCCTACTATGAACCCTTCCCCCAAAATGATGAATCCTTCCATCCACCCAACCTCCAATGGATGACATCCTTGGTGTTCTTGTTCAAGGGCAAGAAGAGATGAAAAAGGATGTGCAAAATTTCATGGCCGCCTTGGATACGGTAACAAATCAATTAGCCTTCCAATGCTTGAACACTCAAGGAACCCCATGGCTACATGTGGAGAATCAAATGAAGAACATAGCATGAAGGAGAGATTGGAAACTTCGGTGGAAAATGAAGGAAGTTGCTTTGTATTGAAACAATTGGAGGAAGATTTAATTGTTGAAGACAAGGAAAAAGTGGTAGGAGATTTGGGAGATGCGGAGCCTCCATGGGAACATAGAGTTGAAGAAAACCCCTCCAAGATGATTGAAATTGATGCTAGGGAGGAAAGTGCACACCTTCCAAGGCATATTCCATATGAAGGCTTGGATGGGATAGAGAAAGAATTGAGTTCCCTTGGTGATGAAGATCGAGCATCAAGTCTTAGTGGTGAAGAATCCTTTGAGCATGAAGAACCTTCTCCGGTTGGATTTGAAAGCGTTGAGGGGGTAAATTTTTCTCACCCTCCCTATTATGATTTGAGTAAAGGAAAAGGTTTAGATAAAATTGTTGAACAAATAATTGAGATTAAGAGATCTTGTGAAGAGGTGGAAGTCCCTAGAAATAGAAGAACGAGGGTTGGTTATGCTTTGACAAGAACTTTGGAAGCATCTTTGCCTAGGTTGCCATCTACATCTTCATTTGAGTGGGTGAAATTCATTTCTATTAGCTTCATTATCCCACTTGAATATGGTTTGCTTGAAACGGATGGCCAACTTAGGGATGTTTGTGGGATGAAGCGTAAGCGGAAAAGGTTTTGTGGTGGGCGTTGCAAATCAAGGCTCATTATAGTTGATGCATCAAACGTGAGATATAAAGGTTGAAGTAGTGCTCAAATAGATGGGTCTTGGAGGATTGCTGGCCACTATATAGAGAATTCACCTTACTCACCACCCGGATGGACTAATAATGATGATCAACTTCAAGATGGGTGTGAAAATAAAGTGTGGGATCCCGGATTAGAAAAAGAGGATCAACATTGGGAGCCCCAAGCTTGTGAAGAACTCCATCAACACTTGGCTCAACCCATAGGAAATCTTGGGGCACAATGGAGATTCAAGCATTGGTGGAAGTTCCAAGATGAGTACAAGCACAAGCTACCTTGAGAGGAGCTCCCCATAAGTCCAACTTAAGGACAATAAACAAAAGTGCTAGGTGGGAGACACCCCACCATGGTAAAATCCTTTCATTTTCTCTTTTGTACATATTAGTAGAATTAGTTTAATTTCTTGTTTTGATTGTTTTAATGAGTCTAATTGGTAGTTTAGTATGTTAAATAAGGTTTTATGGTATTTTGGTAGCTGTTTGGAGGTTTGGAATGCTTGGATTGGTGCAAAAACATAGCAAAATTTTTTGAAAAAACAGAGCACCATCCACGCGTACGCACACTGCGTGCGTACGCATGCATCAAGAATTTTTGACCATCCACGCGAGCGCGCCATGCACGCGTACGCGTGGATTGAGAAGTTCCACCTTCCATACCTTGACCCGAGAGTTAGGCCTGCACTGTGCGGAAATTGGGCCTGAGGCACAAACCTATTTGCGCGCTCGCGCATATGACGCGTACGCGCCACTCTCGAAATAAGCCATCGACGCGCGCGCGTCATGCGTGCGTGCGCGTGGATGCCCTTTCCTCCATCCATTTCTTTTCTTCTCCTCTTTCCATTTCTTTTCCTTCTCCTTTCTTCTTCCCTTCTTCTACCCCTCATCCAACACTTCCAAACACCATGGATAACCATTTATTTTAGTTAGTTGATTAGTTAGTTAGTTAGTTTGTTAGTTAGTTTAGTTTTTATTTTATTTTCTCCATTTTCATTATAAGTGTTGGCTTAGTGATCTTGTTTACTATACATTGCTGCCCCTTATTGCCTAAATGCTATTTTAGCATGAATGTTTTAAGATAATATTTGTTGGATTCTATGATTGAGGTTATACTTTGCTACTTGGTTTTGAGTTTTTCATGCTTACCTTTTGAAAAATACCAAATGATGAGAATTGCCTTCGAGCTTATAACTCTTTTGAATTACATGTTGTAGCTAGCCATCATGTGATTTGAATCCTTTTCCTTGATTAGGCAACCTCTTGATAGATGATGTTGTGCATTTACCTTAATGCATTGTATTTCATGAACATATGCATCTATAAGCTTTAGCTTGAATGCTTTCATGCTTCTTTAATGCCTGTTTTACCTTACAAGTTTACTTAAAGCATCTCAAGCATACTAGAATGAGTAAAGTGCATGCCTCTTTTGTGACATAGCTTTTTATGCTAATGTGTGTTCTAAACCGCGCAATTTAGAATTCACACACTTATTTGTCGTTAATGTCACACTAATTCACTCACTCGTTTCTAGTGATTTACCTCATTCCAACAAAGTATGCTTCCTTGATTTTATATCTTCTCATCTTATGGTGTTATATTTTTGTTTTTCATAAATGATGGAACACAAGCAATAACGGAAGCAAGACTAAGAACACGCAGCAATCCGGAGACTCACCGTACCCCCTTGCTCATCCTTCAATGCACCGAGGATGGTGCAAACTTTTAAGTGTGGGGAGGTCGTCCGACCTGTCGGCGATTTTAGGTGACAAGTTTCTAATTCCAACACTTTTGTATTTCATTCTAGGATTTTAGGATTTTTACTTGCATTTTCTTAAATTTTGCATATATATACACAATAAACTTAGTCAAAATAATGAAATATTTCAAGGATTTCTATCTATAGGGCACCAATTGATTTGAGTGAAAACCTTTTCATTAAACTTGCTTGAATTATATATCTTGTGGATCATGTTTTTGGAGCTAAGAACACAAGCAAGTGAGATTTGAGCCTAATGGTGTGGTTACATCTTATAACCACTTATTTTCCTTCTTGTGTGCATTATTCTCTTTCTATGAATGTGATCTTTGAATTGTTTGATTCTTTATGTCTATTATTTTATGTATTCATGCATTTATATGATTGAGGCCATCATTTCATTTAGCTTACTTGCCCAAAAAGCCTTACCTTTTATCTTCCATTGTTAGCCAAATTTGAGCCTACGATTAACCCACTTGTTCTTAATTTTAGCACATTACAAGCCTAAAGCGGAAAACAATAAATGTTCTTAATTTGGATCTTTGATTAGCTTAGGCTAGTGTGTGTGAGTATCATTCAAGTGTGGGAACCTTGGGACATTGGGTGAATAAAAAGGTAGTTTTGTATTATTATTGGAAATATTGGGAATTGGGTACATACTCATGTATTGATCAAATGTAAAACTTTATGCATTGAGGTTCTTGTATATAGAAAGAAAAAAATGAGAAAAACAAAAGAAAAAGAAAATAAAAATAATATGGAAAAGAAAAAGAAAAAAATAGAAAAAGAAAGAAATAAAAAGGGGACAAAATGCCCCAAAGCAAAGTGTAGCTCAATAAAATCAATGCATGAGTGTTGTGAAATGAAAAGGGATACATGAGTATGTGAAAAAGTGAAAATGGGTAGTTAGGTTAGAACTTAATTGTATAGGATGTCATAGGTTAGGTGGGAAGTTTAAGCTTATCAAAGATTCAAATTTCAAGCTCACTTAACCATATATGCATCATACCTTGACCCTAGTCCCATTACAACCAAAGAAAAGACCTCATGATACTTGTATGCATGCATGAAATATATGTTGATTGTTAGAAGAAGAACAAATCTTGGAAAACATGATTAGGGGAGAATTGAGAGAATCAACCCTAAACACTTGAGCGAATAGAGTGCAAATACATCCGGTGAGGGTTTGATGCTCAATTACATGTTTCCACCCATGATCATCTCCTTTCATGCAAGTTTGTAAAAATATTTAATAGCTCAATTTGATTGTGGAGTAGACTTGCTAGTCCTTAGCCCTTGTGCATATATGCTTCTTGGGAATTGATTTATTTTGACCAAGCAATTGCATTCATTTAGATAGTTGCATATAGGTAGATTGCATCGCGCTTTTAGTTAGTTCCCATTGAATAAATGCCATACCCTTACTTCATTCTTGGTTTTAAGCATGAGGACATGCTTGGTTTAAGTGTGGGGAGGTTGATAAACCCCATTTGTAGGGTTTATCTTATGCTTGATTTAGGGGATTTTATAACCTTTTACCCACATTTATCCATTGAAATAGCATGGTTTTATAACTTCTCCTTTAATTGTGCTTAAGAGTGAAAACATGCTTTTTAGGACTTAAAATAGCTAAATTTAATTCACCTTGATTCCATTAGATGCCTTGATATGTTTGTTAAGTGATTTTAGATTTAGGAGGCAAAGATTGGATCAAGGGAATGAAGAAAGAAAGCATGAAAAGTTGGAGAACTCATGAAGAAATGAAAGAACCGGAAAGCTGTCAAGCTGACCTCTTCGCACTTGAATGACCATAACTTGAGCTACAGAGGTCCAAATGATGCGGTTCTAGTTGGGTTAGAAAGCTAACATCCGGGGCTTCGAAACGATATAAGATTTACCATAGTTGCTACACGTATGGTGGCGCACACGCGCATAATACGTGCACGCGCCGTTGCTGCCACCTGGTTCACTTAAAGCAAAACGTGGCCAGCGATTTTAGAAGCCTTGTGGGCCCAATCCAACTCATTTCAGATGCTATTTAAGCCAAGGATTGAAGGGGAAATGAGGATACTTTCATACTTTAGAAGTTAGTTACCATTAGTCATAGTTTAGTTTTAGAAGTAGTTTCTAGAGAGAGAAGCTCTCACTTCTCTCTAGGATTAGGATTAGGATTAGGTTTAGTTCTTAGATCTAGATTTTAATTCATCTTCTTCTACTTCTATCTTCTCAATTCCTTGTTGTTACATTCATTCTTCTTCCATTCTTTTATTGTAATTTCCTTTATGTTGTTCTTATATTTTGTTGTAGATCTACTATTGTTCCTTCCATTTTCTTTCAATTCAATAAGAGGTAATTCAAAATAATTGTTCTTCTTTTTTTTCTATTGTTGATCTCTTGCCTTTGTAGTTAGATCTCTCTTTAATTCTTGCAATTTATATTGTTTACTTTTATTGCCTTTTATGTGTTTGTTGAAATGCCTCTTCTAGATATAGTATAGATTTTGTTCCTCTTGGCCTAGGTAGAGTAATTAGTGACACTTGAGTTATCTAATTCCTTTGTTGATTAGTAATTGGAGAGATTGCTAATTGGTTTGGAGTGCACTAAAGCTAGTCTTTCCTTGGGAGTTGGCTAGGACTTGTGGCTCAAGTCAATTCATCCACTTGACTTTCCTTTATTTAGTAAGGGTTAACTAAGTGGTAGCAATGAACAATTCTCATCACAATTGAGAAGAATAACTAGGATATGACTTCTAATTTTCATACCTTGCCAAGATCCTTTTATAGTTGTTAGTTTATTTTCATTGCCATTTACTTTTCATGCTTCTTATCCGAAACCCCAAAATAACTCACAACCAATAACAAGACACTTTATTGTAATTCCTAGGGAGAACGACCCGAGGTTTGAATACTTCGGTTTATAAAATTAGGGGTTTGTTACTTGTGACAAACAATCTTTTGTATGAAAGGATTATTGTTGGTTTAGAAACTATACTTGCAACGAGAATTCATTTGTGAAATTCTAAACCGTCAAAAATCTAATCATCAAAATGGCGCCGTTGCCGGGGAATTGCAATGGTGTTATGTTATTGGTTATTGTATATATGTGAATATTGTGAATAGCTTGCTTTTTAGATTGCTTGTTAGTTTTTGCTAGTCTTAGTATTTTGTTTCATTATTTCTTATTAGTTTTTGTTTCTTATTTTCTCTTGCTACCATGAATTCTCATTTTGGCTATGAGTGTGATTACAATTATGTTGTAGGTGATGAGAACTATAATGAGAATGTGTATCAAGGATGGAATAACCAAAGGTTGGAGGAGCCATATGCATATGATCAATCTTCCTGGCAACAACCTCCACCAATGCACTATGAAGAAGAGGCATTCTATGATGCATACCAATCAAATGGCTATGGTGAATCTCCTTGTGACTTTCAAGAACCACCACCATATGCCTATGATCCATACCCTCAACATAACTCTCAACCATACTCACAAGCCCCTTCTTACCAACCACCTTCATATGACCCTAATCCATATCCATCACACAACCAACTTTTGAGCCATATGAGCCATATATGGAACCACCACAATATCAAACCTTTCAAGAGCCACCCCCTCCATATTATTATCAAGATGAACCACCTCCGTTATATGAAAATTTCCAACCACAAGATGAATACTACTTTCCACCACAACCTCCCATGGAAGAATACTCATGTCCTTCAATCCAAGAGCCATATGATCCCTATCATGATATCCAAGTGGAACAAGAGTCAATGGATCGTCTCAAGGAATCATTGGATCAATTTCAAGCAACCATGGAGTGTGTTGTGCAACAAGTGGAAAGAGTGGAGAATATTGAACCACCACAACTCTACCAAGAAGAACCATCTTCCTACTATGAACCCTTCCCCCAAAATGATGAATCCTTCCATCCACCCAACCTCCAATGGATGACATCCTTGGTGTTCTTGTTCAAGGGCAAGAAGAGATGAAAAGGGATGTGCAAAATTTCATGGCCGCCTTGGATACGGTAACAAATCAATTAGCCTCCCAATGCTTGAACACTCAAGGAACCCCCATGGCTACATGTGGAGAATCAAATGAAGAACATAGCATGAAGGAGAGATTGGAAACTTCGGTGGAAAATGAAGGAAGTTGCTTTGTATTGGAACAATTGGAGGAAGATTTAATTGTTGAAGACAAGGAAGAAGTGGTAGGAGATTTGGGAGATGCGGAGCCTCCATGGGAACATAGAGTTGAAGAAAACCCCTCCAAGATGATTGAAATTGATGCTAGGGAGGAAAGTGCACACCTTCCAAGGCATATTCCATATGAAGGCTTGGATGGGATAGAGAAAGAATTGAGTTCCCTTGGTGATGAAGATCAAGCATCAAGTCTTAGTGGTGAAGAATCCTTTGAGCATGAAGAACCTTCTCCGGTTGGATTTGAAAGCGTTGAGGAGGTAAATTTTTCTCACCCTCCCTATTATGATTTGAGTAAAGGAAAAGGTTTAGATATAATTGTTGAACAAAGGATTGAGATTAAGAGATCTTGTGAAGAGGTGGAAGTCCCT
Source organism: Arachis hypogaea (assembly GCF_003086295.3). Lineage (NCBI taxonomy): Eukaryota > Viridiplantae > Streptophyta > Magnoliopsida > Fabales > Fabaceae > Arachis > Arachis hypogaea. Next base: position 75,506,829 of record NC_092041.1, on the reverse strand, counting down.
AGAAATAGAAGAACGAGGGTTGGTTATGCTTTGACAAGAACTTTGGAAGCATCTTTGCCTAGGTTGCCTTCTACATCTTCATTTGAGTGGGTGAAATTCATTTCTATTAGCTTCATTATCCCACTTGAATATGGTTTGCTTGAAACAGATGGCTGATGACAAGTCATCATATACCCATTTTTCAAGCTAATTTTACTTGTTTATTAGTCTTTATGCACTTTCTTGCATCCTAAGTAAGTGATTTGGAATGAAAATGCATAACTTCTTTAAATCAAGCAACTACCATTAAATTGATGCTAACTCATGAGGTTTAAGCTAAATTTAATTGATTTTTAATTGATTTATAAGCCTTGTGAATTTAGTGATACTTTGAGTGGTTGTTTTGATTATTTAAAGGTGAAGAAAAGAAGAAAAGAGGAAGCGTGGCTTAAGAAAACGTGGCCCAAGAGAGAAGAAGTGTGGCGCATAGAAGGAGGAAGCAAACATTGCCCTCCACAAGGGCACACTGCCCTCCAGGAGAGCAACATATTGAACCAAGCCTTGAAAAGCAACATTGCCCTGCCACAACAAGGGCGGAGCACAATTTGATGCCAAGGACCAAAGGAAGCAAAAACTCTGCCCTGCCCTCCTCAAGAGCAATATCGGGCTCCAATCAAGAATAATTCAAAGGAAATTGCTTCCTAGTGCTTCTTATGGGTTTCAAACCCAAGGACAAGGAGGGAAGGAGTAGCGTTCAAACAAAAAGAAAACAAGCTTGCTTTCATTCTCCATGAATCGAACACGGCACCGTGAGGAAGTAAGGATCTAGGCGTGACTTTGGTGCCAAGAAAACCAAGAAAAAGAAGCAGCGTGCGCCTCCACCAAGTTTCAAACTTGGAACTTCACTTTTGGAAACATTGCCCTGCCCTCCGCGAGGGAAGGGCAGCATTATGTGGTGCACAGCCAGCGCACCAGATTGGCACGCACCAAGGACTCTCGGCAGCAGCAGCACGCACGGGCAGCAGAATCTGGCGCACCAAAAAACTCTGCCCTGCCCTCCACAAGGGCAGGGCAGCATCCTGCAGCATCACACACCAAGCACGCACGCACGAGGGCCACACGCACCATTTTCTGCCCTGCCCTCCACAAGGGCAGGGCAGCCTCCTGGAAGCAATTTTTCATGGGCTGAAAATTGGATTAAAAATCCAATTTAATTCATTTCTTCACCAAATCAAAAGCCCATCCAAATCCCAAGATCCAAGAATAGAAAGTGTATAAATAGGAGATAGTTTGATGTAATTAGGACCTTTTTCTGGAACTTTGAATCTTTACTTTTATTTTTGAACTTTTGAACTTTCTCTTGGAGACTTCACTAAATTTCAGAGAATTGGGGAGGAGAATTGATCTCTCTTCTTCCTCGTTCTTGCTTGAGTACTTTTTACTTTTCTTGTTTGAGTCTTGGGTGTGAAGAATTGAGGAAATTCTGTCTCAATCTCCATTCAAGATCTCTTTAATTTCTCTTCTGTATAATTGAGTTCAATTTCATTTCCTTTACTGTTTCTTCTTTAATTTCTTGTTAATTGCTTTGTGAACTTGGATCTGGGAAGGCAATTGAGATCTAGACTCTGTTGTCTAGTCTCTGGAGTCCTGAGATCCCATTTTCCTTTTGGGTTCTTCTGTGAACCCCTGCTGCAATTTAATTTCCATTTCTGTTTGAGATCTAGTCTATTTCAATTCATCTCTTGTTTAGTTAATTGTTGCAATTTAATTTCCCTCGTTTGAATTCTGAAATCCCAATCCTCAAATCCCTTTTTCATTCAAGCAATTTATATTTCTTGCACTTTAAGTTACTGCAATTTACATTTCTTGCACTTTAAGTTTCAGTCATTTAATTTCTTGTTCTTTAAGATTCAACATCTTTTACTTTCCTGCTCTTTAATTTACTACAATTCTCCCCTCTTCCTTTACATTCCAAGCAATTTAGTTTCTGTTAATGATAAACCACTCAACCAATACTTGATTCGCTTGACTAAATCAACCACTAAACTAAAATTGCTCAATCCTTCAATCCCTGTGGGATCGACCTCACTCCCGTGAGTTTTATTACTTGATGCGACCCGGTACACTTGCCGGTAAGTTTTGTATTGGATCGTTTTCCACACATCAATTTTTTGGCGCCGTTGCCGGGGATTGAAATAGATTGACAATGATTAAGTGAAGTGGAGATCTAGATCAAGCACTTTTTCTTTTCTGTTTCTTTAATTTTGACTAACACACTAACTGTTTGAATTTTTGCTTAAACTAACTAAAACTTCATTCTAGCAATAGATTGAAGTTTCACTGGTTTTCTGGATCTGTGTGTTTATGGTTGTATGTTTGTATGTCAAGTACAGGAAGATCTTCCCCTATTCTCTCTGAAATTGACCAAAGAACTCTTCGAAGAATAAGAAGAGCTGAAAGAGGGAAGAACGTTATCGGAGAGGAAGAATCTGAGGAGGAATTTCAAGAGATGGAAGGAGATCCATCAAATCCCAATCAACCAGAAGGAGGAGCCAACAATAACCCACAACAAAGAAGAGTATTGGCTTCCTACACATTTGCAAATGCTAGACACTGTGGGAGTAGCATTCTTACTCCTAATGTCAATGCAAACAACTTTGAACTAAAGCCACAACTCATCACTTTAGTCCAAAACAATTGCTCTTTTGGAGGAGGACCATTGGAGGACCCGAACCAACATTTATCCACTTTCCTGAGGATTTATGACACTGTCAAAACCAATGGTGTGCCTCCTGACAGCTACAAGTTACTGCTCTTCCCATTCTCTCTCAGGGACAAAGCCACTCAATGGCTAGAAACATTTCCAAAGGGGAGCATTAACACTTGGGATGATTTGGTGAGTAAGTTTCTTGCCAAATTTTATCCCCCTCAAAGGATCATAAGATTGAAGAATGAGGTGCAGACATTCACTCAAATGGATGCTGAAAATTTATATGAAGCATGGGAAAGATATAAGGCATTGCTAAGGAAATGTCCACCAGAGATGTTCACTGAGTGGGACAAGCTGCAGAACTTCTATGAGGGACTTACTCTGAAGGCTCAAGAAGCACTTGATCATTCAGCCGGAGGCTCATTACAACTCATGAAAACTATAGAGGAAGCTCAAAATCTCATTGATATGATGGCTAACAACCAATATTTCTTTGCTCACCAAAGGCAACGCCAACCATCATAAAGGAGAGGAGTAATGGAGTTGGAAGGAGTGGATTCAATCTTAGCTCAAAACAAAATGATGCAGCAGCAGATTCAGCAACAATTTGAGTAAATGGCCAAAAGAATTGATGGCCTGCAAGTTGCATCAGTGAGTGCCACAAGCCAACCATCAACTACTTGGGGGTAAAATAAAGAAATTCAAGAGGAGCAACAGCAAGAGCAAGTCCAATACATGCACAACCAAAATCCTGGAACAAATGAAGTTTATGGTGATACTTACAATCCTTCTTGGAAAAACCATCCCAACCTCAGATGGGGAGACAACCACAATCAAACTCAGCAGCCATGGCAAAGAAACTCAACTCAAAACAATTGGAAAAACACAAACCACAACAACCAGCCAAACACTAACCAAAACACATACAGAAAACCACAAAACACCTATCCCAGTTCTAACCATTATCCACCCAATAACGAACCACCCAACTAACCAAAACACTTACCATCATCCAGCAACACCCCACAACCAACCAATCTCACAAGACTCTTAGAGAATTACTAATCTAGAGATGCTCATGGAGAAGATGAGAAGAACCAAGAATTGACCACAAAGAACCAAGAAGCCTCCATGAAGAACCTAGAGAGGCAGATTGGGCAAATTTCTAAGCAGATTTCTGTTGAAAAACCATCAAGCTCACTACCAAGTGACACCATTCCTAATCCAAAAGAGGAGTGCAAGGCAATACAGTTAAGGAGTGGAAAAATTCTGCTGAAAGATGAAGAAGCCACCAAGAAGCCCAAGGAAAGTGACAAGAAACAAGTTGAAAAAGAGGCAGCCAATGATGAAGATGCAACAACAAGCAATCACCCTCAAAATCAACCTCAAGAAAAAGAAGATAGACCACAAAATCTGAAGAAGGGAAAGCAGATCATGGAAGAACCAAATCCAAGACAACATCAAGTGGAGAGAAACTTGACACCTCCACTGCCTTATCCCCAAAGATTCCACAAAGAGGTTAAGGACCAACACTTTTCTAAATTCCTTGAGATTTTCAAGAAGCTAGAGATCAACATACCCTTGGCTGAAGTATTGGAGCAAATGCCTCTGTATGCCAAGTTCTTAAAGGAGCTCATCAATAAGAAAAGGAGTTGGAATGAGAAGGAGACTGTAATGCTCAATGAAGAATGCAGTGCATTAATCAGAAAAGGGCTCCCTCCCAAGCTTGAAGATCCTGGAGGTTTCTTCCTGCCTTGCACTATTGGAAGCCTATGCATCAACAAGGGGATGTGTGATTTAGGAGCAAGTATAAATCTAATTCCATCTTTTTTAGTGAAAAAACTTGGCATAGGAGAAGTGAAACCAATACAGATGTCCTTGGAATTGGTGGACCAATCAGTGGTATATCCTAAAGGGTTGATTGAGAACCTTTTAGTTAAGGTTGACAAGTTCATATTTCTTGCAGACTTTGTGATCCTAGATTCATTAGAGAATGAGAATGACTCCATAATACTTGGTCGACCATTTTTGGCCACTGCTAGAGCCATTGTAGATATAGAGCAGGGAGAGCTAACCCTCAGGATGCATGAAGAAAGCATCACCTTGAAAGTGTTTCCAGAATCACGAAGTAATGAAGAAACAAGCAAGATAAGTGACTGTCTTCCAAGGCAAGCAACCAACAACACAGTAGAACAGAAGAATGAGCAGGTACAAGGAGGAGAAGGAATTCAAAAAAAGAAGCTGGGATAATAAACAATAAGGGAAATGTCACAACTAAAGCCACTGTTAAGGAAGAAAGACTGACAAGGAAAAGGAAGAAAAATAAAAAGAAAGTTTACAAAGGATGGAAGAACAAAAAAATCCCAACTGAAGGATTTTCCAAAGGTGACAAGGTGCAATTAGTATATCAACAGTTGGGAGCAGAAGACCACTACACTGTTAACCAAGTACTCTCTCTTGAGCACATTGAAATAGAGCATCAAGGCACACAGAGAAAGCTTACAGTGAGAGGGGACAAGTTGAGACATCACCAGCATCAACCACCCTAAAGGGAGATCAATGTTAAGCTAGTGACAATAAAAGAGCGCTTGTTGGGAGGCAACCCAACCTGAGGTAGTTTTCTTTCATAGCTTTTTCAATAAAAATGTTGAATAATTAGTATGGATTGCAAAGAGCTAAGTTTGGTGTTGCACACCAAAACAATTTAAGGGAGAATGAAAGATTCTAAGTTTGGTGTTCCACCAAAAATCTCATTTAAAAACACATTCTCACCTCTTGCATAATGCTAGCTCTAAGCAATCAAACAAATTATTCAAATATTTAACTGCTTTCTAGCCTTAATTCCATAACCTTTAGCAAGGACACAAGGTTTCACATATGGTTAACTTGTTGCATAAGAGGCAGCGGCAAGCAATTAGTTTTGGTGTCCCTAACACCTAAATAAATCCAAGAGCCACACTCAATTTATGCATACTAACCATGTAATTAAGGGCTTGAGAAGCAAGCAACTTTGAGAACTATGCAGGACATGAGTCAACAATTGAAGATATTGTGCATCTTAACTCAAAGAAAACACAACAGAAGGAAGAATCAAAGGGCTGCAACCTCAAAGGTTGTATCTAAACTTAATCCTTGATGCTGTGAATTGTTTTGAACATGGAAACCATTATATATCCTACTAAAGTGTTTATCTAGTTGCAAGTGAAGTTGTTTGATAAAGTAGGCTAAATCTGCATATTGCTTGTCATCCATTACCGAGCTGAATTTTGTGTTGTTTCCCATATGCTTGAATAAAAGAGAATTGTTTGAATTGGAAAGTAAATATCCAATGTTGCATAAGTAGAATGGAAGTTAATGGTGGTATATGTGTTTGATTAAATGCATAACTCATGAAATAATTGCTGCATAGCATCATTTTCATTGAAGTGTGAGCTAGCTTGCTGTTATAAAGGTTCCTATCAATAAAGAAAAGCCCTTGAGAACAAAAATAAAGAAAAGGAAGAAGAAAAAGCCAATGTGGCAAGAAAAACAAAGAATAAAGGCTGGACACCAATAGCTTGGACCTTAGGACACATGCCTGTGGTGTTCTTGTACTAGGATATGCTTGGATAAGTAAATTCTGAGGGGTATTTCAAAACCCGGTCACTTAGATCAACTGATTTGGGATGGCCAATTGAAAGTCCACAATAAAGAGCAACTTAGATACAGAACATTTAGTTATCCAAAGAGATGCTGGGCATCAATGATCCTAGGAGGAAATAGTGAGTCATGTGTCTGTGGTGGAAAGATGTTGAGTAAAAATAAAGCCAAAGGCTACTACTGCAACATTAGACACCAAGCCTCCAAAAGAATAATAAGCTTGTTAAGTAACATGAAAAAAAAAAGAGAAAAGTTAGCAAGGGAGCAAAGAAAGAATAGACCTTATAACAGCAAGTTTAGTAAGCCTTTGAGAAAAATGTATATTATGTAATAGCAACAATAATTGAGTTATCATTGTCTGCATAAAAACTCCATGAATTAAGTTCTGCTATATGCCTAATAAGGATATGTGTTCTTTTCTTGTTCATTTCATTTTCTCTTAGTTTTGATGCTTGCTTGGGGACAAGCAAGATTTAAGTTTGGTGTTGTGATGACAAGTCATCATATACCCATTTTTCAAGCTAATTTCACTTGTTTTATTAGTCTTTATGCACTTTCTTGCATCCTAAGTAAGTGATTTGGAATGAAAATGCATAACTTCTTTAAATCAAGCAACTACCATTAAATTGATGCTAACTCATGAGGTTTAAGCTAAATTTAATTGATTTTTAATTGATTTATAAGCCTTGTGAATTTAGTGATACTTTGAGTGGTTGTTTTGATTATTTAAAGGTGAAGAAAAGAAGAAAAGAGGAAGCGTGGCTTAAGAAAACGTGGCCCAAGAGAGAAGAAGTGTGGCGCATAGAAGGAGGAAGCAAACATTGCCCTCCACAAGGGCACACTGCCCTCCAGGAGAGCAACATATTGAACCAAGCCTTGAAAAGCAACATTGCCCTGCCCACAACAAGGGCGGAGCACAATTTGATGCCAAGGACCAAAGGAAGCAAAAACTCTGCCCTGCCCTCCTCAAGAGCAATATCGGGCTCCAATCAAGAATAATTCAAAGGAAATTGCTTCCTAGTGCTTCCTATGGGTTTCGAACCCAAGGACAAGGAGGGAAGGAGTAGCGTTCAAACAAAAAGAAAACAAGCTTGCTTTCATTCTCCATGAATCGAACACGGCACCATGAGGAAGTAAGGAACTAGGCGTGACTTTGGTGCCAAGAAAACCAAGGAAAAGAAGCAGCGTGCGCCTCCACCAAGTTTCGAACTTGGAACTTCACTTTTGGAAACATTGCCCTGCCCTCCGCGAGGGCAGGGCAGCATTTTGTGGTGCACAGCCAGCGCACCAGATTGGCACGCACCAAGGACTCTCGGCAGCAGCAGCACGCACGGGCAGCAGAATCTGGCACACCAAAAAACTCTGCCCTGCCCTCCACAAGGGCAGGGCAGCATCCTGCAGCATCACACACCAAGCACGCACGCACGAGAGCCACACGCACCGTTTTCTGCCCTGCCCTCCACAAGAGCAGGGCAGCCTCCTGGAAGCAATTTTTCATGGGCTAAAAATTGGATTAAAAATCCAATTTAATTCATTTCTTCACCAAATCAAAAGCCCATCTAAATCCCAAGATCCAAGAATAGAAAGTGTATAAATAAGAGATAGTTTGATGTAATTAGGACCTTTTTCTTGAACTTTGAATCTTTACTTCTATTTTTGAACTTTTGAACTTTCTCTTGGAGACTTCACTAAATTTCAGAGAATTGGGGAGGAGAATTGATCTCTCTTCTTCCTCGTTCTTGCTTGAGTACTTTTTACTTTTCTTGTTTGAGTCTTGGGTGTGAAGAATTGAGAAAATTCTGTCTCAATCTCCATTCAAGATCTCTTTAATTTTTCTTCTGCATAATTGAGTTCAATTTCATTTCCTTTACTGTTTCTTCTTTAATTTCTTGTTAATTGCTTTGTGAACTTGGATCTGGGAAGGCAATTGAGATCTAGACTCTGTTGTCTAGTCTCTGGAGTCCTGAGATCCCATTTTCCTTTTGGGTTCTTCTGTGAACCCCTGCTGCAATTTAATTTCCATTTCTGTTTGAGATCTAGTCTATTTCAATTCATCTCTTGTTTAGTTAATTGTTGCAATTTAATTTCCCTCGTTTGAATTCTGAAATCCCAATCCTCAAATCCCTTTTTCATTCAAGCAATTTATATTTCTTGCACTTTAAGTTACTGCAATTTACATTTCTTGCACTTTAAGTTTCAGTCATTTAATTTCTTGTTCTTTAAGATTCAACATCTTTTACTTTTCTGCTCTTTAATTTACTGCAATTCTCCCCTCTCCCTTTACATTCCAAGCAATTTAGTTTCTGTTAATGATAAACCACTCAACCAATACTTGATTCGCTTGACTAAATCAACCACTAAACTAAAATTGCTCAATCCTTCAATCCCTGTGGGATCGACCTCACTCCCGTGCGTTTTATTACTTGATGCGACCCGGTACACTTGCCGGTGAGTTTTGTGTTGGATCGTTTTCCACACATCAATGGCCAACTTTGGGAAGTTTGTGGGATGAAGCGTAAGCGGAAAAGGTTTTGTGGTGGGCGTTGCAAATCAAGGCTCATTATGGTTGATGCATCAAACGTGAGATATAAAGGTTGGAGTAGTGCTCAAATAAATGGGTCTAGGAGGATTGTTGGCCACTATATAGAGAATTCACCTTACTCACCACCCGGATGGACTAATAATGATGATCAACTTCAAGACGGGTGTGAAAATAAAGTGTGGGATCCCGGATTAGAAAAAGAGGATCAACATTGGGAGCCCCAAGCTTGTGAAGAACTCCATCAACACTTGGCTCAACCCATAGGAAATCTTGGGGCACAATGGAGATTCAAGCATTGGTGGAAGTTCCAAGATGAGTACAAGCACAAGCCACCTTGAGAGGAGCTCTCCATATGTCCAACTTAAGGACAATAAACAAAAGTGCTAGGTGGGAGACACCCCACCATGGTAAAATCCTTTCATTTTCTCTTTTGTACATATTAGTAGAATTAGTTTAATTTCTTGTTTTGATTGTTTTAATGAGTCTAATTGGTAGTTTAGTATGTTAAATAAGGTTTTATGGTATTTTGGTAGCTATTTGGAGGTTTGGAATACTTGGATTGGTGCAAAAACATAGCAAAAATTTTTGAAAAAATAGAGCACCATCCACGCGTACGCGCACTGCGTGCGTACGCGTGCATCAAGCATTTTTGACCATCCATGCGAGCGCGTCATGCACGCGTACGCGTGGATTGAGAAGTTCCACCTTCCATACCTTGACCCGAGAGTTAGGCCTGCACGGTGCGGAAATTGGACCTGAGGCACAAACCTATTTGCGCGCTCGCGCACATGACGCGTACGCGCCACTCTCGAAATAAGCCATCGACGCACGCGCGTCATGCGTGCGTGCGCATGGATGCCCTTTCCTCCATCCATTTCTTTTCTTCTCCTCTTTCCATTTCTTTTCCTTCTCATTTCTTCTTCCCTTCTTCTACCCGTCATCCAACACTTCCAAACACCATGGATAACCATTTATTGTAGTTAGTTGATTAGTAGTTAGTTAGTTTGTTAGTTAGTTTAGTTTTCATTTTATTTTCTCCATTTTCATTATAAGTGTTGGCTTAGTGATCTTGTTTACTATACATTGCTGCCCCTTATTGTCTAAATGCTATTTTAGCATGAATGTTTTAAGATAATATTTGTTGGATTCTATGATTGAGGTTATACTTTGCTACTTGGTTTTGAGTTTTTCATGCTTACCTTTTGAAAAATACCAAGTGATGAGAATTGCCTTCGAGCTTATAACTCTTTTGAATTACATGTTGTAGCTAGCCATCATGTGATTTGAATCCTTTTCCTTGATTAGGCAACCTCTTGATAGATGATGTTGTGCATTTACCTTAATGCATTGTATTTCATGAACATATGCATCTATAAGCTTTAGCTTGAATGCTTTCATGCTTCTTTAATGCTTGTTTTACCTTACAAGTTTACTTAAAGCATCTCAAGCATACTAGAATGAGTAAAGTGCATACCTCTTTTGTGACATAGCTTTTTATGCTAATGTGTGTTCTAAACCACGCAATTTAGAATTCACACACTTATTTGTCGTTAATGTCACACTAATTCACTCACTCGTTTCTAGTGATTTACCTCATTCCAACAAAGTATGCTTCCTTGCTTTTATATCTTCTAATCTTATGGTGTTATATTTTTGTTTTTCATAAATGATGGACCACAAGCAATAACGGAAGCAAGACTAAGAACACGCAGCAATCCGGAGACTCGCCGTACCCCCTTGCTCATCCTTCAATGCACCGAGGACGGTGCAAACTTTTAAGTGTGGGGAGGTCGTCCGACCGGTCGGCGATTTTAGGTGACAAGTTTCTAATTCCAACACTTTTGCATTTCATTCTAGGATTTTAGGATTTTTACTTGCATTTTCTTAATTTTTGCATATATATACACAATAAACTTAGTCAAAATAATGAAATTTTTCAAGGATTTCTATCTATAGGGCACCAATTGATTTGAGTGAAAACCTTTTCATTAAACTTGCTTGAATTATATATCTTGTGGATCATGTTTTTGGAGCTAAGAACACAAGCAAGTGAGATTTGAGCCTAATGGTGTGGTTACATCTTATAACCACTTATTTTCCTTCTTGTGTGCATTATTCTCTTTCTATGAATGTGATCTTTGAATTGTTTGATTCTTTATGTCCATTATTTTATGTATTCATGCATTTATATGATTGAGGCCATCATTTCATTTAGCTTACTTACCCAAAAAGCCTTACTTTTTATCTTCCATTGTTAGCCAAATTTGAGCCTACGATTAACCCACTTGTTCTTAATTTTAGCACATTACAAGCCTAAAGCGGAAAACAATAAATGTTCTTAATTTGGATCTTTGATTAGCTTAGGCTAGTGTGTGTGAGTATCATTAAAGTGTGGGAACCTTGGGACATTGGGTGAATAAAAGGGTAGTTTTGTATTATTATTGGAAATATTGGGAATTGGGTACATACTCATGTATTGATCAAATGTAAAACTTTATGCATTGAGGTTCTTGTATATAGAAAGAAAAAAATGAGAAAAACAAAAGAAAAAGAAAATAAAAATAATATGGAAAAGAAAAAGAAAAAAAATAGAAAAAGAAAGAAATAAAAAGGGGACAAAATGCCCCAAAGCAAAGTGTAGCTCAATAAAATCAATGCATGAGTGTTGTGAAATGAAAAGGGATACATGAGTATGTGAAAAAGTGAAAATGGGTAGTTAGGTTAGAACTTAATTGTATAGGATGTCATAGGTTAGGTGGGAAGTTTAAGCTTATCAAAGATTCAAATTTCAAGCTCACTTAACCATATATGCATCATACCTTGACCCTAGCCCCATTACAACCAAAGAAAAGACCTCATGATACTTGTATGCATGCATGAAATATATGTTGATTGTTAGAAGAAGAACAAATCTTGGAAAACATGATTAGGGGAGAATTGAGAGAATCAACCCTAAACACTTGAGCGAATAGAGTGCAAATACATCCGGTGAGGGTTTGATGCTCAATTACATGTTTCCACCCATGATCATCTCCTTTCATGCAAGTTTGTAAAAATATTTAATAGCTCAATTCGATTGTGGAGTAGACTTGCTAGTCCTTAGCCCTTGTGCATATATGCTTCTTGGAAATTGATTTATTTTGACCAAGCAATTGCATTCATTTAGATAGTTGCATATAGGTAGATTGCATCGCGCATTTAGTTAGTTCCCATTGAATAAATGCCATACCCTTACTTCATTCTTGATTTTAAGCATGAGGACATGCTTGGTTTAAGTGTGGGGAGGTTGATAAACCCCATTTGTAGGGTTTATCTTGTGCTTGATTTAGGGGATTTTATAACCTTTTACCCACATTTATCCATTGAAATAGCATGGTTTTATAACTTCTCCTTTAACTGTGCTTAAGAGTGAAAACATGCTTTTTAGGACTTAAAATAGCTAAATTTAATTCACCTTGATTCCATTAGATGCCTTGATATGTTTGTTAAGTGATTTCAGATTTAGGAGGCAAAGATTGGATCAAGGGAATGAAGAAAGAAAGCATGAAAAGTTGGAGAACTCATGAAGAAATGAAAGAACCGGAAAGCTGTCAAGCCGACCTCTTTGCACTTAAACGACCATAACTTGAGCTACAGAGGTCCAAATGATGCGGTTCTAGTTGGGTTAGAAAGCTAACATCCGGGGCTTCGAAACAATATAAGATTTGTCATAGTTGCTACACGTATGGTGGCACACACGCGCATAATACGCGCACATGCCGTTGCTGCCACCTGGTTCACTTAAAGCAAAACGTGGCCAGCGATTTTAGAAGCCTTGTAGGCCCAATCCAACTCATTTCTAATGCTATTTAAGCCAAGGATTGAAGGGGGAATGAGGATACTTTCATACTTTAGAAGTTAGTTACCATTAGTCATAGTTTAGTTTTAGAAGTAGTTTCTAGAGATAGAAGCTCTCACTTCTCTCTAGGATTAGGATTAGGATTAGGTTTAGTTCTTAGATCTAGATTTTAATTCATCTTCTTCTACTTCTATCTTCTCAATTCCTTGTTGTTACATTCATTCTTCTTCCATTCTTTTATTGTAATTTCCTTTATGTTGTTCTTATATTTTGTTGTAGATCTACTATTGTTCCTTCCATTTTCTTTCAATTCAATAAGAGGTAATTCATAATAATTGTTCTTCTTTTTTTTTTCTATTGTTGATCTCTTGCCTTTGTAGTTAGATCTCTCTTTAATTCTTGGAATTTATGTTGTTTACTTTTATTGCCTTTTATGTGTTTGTTGAAATGCCTCTTCTAGATATAGTATAGATTTTGTTCCTCTTGGCCTAGGTAGAGTAATTAGTGACACTTGAGTTATCTAATTCCTTTGTTGATTAGTAATTGGAGAGATTGCTAATTGGTTTGGAGTGCACTAAAGCTAGTCTTTCCTTAGGAGTTGGCTAGGACTTGTGGCTCAAGTCAATTCATCCACTTGACTTTCCTTTATTTAGTAAGGGTTAACTAAGTGGTAGCAATGAACAATTCTCATCACAATTGAGAAGGATAACTAGGATATGACTTCTAATTTTCATACCTTGCCAAGATCCTTTTATAGTTGTTAGTTTATTTTCATTGCCATTTACTTTTCATGCTTCTTATCCAAAACCCCAAAATAACTCACAACCAATAACAAGACACTTTATTGTAATTCCTAGGGAGAACGACCCGAGGTTTGAATACTTCGGTTTATAAAATTAGGGGTTTGTTAGTTGTGACAAACAATCTTTTGTATGAAAGGATTATTGTTGGTTTAGAAACTATACTTGCAACGAGAATTCATTTGTGAAATTCTAAACCATCAAAAATCTAATCATCAGTATCTCTTAGATCCCTTAATAAGAATCTTCGTGGTATAAGCTAGAATTGATGGCGGCATTCATGAGAATCTGGAAAGTCTAAACCTTGTCTGTGGTATTCCGAGTAGGATTTTGGGATTGAATGATTGTGACGAGCTTCAAACTCGCGAGTGTTGGGTGTGATGACAAACACAAAAGAATCAATGGATTCTATTCTGACTTGATCGAGAACCAACAGTTGATTAGCCGTGCTGCGATAGAGCATTTGGACCATTTTCACTGAGAGGATGGGAAGTAGCCATTGACAACGGTGACACCTTACATAGAGCTTGACATGGAAGGAACTTTGCACTTTTGCATGAGAAGAATATTACATTACAGGAATTCAGAAGACAAAGCATCTCCAAAACTCCAACATATTCTCCATTATTGCATAATAAGTAATTATTTCACGCTCTTCTATTTTTTTAGTAATTCAAACTGATAATCATATTTGATCTCCTGACTAAGAATAATAAAATAAACAAAGCTTGCTTCAAATCAACAATCTCCGTGGGCTTCGACCCTTACTCATGTAAGGTATTACTTGGACGACCCAGTGCACTTGCTGGTTAGTTATTGATGAGCGGATAATTTGTACGCTTTTTGGCATTGTTTTTAGTATGTTTTTAGTATGATCTAGTTAGTTTTTAGTATATTTTTATTAGTTTTTAGTTAAAATTCACTTTTCTGGACTTTACTATGAGTTTGTGTGTTTTTCTGTGATTTCAGGTATTTTCTGGCTGAAATTGAGGGACCTGAGCAAAAATCTGATTCAGAGACTAAAAAGGACTGCAGATGCTGTTGGATTCTGACCTCCCTGCACTTGAAGAGGATTTTCTGGAGCTACAGAAGCCCAGTTGGCGCGCTCTCAACGGCGTTGGAAAGTAGACATCCTGGGCTTTCCAGCAATATATGATAGTCTATACTTTTCCCAAGATTTGATGGCCCAAACCGGCGTTCAAAGTCACCCTCAAAATTCCCAGCGTTAAACGCCGGAACTGGCACAAGAATGGGAGTTAAACGCCCAAACTGGCATAAAAGCTGGCGTTTAACTCCAAGAAGAGTCTCTACACGAAAATGCTTCAATGCTCAGCCCAAGCACACACCAAGTGGGCCCGGAAGTGGATTTTTATGTCATTTACTCACCTCTGTACACCCTAGGCTACTAGTTCTCTATATATAGGACCTTTTACTATTGTATTTGGAGCTTTTGATCATGTTTTTATGATTGAACCCTCTTTGGGAGGCTGGCCATTCGGCCATGCCTAGACCTTGTTCTTATGTATTTTCAACGGTGGAGTTTCTACACACCATAGATTAAGGTGTGGAGCTCTGCTGTACCTCGAGTATTAATGAAATTACTATTGTTCTTCTATTCAATTCCGCTTGTTCTTGTTCTAAGATATCACTTGTTCTTCAACTTGATGAATGTGATGATCCGTGACACTCATCATCATTCTCAACTATGAACGTGTGCCTGACAACCACCTCCGTTCTACCTTCGATTGGGTGAATATCTCTTGGATTCCTGATACACGATGCATGGTTGATCGCCTGACAGCCGAGTGCTCGCCTGACAACCGAGCCAGCCATTCCGTGAGATCAGAGTCTTCGTGGTATAGGCTAGAACTGATGGCGGCATTCAAGAGAATCCGGAAGGTCTAACCTTGTCTGTGGTATTCTGTGTAGGATTCAATGACTGAATGACTGTGATGTGCTTCAAACTCCTGAGGGCGGGGCGTTAGTGACAGACGCAAAAGAATCACTGGATTCTATTCCGGCCTGATCGAGAACCGACAGATGGATAGCCGTGCCGTGACAGGGTGCGTTGAACATTTCCACTGAGAGGATGGGAGGTAGCCACTGACAACGGTGAAACCCTTGCTTAAGCTTGCCATGGAAAGGAGTAAGAAGGATTGGATGAAGACAGTAGGAAAGCAGAGAGACGGAAGGGACAAGCATCTTCATACGCTTATCTGAAATTCCTACCAATGAATTACATAAGTATCTCTATCTTTTTCTTTATGTTTTATTCGTTTATCACCATACCCATTTGAGTTTGCCTGACTAAGATTTACAAGGTGACCATAGCTTGCTTCATACCAACAATCTCTGTGGGATCGACCCTTACTCGCGTAAGGTTTATTACTTGGACGACCCAGTACACTTGCTGGTTAGTTGTGCGAAGTTGTATTGATCACAATTTCGTGCTACCAAGTTTTTGGCGCCGTTGCCGGGGATTGTTCGAGTTTGGACAACTGACGGTTCATCTTGTTGCTTAGATTAGGTATTTTTTTTCAGAGTTCTTAAGAATGAATTCTAGAGTTTCAAGATGATCTGTTGAAGTCTGGCTGGCTGTGAAGCCATGTCTAATTTTATTGGACCGAGGTTTCAACTTATCATTACAAGAGCTTGTTGATTTCTATCAATCTTGCTGTTGGAGCAGTGATCTGCTAAGGCTTGGCTGGCCATTGGCCATGTCTAGTGTTTTGGACCGAAGCTTTCTTTGAAAGCTTGGCTGGCTGTGAAGCCATGTCTAATTCCTGGACCGGAGTCTTAGACTAAACATTGCATGATTCCTGGACTTCTCATTAAGAATTTTGATATCTATATTTTCTTTTTCCACTTAATTTTCGAAAAAAAAGAAAAAGTACAAAAAAATTTACAAAATCAAAAAAACCAAAAATATTTTTCCTGTTGAGACTCTATTCTCATTTTAAGTTTAGTTTCAATTGCATGTTTCTGTTTTTCTTGCATCCATTCATGTGTCTTAGTGATCTTCAAGATGTTCTTGATGATTTCATTACTCTGATCTTTAATTCCTCTTGACCTGAGTGTTTGTGTGTCTCATATGCATTCTCATTAGTGTCAGTAGTATACAAATTGCTAAGTTTGGTGTCTTGCATTCATTATTATTTGATTTTAGTTGCATTTTGATTATTCCTCGCTATTAAAAATCCAAAAATATTTTTAATTTGTGTCTTTTCAAGTCAATAATACAGAGAATTGAAGATTCAGAATATACAGCAGAGGAATTATACAGAAAAAGCTGGGCGTTCAAAACGCCCAGTGAAGAAGGACAGACTGGCGTTAAACGCCAGAATGTGCACCATTCTGGGCGTTTAATGCCAGGATGGCACAAGAGGGAAGATTTTGTTTTCAATGCAAATTTTTTTCAAGTTTTTAAAATCTTTTCAAAATCAAATCTTTTTCAAATCATATCTTTTCAATCAAATCTTTTTCAAAATCAATTTCTTTCTATTTTCAAAAATACTTGCTATCAATTAATGATTTGATTCAACATTTCAAGTATGTTGCCTTTTCTGTTGAGAAAGGTTTAATGTTTGAATCATATCTTTTCTTGATAGCCAAGTCATTAATTTTTAAAATCAAATCTTTTTTTTAAAATGTTTTTCAAATCATATCTTCTCAATCACATCTTTTTAAAACCAATCATATCTTCTTAACCACATCTTTTTCAAAATAACTTTCAATCAAATCTTTTTGATTTCTAATTTCAAATTCTTTTTTCAAAAATCACTTGATTTCTTTCCCACTTTTATTTTCGAAAATTAATTAGTGTTTTTCAAAATGTTTTCAAAATCTTTGACTTAATTTTCGAAAATTACTTCCCCTCTTCTCACATCCTTCTATTTATGGACTAACACTATTCCTTAATGCAAAATTCGAACTCCATCTTCTTTGATAAGTTCGAATTTTCTACTTCTGCCTTCCATTTTTCTTTTCCTCTGACACCTCAAGGAATCTCTATACTGTGACATAGAGGATTCCACATTTTCTTGTTCTCTTCTCTTTCTTATGAGCAGGAGCAAGGACAAAAGCATTCTTGTTGAGGCTGATCCTGAACCTGAAAGGACCTTGAAGAGAAAGCTAAGAGAAGCCAAGGCACAACTCTCTGTAGAGGACCTAACAGAAATCTTCAAAGAAGAAGAACACATGGTAGCCGAAAACAACAACAATGCCAACAATGCAAGGAAGGTGCTGGGTGACTTTACTGCACCTACTCCCGACTTCTATGGGAGAAGCATCTCTATCCCTGCCATTGGAGCAAACAACTTTGAGCTTAAGCCTCAATTAGTTTCTCTAATGCAACAGAATTGCAAGTTCCATGGACTTCCATTGGAAGATCCTCATCAGTTTTTAGTTGAGTTCTTGCAAATCTGTGACACTGTCAAGACTAATGGGGTTGACCCTGAGGTCTATAGACTTATGCTATTCCCTTTTGCTGTAAGAGACAGAGCTAGGACATGGTTGGACTCTCAACCTAAAGAAAGCCTGAACTCTTGTGAAAAGCTAGTCAATGCCTTCTTGGCAAAGTTCTTTCCACCTCAAAAATTGAGTAAGCTTAGAGTGGAAGTCCAAACCTTCAGACAGAAGGAAGGAGAATCCCTCTATGAAGCTTGGGAAAGATACAAACAATTAATCAGAAAGTGTCCCTCTGACATGCTTTCTGAATGGAGCATCATAGGTATCTTCTATGATGGTCTCTCTGAACTGTCCAAGATGTCCTTGGATAGCTCTGCTGGAGGATCTCTTCATCTGAAGAAGACGCCTACAGAAGCTCAAGAGCTGATTGAAATGGTTGCAAATAACCAATTCATGTACACTTCTGAAAGGAATCCTGTGAATAATGGGACCAATCAGAAGAAAGGAGTTCTTAAGATTGACACTCTGAATGCCATACTGGCTCAGAATAAAATATTGACTCAACAAGTCAATATGATTTCTCAAAGTCTGTCTGGGATGCAAAATACACCAAGCAGTACTAAAGAAGCTTCATCTGAGGAAGAAGCTTATGATCCTGAGAACCCTTCAATGGAAGAGGTCAATTACATGGGAGAACCCTATGGGAACACCTATAATTCTTCATGGAGAAATCATCCAAATTTCTCATGGAAGGATCAACAGAGACCTCAACAAGGTTTCAACAATAATAATGGTGGAAGAAACAGGTTTAGCAATAGCAAGCCTTTTCCATCATCTTCTCAGCAACAGACAGAGAGTTCTAAGCAGAATACCTCTGACTTAGCAACCATGGTCTCTGATCTAATCAAAACCACTCAAAGTTTCATGACTGAAACAAGGTCCTCCATTAGAAACTTGGAGGCACAAGTGGGTCAGCTGAGCAAGAAAATTACTAAACTCCCTCCTAGTACTCTTCCAAGCAATACAGAAGAAAATCCAAAAGGAGAGTGCAAGGCCATCAACATGGCCGAATTTGGAGAGGAAGGAGAGGCAGTGAACGCCACTGAGGAAGACCTCAATGGACGTCCACTGGCCTCCAATGAGTTCCCCAATGAGGAACCATGGGAATCTGAGGCTCAAAATGAGACCATAGAGATTCCATTGGACTTACTTCTGCCATTCATGAGCTCTGATGAGTATTCTTCCTCTGAAGAGGATGAGTACGTCACTGAAGAGCAAGTTGCTAAATACCTTGGAGCAATCATGAAGCTAAATGACAAGTTATTTGGAAATGAGACTTGGGAGGATGAACCCCCTTTGCTCACCAAAGAACTGGATGACTTGTCTAGGCAGAAACTGCCTCAAAAGAGACAGGATCCTGGGAAGTTTTCAATACCTTGTACCATAGGCACCATGACCTTTAAGAAGGCCTTGTGTGACTTAGGGTCAAGTGTAAACCTCATGCCTCTCTCTGTAATGGAGAAGCTAGGGATCTTTGAGGTGCAAGCTGCAAAAATCTCACTAGAGATGGCAGACAACTCAAGAAAACAAGCTCATGGACTTGTTGAAGATGTTCTGGTGAAAGTTGAAGACCATTACATCCCTGCTGATTTCATAGTCCTAGAGACTGGGAAGTGCATGGATGAATCCATCATCCTTGGCAGACCCTTCCTAGCCACAGCAAAGGCTGTGATTGATGTTGATAGAGGAGAGTTGATCATTCAAGTGAATGAAGAATCCTTGGTGTTTAAGGCTCAAGGATATCCCTCTGTCACCATGGAGAGGAAGCATGAAGAGCTTCTCTCAAAACAGAGCCAAACAGAGCCCCCACAATCAAACTCTAAGTTTGGTGTTGGGAGGCCACAACCAACTTCTAAGTTTGGTGTTGAACCCCCACATTCAAACTCTAAGTTTGGTGTTGGGAGGTTCCAACATTGCTCTAAGTATCTGTGAGGCTCCATGAGAGCTCTCTGTCAAGCTACTGACATTAAAGAAGCGCTTGTTGGGAGGCAACCCAATGTTATATTTTATCTATTCCCTTTTGTTATTTTATGTCTTTTGTAGGTTGATGATCATGAGAAGTCACAAAATCAATGAAAAAAGCAAAAATAGAATGAAAAACAGAAAGAAAAACAGCACACCCTGGAGGAGAGCTTACTGGCGTTTAAACGCCAGTGAGGCTAGCTGTTGGGTGTTTAACGCCCAGTCTGGCACCATTCTGGGCGTTTAACGCCAGAAAGGGACACCAGACTGGCGTTAAATGCCAGAAAAGGGCAAGAACTTGGCGTTAAACGCCAGAAATGGGCACCAGCCCGGCGTTTAACGCCAGAATTGGCTCAAAACGCAATTTTGCTTGCCATTTGGTGCAGGGATGACTTTTCCTTGACACCTCAGGATCTGTGGACCCCACAGGATCCCCACCTACCCCACCACTCTCTCTCTTCTTCACCATTTCACCAATCACCTCAACACCTCTTCCCCAAAAACCCTTCACCTATCAAATCCCATCTTTCTCTTCACCACTCACATCCATCCTTCATAAAACCCCACCTACCTCATCATTCAAATTCAAACCACTTTCCCACCCTCACTTGACCGAACTATGAGCCCCCCACTCCTATATAAACCCATCTTCACTCCTTCATTTTTACACAACCAAACCACCACTTCTCCCCCTTTTTGGCCGAACACAAAGCCATTCCCTTCTTCTTCATTTCTTCTTCTTCTCCTCTCTTCTTTCTTCTTTTGCTCGAGGACGAGCAAACCTTTTAAGTTTGGTGTGGTAAAAGCATTGCTTTTTGTTTTTCCATAACCATTTATGGCATCCAAGGCCGGAGAAACCTCTAGAAAGAGGAAAGGGAAGGCAAAAGCTTTCACCTCCAAGTCATGGGAGATGGAGAGATTCATCTCAAGGGTGCATCAAGACCACTTCTATGAAGTTGTGGCCTTGAAGAAGGTGATCCCCGAGATGCCTTTCAAACTCAAAAAGGGTCAACTTTGATCAAAGGTTGGACCAAGTCCTCATAAACATTTGTGAAGAGGGCGCTCAATGGAAGAGAAACTCAAGAGGGAAGCCGGTTCAACTGAGAAGGCATGACCTCAAGCCCATCACTAAGAAAAGGATGGAGCAAGCATGAGGAAATTCCTCCTCATAAAATCCCTGAGATGCCTCAAGGGATGCACTTTCCTCCACAAAACCATTGGGAGCAACTAAACACCTCCCTAGGAGAATTGAGTTCCAACATGGGACAACTAAGGGTGGAGCACCAAGAACATTCCATCCTCCTCCATGAAATTAGAGAAGATCAAAGAATCATGAGAGAGGAGCAACAAAGACAAGGAAGAGACATTGAGGAGCTCAAGCACTCCATAGGATCTTCAAGAGGAAGAACAAGCCGCCATCACTAAGGTGGACCCGTTCTTTAATTTCCTTGTTCTTTATTTTTCTGTTTTTCGAAATTTTATGCTTATGTTTATCTATGTTTGTGTCTTGTGATCATTAGTGTCTTAGTGTCTATGCCTTAAAGTTATGAATGTCCTATGAATCCATCACCTTTCTTAAATGAAAACTGTTTTTATTACAAAAGAACAAGAAGTACAGGATTTCGAATTCATCTTTAAAACTAGCTTAATTAGTTTGACGTGGTGACAATACTTTTGTTTTCTGAATGTATGCTTGAACAGTGCATATGTCTTTTGAATTTGTTGTTCATGAATGTTAAAATTATTGGCTCTTGAAAGAATGATGAAAAAGGAGACATGTTACTGAGGATCTGAAAAATCATAAAAATGATTCTTGAAGCAAGAAAAGCAGTGAATTCAAAAAAAAAAAACAAAAAAAAGGGGAGAAAAAGAAAAAGAAAGAAATAAAGTTGTGATCCAAGGCAAAAAGAGTGTGCTTAAGAACCCTGGACACCTCTAATTGGGGACTCTAGCAAAGCTGAGTCACAATCTGAAAAGGTTCACCCAATTATGTGTCTGTGGCATGTATGTATCCGGTGGTAATACTGGAAGACAGAGTGCTTTGGGCCACGGCCAAGACTCATGAAGTAGCTGTGTTCAAGAATCATCATACTTAACTAGGAGAATCAATAACACTATCTGGATTCTGAGTTCCTAAAGAAGCCAATCATTCTGAATTTCAAAGGATAGAGTGAGATGCCAAAACTGTTCAGAGGCAAAAAGCTACAAGTCCCGCTCATCTAATTGGAGCTAAGTTTCATTGATAATTTGGAGTCTATAGTATATTCTCTTCTTTTTATCTTATTTGATTTTCAGTTGCTTGGGGACAAGCAACAATTTAAGTTTGGTGTTGTGATGAGCGGATAATTTGTACGCTTTTTGGCATTGTTTTTAGTATGTTTTTAGTATGATCTAGTTAGTTTTTAGTATATTTTTATTAGTTTTTAGTTAAAATTCACTTTTCTGGACTTTACTATAAGTTTGTGTATTTTTCTGTGATTTCAGGTATTTTCTGGCTGAAATTGAGGGACCTGAGCAAAAATCTGATTCAGAGACTAAAAAGGACTGCAGATGCTGTTGGATTCTGACCTCCCTGCACTTGAAGAGGATTTTCTGGAGCTACAGAAGCCCAATTGACGCGCTCTCAACGGCGTTGGAAAGTAGACATCCTGGGCTTTCCAGCAATATATGATAGTCCATACTTTTCCCAAGATTTGATGGCCCAAACCGGCGTTCAAAGTCACCCTCAGAATTCCCAGCGTTAAACGCCGGAACTGGCACAAGAATGGGAGTTAAACGCCCAAACTGGCATAAAAGCTGGCGTTTAACTCCAAGAAGAGTCTCTACACGAAAATGATTCAATGCTCAGCCCAAGCACACACCAAGTGGGCCCGGAAGTGGATTTTTATGTCATTTACTCACCTCTGTACACCCTAGGCTACTAGTTCTCTATATATAGGACCTTTTACTATTGTATTTGGAGCTTTTGATCATGTTTTTATGATTGAACCCTCTTTGGGAGGCTGGCCATTCGGCCATGCCTAGACCTTGTTCTTATGTATTTTCAACGGTGGAGTTTCTACACACCATAGATTAAGGTGTGGAGCTCTGCTGTACCTCGAGTATTAATGCAATTACTATTGTTCTTCTATTCAATTCCGCTTGTTCTTGTTCTAAGATATCACTTGTTCTTCAACTTGATGAATGTGATGATCCGTGACACTCATCATCATTCTCACCTATGAACGTGTGCCTGACAACCACCTCCGTTCTACCTTCGATTGGGTGAATATCTCTTGGATTCCTGATACACGATGCATAGTTGATCGCCTGACAACTGAGTGCTCGCCTGACAACCGAGCCAGCCATTCCGTGAGATCAGAGTCTTCGTGGTATAGGCTAGAACTGATGGCGGCATTCAAGAGAATCCGGAAGGTCTAACCTTGTCTGTGGTATTCTGAGTAGGATTCAATGACTGAATGACTGTGACGTGCTTCAAACTCCTGAGGGCGGGGCGTTAGTGACAGACGCAAAAGAATCACTGGATTCTATTCCGGCCTGATCGAGAACCGACAGATGGATAGCCGTGCCGTGACAGGGTGCGTTGAACATTTCCACTGAGAGGATGGGAGGTAGCCACTGACAACGGTGAAACCCTTGCTTAAGCTTGCCATGGAAAGGAGTAAGAAGGATTGGATGAAGACAGTAGGAAGGCAGAGAGACGGAAGGGACAAGCATCTTCATACGCTTATCTGAAATTCCTACCAATGAATTACATAAGTATCTCTATCTTTATCTTTATGTTTTATTCGTTTATCACCATACCCATTTGAGTTTGCCTGACTAAGATTTACAAGGTGACCATAGCTTGCTTCATACCAACAATCTCTGTGGGATCGACCCTTACTCGCGTAAGGTTTATTACTTGGACGACCCAGTACACTTGCTGGTTAGTTGTGCGAAGTTGTATTGATCACAATTTCGTGCTACCAAGTTTTTGGCGCCGTTGCCGGGGATTGTTCGAGTTTGGACAACTGACGGTTCATCTTGTTGCTTAGATTAGGTATTTTTTTTCAGAGTTCTTAAGAATGAATTCTAGAGTTTCAAGATGATCTGTTGAAGTCTGGCTGGCTGTGAAGCCATGTCTAATTTTATTGGACCGAGGTTTCAACTTATCATCACAAGAGCTTGTTGATTTCTATCAATCTTGCTGTTGGAGCAGTGATCTGCTAAGGCTTGGCTGGCCATTGGCCATGTCTAGTGTTTTGGACCGAAGCTTTCTTTGAAAGCTTGGCTGGCTGTGAAGCCATGTCTAATTCCTGGACCGGAGTCTTAGACTAAACATTGCATGATTCCTGGACTTCTCATTAAGAATTTTGATATCTTTATTTTCTTTTTCCACTTAATTTTCGAAAAAAAGAAAAAGTACAAAAAAATTTACAAAATCAAAAAAAGCAAAAATATTTTTCCTGTTGAGACTCTATTCTCATTTTAAGTTTAGTGTCAATTGCATGTTTCTGTTTTTCTTGCATCCATTCATGTGTCTTAGTGATCTTCAAGATGTTCTTGATGATTTCATTACTCTGATCTTTAATTCCTCTTGACCTGAGTGTTTGTGTGTCTCATATGCATTCTCATTAGTGTCAGTAGTATACAAATTGCTAAGTTTGGTGTCTTGCATTCATTATTATTTGATTTTAGTTGCATTTTGATTATTCCTCGCTATTAAAAATCCAAAAATATTTTTAATTTGTGTCTTTTCAAGTCAATAATACCAGGATCCCAAACCTTGCTTTTGCACCCATTTTTGTCTTGATCTGTATTTTTCCAGTCGGGTGGTTTGGAAGTTGTATTCTCACCAAAATGACCAAATATCTTTCGAGACCCAATTAATCAAACTCTGTACCAATCGTTGCTCCTCAAATTGAAGTGTGAAACCTCATTGAATCTTGCATACCAACTCTGAGTGCAAGCTATATCCCTTTTACTCTTAAAGCCGCAAAGAGCTCTAAGTTGGCCATCTATTTCAATTAAACCATATTCAAGTGGAAAAGTAAAGATAAAATCTAAGGATTTTACCCACTTGAATTTTGTATTGGGCGGTAACGGCCTTGGGATAGGTGTTTCCAGTGGTTTTGCAAGCTCTACTCCCTTGTAGTCTTCTGTGAATTCTTCCACTTTTTTGCGAATTTCTTCAACTGCAACCACGTCTTGATCAAAATCTTCGACATCTTCCTCATCACTTGAGTCATATTTGGGAGGTTGAGAAAAGTCTACCTCTGCATTATCTTCATATTCACTTGGGGAAGATTCTTCTGTCTCAAAGAATTCACTTGCGGATGCAAGTTCATTACTAGGAGAACTTGACTTGTGATTATCATCATCAAGGAAACCTGCTTCTTGAGTTGTTTCGTCCAGTTCTTCATAAGATACCTGCTCTGGGGGTAGGGGTGTCAGGCGGGGAAGCCCGCCCTGCCCCGTCGGAAGCCCGCTCTCTGGCGGGCTGGCTCGCCTCGCCTCGCCTATTCTGGCGGTCCCAAAATCCTAGCCCGCCCCGCCTAATGGCGGGATGGCGGGCTGGCGGGCTAAGCCCGCCTAATTAGTTTTTTTTTAATAAGAACATATCTAATATCTTTTATTTAAATCAATATAAATTGGACTAAGCCCGCCTAATTAATTTTTTTTATAAGAACATATCTAATATATTCAATTTAAATCAATATAAATACAAATATTAAATATAAATAGTCTTCAAAGTATATAAATAGTCTTCAAAGTAAATAAACATAATCCAATTATCCAAAATACTCAAGTCATAGTTATAAATAGTCCCATAGACAAAATAAATATATAATCCAAAGTCCAAAAACATAATTATAAATAGTCTTCAAAGCAAATTAAACTTAATTCAATACACTTAATTTTCATCTTCATCTTCATATAAGTCAATAACATCATTGGAACCAACTCCTGAAGAATAGCCTTCTCCTTTTGCAATATCTTCCTGATCTTTATCTTCCTCTAGAAAAAAGTAAATAAATATATTAGCAAAATAGTACATAATAATGTTCAAAATCACTCAAGTATGTATGTCATAAATATAATATACCAAAATCATCATATTCACGTATCCAATTTCTGGTGCAAATCACCGCTTCAACATTATCTGACAACAAACGACTTCTATACTTATTCAAAACATGAGAACCCATACTAAATGCAGATTCTGAAGCCACGGTAGTAATAGGAATGCTCAACAAATCTCGTGCCATTAGTGATATTGTTGGAAAACGATGATGATTGTCTTTCCACCATTGCAAAACATCAATGATTGCATCATTGCAAAATAATGTTGCCTCACTCAAATAAATATCCAGTTGGTTCTTTCCACTTTTCACTTCAGCTTCTTGATTACAGGACATCAAATCCTTTGCATTACAAACAATATATGAATCAAAAAGCATGAAAAATAAAAAATACATATAATCAAGTAGATAAAAATACTTACACCAACAATTTTAATAAGCTGAGTTCCAATTGCAGAAGATGTTGCTTGAGAAAAATTACTTGAAGGTTGGGAAGAACTCTCTACAGTTGTAGAGGAATTTTGGTCATAAACCTCAAAAAGCTTGTATAACTTACTCTTCACATGCTCCACTTTGTCTTTAGCACTAATAGGATCAATCTCATTATAGCAATGAACTAAAGTGTTGAGTTTAAATCTAGGATCAAGAACTGCCCCAAATGCAAGAACAACACTGTATTCTTCCCAATATTTCTTGAACTTAATCATCATTTTTTCTCCCATGTTCCTTATAAGCACTTCATCATTCTTCAAACTATTCATTAAAATCAGCTGGATTTGCCAAACTTGTAAAAAATACAAGTTGGATGTTGGGTAAGAAGTTCCAGACATCAACTTGGTAGTTTCGTAAAATGGTAACAAGAAATCACATATCTTTTCAGTTCTTCTCCACTCATCTGATGAAGGACAATACTCTCTAAACCCAGCTTCTTTTACTTTATACAATTCAAAAGCTTTCTTATAAGGAATAGCACTTGCAAGCATTGCATAAAGTGAATTCCACCTAGTAGGAACATCTAAACATAATGCAGTCGTATACTCAAGTCCCTCAATATCTTCAAAACATTCTTTAAACTTAACCATTCTACTTTCAGATTTTCTCAGAAACTTAATACCCTCTCTAATCTTACACACTGCATCACCACATATTTTCATTTCATCTTGGACAATAAGATTTAAAATATGAGCAGAGCAACGAACATGAAAGAATTCACCACCACACAACAATGAACCATGCACATCCAAAGTACTTTTCAAGTGTTTAACACAAGTATCATTAGAAGAAGGATTATCCAAAGTAATGGAAAAAATCTTTTTATCAACTTTCCACTCAGTCAAAAGCGTAAAGATTTTAAAAGACAATTCATATCCTGTGTGAGGAGGAGGCATATGACAAAAATTGAGAATTTTACTCTGTAATTTCCAGTTCTCATCAACAAAATGTGCAGTCAAACATATAAACCCCTCATTGGTACTTGAAGTCCAAAGATCAGATGTTAAGCAAATTCTATTTGGAATGGAAACTAAAATTTTTTTAAGTTTCGCAGCTTCTCTCTTGTGGACTTTTACTATGTCAGCCTTAACCGTATTCCTAGAAGGAAGTTTCAAAGTTGGACTAATATATTTCACCCAATTTCTAAATCTCCTATCATCAACCATATTAAAAGGCTTATCCCCAGCAACTACATACCCAGCAAACATATCTCTAGCCACTCCTAAATCAATCTTAAGTGAACCCATTTTAAGTTGCAATTCTGCTATAGTCTGACCAATATCTTCATGCTTAATTTGAGTACAACTATCAAGATGACGTTTTATAGTAGAAGTGCCATATCGCTTACCTCCAGCTTTAAACACTTTCTTGCATCCTTTACACTCAGCACGTTCTACTCCATCCTTATCTGGACCGAGCTTTTTGAAAAAATTCCAAACATCAGAGGTTGCTTGTCTCAGCCTTTTCGAACTAGGTGCATCAATCTCGACCGGAGCAGCCTCAGAACCAACTCCAGTAGTAACAAGATTACTCACAGTTTCAGAATTCATATTTCCTGAAATAAAAGTAAATTCTGTTTAAAGATCAACAGTTTCAGAATTCATATTTCAGAATTCAAGTATTTAACCAACAATCATTAAAAATACCTACTAATAATATTATAACAAGTTTAATAAATTTTAATTATACCCCTAAAAATAGTTATATTAGAACATCTCTTTATATAATCAACTTTCAAATAACAAGAGTTACACTCTTAAAATATTTTAATTTTTTTTTATACAAAGCCATGCATGTCTCATACAATATATGAAGGACATCCTAATTTTTTAAGACTAAATATCTTGTAATACAAAGTAACTGCGACAACAATTTGACAAATATAATTTTCCATTTCACAATATATGAACTATTTATGGCAAATATCTTGTAATACACTCTGTTGCATTTGCTTCTAAGTTTTGATGGTTGATTAAAAGTAAAGGAGAAAATAGTAAGATACAAGAGGCAAAGCTAAAAGAAAGAAAAGGAACATGATGCAAGTTAAATGAAATCAAATCAAAGGTGAAACAACAAACGAGCACTACTTAATTATACAACATATATATGGCAAATATCCAAATAATTTACATATCAAGTATACTTTTAATTTACTGCTAATAGTTCACACTTGACAAGCTACTTAATAATTAATATTAATTACCACTGGCATACATGCAAGTATACATACAAGTAGAAACGAACACTGTCTTAGAAAGCATCTAATACATCTATCATAATCATATCATGATGGAGTTGAACTCAAAACCACTCATAAACACCCTTTTTTGTACATAATAAATAACAACACCATGCACTTTCACTTAGCAACGCCAACACACACTGTAAATTACAATCATCAAGTATATCATATATCAACTTGTGTTAATAATTTGAAAACAGAGCAAATGTTAGAGTTGTGGAGAGTGGAGACCTTGAAGGATCAGAGCACAAAACAGCCCAAAACACAAGACCCAGAGCGTGGAGCAGCCGTGACAGAGAACGAGACTAGCAGAGTCAGAGGACAGGTCACGACTCACAAGACCCAGGAGCCAGGACCGAGACCAGTAGGCAGCAGCGACGACGGCCAGACGGAGCAGCAGCAGTGGCTATAACTCAGTAGGCCACGACGACCGAAGATCGACGGTGAGGAACTGACTCCGACTCAGCGATCGTCAGGGGTGAGGATGGAACTCTGAAGTTCGAGCTGAGGTCGATGGACAATGGAAGTGAGAGACTGAGAGTGATGGTGAGGAGCTGAGGATGACCGAGTGAGGAACTGAGGAACTGACGGTGAGGAACTGAGGAACTGAGACTGAGGAACCGAGTGAGAGGCTGAGAGCCGTCGAAGAGACTGGAGACGAGACGACTGAGTGGAACTGAGAGGAGTGAGACGTGAGAGTGAGGCAGCTGCAAATCTGGAATTAGGGATTAGGGAGTGGGGATTCAATTTAGGGTTTCAGGCTTTCAGCCGTTTCGCTGGGTGGGGAATGGGGATTGGGTCGGGTCGGGTGGGTCTGTGTTCATGGGTAATGGGTTAATGGCCTAATGGGTTCAGACAAAAAAAAAAACTTCAGCCCGTCGGGGAAGCCCGCCCCGCCCCGCCAAAGCCCACGGTTTAAACGGTTTGGGTTAGGCAGGCTTTTGTCTTTCGGCGGTCCCAAATTTCCAGCCCAGCCCGCCTTTTTTGGCAGGTTACGCGGGCCGGCCCGGCAGATTAAGGCCCGTTTGCCACCCCTATCTAGGGGGTTGTGCACTCTCCTCCTTAGCATCAATTGCAACGTCCTTGATGGAATTCTCCTCAATTCTAGATTCCCATGGAGGTTCAGCGTCTCCTAAATCTTCAACCAATACTTCTTCTTCTTGGATAATTTGGGCTTCCTCCAATTGTTCCAGTACAACGTCATGCTCCTTACTGTCCACTGGAGTTTCTAATATCTCCTTCATGCTACGTTCTTCATTTAATTGTCCACATGAAGCTATGGGATTTCCTTGTGTGTTCGAACGTCGGGGAGGTAATCGATTTATCGCTTGATTCAATTGGTGAAGGGTTGCATCAAATTTTTCTACTGTTTCCTTGAGACGCTCCCTTGATTCTTGAGGTGATGGATATGGACATGGTACATAGAAAAGTGGTGGTTTTTGGGAGTAATTGGATTGGAATTGGGGTGGATAAGGGTCATACGGTGGTGCATGGTGAAAATAGGCTTGTGAGTGTGGTGGTTCAAAGCTGTGTTGAAAAGGTGGTTCATAGGCATATGATGGGCTTGTTGGTAGCCACAGGGGAGTGCACTATATCTATTGTCTTGACATGCATTCTAGAAGGGTCGTGGTCCATGGTATCTTGGAGGGTGTTGTTGCCTAAAGGGTTGATCAGATCCTCGTGGCTCCATCCATCTCTGATTGTTTTGACCTTGATGCATGTTCCTGTTATAGCTCCCATTTCTTTCAACACTATTAGAACCAAAATCAAAGCGATGGGGGTGAGAAATCATAGTAAATAATAAAAATAAAAAACAAAAGCAAAAATAAATAAACAAGAAAAAGAAAATATTTACAATAACCAATAATAAGGCACACGTTTGCAATTCCCCGGCAACGGCGCCATGTTGACGATCGGTTTTTCTATCGGTAAAGAAATATAAAAATATGATCGCATTGTAAGTATAGTTTCTAAACCAACAGAGAATCCTTTCGTGCAAAAGTTTTTTTTGTCACTTAAGCAAACCCAATAAAAATAAATAACTGAAGTATTCAAACCTCGGGTCGTCTTCTTAAGGAATTGCAGGGAGGTATGTTTTATTATTGGTTATGGAAAACAATATTTTTGGGTTTTTGAAATAAGGAGCAAGTAGTTTGAATAACAAAATAATAATAATAATAATAATAAAATCTCTTGGCAAGATATGAGAATTGGAAATCCTATCCTAGTTATCCTTATCAGGTGTGATGAGAATTGGATTTTACTCCCACTTGGTCAACCTCTAACTCTGAAGGTAAGTCAAGTGGACAAATCAATTTAACACCTAAAGTCCTAGTCAACTCTTAAGGAAAGACTAGAGTTATAGGAATTCAAATCAATCAGCAATTGGAAATTTCAACCACTGCTGAGTTTGATAACTCAAGTGTTACCAATTAATTAACCCAAGCCAAAAGGGAAAAATAAATCATAAATAGAGTAAAACAATCATGAGTCTGAAATACCACAAATTATATTAATTAAGAAAATCCTAACATGAAAAGTTCATAAACTAAATTGAGAAAATAAATAAAAGGAACATTGAACCTGTGATTGAAGAAGATGAAATCCTAATTCCTTTAAGAGGAATCCTAATCCTAAATCCTAAGAGAGATGAGAGAACTTCTCTCTCTAAAAACTACATCTAAATTATGAAAAGTGAATTATGAGTCGTATCCATTGTTTTTTTTATGAATGGATGGATTCCCCATTTTATAGCCTCTAATTTGTGCTTCTAGACTTGGATCTGGGCCAAAAGATGGTTCAGAAATCGCTAGGAGCATTTTTTTGCAATTTCTGCTCGTGGCGTTTGTCACGTGTACGCGTGGGTCATGCGTTCACGTCATCTGGAGTTTTGTTCATCCGCCCGTCCGCGTCAGTCACGCGTCCACGTCAGTTGTGTTTCGCGCTAGTCACGCGTCTGCGTCGTTCACGCGTTTGCGTCGATGCCATTTTACGCAAGGCACACAATCACGTCGTCTATGCATTCGCGTCACTGCCGATTCTTCAAAAACTCCATTTTGTGTGTTCCTTTCATTTTTGCGTGTTTTCTTTCTATCCTCTAAGCCCTTCCTGCCTTATGAAACCTGAAAATACTTAACACACAAATCACGGCATCGAATAATAATAAAGGATAATTAAATTTAATATTTTTAAAGCATAGGAAACATGTTTTCTCATATATCATAAAACAAGAAAGGAATAGTAAAACCATGCAATTTACATGAATAAGTGTGTGAAGACTTGATAAAAACACTCAATTTAAGCACAAGATGAATCATAAAATAGGGGTTTATCAACTGATCAGAACCCGCAGGGGGTGATTTAGGCTGCTTTTGGACCTAGTTTCAAGCCCAGAAACACAGACTAGATGCTGGGGGCAAGCTGAGACTCATCATCAATTCACATTCACTTAGTTTTAGTTTTTAGTTTTGAATCTTAGAGAAAAACACTACTTCTCCTAGGGTTCTTAGATTTTAGTTTTATGCTTTTGGATTGGATATTGAGAGAGCTACTATTACCTTCAATTGGAGTCTTCTTCATTATAGTTTACCTTTCTACTACTCTACTCTTTTATTTTCCATTTAATTTGCTCGTGATCATATATGGATATTGTTAGTTTTGGGATTTATTAATGCAATGAACAATTTTTACAATTACTTCCATTTTCTATTTGATTTTCTTCAATTAATTATTAGCTTCAAAATTTTCTTTTATTAATTTATTTTAATTACCATGTCTCCTATCTACTCCCTTTACATGTTTGTGGAAATGGCAATCATGTTAATGGAGTAGACTCCCAACTTGGCTTTGGAGTTGATTAATAGGAAACCCTTGAGTTGGAATACTCAAGTGATAATATGTAATTCAAAATTTTTGTCAACTGGATTTTCACTAACTCTAATCCTTCCTTGGGAAGTGATTAGGACTTGTGAATTAGAGTTGGTCTTACCTACTTAACTTTCCCCTATTCGTTAGAGGATAACTAAGTAGAAGCAATAACTTTTTATTATTATACTTGGGAAAACCAACAAGGATAGAAATTCCAATTAATCTTTTCCTAGCCAAGACCTTTTATTCCAAATACACAACATCTCTTGTTAATTGCTCCTTGCATTAATTTTCAGTTTTTCACTTTTCCATTTTCAAACATAAAAAATTTCTCAGAAAATTTCTGACCAATAAATTACACTCTTTTGTTAACTCGTTGGGAAACGACCTGGAAATTTTACTCCCAGTTATTTTTCTTAGTTGTGACATCTTTTAAATTGACAGTGGGAATTTCGTCGGTTAGGAGATGTACTCGCAACGCTATTTTTATGAGAATATCTTAACCGGCATTTTTTCACCCGTCAATTAATGGCGCCATTGCTGGGAAATTACAATGGTGTTATGTTATTTGCTATTGTGAATATATTAATATTGTAAATATCTTACTTTTTGGTTATTTCTAGGTCTTGCTAGTAATTAGGAGTTTACCCTTTCTTTGCATCTTTGATATTTTTGTTTTGATTTCCTCTTTTCTATATGAATTCTCGTCCTTGTGGTTTTGGATATGGTTATGACTATGTTATAGGCAATGAAAACTTTAATGATGGTTCACATTATGGAAGAGATGAACTCTTGAGAAGGGAGCCACATCCGTATGAGCAATCATCATGGCAACCTTCTCAACCAAGTTAGTATGATTGCAACTCCTCCTATGATGCATATCATTCCAATGGATATGATGGTTCTTATCATGATTATGCCACTCAACCACCATCATTCCATGCACCATACTCTCAACATAGTCCTCAAACACCATCATTCCAATCCACCTCCTATTACCGTCAATCACCTCCACATAATCCTAATCCATATCTTCCATATGCACACACTTATAACCATTATGAACAAGCACCCATGGAGTCACCACCACTTCAACATCACTACCCTCACAATCCTTCTTTTTCCTCCAACCAAGCCCCTATGGATGATACACTTGGTATTATTCCTCAAGAGCAAGAAGAGCTCCAAACCACACTCACTAGTTTCACCTCCACCCTCCAAGAGCTTACATTCCGTATACCTCTATCTTCTACCAAAAACCAAAATACCTTCCAACCTCCGAGCTTTGATGACCTCCTTTCCAACCACATGATGAATTCTCCTTTCCATCACAACCCTCCATGGAAGAATATCCATGTCCATCAATCCAAAAGCAATATGATCCTACTTATGTTAGAAAAGTGGAACAAGAGCCAAAGGATCATCTCAAGGAAGCAATGGATCGGCTTCAAGCAACCATCCATCAAAAGTTGGACTCATGGGATTCATACCACAAGCAAAACATGTCCACGAATAATTATGGAGAATCAACTGAAGAGAGGAGTATGAGGGAGATTTCAGAGGCTCATCTTAAGAACAAGGAAATCACTACAAGAATTTGATAAATTAGCGACGAATTTTTGCGAGAAATATGTTTTGTCACTAATCCGTCACTAACTTGCGAGGAATTAGTGACGCACTAACGACAAAATTAATGAGTGGTCACAAAATACCCGAACCTGAGAAAAGCAACTGATTAGCGAGAGATTTACGAGTAAGTTTGTTTCTCGTAGATTGACTTTTATGGCTAAAAAAAAGCGGGAAAAATTTTCTCAATTTGTCACAAATTAATTAGCGAGTGACAATGTTCTAGCAAATCAGTCACTTAGGGGTACAATCGAATAAAAGTAAAGTAACGAGTGATATTATTGTCACTATTCCGTCGCAAGTGTTTGATATACAATTAGCGAGAAATAATTCACACACTAGTTCGTCGCTAAATAAACTTTGTGCGAAATGGCTAATTAGTGAGGAACAACATTCCTAGCTAATCCGTCACAAAGAATTGAAATGCATTTTGCGATGGATAATTTCCTAGCTAATTTGTCACCAAAGCTTTTATTTTTTAGTGAGCAACTAGTTTCTCCCTAATTTGTCGCATAATATTGTAAAATTCAAAATAAGAGTAGCGACAGAAAACAGTTGTCGCTAACTCGTCGCAACAGATAAATCAGTTAGCGAGGGAACTGTTCCTCGCTAATTAGTCGCTAAAGTGGAAATACGGATATTGAGCGCCTAGGACATAAGTAGTGAGAAATTTGCGACCATTTAACAACTGACGCAGTTCGTTCACTGATTTCAAGTCGCTGATTAGCGGGCGAAATACATTTGTCGCTAAGTTGTCGCAAGTTTAATTTAGCGAGCGACTTGGCAACTGCAATCTTGTCGCAAAGTAAAAGCTATATCCTACCTATTTTGTAGCAAATTACTCGCTAATCTCGTTGGAAATCCGTCGCAGAGTTATAACAAATCCAAAACTGATCGAGAAAATTTTATAAGTAACTGGTCGCAATTGAATAACTAATCAAAAGCTTATTTAGTGAGGAATTAGCGACCGTTTAACAACTGATATACTTTTTCGCTTATTTCATGTTGTTACTAATTTGTCAGAAAAAATATTAGTCCCATGTTGCTACTAATCACTAACCACTATATAAATACATGGAAAATTCATGAAAAAAATCATTAAAAAAAGTAATACAAATTATTTTAATATAAGATCACTGATATTTACATAAATATTTTCGTATTTTTTTTAAAATCTTATCTACCTCATAAAAGATTTTTTAAAATTTAAATTCTTTTTAAAAAAATCAAAATAAAAATATGAAAACAAAAGAAAAAAAAGCAACTTAAAAAACAAAAAAGCATTTAATTTAAAAAATTTAAAACGTACCTATAATAAGAACTTTTTTTATTATTTCAAATAAAAAATTGCGTATAAGCATTATTTCTAATGCTTTAAATCAAAATTTGAAAATTCTATTATCGTTACATGAAAAAACTAAAATGAGCCCTATTATATATACTATATATGAGAATTGATATTGAGAATTTGAGATCTTGTTATACATTGATGCAAGACGTAATCAATACCTATGCATATGAATATATATATATATATATATATATATATATATATATATATATATATAAAATTAAATTTAATAAATAATACTAACAAACTTGATTTACACATATAATCAAACTTTACAAATAACATATTCAAATTTATAATCATAACACACATATACAAATGTACACTTGCTATCATAGTTGTAAAAATCGAATCGGACTGACCGGTTCGATTAGAAAATCGGTGAACCAGACTCTAATTCGATTTGATTTATTCCTTGGACTATTTAAGGAAGAAAACTGGTATGAACCGGTAAGAATTGGATCAAACCGGCAAAAACCGGTGCAAACCAGTCTGCGTGAAAAATTTTTTAAAATGTCTCCGCCGGGTCTCGAACCAAGAACCTTGGAGCAAAAACAACCTCCATTTGCCACTCAACCATTTGCTTCTAACTATTATAGTTAACAAATACTAATTATATAGTATACAAAAATATATAATTTAATTTAATTTTTGTTTTTTCTATTTTTCAAATTAATTATATTTTAATTATATACCATTATTAATATAAATATAAATTTCACTAAAATTCTATCACTAGCTTTTAGTTTTCAAGATTATTGCTGAATTTGTCTTAAATCTCTAAAAAATTTAGGATTTGTTTGATTTGTGTTTTTATTTTTAATATTTTTTGTATTTTGAATTTTGTAAAAAAAAATAGTAAAAATAATAAAATTTTATTTTCTATTTTTACCTGCTATTTTTATTTTTTTCTTCACAAAATCTAAAAAATAAAAATACTAAAAATAAAAATAAAAATCCAAATCAAATGTATCATTAGCAGTAGAAAATAAAAAGGCCAATAGTATTACGTGTATGAGGGTACTCCACCCCTCTCTTTTCCTCTGAAAATTCAAATTGGAGAACCCTAGTGCTAAACCTCCTTTGAACGCAGTCGCAGCAGCCCACCATCCCTCTTCGGTCATCGTCGAACTCTTCTCCTCCAGGGACAGACCGTGGGTGCCACATCGCGCGTGGAAACTTTGTTCGACGGTTCAGCCCTATTTGATTCGTTCCTCCTGTTGTTGCTGTCGTCGAAAGCTCTCCTCTCCTCTCTCTCTCTCTCTCTCTCTCTCTCTCTCTCTCTCTCTCTCTCTCTCTCTCTCTCTCTCTCTCTCTCTCTCTCTCTCTCTCTCTCTCTCTCTTCGCCGGTAGTACCCATTGTAACATCCTGCATTTTTTTAAAATCTAAATATGAATAGATTGTGATTTTATTTTATTAAATTTAAACTTTATCATTTTAGAAATTATTTTATTAGAAATAATGAAATAGATTCGTAGATAACTTCATTTTTAAATCAAATAAGATTCTTAAGTAATTTTATCATAATGGAATATTTTGCATAATTTTAGTGATTGAAAAATAAGTAAGAATTGTATAGTTTAATTTAAGTGATTTCTATTATGAATAAGCTATGACTTATTATTAATTTGAACTCCTTATTTTATAAACTAATCTATTAAGAGTAATCAAATTAGTTTTATTAATATTTGGAGTTAAGATAATTAATACTCTTGTGTAAATTTTTATAATTGGTTATTTGAAATTAAAACTCAGCAATAAAAGTATTATATATTTAATTTAAGAAATTTGTATTATGATTAAATTACGATTAATTTTATTAAATTGAGCTCTTAGAGATTAATTTATTAGAAATGATTAAATTAATTTTTACAAATACTTTGAGTTTAAGTTAACTAACGTGTATGTACTAAGGTGGAGGAGTGACTGAGAGAGAGTCGGACGTGAGGAAGGAGAAGAGAGATTGAGAGAGGGAGACAGAGAGCTCAAGAGCAAGGAAGGGGAGGAAGGCTGCTCCCGTCATCACCGCCAATTCCGCCTAGACTGCCGCCGTCGCCATTGAGGGAGTCACTGCCTCCGAATCCTAACCGTCACTGCTGTCAGAAGAACGAACCTGGAAGGAGAAGGACGAGGTCTGTTCTCGCACTGTCCTGCTCCGCCGCCGCCGCTGCCGTTGATTGGGGTCACACCGTTGCTGTTGCGCCCTGTTTTCTTTGATAGACCACTGTTGAGAGTCTGCCGTCAGAGAAGCATCGTCGGCGTTGCTGCTGTGAACTATTTCAGCTACTACCCTGGTATTGCTCGGTCACCACCGCCTCCTTCGCCTTTGTCTCTGAATTCTGTACCATTCACGACCTATTTTGATTATTGTTATTCTTGCTTGCCGCTTCTGCAGAATGTGAGAAGGGAGAGGAGTTGTGTTCTTTCGCTGTCGTCGTCGTTGTCAAAATCAGGACAAATTTATTGGTAACTCTGTTGTTTCCATTCTTGAATTTGCGCTACTTCCATTTTGTTCCTTAGTCTTTTCTGTTCTAGTAAGGAAAACCTATGTCTCTGTTTAACACTCCTGCTCTGCCTTCTCTGTTTGCTGATGGAACTATCATAGGAGATAGTGTTGATGATAATAAAGAACTGTTAGAGTTGCTGCTGCTACTGCTAGTTTGGTTCGAGTCTGTTGCTGCTACAAACTAAAACAAAAGAGGGGTTTGTTGCGCTTAATTATCGAATTTCGGCTAATCGAGGTAGGGGGTTTAATTTAAACGGTTTTAATTTAAGAATGCCGACAAAGTTTATTGGATAACTGCAAATAGGTATAATAATTGTGAGTGATTGATTGATTATATGAATGTTGAATTGTGGTTGAGATTGTGATTGGAATGATTGAGATTTTGGTTGGAACTTTGATTGAATTCGTTGATTTTGTGAAATTGATCATGCGTGGTTTATGAATTGTTTGATGAGAGATTGTTGTGAATTCTGTATTTTGATGGATTAAATTGAAATTTTTGTTAATTGTTATTAAACTGGTTATATGATTATTGTAATGGACTTAGTTGGTGATTGATTGGAGTTGGGTTTAGAGAATATTTGGAGGAATGAATCTTGAAATGTTGAATTGATTGCTGAGAATCTGAGTTTTGAAATTAAATGGAAACTTTGGAAGTAAATCAGATATTCAACAGTAATCAAAATGATAAGAGAGTAAAAGCTAAGTAAACTAGGATGAAATTCGTTGTTGGAATTTAATTTTAAGAAGTTTGAATTAGCTGGAGAATTAGTTGTGATTTTCAAAGTTAAACTGAAAAATCTGATTTCCTGCATTATCTTTAAATGAAATTGGTAACTTTGAAAAGCTATAACTAATTCTATGATGATCGGAATTGCGTGAGACCAAGTCTGAATTAAGCTTGGGAATATTAGGAGCTGGACTGGGGAATTTAAGACCTTTTTGTTAAGTATATGATTTATGGTGAATTTTTTAGTTATGGTTGTGGAAGCTGATTTTTACTGCAGAATTTTTAGAACAGCAGTAACTTGTTGGCTCTGCTGTGTGTGTTTCGAATTGAATTTTGAAATGGAACCAATTTTAAATGAAACTTTAGTCCTATTATTTTTATGCCGTAAAATTTCAGAACAGTTGGACTTGTAGTTTTAAAGATATGAATTTTTGAAAAATGATGCATTATGCAGTAAAAGCCAGATTCTGTTTTCTTAAATCAGTAACTTTGAGAGTTTATAACTTTGGATTCTGGATAGTTATTGAGATGGAACCAATTGGAGATGAAATTTAACTATGTTTAACATATGTGATTTAAATTTCAGGGCTGTCAATATTTTAATGAGTAAGTTATGGGATTTGGAAGAAGATATGTTCATTAACTTTTAAAACAGAATTCTGTAGAAAATTACTCAACTTCTAAGTTATATAACTCCTTCATTAAAAACGATATTGATCTGGAACCAATTGGAAAAGAAACCTGGATGAGTGAAGTTGAACCACATTAATTTTTAAGGTTATTGGATTTAACTTAGATTTTATATTAAATTTTGAATATCACATGCTGCTGCTGTTTTCTGATTTTAAGACACTGCAGAGCAGTCACGGTTTTGCTTCTATTCCCAAAGCTAGAGTAAGCAAAAAATTATGATTTTTCATTTAATAGAAAGCTTAATCCGAGACGGTATATAAAGTTTGTGCAATTCTGACTTCATTTGATATTTTAAAAATTGATTTTTACACTATTATCAAGTATTTTGAGAATATATTGTTGTGGTACTTGCTGATAAAAGGTTGGTAAAATGTTGAGAAAGAGGAAACCCATATGGGTGACTAAGTTCTATTTTTAGAGGAGGTTATGTTCGAATTTTCATAAAAGTATAAGGTTGTAATTAAAACGAATATTTAAGACTTGTTTAAAGACGATAACTTTGCTGAATCTTTTGAGAAAAGATTATTTGGTTTTTGAGGTTGTTGGCAAAGGCGTGGAAAGAAGGTTAACATCCTCTACTGATTTGGTTGGTTGAACTTGCACAAATTACTACTATAGAGTGATGTTATTGAACCTGTTTTCTGATGCAATCTCTTTTAATGGGAATCAATTGTTTGATTTTTGGTCAGTGTTAAATAGTCAATTATTGTACTCTCGTTTTTCAATGTCTCTTATCAATTATTCAGCTATTTGCTGGCTCCTGCTATTTTCGACTCACCCTGTTCTCTTCTGTTGAGAGAAGCTGAAAATGAATCCTGTTTGTGTTTCTTGGTGAAGTTTCTACTTTAATTTCTCATCTTGCTTTCTTCTATTTGATTATGTTGTTTATCTT
Organism: Arachis hypogaea; assembly: GCF_003086295.3. Taxonomy (NCBI): domain Eukaryota; kingdom Viridiplantae; phylum Streptophyta; class Magnoliopsida; order Fabales; family Fabaceae; genus Arachis; species Arachis hypogaea. The sequence continues at coordinate 75,466,427 of NC_092041.1, read as the reverse complement.
GATTAATTTCTTTTGCGTGCAAACAAGAATCACATGATGTTGTGTAGTGTAGTGCAGTGCCTTTGATTTTGACTGTTGTTGGATTCTTTATAATTATGAAAGTTCTTTTCTTTTCTTTTTTGTTGAATTTCTTGCTACTTCTTTGGTGATCATCTTATATGAATCCATTTATGGAATTTTTCATCATGGGTTAGTTTAGCTTATAGTTCTATGACCTCATGTATGGACACAATTTTCCATTTTTCTATTGATTCGTGTTGCTTTTATGTAATCTGTAGAACTGATGAGGTAATCAACACTCAATTGATGGTTTCTCGGTAAATTTTCCAAAAATGGGTCAAACATTTTTCTCCATATTTCAGCTGGAAAAAAAGAGGTTGTTATGGCTTATTGGCATTACATTTGCAGTATGTAAATTAAATTATTAGTTTTATTATAGAATTGTAATTTTTTTAATTATAATTATAGCATGTAAATTTATATAAATCAATAAAAAAATCAATTCTTTTTATACTTTCTTATTTTCTCCCTTCAAAAGCGTGGCTATGTCTCCTATTGGCACGTTTTCGAAGCGTAGCTAACATTAACTCAATTGGCACGTTTCTAAAAAAGCGTGGTGAAAAGATATCACTACACTTTTTGCATATTTGGAATGTTTTAAAAGTATAGCAAAAGCCAAATTTTCTTGTAGTGTGAGATACTTATCGATTTGTTACCAGTTTAAAAGGAATTTGCGATGACATTTTGCGATAGTATTACAACTAATTGACTAAATATTATTTCCTAGCAAATTAGCGACTATTTCATAACTACTTTCTCATTTCGAATAGCTTTGGTTTAGCGACAAAATTCCTACAAATTTGATTAAGGATTAGTTATAAATTTGCTACAAAATGTGACAGATTTGCGATCATATTAGCGGACAACTTGTGATGAGTTAGCTTCGGAAAAATTCCTCTCGAATTAGCGTCAACTAATCATTCCATTTTGTCTACGAAGTTAACTTGCATTTAGCGATGAGTCTGCTGCAGTAAAGTTTGTCGCTAATTAGCGACTACCGTTTAGTCAATTTCTTTTATGGAAGTAGCTTTTACTTTAGTGATGGATTTGCGACTATCTATTCGGTAGCTAAAAAACTTTCCGATGAATTAGCAACGGTTGTGTTTGCCTCACTGATTTGCGACTTGTAATCAGCGAGGAAAGCATTAGTTGCTAGGCGGTAGCTAATCTGTCACAAATTATATTTTGCGTCGAATTAGCGACGATTTTACGACTCTTTTGGTGGAGCTAATCAGCCATATTCTTGTAGTGAATGGAGTGTGTTTTACAACAAGTGGAAGGATGGAGATTGTTGAAGAAGAAGAATTTGAAGAAGATCTATGGGAGGTTGAAAAAGAAGGAAGTTTCATCATTGAATACAACTCTACACTAAGTGACAATGGTGATCTTGTTGAAACTTCTTCCATGAGATTTGAAATCGATGTTGAGGAAGAATGTGCACAACCTCTAATGCATGTTTTGATCAATGAGAAAGAGTTGGAAGAAGTTAGAAAACAAGAGGAAATTGAAGAAAGTTGTCAAAAGATGGAAGTCATCAAGGAGGAGCCAAAGGAAGTGGAGCCTACAATGTTAAGACCAATGGATATCTTCCTTGCTAAGTCACTATCCGAATTACAAGTTGAATGGATAATCATCTTATCTTTCAATTTTCTTGGCCCATATCAATATGCATTGTTAGAAACGGATGGTCAACTTAGAACTCTTTATGGGTTAGAGAGTAAGAAAGAGTTGGATGTTGGTTGACAATTGGAATCAAGGTGCATAAGGGATGGATGTTCAAACTTTGAAATCCAAAAGTGGAGTGAAGCTCAATTCTATGGAATTAGGATGAAGATTAGGAGTTCTAAGGAGAATTCAAGTAGTTTTCCAACTAAGTCACCCAATTGGAAGCATGAAGATCAAGAAGAAACGGGGTTGACAAACAAGGTATGGGACACTGGAATATACATAGATAAGCATCAACTTTGGGGTCTTGGTACTCGCTTGAGATCTCTTGGTAGCTTGACACGCTTAGTTTGGGATCCCGGAGGCTATTGGAAGTGCAAACATTGGTGGGGATTCAAGGAACAGTTCAAGCATAAGCCACCATAGCAAGGATCTCACCAAATATCCAACTTAAGGACAATAAATAAAAGTGCTAGGTGGGAGACACCCCACCATGGTAAACTCTTTTCACTCTCTTGTATATATAATCAATGAATGAATTGAGTTGCCATTGTTAGGTAGTTTTCTTCTTTGCATGCTCTTTTTTAGTGTTTTGGTTGCAAGTTTGTTTGATTAGATTTATGCCTTAAGTTGTAGAATACTTGTTGTTAAATTGTATTTTGCTTAAAGTGTAAGTTTTGTGTGTTTTGTATTTGAAAATTTTTCAAAAACTAAAAAGATTTGTTGTTAAATTTCAAGTTTGATTATTTTAGAATGCTTGTAGATTAGGAGAGTGCCCTGTTTCTGTTTTCATATGTAAAAAAAAAAAAATTGGCAAGCCACGCATAAGCGTGGCCGACGCGTACGCGTCGTATGCCATATTGGAACTCCCGGTCCAAAAACTTGAGAGTTGTGCTGCAGTAGTGTAGGATTTGTGCGAAAAGCACAATCTAGACCCACGCGTATGTATGGGTGACGCTTTCACGTCACCTGGACTTTCTGCGTTCCACGCGTACGCGTGGGCGACGCTTACGCGTTGCTTGTCTCTCCTGCCTTCCAAGCGCACACGTGGGTGACGCTTACGCGTCGCCTGCCGCGCCCTGTTTTCCCCTGTTTCTTCCCTATTTTCTTTTTTTCTTCTTCTCTTCTTTTCTTTCTTCTTTCTTCTTTCTCCTTTCTTCTTCCATATTTCTTCTTCATTCTTTCTATTTCTTTCCTCTTTCTTTCTCCCTTCTCCCACCACCACCAGCAGACACCCATCGGACAACTCCGGCAGCAACAATTTCCTTTTCTTTTTTTCTTTCCTTCATACTCACATTCTCTCATTCTTACTCACATTCTTCTTCCTATTTCCATCTTCTCTTTAAGGTCTCTTCTCTTCCTTTCTTCTACTTTTTCATTCTACTTTTATTTATTGTATTTGACTATTTTATTTATTTTAATTTTGTATTACCTTTGTTATTTTTAATTCCTTTTTCGTCCTTTTCTCTTGCATTTTTATGTTGGTGTTGGAGCTTTATTTGAGTGATTATTTTGCTATATTTTAGCTTGTGAATATTATGAGAAGTGCCTTGACAATTGACATTTTATTTTGGGCCTCCTATACACTTGGATTAATTACTTTAATTCCTATTTTTAAATTACACACCAAGTGTTTGTGAAAAAGCTCTTATGACATTTTGATTTCTTATCTATTTTATTCTTACATTTTAATGCTCTTTTTTCACAACCCTTGCAATCCATGTATATTGAGCTTATTATTCATAATTGTCATCATACAAGTGCTCATTATTTTGTTACATATCATTGTTGCTATTGATGCTTGAGCTACACTTCTCATGCTTATTATTGCATGCCTTTAACCCTCTTGCATCTAGTTGTTATGATATGCCTTCATGATTTTTATTGATGCCTTCCATGCATGTTGCAACTACCATGTATTTAAGACGTTTTCTGTTCATTTGGCATTCATTATTACTAGGACTTTCTTCCTTCCGGTTTTTAGCTATCTATATTTGACATTACTTCTCTTTCTTCCTTCTTCAGGATGGCCACCAAGAGAGGAAAATAAAAGGCTTCTGACAAGACACCGGCAAGGAAAGGAACTAAAAGAGCACCAGTTAAGGCACAACCCTCTACAAGCGTCAAGCCACCTACTAAGCGGGTGAAGAAGACCATCAAAGTTGATGAAGCAGAAAAGGCATTTCCTGCACGGGATTCTGCACGGTTCACTAACCATTACTGTGAGCGGATGTTCCCGATCTTGGCAGAGAGGAACTACAATAATGAGCACCTACTCATCCTTCCAACACATTTCATTGACTTTGTGGAGCCTCGCATTGAAAAGAGACAGTGGAGATTCTTAAGGAGGCAGCCGTGGGAGGCAAATCTCTCTTGTGTAGTTGAATTATACTCCAACTTTTATTCGCCTACCTTGTAGTCTGTCTATGTTCGCCAAAAGCAGGTCCCTGTCTCCGAAGGTGCCATTCAGAGAGTATTAGATCTTCCACCGAGCCCAGAGGGGTTAGATGCATATCAAGAGGCACAACTTAAGTGCCAGACATATCAGTTTGACTTGGACAACGTCCTTGGAGTCATAGCACAACCTGACAGCAGTTGGATCTATGGACAACACAGAGCAAAACCTAAGAATATCTCCGCCCAAGCACTCACCTTGGAGGCTCGCATGTGGGCACAGATTATGTCCCACTACATCTTTCCGAGCACTCATGAGTCCACATTCACTGCTGACATGGCTATTCTCATCTGGTGCATTCTGACAGAGCAACCTCTCAACTTGCCCCGACTCATCCGGCAGGTAATGGGACACGTAGAGATAGCGGACAACCTTTCTTTTCCCGCGTTGGTTACAGATTTGGTCTCTGCAGTAGGAGTCTCCTATCGGGCTAGGGATACAAAGACTATGATTCCTAGGGATGATCAGTATGTCCCGAATGGGAAGTATATCAGACTTCCAGTACCCTCCGCAAGCTGACCTGAAGGCCTTTCTTATTTCACTCCATCATCACCCACTCCACAAGCACCTACCACTAATAAGCTACTTCTTCAGATCCTTAAGAGGTTGGACTGACAAGACCGGCGGGCTGAGCAAATGGAGCGCCGTAACAAGCGCCGATACAACTACTTGAAGGACCTCCTTGTTAGTACTCACCCACCTCCGGAAGAGAAAGATACCCCGGACTCCTCTTCACGTTCCAGCATGGAGAGCCATGACAAATCGGACATAGGAAGTGATGCTCCCAGCACCACTTTGCTCATCACAGATGGCACGAAGGATCGTGCCAAGCCTTAAGTGTGGGGAGGTCAGTACCTGACTTCTGGAGGTAATCTCTCTCTTAACACCAATATGTTAATTTTCTTTTATAAGGTAGGATAGATTGCATGGTAGTAGTTGCTTGCATGTATGTACTGCTTGGTTGAAGTAATGATTTTCTTTTCAAGACACTATTTTATAGCATTTCACTAATTCGAATTGAAATTTTTGTTAAACTTGTTTGAAGATTTTAATTTGGAACATGGTTTTTAAGTTAATAACACATAACTTGTGAGACTTTGAGCCTAATTGTATGGTTACACTATTTAACCATGATTTTTCTTCTTGTGTGTTTTCTTCTCTATGATTGTAATCTTTAGTTTGTTTCATTCTATATGTCCATTATTTAGTGTATATTTATGCATATATCTGATTGAGGTCATCATTTGATTATAGCTCACTTATCGTAAATAGCTTACCATTTCATTTACCTTTGTTTACCACTTTGAGCATTTTTAACCCCCATTCGTTCTTTATACTACCACATCACTAGCCTTAAGCGGAAAAACAATTAATTACCCTATTTGAATCTTTGGTTAGCTTAAGATAGGGATTGTGTGTGTCAACTAAGTGTGGGAAAATATGAAAAATATGGTTGATGAGAATGTGTTTTGCTCTTATTGACAAATATTGGGAACTTGGGTGCTCACTTGTGTGAAATTAGAGAAACCATATGCATTGATATATTATGCTCTCAAATTTTTATATTTAAAAAAAAGAAAAAAATAATGAATAGGGGACAAAATTATCCCAATGTTAAGTTCAATAAAAAGATCAATGCATATGAGATGGAATTAAAACTGATACATGGGTGTGTGAAATTTTGCAAAAGTGAGACTTTGGGTAGCTAAGCATGATTTTAGAATTATATAGAGTGTGTGTATGTTTTAGGTGAGAACTTAGGTTAGTCAAAGATTCAATTTATAGCTCACTTGGTCATACATGTATCCTCACACTTACCTTGGCCCCATTACAACCTTGAAAAGCCCTCATGATGTTTGAATTTGTGCATTAAATATTTGTTGATTGGTTAGATGAAGAACAAAGTTTTAGAAAGCATGACTAGAGGAGATTAGAGTGGATTAACCCTAGACACGTGAGCGATTAGAGTGCATATACACTTCTAGTGAGGGTTCAATGCTTGATTCTATGTTCCTAGCTTTTATGAGCTCTCTTCTTACAAGTTTACTTGTCTCTTATTGTGTGATTTGAATTAGTGGAATCTAATTTATGTTTGTCTTGGAGAACTTCTTCACTTTTAACCAAGTAGGTAGAAATATCTTAGCATATAGTTGCATTTATATACATAGGTTGCATTGCATGAGTCTTATTTTTCTCCATTCATTCTTTTGGTCTCCTTGAGTTTAGCATGAGGATATGCTAATGGTTAAGTGTGGGGAGATAAATAAGCCACTATTTTATGGTTTATCTTGTGCTAAATTGAGTGGTTTTTATCAGTGCTCCGCACACTTATTAATACAAATTGCATGCTTTTACAAATCCTTCCTAATTTTGTTCCATGCTTGAAAACTTGCTTCCTAAGCCTTTAAATTGTCAAATTTTAATTCTCTTTTACACCATTCGATGCCGTGATCTGTGTGTTAAGTGTTTTCAGGCTTTATAGGGCAGGAATGGCTTAGACGATAGAAAGGAAGCATGCAAAATTGGAAGAAACACAAGAAACAAAGGAGCTGACCATCGAGGATCGACACGTACGCATGGCTTACGCGTGCATGCACATTGGCACATTTTCATCGATGCGTACGCGTGACAAGCGCAAACGACCAGCGACGCATACGCGTGACAATGCGTCACGTGCTGCACTAAACAGAACTGGCAGGGGGCAATTTTGGGCTACTTTTGGACCTAGTTTCAAGACCAGAAACACATACTAGAGGCAGAGGGAAAGCTGAGACTCATCATCAATTCACATTCACTTAGTTTTAGTTTTTAGTTTTGAATCTTAGAGAAAAACACTACTTCTTCTAGGGTTCTTAAATTTTAGTTTTATACTTTTGGATTGGATATTGAGAGAGCTACTATTACCTTCGATTGGAGTCTTCTTCATTATATTTTGCCTTTCTATTACTCTACTCTTTTATTTTCCATTTAATTTGCTCGTGGTCATATGTGGATATTGTTAATTTTGGGATTTATTAATGCAATGAACAATTTTTACATTTAATTCCATTTCCTATTTGATTTCCTTCAATTAATTATCAGCTTCAAAATTTTCTTTTATTAATTTATTTTAATTACCATGTCTCCTATCTACTCCCTTTACATGTTTGTGGAAATGGCATTCATGTTAATGGAGTAGACTCCCAACTTGGCTTTGGAGTTGATTAATAGGAAACCCTTGAGTTGGAATACTCAAGTGATAATATGTAGTTGGAAATTGCTGTCAACTAGATTTTCACTAACTCTAATCCTTCCTTGGGAAGTGATTAGGACTTGTGAATTAGAGTTGGTCTTACCTACTTAACTTTCCCCTATTTGTTAGAGGATAACTAAGTAGAAGCAATAACCTTTTATTATTATACTTGGAAAAACCAACAAAGATAGAAATTTCAATTAATCTTCTCCTAGCCAAGACCTTTTATTCCAAATACACAACATCTCTTGTTAATTGCTCCTTGCATTAATTTTCAGTTATTCACTTTTCTATTTTCAAACATAAAAAATTTCTCAGAAAATTCCTGACCAATAAATTACACCCTTTTGTCAACTCATTGGGAAACGACCTGCGAATTCTACTCCCAGTTATTTTTCTTAATCGTGACATCTTTTAAATTGACAGTTAGAATTTCATCGGTTAGGAGCTATACTCGCAACGCTATTTTTACAAGAATATCTTAACTGGCATTTTTTCACCCGTCAGTGGACACGTGATCCAAAATTACTAGGACCTGTGGTTTTGACATACTCAATTAAGTTTCTGATTTGATGATTAAACTAATAGTTACTGGTGTTGAGATCCTCAAACAAGGATTCAATAATCTGTTGCCACTCTCTTTTCTTTCTTTGATAGCTATTTTCAAGCTCTCTATATTTAGCAACATATTGTTCAATTTTTCTATTGAGTGTTGTGATTTGCTCTCTAAGATCCAATACATTGGTGCTTGTAGTTGTGGTTGGCCTATCAACTCAATGTCGCACCATAGAAGAGTTCCTTACCTCATCCATTGTAAGAACAGAAAAATTAATAGCAGTTTAAAATAAGGTAAAATAATAAATTAATTATCTAGATTAGGTTCAAAAATTTAGACATCTTAATTTAAAAATTTAAAGGTGATATTTGAATTCAGTGAATTTTTTCGTGTGGGAAAATGTAATTTTCTACAAAAAATTGCGTAAAAACGCGTACCGGTAATTTAGCCGGCTATACAAGCTTAAGTTTGTCTGATATTGCGAGTGAGAAAATAAAACTGTAGAAAAACATAGAAAAATATTTAGAATTTAAAATCTGGTGCTAGTTCTAAAAATTTTGGCCCAAAGTTGGGCTAAACGAACCAAAAATACTAACGAGTTGGACCGGACTCAAATTAGACCCAAGCCCAACATATATAAACCTATTTAATGAGCATTTCAGCTCATTTCATCACCAAACAAAGAGAAGGGGCACTGATTTGAGAAGAGAAGAGAAGAGGATTTGACACTATTCACTCCTCTCATCATTATATTTGCTCATAATCTGAGTTATGTCGTCTCGATTTGCGTACCATTTGCGGCTTCGCAAAGTTCTCGCCAATTTCGTCATTTACAGCTAAACAAAGTTGGCAAGAACTCAAAATCTATACTCCAGTTCTCTGCCCTAACAATTTTAAAATTTTAGGTTTGGTTATTGAGTAGATTTTGTGTTTTTAGTTGATTAGGTGGTATCTAACATTGGGCTATTATTGGTTTGTGCCCCAATCACCGTTGGATAAGGTAAGGTATCTCTTTACCTTTGTGAAGTGTTGAATTTGTGAACCCTAGGATTAATTTTTTCTCCAAGAGTTAATCCCACTTAGTCAACCTCTATACATTGAGGAAAGTCAAATAGGCATAATTAATCTCAATCCATAAATCTTAGCCAACTCACTAATTGACTTAGTGGAAGACTAGCATTAGTGGAAACTAAATCAACTAACAACCCTAAATTACCAATCAATATTGGACATCAATAACTCAAGGTCACCTAAGTCCTCAATCCCAAAGGCAAGAGTGTGAAAAACTACACACCAAAACTAAAAGAGGCATTTATCAAACACTTAGCATGCATAAAAGGTAAAACATGGTAAAATGCATGAATAATAAAATCTATGACTACCAATTACAAGAAAATTATAATAACAACTCAATTAAGCAACAATAAACATAAAGACATCAAATTGCATTAAATAGAATCAAAATTAACAAGGGTTCATGAACATAAAAGCAACAAATGATGAAATTAACAAGTAAACTAAGAGAACTAAGATGCTAAAACAAAAAATTGTAATTGAAACTAAATCAAAGCAAAATCAAAACCTAAATCTATGAAGAAAACTAAATCTAAAACCCTAAATTTTAGAGATAAGAGAGAGCTTTTCTTTTTAGAAATCTAACCTAAAGATTTAGCAAATTAAGGGTCTAAAAAGAATATTTTTAATCTTAAGCAAAATTTAGGAAGAATTCACAAAACCATGCTATTTCAATGAATAAATATAGGATAAGTTGATAAAATCCACTCATTTTAATACAAAATAAACCATCAAATTATGGTTTATAAAGCGATAATCACTGTAGTTAAACTCAATTCTTTTCTTATACATATCCTCTTATGACAATTCTTAAAAATCCTCTACTGATAACCAGTAAGGATGATGTTCTGACTCCCTAGAGATTTTCCTTTTCAAGACGGACAAAGAGTTTAAAGAGTTTCTTTTGAGCATCGGATTGTATTCTATATTATTGTATACATAGTTATAGTTTTTTCTCGCCTTTATTATTATATTTTGTAAGAGGGATAGGAGTTGTAATGATATGTATGCATGTATATTTATCAGTTACTTGTATACAAAGTCTGATATATATATATATATATATATATATATATATATATATATATATATATATATATATATATAAGGATTGTGTTATTAATTTGGTTATATATGAGTGTTTGATTAAGAAAATGTATTTTCCGGTTTTTAAAAGAAAACAACGACACAATTTCGAGTTAAAGGCTCATATCTTATTATTAAATATAAGGAAGTCGTCGTAACATTCTCATTATCAGAGTGACATAGCCGAAGGAGGACTAACTATGCTTTAATTGCATACTTTGAGGGTCTGTCATGTTGTAGGTCTTGTCTCGATGACGAGAGTTAGAGTTTTATGCACATGACGGTCTATTGATTAATGCTGTTAGTCTATCATTGCATACCTCATGGTGTTAAGTTTGGCCAGCTTAACACTAATGACTTATGTATATGAGAGCACTAACGGGTTATCATAGATGAAATAGAAGTAACAGAAAATGTGTACTGTAGGGTTTGGAAAACGTTAGAAGTTGCATCTCGGGGTTACTTAGTTACATACCTTGTTCTTTCATGGTTTGACCTGAAGTCTTTGTTTGAGATTTCTTGCTTGAAAAGTAGTTTGATTTTTTTCCAGCCCTATTCTTCGTTCATGTGCATTCTTGTTGATCTTAACTATATATGTCTATTTAGATTCCTTAGATATCTGCCTTGTGTTGTTTAAACTTCTCTTCTTGACTCGTGTATTCTTTGATATAACCTTGAATTTGTTTGATGCATCAAAGTGATTGTTGAAATCTTCGTGAACCTTGTCCTTCTTACTTGCTCTTTTTCTAAGGTCTTGTATCATTCTAAGGGAACTCGAGATTTGTTTTAGGGTCACGTGTGACCTTTAGAGATATCAGAATCGGAATTAATTTGAGATATCAAAATTGGTTTTGTTTGATTTATCGGAAATGATTTTGAGAATTGAAAATGATTTGAAATATGGGATTGGTCTGATTCTGGAAATCATTTGAAAAGAGTTTGTGAATAGTTTGGTTGGGATCCGAGAGGGGTGGCAAAGTTCGAATTTTAGAGGAGATATATCCGAAATTTTTATAAAACTCTGAGACCTTGTTTGAAGTGTTATTTAGAAGAGTTTGATTTATCGAAAATGATTTTGAGAATTGGAAATGATTTGAGATATTGAAATTGGTCTGATTTCAGAAATGATTTGAAAAGAGTTTGAGAAATAGTTTGGTTGAGACTCGAGAAGGGTAGCAAAGTCTGAATTTTAGAGGAGGTACTGTCAAAATTTTTATAAAAATTAGATACTTTATTTGAAGTGATTATTTAGAAAAATTTGGATTTAAGAATTATATTATTTGGTTTTGATTTATTAAGAAAAGAATTATGTTTTAAATTTGATTTACTAAGAAAAGAATTAATTATGTTTTGAGATTTATTTATTTATGAAAATAATTATACCATTTTGAATTTGATTTATCAAGAAAAGGTTCATATTTCGAATTTGATTTATTTAAAAAGAGAATTATGTTTTGAGCTTGAATTATTGAAGAAAGGAATTATATCTTGAGCTCGATTCAATATGAAAAGAATTATATTTTGGGTTTTGAAATAAAGAATTACCTTTGGAGGTGTTTTGCTGGATTTACAACATTCAAATTTGATTGGTGAAGAAAGATGATTTTTGGTCTCGGAAATTATTGAACTAGAGAATGAAGTTGAAAGTGAGTTTTTTTGCAATTATTTCAAATCTGAGAGTTATGCTTTTGGGGATTCCAAACAAAATTGAAGAATAGATTATCGAGAATAATTTGAGACTTTTGATTTGGTGAAAATGAGTTTTTATTGAATTGATCTGAATTAAATATGAGGTTGAAGATTTTCTCTCTTATTGCAGTGGATAAGTTTGAGGTTAAGGATTTTCTCGCTTGTCGCACCAAAAAGTCGGATAGAAGATCGAGGATTCACTTCGATTCAATTATGTATTATTAATTTGATTCGTGGTTATGTTTGATTATGTTTGATTGAAATGAGATTGGAATTAATGTGGTGAGGACATGACTTTGTCGTGCTAGCGAATAGGCAAGTTAAGATTGAGGATTCTCTCTCTTGCTGTGATAGATAAGTTGAGGTTGAGGATTCCCTCTCTTGTTACGGTGGGTAAGCGGAGTTAAGCATTTTCTCTCTTGTTACATCAGGGAATTGAATGGAGAAGGTTAACGATTCCCTTCGATTCAATTTCTGGCTATGGTATGAACGAGTTTGGTTGAAGATTCCCTATCGTTACATCACAGTGTCTCTCTGAATGGGAAGTTAAGGATTCCCTACTGGAAGGATGAGGATTCCCTTCGTGTAGAGAGACAATATCCGAGTTAGCTATCGGGTTTGGCTGTACAACCGACAAATGAGCTCATTGACCATAGGGTAGGCATGCATAATTTGCATTTGTATGTATTGTTTGGGTATGCATTGATGAACTACTATTTTATGACTTATTTTGGATCAAATCGATTGGATTCTATCAAATTTACTCACACTTATTCATGTAAATTGCATGTTTTTAAGTTTCCTTCCGGATTTTGTGCTATGATTGAAAACATGCTTCCTATGCCTTAAAATTGCAAATTTTTAATCTTCTGTTATTATCATTCGATGTCGTGATATGTGTGTTAAGTGATTACAGTATTTATAGAGTAAGAATGGCATAGAGAATGAAGAGGAAGCATGCTAAAGTTGAAGGAACATAAGAATTTGAAGATTAGAGAAGCTGGAAGCGACGCGCACGCATAGTTGAAGCGTACGCGTGATCAAGCAATCTTCCAGGCAACGCGGACGCGTGACTGATGCGTATGCGTGACCAGGAGTATCGACCACTGACGCGTACGTGTGACTGATGCGTACGCGTGACCTTGTGCAGAGCCAACCGATGCGTACACGTGCCTGACGCATACGTGTGACAAGCGTCATGTGCTGCAATTAAAGAAATATATTAAGGGTGATTTCTGGGCTGATTATTGGCCCAGTTTCAAGCCCGAAAATGCAGACTAGAGGTTGAGATAGAGTTGAGACAAGACACACTCACACTTTAACTTAGTTTTTGAGTTTTGAATTCTAGTGAGAGAAACTCCTACTTCTCTCTGGGGTTTTGGTATTCTTAGTTTCAATTTCACTTGGATCTTGAGAGGAGTTGCTGTTACCTTCGATTCTAGTCATTTTCCTTCTAGTTTTCTTCTTTAATTTCCTTATCGCTCTTTTTAATTTGGTTATTTTGACTTATAATTGGATCTTGTTAACTTTGAATTTCATTAATGCATCGAGTTATTTCTATATCTATTTTTACTACTTGCTTTGTTATTGTTGATTAGTGTTAGTGGTAATTTGAATTAAGTTAATTTCACATTTTTATCATGTCTTTTATTTTTTCCTACCAAGTGTTTGAGGAAATGTCATCCATGAGAATGGAGTAGATTTCCTTGCTTGGTTTGGGGTTGAGAGATTGGAGCCACTTGAATTGTCATACTCAAGTGTTGATTGATAATTGGAGATTGCTAATTAGCTTGAACCTCACTAACTCTAGTTCTTCTCTACGAAGTGACTAGAACTTGTGAGCTAAAGTTAGTGGTGTTTGGTGCGCGAAATTGTGAACAATACTTTTTCACAACTCTCATAATCCCCGGTCATGAACCCCAAAAACTTGGTGGCTCAATACCATGGCATTACACAACTTCGCACAACTAACCAGCAAGTGCACTGGGTCATCCAAGTAATAAACCTTACGCGAGTAAGGGTCGATCCCACGGAGATTGTTAGTATTGAAGCAAGCTATGGTCATCTTGTAAATCTTAGTCAGGCAAACTCAAATGATAATGGTGATGAACGAAAATAACACAAAGGTAAAGATAGAGATACTTATGTAATTCATTGGTAGGAACTTCAGATAAGCGCATGAAGATGCCTTCCCTTCCGTCTCTCTGCTTTTCTACTGTCTTCATCCAATCCTTCTTACTCCTTTCCATGGCAAGCTTAAGCAAGGGTTTCACCGTTGTCAGTGGCTACCTCCCATCCTCTCAGTGAAAGCGATTGCATATGCTCTGTCACAGCATAGCGGAATTCATCTGTCGGTTCTCAATCAGGCCGGAATAGAATCCAGTGATTCTTTTGCGTCTGTCACTAACGCCCCGCCCTCAGGAGTTTGAAGCACGTCACAGTCATTCAATCATTGAATCCTACTCAGAATACCACAGACAAGGTTAGACCTTCCGGATTCTCTTGAATGCCGCCATCAGTTCTCGCCTATACCACGAAGACTCTGATCTCACGGAATGGTTGGCTCGTTTGTCAGACGAGCACTCGGTTGTCAGGCGATCAACCATGCATCGTGCAATCAGGAATCCAAGAGATATTCACTAGAGCCTTGATTGCTTGTAGAACAAGAGTGGTTGTCAGTCACCTTGTTCATGGGTGGGAATGATGATGAGTGTCACGGATCATCACATTCATCAAGTTGAAGAACAAATGATATCTTAGAACAAGAACAAGCGGAATTGAATGGAAGAACAATAGTAATTGCATTAATACTCGAGGTACAGCAGAGCTCCACACCTTAATCTATGGTGTGTAGAAACTCCACCGTTGAAAATACATAAGCATGAGGTCTAGGCATGGCCGAATGGCCAGCCTCCCAATGATCTAAGAACTAAAATGTCCAAAGATGATCTAGAGATCTAAAGTGATCAAAGATTTTTTAATACAATAGTAAAAGGTCCTATATATAGAAAACTAGTAACCTAAGGTGTACAGAGATGAGTAAATGACATAAAAATCCACTTCCGGGCCCACTTGGTGTGTGCTTGGGCTGAGCAATGAAGCATTTTTCGTGCAGAGACTCTTCTTGGAGTTAAACGCCAGCTTTAGTGCCAGTTTGGGCGTTTAACTCCCATTTGGGTGCCAGTTCCAGCGTTTAACGCTGGGATTTCTTGAGGTGACTTTGAACGCCGGTTTGGGCCATCAAATCTTGGGCAAAGTATGAACTATCATATATTGCTGGAAAGCCCAGGATGTCTACTTTCCAACGCCGTTGAGAGCGCGCCAATTGGGCTTCTGTAGCTCCAGAAAATCCACTTCGAGTGCAGGGAGGTCAGAATCCAACAGCATCTGCAGTCCTTTTTGGTCTCTGAATCAGATTTTTGCTCAGGTCCCTCAATTTCAGCCAGAAAATACCTGAAATCACAGAAAAACACACAAACTCATAGTAAAGTCCAGAAAAGTGAATTTTAACTAAAAACTAATAAAAATATACTAAAAACTAACTAGATCATACTAAAAACATACTAAAAACAATGCCAAAAAGTATACAAATTATCCGCTCATCAGTGTTCACTTGACTTTCCTTCACTTGTTAGAGGATAACTAAGTGAGAGCAATGAGCCTTTACCGTCACACTTGGAGAAGACAATAAGGATATAAATTTCGATTCTCATCCCGAACCAAGGCCTTTTATATTGATTAATTACTAACTCTTGCTAGTTATCTATTACTTAATTTTCCAGTTATTTATTTTTCCTATTCTCAACTTCAAAAATCTCTAGGAAATCCTAACCAATAAATTGCATCATTGTGTCAACTCCTAGGGAAATGACCCGGGATTCTACTCCTGGTCATTGAATTTATTTGTGATACACTTGTTGAGACTATACCTGCAACGTTGATTTGGAAAACCCTTTTTAGTAATTCTTAACCTACATTTATCCGCTTATCATGCATCTTGTATTGGCTTGCCTATTTGAATAATTGTATCTATATGCTAATTGAACTAATTCTTGTAATTGTCCTCTCTGTTTGTGTATTCCTTGTCTTGTTTTATATATGATTAAACGACTGAGAGATCCCTCATGCTGGCAGTGATAATATCGAGGGTTGTTCCTGATTGTGTTGCCTTGCACTGTTTGAAGTCTATGATTGATTTCGTTTGAGAACTGAGTATTGACGAATGAATTGATGATAGTGCTTATTATATGTTGGACGAAGGCCATGATTTGATTTGAGTTAGGCCGAAGGCCGTGTTTTGACTTGATTTAGGCCGAAGGCCGAGTTGATCTGATTTGGGTTGGAGGCCCTAATGAAATTTGATTATATGTTGGATCGCAAACCATAATTGATTGTATTATGAGATATTAATTGAGTTTTGAAATTCTTTTAACTAAAGAAGTGAACTTTGAATTTTTGGATAATAAATTGTTAATATTTTGAATAGATTTATAAGACGAGCGATAATCACTATAGTTGAAATCAATTCTTTTCTTATACGTATACTCTTATGACAATTCTTAAAAAACCTCTGCTAAGAACCAGTGAAGACGATGTTCTCACCCCTACAAATTTTCCTTTTTAGGATGGACAAAAAGTTTAAGGAGTTTCTTTCAAGCATCAGATTGTATTTTATATTATTGTATATACAGTTATAATTTTTTCTCACCTTTATTATTTTATTTGTAAGAGGGATAGAAGTTGTAATGATATGTATGCATGTATATTTATAAGTTACTTGTATTTAAAGTATGGTATGTTTGTATGTAAGTATATACATATGAGAATTGTGATATTAATTTGGTTATATATGAATGTTAGGTTAAGAAAAAGTATTTTCTGATTTTTAAAAGAAAATGACGACATGATTTCAAGTTAAAGGCTCATATCTTATTATTAAATATAAGGAAGTCATTGTAACATTCTCATTATCAGAGTGGCGCAGTCAGAAGCGTGACATTCTGAAAGTAAGGGTGTTACAAGGTGCTTGCTGTTGGTACGGAGCATTGAAGTTTTGCTATCCTTGATTTTCTGAACCCAAATTTGGGTGGTTCCTCCATCTAGGATTGTGTGTTTTGAGAAAGGATCATTCTGTGGTCTTAAAGAATTCTCCATATAATATTACTCAGTGGAAGATTAGACGTCCTTGAATAGTTCATATTCTTCATTCTTATGAGCTCCCGCACACAATTCGTAGACGATAATTCTTGTCTTGATGGCTGAAACTTGCATTTGTCCCATTTATTTAGTGAGTGAAGTGAGTTGTTGAGACATAACTTTGTTTTGTACTAAGAGTGTGTCCAATGTCTCCATCTCCATCACTCCTCTTTTCATTGTTCTCTAGGTTGAGTAAATGTAATTATTGGCAGCTACTATTTCAATCAATTCTAAAGGTTTTGTAGGTGTCTTTCTATGCAATGATCCTCCTACTGATGCATCAATCATGGTCCTGAAAGTTTGTGACACTCCATAAAAATTTTGGATTTGAAGCCACTTAGGGAATGAATGATAAGGGTACTTTCTTAGCACCTCCTTGTATCTTTTCTAGGCTTCATAAAGTGATTCTCCATCTTTCTGGGAGAAGGAATTAATATCATTCCTCAACTAGGTTAATTTCTATTGTGGAAAATATTTAGCTAAAAATTTGCTAACTATGTTATCTCATGTTGCTTTGCTTTCCAGAGGTTGAGTTTGAAGCCACTGCTTGGCTCTATCGCTCAATGAAAACGACAACAGTCACAATCTTATGGCTTTTGTGGTAACTCCATTGCTCTTGATAATGTCGCATAGTAGCGGAAAACTAGCCATGTAGACATTAGGATCTTCGTGGGAGCTACCACTGAATTGCTCCTACTTTACCAGTTGAATGAGTAAGGGCTTCAACTCAAAGTTGTTGGCTTGGATGTTAGGTCTCACAATACTATTTCCACTACTACTAGTGATAGGTGTGGTATATTCACCTAGAGTTTTCCTGGTATTTTTGTTGCTTTCTGTCATTCTTTCTTGCTCTTTTACTTCTCTCCTAGCCTTTTATTTTTTTATTAATTATGCGAGTGTTCTCTCTCTTTTCAGATCAAATCGAAGAGGTGTGAAATCTTCACTGTCTTGCATACACAAACACAAAAACAATGACAACATGAAGGTTGGAATTCCTTATGCCAGAGTGAAGGGAGTTTCGGTAGGTAAGGAATTAAAAAAACAAAAAGAAAATAAATATCTAATTTAGTGATTCAACCAAATATTTCTTGCCAATCTCAGTTAATCCCCGACAATGGTGTCAAAAACTTGATAAGACTTTGGCAAGTGCACCAAATCTACACAAGTAATACTATGGTGAGTAGGTATCGTTCCCACGAAGATTAAAAGATTGAGCAAACAATGTTTAATTGAAACCTTAATTAGATTCACAAACTTTTGTAAGAGCAGAAATCGAACTTAAAACATTAACATTTTATTATGCAAGGCTTATGAATGATGAGATAGATAGATAGTGGATGAAGATGTTAGGGTTTCAGAGATGTTTAATTTTCAGGAAAAGAAATATTCATGTTTATTACCTTGACTTATGCACAGATATACTCACGACAAATTGGGTGAACCTTTTCAGATTGTGACTCAGCTTTGCTAAAGTCCCCAATTAGAGGTGTCCAGGGTTCTTAAGCACACTCTTATTTGCCTTGGATCACAACTCTTTATTTCTTTCTATTTTTTTTCGTTTTTCTCTTTTTTTTTCTTCTTTTTTTTTGAATAGTAATGCTTTTTCTTGCTTCAAGAATCATTGTAATGATTTTTCAGATCCTCAGTAACATGTCTCCTTTTTCATCATTCTTTCAAGAGCCAACATTCATGAACCACAAATTCAAGATACATATGCACTGTTTAAGCATACATTCAGAAGACAAAAATATTGCCACCACATCAAAATAATTAAACTGTTATAAAATTCAAAATTCATGCAATTCTTCCTTTTTCAATTAAGCACATTTTTATTCAAGAAAGGTGATGGATTCATAGGACATTCATAACTTTAAGGCATAGACACTAAGACACTAATGATCACAAGACACAAACATGGATAAACATAAGCATAAAATTCGAAAAACAGAAGAATAAAGAACAAGGAAATCAAGGAACGGGTCCACCTTAGTGATGGCGGCTCTTCCTTGCTCTTGAAGATCCTATGGAGTGCTTGAGCTCCTCAATGTCTCTTCCTTGTCTTTGTTGCTCCTCCCTCATGATTCTTTGATCTTCTCTAATCTCATGAAGGATGATGGAGTGTTCTTGATGCTCCACCCTTAGTTGTCCCATGTTGGAACTCAATTCTCCTAGGGAGGTGTTTAGTTGCTCCCAATAGTTTTGTGGAGGAAAGTGCATTCCTTGAGGAATCTCAGGGATCTCATGATGAGTGGGATCTCTTGTGTGCTCCATCCTCTTCTTAGTGATGGGCTTGTCCTCCTCAATGGGGGTGTCTCCCTCTATGTCAACTCCAACTGAATAACAGAGGTGACAAATGAGATGAGGAAAGGCTAACCTTGCCAAGGTAGAGGACTTGTCCGCCACCCTATAGAGTTCTTGGGCAATAACCTCATGAACCTCTATTTCTTCTCCAATCATGATGCTATGGATCATGATAGCCCGGTCTATGGTAACTTCGGACCGGTTGCTAGTGGGAATGATTGAGCGTTGTATGAACTCTAACCATCCTCTAGCCACGGGCTTGAGGTCATGCCTTCTCAATTGAACCGGCTTTCCTCTTGAATCTTGCTTCCATTGGGCACCCTCTTCACATATGACTGTGAGGACTTGGTCCAACCTTTGATCAAAGTTGACCCTTCTTGTGTAAGGATGTTCATCTCCTTGCATCATAGGCAAGTTGAACGCCACCCTCACACTCTCCGGACTAAAATCCAAGTATTTCCCCCGAACCATAGTAAGATAATTCTTTGGATTCGGGTTCACACTTTGGTCATGGTTCTTGGTGATCCATGCATTTGCATAGAACTCTTGAACCATCAAGATTCCGACTTGTTGAATGGGGTTGGTAAGAACTTCCCAACCTCTTCTTTGAATCTCATGTCGGATCTCCGGATATTCACTCTTTTTGAGTGAAAAAGGGACCTCGGGGATCACCTTCTTCAAGGCCACAACTTCATAGAAATGGTCTTGATGCACCCTTGAGATGAATCTCTCCATCTCCCATGACTCGGAGGTGGAAGCTTTTGCCTTCCCTTTCCTCTTTCTAGAGGTTTCTCCGGCCTTGGATGCCATAAATGGTTATGGAAAAACAAAAAGCAATGCTTTTACCACACCAAACTTAAAATGTTTGCTCGTCCTCGATCAAAAGAAGAAAGAAGAGAGTAGAAGAAGAAGAAATGAGGAAGAGGGAGATGGTGGTGTGTTCGGCCAAGGAGGGGGAGAAGTGGTGTTTAGGTTGTGTGAAAATGAAGGGTTGAAGAAGGGTATATATAGGAGAGAGGGGGGTAATGGTTCGGCCATTATGGGTGGGTTTGGGAGGGAAAGTGGTTTGAATTTGAAGGGTGAGGTTGGTGGGAATTTATGAAGGATGGATGTGAGTGGTGAAGAGAAAGATGGGATTTGATAGGTGAAGGGTTTTTGGGGAAGAGGTGTTGAGGTGATTGGTGAATGGGGGAAGAAGAGAGAGAGTGGTGGTGGGGTCCTGTGGGGTCCACAGATCCTGTGGTGTCAAGGAAAAGTCATCCCTGCACCAAATGGCATCAAAATTCACGTTTTGAGCCAATTCTGGCGTTAAACGCCGGGCTGGTGCCCATTCCTGGCGTTTAACGCCAGGTTCTTGCCCTTTCCTGGCGTTTAACGCCAGTCTGGTGCCCCTTTCTGGCGTTAAACGCCCAGAATGGTGCCAGACTGGGCGTTAAACGCCCAACTGCTAGGTTTACTGGCGTTTAAACGCCAGCAGCATCTTCCTCCAGGGTGTGCTGTTTTTCTTCCTGTTTTTCATTCTGTTTTTGCTTTTTCAGTTAATTTTGTAACTTCTCATGATCATCAACCTACAAAAAAGATAAAATAACAAAAGAAAATCATTAAATATACAACATTGGGTTGCTGATGAGCGGATAATTTGTATACTTTTTGGCATTGTTTTTAGTATGTTTTTGATATGATCTAGTTAGTTTTAGTATATTTTTATTAGTTTTTAGTTAAAATTCACTTTTCTGGACTTCACTATGAGTTTGTGTGTTTTTCTGTGATTTCAGGTATTTTCTGGCTGAAATTGAGGGACCTGAGCAAAAATCTGATTCAGAGACCAAAAAGGACTGCAGATGCTGTTGGATTCTGACCTCCCTGCACTCGAAGTGGATTTTCTGGAGCTACAGAAGCCCAATTGGCGCGCTCTCAACGGCGTTGGAAAGTAGACATCCTGGGCTTTCCAGCAATATATGATAGTCCATACTTTGCCCAAGATTTGATGGCCCAAACCGGCGTTCAAAGTCACCTCAAGAAATCCCAGCGTTAAACGCTGGAACTGGCACCCAAATGGGAGTTAAACGCCCAAACTGGCACCAAAGCTGGCGTTTAACTCCAAGAAGAGTCTCTACACGAAATTTGCTTCATTGCTCAGCCCAAGCACACACCAAGTGGGCCCTGAAGAGGATTTTTATGTCATTTACTCATTTCTGTACACCTTAGGCTACTAGTTTTCTATAAGTAGGACCTTTGACTATTGTATTAGGAATCTTTTGATCACTTTAGATCTCTAGATCATCTTTGGACATTTTAGTTCTTAGATCATTGGGAGGCTGGCCATTCGGCCATGCCTAGACCTTATGCTTATGTATTTTCAACGGTGGAGCTTCTACACACCATAGATTAAGGTGTGGAGCTCTGCTGTACCTCAAGTATTAATGCAATTACTATTGTTCTTCCATTCAATTCCGCTTGTTCTTGTTCCAAGATATCACTTGTTTTTCAACTTGATGAAGGTGATGATTGACGCCCATCACCATTCTCACTCATGAACAAAGTGACTGACAACCACTCTTGTTCTACAAGCATTTGAGGCTTGGTGAATATCTCTTGGATTCCTGATTGCAAGATGCATGGTTGATCGCCTGACAACCGAGTGCTCGCCTGACAAACGAGCCAACCATTCCGTGAGATCAGAGTCTTCGTGGTATAGGCAGGACCTGATGGCGGCATTCAAGAGAATCCGGAAGGTCTAAACCTTGTCTGTGGTATTCTGAGTAGGATTCAATGATTGAATGACTGTGACGTGCTTCAAACCTGTAACCTACTGGGCGTTAGTGACAGACGCAAAAGAGTGATTCTATTCCGGTAGGGGAGGGAACCAAACCGGTGATTAGCCGCACTGTGACAGAGTGCATGAGCATTAGTTTTCACTGCGAGGATGGGAGGTAGCTGCTGACAACAGTGAAACCCTACACGAGCTTGCCATGGAAAGGAGTAAGAAGAATTGGATGAAGGCAGTAGGAAAGCAGAGAGACGGAAGGGAAGGTATCTTCATACGCTTATCTGAAGTTCCTACCAATGAATTACATAAGTATCTCTATCTTTACCTTTGTGTTATTTTCGTTCATCACTATATCCATTTGAGTTTGCCTGACTAAGATTTACAAGATGACCATAGCTTGCTTCAATACTAACAATCTCCGTGGGATCGACCCTTACTCACGTAAGGTTTATTACTTGGACGACCCAGTGCACTTGCTGGTTAGTTGTGCGAAGTTGTGTAATGCCATGGTATTGAGCTACCACGTTTTTGGAGCCATTACCGGGGATTATGAGAGTTGTGAAAAAGTATTGTTCACAATTTCGCGCACCAAGTTTTTGCCGCCGTTGCCGGGGATTGTTCAAGTTTTGAGCAAGCTTTTGGTAACATCAGTGCCAAGATCCGGCAACAACATCAAGTTCTTGGTGTTATTGCCCGGGATTGTTTAGGCTGGACAACTGACGGTTCATCTTGTTGCTTAGATTAGGTATTTATTTTTTCGAAATTCTTGAAGTTGAATTCTAGAGTTTCATGGTGATTTGTTGAAATCTGGCTGGCTGAGAAGCCATGTCTAATTTCATTGGACCGAGGTTTCAACTCATCATCACAAGAGCTTGTTGGTTTCTTATCAATCTTGCTTTTGGAGCAGTGATCTGCTAAGGCTTGGCTGGCCTCTGGCCATGTCTAGTGTTTTGGACCGAAGCTTTCTTTGAGAGCTTGGCTGGCTGTGAAGCCATGTCTAATTCCTGGACCGGAGTCTTAGACTAGCATTGCACTAATTCCTGGAATTCTCATTAAGAATTTTGATACTTTTTCTCCACTTAATTTTCGAAAAACACAAAAAAAATTTTACAAAAAATCATAAAATCCAAAAATATTTCTTGTTTGAGTCTAGAGTCTCATCATAAGTTTGGTGCCAATTGCATGCATTCATATGTCTTAGTGATCTTCAAGATGTTCTTGATGATTTACTTGCTCTGATCTTTGAATTCTATTGACTTGAGTGTTTTGTGTGTCTCATATGCATTTTCATTTTGTTAGTGTCAGTAGTATACAAACTGCTAAGTTTGGTGTCTTGCATGCATTGTTATTTGATTCTTGTTGCATTTTGGTTTGTCCTTATTATTAAAAATCCAAAAATATTTTTAATTTGTGTCTTTTCAAGTCAATAATACAGAGAATTGAAGATTCAGAACATACAGCAGAGGAATTGCACAGAAAAAGCTGGGCGTTCAAAACGCCCAGTGAAGAAGGACAGACTGGCGTTTAAACGCCAGCCAGGGTACCTGGTTGGGCGTTTAACGCCCAAAAGGGTAGCATTTTGGGCGTTAAACGCCAGAATGGATACCATTCTGGGCGTTTAACGCCAGGATGGCTAAAGGGGGAAGATTTTGTTTTCAAATCAATTTTTTTTAAGTTTTCAACATCTTTTCAAAATCAAATCTTTTTCAAATCAATTTTTTCAATCAAATCTTTTTCAAAATCAATTTCTTTCCATTTTTAAAGATACTTACTAACAATTAATGATTTGACTCAACATTTCAAGTATGTTGCCTTTTCTGTTGAGAAAGGTTTAATGTTTGAATCATATCTTTTCTTGTTAGTCAAGTTTTTAATTTTCAAATCAAATCTTTTTAAAATGTTTTTCAAATCATATCTTCTCAATCACATTTTTTTTTTATCAATCATATCTTCTTAACCACATCTTTTTCAAAATAGTTTTCAATCAAATCTTTTTGATTTCTAATTTCAAAATCTTTTTCAAAAATCACTTGATTTCTTTTCCCTTTTCATTTTCGAAAATTAAGTAGTGTTTTTCAAAAATGTTTTAAATTTTTCACTTAATTTTCGAAAATAACTTCCCTCCTTCTCACATCCTTCTACTTATGGACTAACACTATCCCTTAATGCAAAATTCGAACTCCATCTCCTTTGTTAAGTTCGAATTTCCACTTCTGTCTTCTACTCTTCTTTTCCTCTGACACCTAAAGGAATCTCTATACTGTGACATAGAGGATTCCACATTTTCTTGTTTCCTTCTCTTTCTTATGAGCAGGAGCAAAGACAAAGGCATTCTTGTTGAGGCTGATCCTGAACCTGAAAGGACCTTAAAGAGAAAGCTAAGAGAAGCCAAAGCACAACTCTCTTTAGAGCACCTGAACGAACTCTTCAAGGAGGAAGAACAAATGGCAGCCGAAAACAACAACAATGCCAACAATGCAAGGAAGGTGCTGGGTGACTTTACTGCACCTACTCCCGACTTCTATGGGAGAAGCATCTCTATCCCTGCCATTGGAGCAAACAACTTTGAGCTTAAGCCTCAATTAGTTTCTCTAATGCAACAGAATTGCAAGTTCCATGGACTTCCATTGGAAGATTCTTGCAAATCTGTGACACAGTCAAGACTAATGGGGTTGACCCTGAGGTCTACAGACTGATGCTATTCCCTTTTGCTGTAAGAGACAGAGCTAGAACATGGTTGGATTCTCAACCTAAAGAAAGCCTGGACTCTTGGGAAAAGCTAGTCAATGCCTTCTTGGCAAAGTTCTTCCCACCTCAAAATTGAGTAAGCTAAGAGTGGAAGTCCAAACCTTCAGACAGAAGGAAGGAGAATCCCTCTATGAAGCTTGGGAAAGATACAAACAATTGATCAGAAAGTGTCCCACTGACATGCTTTCTGAATGGAGCATCATAGGTATTTTCTATGATGGTCTCTCTGAACTATCCAAGATGTCTTTGGATAGCTCTTCTGGAGGATCTCTTCATCTGAAGAAGACGCCTACTGAAGCTCAAGAACTGATTGAAATGGTTGCAAATAACCAATTCATGTACATTTCTGAAAGAAATCCTGTGAACAAGGGGACTAGTCAGAAGAAAGGAGTTCTTGAGATTGACACTCTGAATGCCATATTGGCTCAGAATAAAATATTGACTCAACAAGTCAATATGATTTCTCAAAGTCTGTCTGGGATGCAAAATGCACCAAGCAGTACTAAGGAAGCTTCATCTGAGGAAGAAGCTTATGATCCTGAGAACCCTTCAATAGAAGAGGTGAATTACATGGGAGAACCCTATGGAAACACCTACAATCCTTCATGGAGGAATCATCCAAATCTTTCATGGAAGGATCAACAGAGACCTCAACAAGGTTTCAATAACAATAATGGTGGAAGAAACAGGTTTAGCAATAGCAAGCCCTTTCCATCATCTTCTCAGCAACAGACAGAGAGTTCTAAGCAGAATACCTCTGACTTGGCAACCATGGTCTCTGATCTAATCAAAACCACTCAAAGTTTCATGACTGAAACTAGATCTTCCATTAGGAATTTGGAAGGACAAGTGGGTCAGCTGAGCAAGAAAATTACTGAACTTCCTCCAAGCACTCTCCCAAGCAATACTGAAGAAAACCCAAAAGGAGAGTGCAAGGCCATCAACATGGCCGAATTCTGGGAGGAAGAAGAGGCAGTGAACGCCACTGAGGAAGACCTCAATGGACGCCCACTGACCTCCAATGAGTTCCCCAATGAGGAACCTTGGGAATCTGAGGCTCAAGATGAGACCATAGAGATTCCATTGGACTTACTTCTGCCATTCATGAGCTCTGATGAGTATTCTTCTTCTGAAGAGGATGAGTATGTCACTGAAGAGCAAGTTGCTAAATACCTTGGAGCAATCATGAAGCTACATGACAAATTATTTGGAAATGAGACTTGGGAGGATGAACCCCCTTTGCTCACCAAAGAACTGGATAACTTGTCTAGGCAGCAATTGCCTCAAAAGAGGCAGGACCCTGAGAAGCTTTCTATACCTTGTACCATAGGCACCATGACCTTCAAGAAGGCCTTGTGTGACTTAGGATCAAGTGTAAACCTCATGCCCCTCTCTGTAATGGAGAAATTAGGGATCTATGAGGTACAAGCTGCAAAAATCTCACTAGAGATGGCAGACAACTCAAGAAAACAAGCCTATGGACTTGTAGAGGATGTTCTGGTCAAGGTTGAAGACCATTACATCCCTACTGATTTCATAGTCCTAGAGACTGGGAAATGCATGGATGAATCCATCATCCTTGGCAGACCCTTCCTAGCCACAGCAAAGGCTGTGATTGATGTTGATAGAGGAGAGCTGATCATTCAAGTGAATGAAGAGTCCTTGGTGTTTAAGGCCCAAGGATATCCCTCTGTCATCATGGAGAGGAAGCATGAAGAGCTTCTCTCAAAACAGAGCCAAACAGTGCCCCCACAGTCAAACTCTAAGTTTGGTGTTGGGAGGGCACAACCAAATTCTAAGTTTGGTGTTGAAACCCCACACTCAAACTCTAAGTTTGGTGTTGGGAAGTTCCAACACAGTTCTGAGCATTTCTGAGGCTCCATGAGAGTCCTCTGTCAAGCTAGTGACAATAAAGAAGCGCTTGTTGGGAGGCAACCCAATGTTTTATAATTAATTATTTTCTTTTGTTATTTTATCTTTCTTTTGTAGGTTGATGATCATAAGAAGTCACAAAAACAATGAAAAAAGCAAAAACAAAATGAAAAACAGGAAGAAAAACAGCACACCCTGGAGGAAGATGCTGCTGGCGTTCAAACGCCAGTCAGCCTAGCAGTTGGGCGTTTAACGCCCAGTCTGGCACCATTCTGGGCGTTTAACGCCAGAAAAGGGCACCAGACTGGCGTTAAACGCCAGTAAAGGGCAAGAACCTGGCGTTAAACGCCAGGAATGGGCACCAGCCCGGCGTTTAACGCCAGAATTGGCTCAAAACATGGATTTTGATGCCATTTGGTGCAAGGATGCCTTTTCCTTGACACCACAGGATCTGTGGACCCCACAGGACCCTACCATCACTCTCTCTCTTCTTCCCCCATTCACCAATCACCTCAACACCTCTTCCCTAAAAACCCTTCAAATTCAAACCACTTTCCCTCCCAAACCCACCCATAATGGCCGAACCTTTACCCCCTCTCTCCTATATATACCCTTCTTCAACCCTTCATTTTCACACAACCTAAACACCACTTCTCCCCCTCTTTGGCCGAACACACCACCATCTCCCTCTTCCTCATTTCTTCTTCTTCTACTCTCTTCTTTCTTCTTTTGCTCGAGGACGAGCAAACATTTTAAGTTTGGTGTGGTAAAAGCGTTGCTTTTTCGTTTTTCCATAACCATTATGGCATCCAAGGCCGGAGAAACCTCTAAAAAGAGGAAAGGGAAGGCAAAAGCTTCCACCTCCGAGTCATGGGAGATGGATAGATTTCTCTCAAGGGTGCATCAAGACCACTGCTATGAAGTTGTGGCCTTGAAGAAGGTGATCCCCGAGGTCCCTTTTTCACTCAAAAGGGGTGAATATCCGGAGATCCGCCATGAGATCCGAAGAAGAGGTTGGGAAGTTCTTACCAACCCCATTCAACAAGTCGGAATCTTGATGGTTCAAGAGTTCTATGCCAATGCATGGATCACCAAGAACCATGACCAAAGTGTGAACCCGAATCCAAAGAATTATCTTACTATGTGTTCCGGGGGTTACCTGAAACGTGTAGCTCGGTCGTCTGGCAAGACCCGAGGTGAGGGTGCTGTGACCCGAGCTTGATGTGCCGAGCGGCTGGTGGTTGTACCTGCAATGACACTCCGATGCTTAAGTTAGCATGGGTCCAAGCAGATATTGAGTAGAATTAGAGTATGAGTTATACCTGGGTGCTCCAGTGTATTTATAGTAGTTGGTCGTGATCCTCCCTGGATAAGATATTCTTATCTTATCTTATCTTTTGGGAGCTTTATCCCTATCTTTGTGGAACCGCCTTTCTTTAGGCCTTTTCGGCCTTTAGGTTTTGGGCTTCGTTCCTTCTGATGGGCCTTCTTAGCTTATTTGTCCGAGGTCCGACCTCAGGCGTGGGCCTTGGGACGAGGTCGGACCTTTCTATGAACTTCCGAGTTTGGGGGAGCTCGGTCAGGGTATGAACAGTGCCCCTGCCCGAGTTCGTCCTTTGAGAGGTCGAGCTCGGGCATAGTTCAAAATTTTCAAAAAATGGCCGTTTTCAGCATTTATTGCTTTTTACCGTTTCTCCTCGATTTCCGTTCGGGCTCTGTGAAGGCATTATTTATTTGCCCCTTTCCTCATTTTCTTCGTTTATTCTGTTCCCTTTCCATTTTCTGAGTTTTCGCCACCTCTCTTTCGAGCGCCGCTCCTTCTTTGTTCTTTTTCTCCGATTCTTTCTGTGCGTTTTTCCGGGGTTTCCTCTGCGCCGCCGTTTTCGTTCTCCTTGCATCGGAGCTCGTCGTCTTCTTCCTTTCTTCCAGGTTTGTTCTCGTCTTCATTTTCTTTGCGCACATATGCTTCTGTTTTCTTTTTTCTTCTATGCCTGGGTTTGCCCCGAAAAGAGGCGCCGCCATTGCTTTGGTTGTTTGTATGTGGGGGGGCTCTTTTCTCTTGGTATTTCATTTTCGGGTTTCTGTATTTTCTTCTAAAAGAACTTGGTTTTCTCGCTTTGCTGAATGGGTTTTCGCTGTCTGCCTTTATGTGATTTTTGCCTTGCTTGTTGTATTCTTCTTTGTAGGCAAGATTTTTATGTCTCGAAAGGTTCTTCAGGCGATGTCGACCAAGATTCCGAGTGGTCTTGGTTGGGTAGATCCCGTTCCCCTAAGAGTTCCTTCTGTGGTAGATTCTGAGTATTTAGCTAGGTTTCGTAGGCAATGTAGCATATGTGAAGATAGAGAGTCTGAGAGGGATTATGAGTTAGTAGCCCCGGATTCCGAGGAGAGAGTGTGCTTCCCGCCTTTAGACAGTTCCGAGAAGCTCTTCTTTTATGCTTATGATTGCTTTTTCTCTAAGCTGAGTGTCCGACTTCCTTTTACCGACCTGGAGTCCGAGGTGTTGTGGTCTTGTAACCTTGTCCCTACGCAGCTCCATCCAAATTCCTGGGCATTTTTAAAGCTGTTCCAACTTTTGTGTCAGTTTTTGGGAGTTTCTCCCTCTATTTCTCTTTTTTCCTATTTGTTTGTGTTGACGAAGCCGGGGTCGGGCGGAGGGAAGGTGTCTTGGGTTTCTTTTAGGGCTAACCAGGGGAGGAAGTTCTGTACCCTGTATGATGAGTCTTTTCACGATTTTAAGAACTTTTATTTCAAGGTCCGGGCTGTTGGAGACGTCCGACCTTTCTTTCTAGATGAGAGTGGGGAGCCTTCTTTTCCTCTTTGTTGGCAGGAGAATATAGTGTCTGCTAAGTATACTTTTGAGAGTCTAGATGAGGTGGAGCAGGCCTTTGTGGGTGTGGTGAGCAGTTTATGGGGTCGGGCACCTCACTTGGACACGAAGAAAATGTTGGGAGATCCAAGCCTTCTCCGTTCCGAGTTAGGTAGTTCCCGACCTCTTTTGAGATTTATCTTTCTTAGTATTTGGGTTTTGTTTTGGTGGAATTTCTGTTGTGGTGATCTTTTTTCCTTTTTATTTCTGCAGAGATGTCTTCTCAGGCAGATTCCATGAAGTTTCTTCGTCGGACGAAGAAGTCGGTGGCTGCTCGAAATCTCGAGGCCGGGGATGCTTCTGCCCGATCTTCTCCGCAGAAGACTACTATAGGTGTTCAGACTCGGTCGAAGACTATTCCGACTCCTCAGTTCCGAGCTATAAGTCAGGATCCTCCGACCTCTGGGCCTGCTACCTCTTCTCCTCCTCCGTTCTCGGGTCCTCCTCCCAAGAAGCAGAAGACCTCTCAAGAGCTTGCCGGTTTCAATGATAAGGACTTTGACGCTCTTGGTTGGGTTGAGCAGCATATTCTCCCTCAGACCTTTATTTCCACTGATGATGTTTCTATGGAGCATCATTTTCAGTATATGGCGCGGAGCTGTGTCCGGATGGCTAGTCTTCATGCCGCTATTGCCCGGGAGTTCAAGAAATCCCCTCTTGGGGCGACCAGCTCCCGACTTGAGAAGGCTCAGTCCGAGCTCGATAAGATTAGTCAACTGAAGGCTGCCAGGATTACTGAGCTGGAGGCCTCCTTGGAGAAAGAGAAAACTAAAGCTACCGCGGCTGTGGCGGCAGCGAAGACATCTGAGGAGGTGGCGAAGGTGGCTACAGAGAATTATACCAAGCTATATGCTGATCTTGTGGAGACGAAGGAGAAGTTGCAATCTGCTCGAGATGATTTTTACGAGCTGGAGGGTCACGTGGCTAAGGGTATGGATTCTATGTTTGAGAACTTGAAGGCTCAGGTCCGGGTTCTTGCTCCCGACCTGGATCTGAGCTTATTTAGTACGGATAATGTTGTCGTGGAGGGAAAGATTGTTCCTGCTCCTGCCGAGGATGAAGTTCCGATGTCCGACCTCGGAGTTCCTGTTCAGAACCCGACTTCTCCCTTGGTCGGGGATGGATCTGGTGTGGGGGTTTCGAATCGAGAGGACGTTGCCGTCGATGCTGTCCCGATTTCTATGTTTGCTCCGCAGCCTTCTGTTGATGTGGAGTCCGGGAAGGACTTTGATCCTCTGTAATCTTTTTATTCTGGTTTTGTGCCCGGCCTGTGGGCTCTTTTGTCTTTTGGATGGTTTCTGTTGAACGCTTTGAACACCTTTTGCTTTTAGCTACTTTTTAGTAACTTTTTTAGCTTATTATGCGGTGTTTTTGTTCGCGTTTTGACCTTTTGTTTCCGCTTTTGTGCTTTTTAGTTGTTTTTCAGATAACAACTTTTTAGCTAGCGTTTTGACTTTTTGTTTCCGCTTTTGTGCTTTTTAGTTGTTTTCGGATAACAACTTTTTAGCTAGCGTTTTGACTTTTTGTTTCCGCTTTTGTGCTTTTTAGTTGTTTTCGGATAACAACTTTTTAGCTAGCGTTTTGAAACTTCTTCTGATTTCGTTCTTTTCGCTTGTACTTTTTAGTTGCTTTTGTAAAGCAACTTTTTAGTAAGCGTTTTTCGAAATCTTGGTTCTTGCCGTTTTGAGGCTTCTTTCTTGGGTCCGAGCTTCTTCTCGGACATCGGGTGCTCGAGTACCTCCTTTTTGTTAGGTCCGATTTTGTCGTTGGTCGGCCCTTTTGAGTTATTTCTACAATCTCTTTTATTTGGCTTTTTCGAGCTATTTCAGAGTTACTTTATAACTTTTCCTTTGTCGGGTCCGACTTCGTCGTTTGGTCGGCCTTTTTAAGTTATTTTTGTAACCTCTTTTTCATTTGGCTTTTCGAGCCATTTCAGAGTTACTTTATAACTTCTCACATTAATTTGAACCTCGTCGCTTCATCTTTGCCGACCTTGTATGGTCTCTTGGCAAATGATTTTTTGCGTTTTGCCGAGCATAAATTAATGCGCCTTGGTGGGGTACTTTCTAGGATTTGCTTCATCATGAGGAAGAGAAAATAGAGAAATTTGATTAGTATTTAAAAAAGAAAGAATATTTACAAAGTGTTTACCCTTTGACTAGGTCGGGTATTTTACTTAACCGGGTGTCTCATTAAAAAACCCTTGTAGGGAAAAAGAGTACACCTCGGGTTAAGTTTTTTCTAGCTGTAGTACCGTCTTAGATTACAGGCGTGCCAGGCCCTGGGCAGCTCTTTGCCTTCTAGGTCGGATATTTTGTAGTAGCCTGTCCCTAAGACTTCTGTTACCTTGTAGGGCCCTTTCCAATTTGCGGCTAGCTTTCCTTCTCCCGACTTGTGTGTTCCGATGTCATTTCGGATTAGAATCAGGTCGTGAATGGAGAAACTTCGCTTTATTACCTTTTGATTGTATCTGAGGGCCGTTCGCCGTTTTAAGGCTTCTTCTCGGATTCGGGCTCTTTCTCGGACCTCGGGGAGGAGGTCGAGTTCTTCCCTTTGTGCCTGTGGGTTGCCTCCTTCGTTGTAGAAGATGACTCTGGGCGACCCTTCATCTATTTCGATAGGAATCATTGCCTCCATCCCGTAAGCTAGTCGGAATGGGGATTCTCCCGTTGTAGAGTGCGGGGTTGTCCGATATGCCCATAGTACCTGGGGGAGTTCTTCGGCCCATGCCCCTTTGGCCTCTTGGAGTCTTCGTTTTAACCCGGCCAAGATGACTTTATTTGCAGCCTCTGCTTGTCCATTGGCTTGTGGGTGCTCGACCGATGTGAATCGCTGTTTGATTTTTAGTTCAGCCACCAAGTTCTGAAAACTTGTGTCCGTGAACTGTGTTCCATTGTCTGTTGTGATGGAGTAGGGGACTCCGAACCTTGTGACAATGTTTTTGTATAGGAATTTGCGGCTTTTCTGAGCCGTAATGGTGGCTAAGGGCTCAGCTTCGATCCACTTTGTGAAGTAGTCGACCCCTACTATGAGGTATTTGACTTGCCCCGGTCCTTGTGGAAACGGGCCGAGTAGGTCGAGTCCCCATTTTGCGAAGGGCCATGGCGCAGTGATGCTGATAAGGTCTTCGGGCGGTGCCTTGTGAAAATTGGCGTGTTTTTGGCAGGGGGGGCATATTTTCACAAACTCCGTTGCGTCTCTTTGCAAGGTCGGCCAGTAGAACCCGGCTCTGACTACTTTTTTGGATAGTGCCCGGGCTCCGAGATGGTTCCCACACATGCCTTCGTGGACTTCTTCGAGGACGCTTTTTGTTTCTGAGGTCGGAACGCACCTAAGGAGGGGATTTGAGAATCCTCTTCTGTATAATACGTCGTGAATTAATGTATAATTCTGGGCGTCCTTTGTAAGCCTTTTAGCTTCTTTTCTTTCGGCGGGGAGAGTTCCCGACTTCAGGTAGTTGAGTATGGGGGTCATCCATCCTTGTTGTTGGTTGGATATATTTAGTATTTCTTCCTCTCTTAATACGGAGGGAGATTGTAAGGTTTCTTGGAGGAGACTTCTGTTGTTGCCTCCAGGCTTGGTGCTAGCAAGCTTTGAGAGGGCGTCTGCCCGGGCATTTTGCTCCCGAGGTATGTGCTGGATTTGTATTTCTGAAAAGTGGCGTAATTGTGCCTGTGTTTGATCCAGGTATTTTTTCATAGTTGGGTCTTTGGCCTGGTAGCTTCCATTTACTTGAGATGTGACGACCTGGGAGTCGCTGAAGATCGTGATTCTCTGGGCTCCGACCTCTTCGGCTAGCTTTAGACCTGCTAGTAGGGCCTCGTATTCGGCTTGGTTGTTCGAGGCCTGGAACTCGAATTTTAGGGATAGTTCTATCCGTGTTCCTTGGTCGCTTTCGAGTATAACCCCGGCTCCGCTTCCTGTTTTGTTTGAGGACCCGTCGACATACAGATTCCAGGAGAGTGGGGTTCCAGGGGTCTCAGTGTATTCTGCGATGAAGTCGGCTAGATACTGGGATTTTATGGCAGTCCGAGCTTCATAGTGAAGGTCGAACTCGGACAGTTCCACCGCCCATTGTAGGATTCGTCCTGCCATGTCTGTTTTTTGTAGGATGTGTCTCATGGGTTGGTTTGTCCGGACCTTGATGGTGTGGGCTTGAAAGTAGGGACGGAGCCTCCGGGCTGTGAACACTAGGGCGTAGGCGAATTTTTCTATTTTCTGATAGTTTAACTCGGCCCCTTGTAGTGCCTTGCTTACAAAGTATATGGGGTGTTGTCCTTGGTCATTTTCTCGTATTAATGCTGAAGCGACTGCCCGATGTCCGACCGAGAGGTATAATACGAGCTCTTCCCCTTTTAAAGGTCGGGTTAGGATTGGTGGCTGCCCGAGGAATTCCTTGAATTCTTGGAAGGCTTTTTCGCACTCCGGGGTCCATGAGAAGGGTTTCCCTTTCTTTAGGAGTGAGTAGAGAGGTAGTGATTTTATCGCTGATCCTGCCAAAAATCTTGATAGGGCGGCCAGCCTTCCATTCAGCTGTTGTACTTCTTTGACAGAGGTCGGGCTTTTCATATTGAGTATCGCTTGGCATTTGTCCGGGTTTGCTTCGATGCCCCTTTGAGTCAACATGAAGCCTAAGAATTTTCCGGCTTCTGCGGCGAAGGTGCACTTTGTCGGGTTGAGTCTCATGTTGTGTTTTCTGAGGGTGCCGAAGACACTGGTGAGGTCGGTCAGCAAGTTTCCGTCTTCTTGTGTCTTTACCAGCATGTCGTCGACGTACACCTCTAGTTGTAGTTCGATGTGCTCTGAGAACACTTTGTTCATTAGCCTCTGGTAGGTTGCCCCTGCGTTCTTCAGCCCGAAGGGCATTACTACGTAGCAGTAGTTTGCCCTTGGTGTTATGAACGAGGTCTTTTCTTGGTCGGGTCCGTACATCGGGGTTTGATTGTATCCCGAGTATGCGTCCATGAAGGAGAGATATCTATAGCCTGAGGCTGCGTCTACTAAGGCGTCGATGTTTGGTAGTGGATATGGGTCCTTGGGGCAGGCTTTGTTGAGATCCGTGTAATCGACGCACATCCTCCATTTTCCGTTGGGCTTTTTTACCAGGACCACGTTTGCGAGCCATAGGGGGTATTTTACTTCTCGAATGAACCCTGCATCTAGTAATGCTTGTACTTGTTCTTCTATTGCTTGCACGCGCTCAGGCCCGAGTTTCCGGCGTCTTTGTTGGACAGGTCTGGACCCCGGGTATACTGATAGCTTATGGCACATCAGGTCGGGGCTTATGCCTGGCATGTCGGAGGCTTTCCAGGCGAAGAGGTCGGAATTCTCTTTTAAGAGGGTTATGAGTTCCTCTTTTAGGCCTGCTTCGAGGTTCGCTCCTACGTTTGTTATTTTTTCAGGTGTGTTCCCGATTTGGATTTTTTCGGTTTCTCCCTCTGGTTGTGGCCGGAGGTCTTCTCGGGTTTGAACTCGTCCGAGTTCTATTGTATTGACCTCTTTCCCTTTTAGGCTCAGGCTTTCGTTGTAGCATCGCCGTGCTAGTTTTTGGTCGCCTTTTAGGGTAGCGATTCCCTTTGTGGTAGGGAACTTCATACAGAGGTGTGGGGTTGAGACTATAGCTGCTAGTCTGTTTAGGGTTGGTCGTCCAATGAGGGCATTGTATGCTGAAGTAACGTCGACTATAATGTAGTCGATGCTTAATGTTCTAGACTGTTCGCCTCTTCCAAAGGTAGTATGTAGCGAGATGTATCCTAAGGGATGGATCGGGGTGTCCCCTAGTCCAAATAAGTCGGTGGGATAGGCCTTTAGCTCTTTTTCTTCAAGTCCGAGTTTGTTGAAGGCTGTTTTTGAACAGGATATCTGCTGAGCTTCCCTGATCAACCAGGGTTCGATGTAGGTTGGCGTTTGCTAGGATGATGGTGATTACCATTGGATCGTCGTGCCCGGGTATTACCCCTTGAGCATCTTCTCGGGTAAACGAGATAGTAGGTAATTCGGGCAGGGGACTTTCTTCTCGGACATGGTAGACTTCTTTGAGGTGTCTCTTTCGTGAGGATCTGGATGTTCCTCCGCCTGCGAAACCTCCGTTTATCATGTGTATGTGCCTCTCCGGGGTTCGCGGGGTTTGTTCGGCCCGATCTTCGTTATCTCCCCGCCTTCTCTTCCTGGTCTCTTCTCCTTTCTCTGCTATGTATCTGTCGAGTTTTCCTTCTCTGGCCAGCTTTTCTATAACATTCTTTAGGTCGTGGCAGTCGTTGGTAGAGTGACCGTAGAGTTTGTGATATTCACAGTATTCGGACCGATCTCTTCCCGCTCTTTTGTGTTTTAGAGGTCGGGGTGGTGGGATCTTTTCGGTGTGGCATACTTCTCTGTAGACGTCTACCAGGGAGACTCGGAGGGGGGTGTAGCTGTGGTACTTCCGCGGCTTGTCCGAGTTGGATTCTTCTTTCTTTTTCTGTTCCCGATCTCGATCTCGGAGTGGGTAGGTTGGTTCCTTCCTAGAAGAGTCTCTTAGCTGGGAGGCTTCCTCCATGTTGATATATTTTTCTGCTCGCTCCTGCACCTCGTATAGGGAGGTCGGGTATCGTTTGGATAGGGATTGGCTAAATGGTCCTTCTTTTAGGCCGTTTGCTAGCCCCATGATGGCCGCTTCTGTGGGCAAGTGTTGTATGTCCAGGCAGGCTTTGTTGAATCGTTCCATGTACTCTCGGAGAGTTTCCTGGTTGCCTTGTTTGATCCCGAGTAGACTGGGGGCATGTTTTGCTTTGTCCTTTCGAATGGAGAACCTTGTTAGGAATTTTTTGGTTAGGTCTTCGAAGCTGGTGATTGATCTTGGTGGCAGGTTGTCGAACCATTTCATGGCTGACTTGGTGAGAGTGGTGGGGAAGGCTTTGCACCGAATCGCGTCGGAGGCGTCGACTAGGTACATTCTGCTTCTAAAGTTGTTGAGGTGGTGACTTGGATCGGTGGTGCCGTCGTATAGATCCATATCGGGTGGCTTAAAGTTCCGCGATACCTTCTCCTTCATGATCTCTTGCGTGAAGGGATCATGGTTGCCTTCGGGGGTGGGACCGCGGTCCGTCCGATCTTTCAGGTTGGCCTCTATTTTCCGGAGTTTTTCTTCTAATTCTCTGCGCTTGCGAGCCTCCCTTCTCAAATCTTGTTCAGTTTCTTTCTGCTTCTTTATGTCCTCTTCGAGTTGTTTCAGCCGGTTTTGCTGTGCCCGAACTGCTTCTAGAATTTCTGAGCTCTTTTCTTTTTCGGGATTTTGTAGGTTTTTGTTTGGGAGTGATGTCTTTGGGTGATTCTGTTTGTTTCCTCCTGGAGTGCGCGGTGATAGAGGGCTGTCCGGTCGTTCTCCGGTGTCAACTTCCTCCTCTTGTTCTGATGTAGCGTGGTTATTGTTGGGAGGATCGTCCGCCATGGTAGAGGGATGACTTCCAGGTCCCCGGCAACGGCGCCAATGTTCCGGGGGTTACCTGAAACGTGTAGCTCGGTCGTCTGGCAAGACCCGAGGTGAGGGTGCTGTGACCCGAGCTTGATGTGCCGAGCGGCTGGTGGTTGTACCTGCAATGACACTCCGATGCTTAAGTTAGCATGGGTCCAAGCAGATATTGAGTAGAATTAGAGTATGAGTTATACCTGGGTGCTCCAGTGTATTTATAGTAGTTGGTCGTGATCCTCCCTGGATAAGATATTCTTATCTTATCTTATCTTTTGGGAGCTTTATCCCTATCTTTGTGGAACCGCCTTTCTTTAGGCCTTTTCGGCCTTTAGGTTTTGGGCTTCGTTCCTTCTGATGGGCCTTCTTAGCTTATTTGTCCGAGGTCCGACCTCAGGCGTGGGCCTTGGGACGAGGTCGGACCTTTCTATGAACTTCCGAGTTTGGGGAGCTCGGTCAGGGTATGAACACTATGGTTCGGGGGAAATACTTGGATTTTAGTCCGGAGAGTGTGAGGGTGGCGTTCAACTTGCCTATGATGCAAGGAGATGAGCATCCTTACACTAGAAGGGTCAACTTTGATCAAAGGTTGGACCAAGTCCTCACAGTTATATGTGAAGAGGGCGCACAATGGAAGCAAGATTCAAGAGGAAAGCCGGTCCAATTGAGAAGGCATGACCTCCAGCCCGTGGCTAGAGGTGGTTAGAGTTCATACAACGCTCAATCATCCCCACTAGCAACCGGTCCGAAGTTACCATAGACCGGGCCATCATGATCCATAGCATCATGATTGGAGAAGAAATAGAAGTTCATGAGGTTATAGCCCAAGAACTCTATAAAGTGGCGGACAAGACCTCCACCTTGGCAAGGTTAGCCTTTCCTCATCTCATTTGTCACCTCTGTTATTCAGTTGGAGTTGACATAGAGGGAGACATCCCCATTGATGAGGACAAGCCCATCACCAAGAAAAGGATGGAGTACACAAGAGATCCCACTCATCATGAAATCCCTGAAATTCCTCAAGGGATGAATTTTCCTCCACAAAACTATTGGGAGCAACTACACACCTCCCTAGGAGAGTTGAGTTCCAACATGGGACAACTAAGGGTGGAGCACCAAGAACACTCCATCATCCTTCATGAAATTAGAGAAGATCAAAGAATCATGAGGGAGGAACAACAAAGACAAGGAAGAGATATTGAGGAGCTCAAGCACTCCATAGGATCTTCAAGAGCAAGGAAGAGCCGCCATCACTAAGGTGGACCCGTTCCTTGATTTCCTTGTTCTTTATTCTTCTGTTTTTCGAATTTTTATGCTTATGTTTATCCATGTTTGTGTCTTGTGATCATTAGTGTCTTAGTGTCTATGCCTTAAAGTTATGAATGTCCTATGAATCCATCACATTTCTTAAATAAAAATGTGCTTAAATTGAAAAAGGAAGAATTGTATGAATTTTGAATTTTATAATAGTTTAATTATTTTGATGTGGTGGTAATATTTTTGTTCTCTGAATGTATGCTTAAACGTGCATTGTATCTTGATTTGTGGTTCATGAATGTGGTCTTGAAAGAATGA